>NC_137455.1:334544494-335236994 GCF_964235325.1 Thermobia domestica | reverse complement strand
GCAGGAACCTTAAAATTTTGGAATGTATACGGTAAATCTCAAAAGTCATTGAAGACACTGACAATCTTCAAGCACTGTCAGACAATATCTTCTAGACGTCAAGCCTTGTGCGTGACTAGTATAATTTCGATGATTTTAAAAATATTTTTTTTTGGTTTTTCTTCGTTCCTCCAACAACTTTTAAAATGAGGTTTCACACTAATATCTAAAAATACATTGAGCAGTTAATATTAAGATGCATTATATAAATTTAACAATTTTGCATTGAATTTATTTTTGATATGTAGCTCTTTGCTGGTTCCCAGAACTCACCACAAGGAGGTGGCTGAAAGTAGAGTTCCGCCCATCCACCCTTCCTTTGGAAATTATCTCTTTACCTCGTTGGTTTATATTCAGATTTTCTTTCGAATGTGGGCATATCCAAAAGAATTACTCTGAAAAATCCATCTCGAGCTAAAACACTCTTCATACCAAGGTTACACTTCAGACGAAGCTTTGGTAACAGTTTTAACGCACTTCTCGATTGCCTGTGTATGACATGGCAAATGGAAAACAGACAGGAGGACAGATGAACCTTCCGTTACACATTTCTGTAGATCATCCTCCAACAAATGGCACGTCAGTGGTGGCTGGGTTACTTCGCGTTCTTTCCAGTTGGTTAGGTAAGTGTAATCCTGAGCACTAAAGTGTATTGCTGGAACACTAAACTTACGTACAGGAAATGTTTAGATCGAGATTCTCAACCTTGTGTCATGGATTCTACGCATAGCTAGTTTTCGAATATGCTTTCGATCACCGGCGAGCATAGATACCAGTAAATTCTCCGGATGCTTAAAGAAACCATTAAGATGAATTTCCTATCTCCAATGAGCTTCAGTTCATTGTTTAAGTACCGTGAAAAGGCTATAGTACGATATAAGTTCACAGGAGCATCCTTGATAGAAGAATTACATTTAATGTAAAACCACATCGGAGCATATACTTTCATGATGAACGTAACCAGCTCCTTCAAATTCGAAGATAGGCCAGTAGTGCTTACGTACACTCTAAGAACTCTGTTTGTAGCAGCGCCGTAACTTAATTTTTTTCTAGGAGGGGAGCATTAATACGCGTATTTGGGTAAAGTTGTTTTTCTAATTCTTGGGCCCCCTCTTTCCATCTTACTCTTTATGACCTCTCCGGAGCCTGTAGGCCCTCCCGCATGGCAAAGTCTCCGGGGGCGTTTGTTACGCATCTGGACCCGTTCCATACATAACACTAAGAGCACAATATTGACAAATTTCAAAGCCATATGAACAAATATTATTTCTAGGGCCAGTAACAGATATTTTTACTGAAATGGGCCCACGACGCATTTTTGCTTTATGTATCTTTTCTGTGATGTTTTGTTTATGTAGATTTAATCCTGTGATGTTTTGTAGTGAACCTGTTTGATACTTCATTTATAATTTCACGTTCGTATCGTATATGGAGTAAAAAAAGTCTTAAAATGGCCCCCTCGAACGGCTATGAGCTTCAGTGGGTGTAGCTGCCCCCTGCCCTCACAAGCTACTGTCCTGGTTGGCAGTAGTTATCAATCTGGCATAGAATAATTTTCAGAATTTCTTGACACAATGTTCGGTGAAAACTCACCAGCAAAGTTTGCTTTGCAAATATCCCACATAGTGCTAAGATTTGGTCTGTGCTAATGTTTGTACTTTGGTTTCTGACGTCTCTTTCCTTGAATCGCTTGAAACTAACGTTTCGTAAATCCTCACAATCACTGGCGCATATCTGTCTTCAACATTGGGGGGACGAGTAATACCCTACTTTCCTTTAGCTATGTTCAAACTATTTATGAAGTTGAAAAACGATGCTCTGGACGATCAGGGGAGCAAAGTTGCTTTCAACATTGGGAAGCGGGCGTATTTGAAAATTATTCTGGGGGACATCAACTTCGTGTCACTTTTCTTTCTGGCAATCGGACACTAATTATCACATTTCTCCCCAAAATACACATCTCAATTCGTATTATTAGAGGGGACAGTCCCCCTCAATTGGTTAAACGTTTTTCTATAGTTTTCTAGAATTTTTGAGGACCAACTGTTGTACCACCTAAATGCTCTTGAATATGCCTTAGAATATACCATAAAAATTGCAAAATTTCAGGCCCTTGCGGGGGATGAAGATGCAAATTATTTTAAAAATCATGAATGGTGTAGTCAATCTACTCATAATACAACTTTTGTTACCTAGTTCGATTTTATTGGGAAGCTTTAAAAAAATTCAGTATTTTCTGGAAAATTCAAATTTTCATCAAAATTGCAAACATTTAAGGCTTTTGAGGGGAATGAAGATAAAGTTCAAAAATTATGAAAAAATTCACGAATGTTATACTAGTCACTACACAGCTTTTGGCACCTACTGCTATTTGATTGCACAACTTTGATTTTTTTTCGCTCCACCCTAATGTCTATAGTCTAATATTACAAGTCTAAGTCACTTTACAAAGCATGTTGATAGTTTATATTTAATGTATTACAAAGCCAAAAAATATAAATTATTTACCACAATATATTTAGAACAATAAAGTTGTAACCGTACAAGCAAGCTCATAAGTGAAATTGCATTACCTGGGTCTTATTTGGCCAGTAACTTTGAAAGCACTTACTGCAACTGAGTTTTAGTGTAAATATAATATAATTCTCTACCAAAGTAAGCACCCCAATCGATGAGTTTCTCAATATTAAAGCAAAATAAAATATGTTAAATGTTTATGAACTTGATTGTACAGTCCACTTGGAAAAAATTGCGATAGCTAAACGCCGTGCAGATAGGCCACCCAATATACACCTTCTTATCCCATAATCGTGACTGGTAAAGAGACCCCTTCTCTCTCCTCCTTTCTTCTCTCCCTTGCTAAAATTAGCTAACAACATGAACGCAATTTTAATTTCAAACTACACACGTATTAGTATCGATAAAATGAAATAACAAAACCGAGACGAAACAAGATTCATAAGTTGGTTTAGGGAGAAACTGAAACACACCTAATGAAAAAGTGAAACCAATACATGCCTATTACACGGAAGTTCAAAAATGAGGCAGACAGAGAGAAGGCGAAAGAAGAAGAAAAATAAGAGGGAGAACATTAATTTTCTCGTGGAATTTTAAACTTAGTAAGAAAAGAATCTAACATTATAAAGTTCCGTTACCAGAAATCCAACAGTAATATGGAAATAACGTTTGTTTTTATATATTTTTAGGACTATTCGAATATATAGAGGATGCTTGAAACATATATTAAGTCTCTTTCATAAAGTATACCATACTTAAATCCAGTAGAACTATAGATCTCACAGACACATCTAAGATAATGTCAAAAGTTTAACACACACATTTTGTTTACGCGCGGTTCGGTTGAAAATGCGGTAGTGTTCATTGGACGCACTGATGCAAACTATATTCGAATAAACCCAGTAGGTAGCGTAGGTCATACTTTCCATTCCAGACTACTAATGCAAAGTGAACAACAAAAAGAAAAAAACGAAAAGAAAAAAGAAGAAACAAAGATAAAATTGAATGAGTGCTATCTTACAGCTAAATATTTTATCAGAAATATCCTATATTAAAAGTCCAAAGTGTATCATAATGAAAAGTTACAAATGTTCAAATGGAAAATTGGGTGTTCCTTATAGATGTAGCAGACCTTGCATATTTTAAATTTTGACGTGAATATATCACATTGAATTTTAGGATGGAAACAAATTTGTGTCGAACTAGTATAAATAAAATTTTGTTTTCAAATAACCAAAGATGTTGCCATTTTCTAGTCTTTTCCGAAGATTTATCTGTTCCGAACATCCAGCATCACTTTCGTCTCTTGCGAATATAACGTTGTAATTTGCACAGATAGAATGAACACGCTAGAGCTCAAACGGATCATAGTGTCAGTCGGATGATATTGGTTAGCTTATGGATCACCACTGGGTCGAGGATTTAAACCTCTAGTGACCCAGTAATTCGACTGAGACTCGGTAACCCAGATGATAAAAAAGATATTTTGCTTATTCCGTTGCATTTAAACAGTATTTCTTTCAGAGATAACCAGGACAAGAGATGTTATCCCCAGAGCAAGAAAAACTCGACACTGAAGTTGCCAGTTAAATGCATTCTCCAGACCAGGCCTATCGGTCTCTTGCTCCGTTTTAACTTCGGAACACGCACACGCACATGAAGTACGTGTGTACGTGAGAGAGAGAGAGAGAGGAGAGAAGTGAAAGATGCAACGACAGGATAGGGAAACTTCAAGAAAGAGAGACGAATATAAATATGAAACGTACTTCTCATTGCAGTGTATGATGAACGCATACACTGTTTATTCGAATTCTCGTCAGTGATGCTTTGTAAGTTCTCCAACAGAATATACATCTTTGTATGCAGCCATTATTTTTTGCGAAAAATTATTCTACGTGACGGGGAATCGAACCCAGATTCTCCGGTTGGAAATCTGGTACTTTACCACTACACCGCCGATTGCTTTACACAAACATTGTTCAACAAGTATTAAATCCCTTGCCCTTTTTCAACCAACTTTCGTAAATCGTCTCTATCATGATAAAGGTGCTTGCTTCCACATTCTTAAGCATTGCACGTCTAATATGAGAAATAGATTCTTCACTATCACTTTGTAAAAAATGCAACTTTGCGTGAACAGGATTCGAACCTATGCTGGACTGCTGTATTAGTCGTAACTTTATTACGTTACCGCTACACTATCAGTTTTATTGTTACTGAACATCAAATACAGAACTTGTATTCAACTATTCTTGATACAACAGAAGATTATTTAAACACCGTGAAAGTGAGTACTCAGTTTAACAAACATAAGAAACAGAAAGTAACAACAATGATAAAAATAAAATAAAGAATAATAACAATAACTAAAAAAGAAAGAAGTTTATTCCAAAACAACTTTTAAAAACCGGGTGAAATAGTGGCGATCGCGTTCTGGAGGATAGAACTTTCGACGTGTTCGTCTCAAAAATTCAAAATAAGTGCACGCATCCAACAAGGGCACATAGCGCTGGAAATAGGCGAGAGTACTGGCTGCAAGAAAGAGCACGGCCTGATGTTTAATGGGGGGGAAACGAAAATCAGGGAATAACATATGCTCCACCGTAAACTGAGAGGGCAGACGATGGCTAATACGTCCCACCAATTCCTGCAAAGCGTGCCAAATAGGAGGGGCTCCATCACATTCGGTATAGCGATGAATCAGAGTGTCCTCTTACTTGCATTTATCACACAACGCATCAGGAACGCGTTGAACAAGCACGCGCGTGTAGGAATAAGCTGCTGTACAACCTGAAACCAGTTGACTTGCATGTGCGAAGGTATTACGCAGTTCGCGATTTTTACCCACACTTGCTGCCAACAGACGTGTGAAAAAAGTTGTACGACGCGCAGCATCGTCTGAGGATAAGTTAACATTGCAAGAACACAATATAACGAACGTGCATTGTGTGTCCGCGGGTTGAGGATCACCCCGGAATACGTCCAATAGCGGATGAAAGTCCGG
Source organism: Thermobia domestica (assembly GCF_964235325.1). Lineage (NCBI taxonomy): Eukaryota > Metazoa > Arthropoda > Insecta > Zygentoma > Lepismatidae > Thermobia > Thermobia domestica. Next base: position 335,231,434 of record NC_137455.1, on the reverse strand, counting down.
ACATACGCCGGACACTGGGATGGGAAGTGATTGAAGGTGCGATTCATAGGATGTTCATAATCCGGCCAAAAACAACTAAACCAGTGATTAGTGAAAGAACCAGCTGAATAGAACGCGGAGTAGGAAACTGACATGAACAAAGTTTGGCATTTTAAGCGAATGTTGACTAATCCTAACCCGAACAGAGAACGTGGCGGATAAAGTGCAGTACGTGGAAGACGGAAATAAAATCCGCGCCAGATATGCCAGAGGAACAGAGATTCAAATCGTTTGGCGTATATCTCTGGTAAGGGAAAAACTCGCGCCTGGTACCACAGTTTGGGTGCAACATGAATATTGATAAAATATATACGGTGTAGTAAATGAAGTCGACGAAAACGCTGGGAATAAAACGAACGGCATACTTGTGTTAATAGTGGTGCCCAAATCTCATCATAGTGGGGAGAAGGTTGGGATGTAAAGAGAATGCCTAAAATAGTTAAAGAAGTGACATGCGGTAAATTTGGGGAACCAGGAGTGTTCGCAGGTAACTGAAAATCGTTAAATTGTAACACAAGAGTTTTCCTGTTATTATAATGAAGGCCAGAGCAACGTGAATAGCGCTACAGAACAAGAAAAACGACCTGAAGGGACACAGAATCTACTCCGGGAATGGTTAAATCATCAGCCAACCGAAAATGTTTTGGCTGCGAAAAAGTGAGAGTCCCGAGGGGGATAAGGTTGCCAGACGCTAAAGAAGCGGGTCTAAAACTAAAGCAAATCATATAGTGCTGAAACAACACCCTTGACGCAAACCACGCCGTAACGAAATGATTGAGGATAAATGTCCAATAATTTGAATACGGAAATTCGCCGCAGCATACAGATTTAATATTACCTGACAGAAAGCTGAAGGAAAGCCCCAGGCTTCAAGCGTTAAGCGGAGAAAGTTATGATCTACGCTATCATAAGCTTTAGCCAAATCAACTGCTAGGGTTCCTGCTGGAACCTGACGAGAGTGAAAATATGCAAAAAGATCCCGGAGAGAGCTAAGAGTGTACTGAATGTTATGAGTTTTGTGTAGCGCCGTCTGCAACGGACTAATTAATCGTTGAATGATAGGACGAACTTTGGCTGTTACAACCGTTGTAGTAAATAATTGCAGGTCTTCTGGTAATAATGAAATAGGCCGGTAATGGGAAACCTCACGTGCAGTAGGCGATGTCGGGATAAGCACCACTATAGCCATATTGTGATAAAAAAATTCACTCGAGAGCCACGAGTTAAAGAGCGAAACAAGAGTTACTCTGAGAAAAGGCCAATAACGCGTATAAAAGGAAAAATTCGAACCGTCGGCCCCTCGTGAACTGCGGCCCTTGGCACGCCAGAGAACAGAAGAGATCTCTTCCTCTGTGATTGGACGCATCAAATCATGACCATCACTCTCTGACAGCTTGTGGGGGATGGCTCACAAAAATTCGGGTACTGAAGTGTAATCCATAGTCTGCGCACTCGCAAACGCGGTACAGTACCGAGTAAATTCTTGTAAAATTTTGAACGAATCTGTCGTTGTATTGCCATCCGCTAAAACAAGAGACTCGATGAAAGTGGCCTTTGACGCAACAAGATATCTACATGATACAAAGAGGATGTTTCCTCCGGAAAACAATGATAGACGTCCTCTGAAAAATGTGCTTGTCGCGAGGCGTGAGAATCTATCTGTCGCATCCGACGTTTATCCATCATTTATACTGGCCTGATTGACAAGGGACGGTGGTGCCGCCCAAAGTTCACACACTATCACGCCACCTGAAACTAGAAGCTAAATATTACTTACTTTAGCGTTGATCTTTGGAACGATCAAGCTTTTTCCTGTAAGGTTATTTGCACCGAAGTGCACAACGAAATTCATTTATTCAACAACCTAGAGAGAAATTAATGGCCACTAATAAAGGAAACCACATACAGTCCAGGAAAAATGACAAAAATAAAAACATATTATGCAGTAGTTTCGCCGTGCAAATTCAAAAGTACGCGAATAATAATAATAATAATAATAATAATAATAATAATAATAATAATAATAATAATAATAATAATAATAATAATAATAATAATAATAATAACCTGTATTATAAGGTTGAAAGTGACTGTGACTTATAGTCTCTTGAACTACCCGACCGATGTCGATCAAATATTCAACATTGCTAATGTTAGGACCTGGGAGTATTTTTATCTATTCGTTTTAATGGTGTTACTTAGGGGAGGGGGAGGATGGAAAAATATAAAAAGATGAATAAAACTTAATAAGTCTTTAATGAAAGGGCCAATCTGGATGAAATTTTCAACATAGATTGCGTTTGTGTGTGGAATGCTTTTAATCATTTCACTTTGATGGTGGAATATAGAGAAGGAGAAGGACGAGAAGATGTACAAAACTCAATGTAAATAAAAATAGAAGTGACTATGTTAATGAGTTTATAAGTCTTGAACTACCGGACAGATCTGCATCAAATTTTCAACATGGATGAAGTTCGAGCCTGGAGTGGTTTGCATCATATCACTTTGACGGTAAAACTTAGGGATTTGGGAGGGAAGGTGAAAGATATATAAAAATAAAATAAATATAAATAAATAAACTCTTGAACCACGCGATCTATCTCGATCAAATTTTTAACATAGATTAGGTTCGGGCCTGATATGGTTCGTATTATTTCACTTTGGCGCTAGAACTTACAAGAAGAAAGCAGACTTTGGTAAGTGGACTTCGATGCCATTTTTTGCGAGGTGGTAGTGCACATTTAAAGAGTTAATATTACAAACTGGGAGAGTGCAATGGGCAAAAATAAGGGAGGAAAACCGTCTCAAAAAGTATTCTACTCGCCAGATATACTGTTCGACTCGCAAATTCATCAAGTGACGGCGTGGCGTAGTGAGTAGAGTGTGCAACTCCTATGCAAAGGGTCCCGGGTTCGCTTCCCGTTCGAGTCAATCCTTGTTTTGCTTAAAGTAACCATTTGTAACTACAAAAAAATATTAATTCACCATATGTTTATAATGAATAAAACAATAGAAATTTAAAAATCACTTGTAAAATCTTTCAGTGTTCCATGTTAACTAGCAAGAAAATTTAATCTATTCCGTAAATATACTGATATCACGAGTTGTATTATGGTTACGACAGTCAACGGCGCAAATTTCACTGTAAATTTGGGGGGGGGGGCATTCATACAAAATACATACAACAATGCATGTAACAAAAAAAATACATATGAAAATACATATTGATAAAAATACATGGGCCTACATGAGCTTGGGGGAACGGGTCCCCGGTCCCCCATGATCGGCGCCCTTGACGACAGTCGTTGTGTGATAAATGTTCTTGACGCTTCATGTCTACATCTGTTGACAGTGTGCAATTTACAAAGGAGTTAAGGGGGGAAATCCCCTTTGCTAATACTGGATGTTGCTATAACCAAAGCAGATATCCCCCTCAACCCCCTTGTAATTCTCACACTGTCAACAGATGTAGATACGAAGCGTCAAGAACATTCTTTAGACAACGACTGCAGTAACAATAATATTTGCGGAAGAGATTAAATTTTGTTCCTAGTTAACATGGAACATCAAAAGAATTTACAAGTGAATGAAAATTCCTAGTGTTTTATTCAGTATAAACATATGGTGAATTAATATTTTAGTTATAGTTGTTACAAATGCCTACTTTATTTTTTGAAGCATAAAACAAGATATAAAGCTTGACTCGAACGAGAATTGAACCCGGGACTCTTTGCATTTGAGTTGCTGATTCTTCTCACTCTGCCATGCCGTCATTTGATACGTTTGCACGTCGTACGATATATGCGTCGAGTAGAAAACTTTAGGACGGTTTTTCTCCGTCATTTTTGCCCATTGCGCTCTCCCAGTTTGTAATAATAACTCTTTAAATGTGCAGTACCATCTCGCAAAAAATGGCCTCGAAGTTCACTTACCAACCTGTGCCTTCTCATTGTTAGAGGAGGGGAATGGGAAAGGGAAATATACATAAACATAAATAAAATTTAATAAGCCTTGAACCACCGTACCAATTTCGATAAAATATACTGAAGTTCGAACCCAAAATGGTTTTCCTCATATCATTTTGATGGTGTAAAAAAAGGAAGGGGGAAAGATAGCAATATTTAAAAGAGAACGAAAAATGACCGATATTAGTATCGAATCTATAATTTTTGGAGTTCCTGAGATGAGCAGTGACACATCTGATGCCGTTTAAAACCAAATTCAAACCGCAACATGGAGGAGAGGGAGGCATATAAAAATGGTCAAACCAATCATAGCATTGTCGAAATTCATAGTTTTCCGGGTGGCTAAGATGAACAATGACACTGAAGATGCCGTGCTCCGCAACATGGGAAGGGAAGAGGTTATATAAAACTCATCGAAATTGATCAATATCAAAGAGCGCTTTAGTAGTAGTAAAAAGTGACTGAATAACGAAACATATTACTAATTTTTCTCAGTTTAACACAGCGAAGCAGGTAATAGAATCTAATAATAATAATAATAATAATAATAATAATAATAATAATAATAATAATAATAATTATTATTATTATTATTATTATTATTATTATTATTATTATTATTATTATTATTATTATTCGCGTACTTTTGAACTTGCAAGGCAAAATTAATCCATAATATGTTTTTATTTCTGTAATTTTTCCTGGATTGTATGTGGTTTCCTTTATTAGTGGGCATTAATTTATCACTAGGTTGTTGAATAAATGAATTTCGTTGTGCACTTAGGTGCAAATAATCTTACAGGAAGAAGCTTGATCGTTCCAAAGATCAAGGCTAAAGTAAGTAATATTTAGCTTCTAGTTTCAGGTGGCATGATAGTGTGTGAACTTTGAGCGGCACCACCGTCACTTGTCAATCAGGCCAGTATAAATTTTCTTAAACGTCGGATGCGACAGATAGATACTCACACGTCGCTTCAAGCATATTTTTCAGAGGACTTCTATCATTGTTTTCCGGAGGAAACATCCTCTTTGTATCATTTAGCTCTTGTTGCGTCAAAGGCGCGCCACTTTCATCGGGTCTCTTGTTTTGGCGGATGGTAACATAACGACAGATTCGTTCAAAATTTTACAAGAATTTACTGGGTAATATACCAGAGTGAGGTTAAGCTGAGTACTCACTTTCAAGGTGTTTAAATAATCTTCTGTTGTATCAAGAATAGTTGAGTACAAGTTCTGTATTTTATGTTCAGTAACAATAAAACTGATAGTGTAGCGGTATCCTAATGGAGTTACGATTAATAAAGCTGTCCAGCATAGGATCAATTCCTGTTCACGCCAAAGTTGCACTTTCTACAAAGTGATAGTGAAGAATCGATTTCTCATATTCGACATGCAATGATTAGAAATGTGGAATTAAACACCTTTATCATGATGGAGACGATTTAGGAATGTCGGTTAGGAAAGGGCAGGGACTAACCAGGATATTCGAAACATTTCATTGATCTGCAGTAAACACTTTTCGTCTTATCGTTCTCAGAAATTAATATTACAGCACTTGTTGAACAAAGTTTGTGTAAAGCAATCGGCGGAGTAGTAGTGAAGTACCAGTTTTCCAAGTGGAGATTCCCCGTCAGGTAGAATAAATTTTTCGCATAAAAAAATGGCTGCAAACAGAGATTTATCTTCTGTTGGAGAACTTACAAAGCATCACTGGCGAGAATTCGAATAAACAGTGTATGCGTTCATCATACACTGTAATGATAAGTATGTTTCATATTTATATTCGTCTCTCTTTATTAACGTTTCCCTATCCTGTCGTTGCATCTTTCACTTCTCTCCCCTCTCTCTCACGTACACACACACTTCATGTGCGTGTGCGTTTTCCGAAGTTAAAACGGAGCAAGAGACCGATAGGCCTGGTCTGGAGAATGTAATTAACTGGCAACTTCAGCGTTGAATGTTTCGTGCTCTGGGGATAACGTCTCCGGTCCTGGGTATCTTTGAACGAAATACTGTTTAAACGCAACGGAATAAGCAAAATATCTTTTTTTTACTATCTGGGTTACAGAGTCTCAGTCAAACTATTTGGTCACTAGAGGTTTAAATCCTCTACCTAGGGGAAGTCCATAAGCTAACCAATATCATCCGACTGACACTATGATCCGTTTGAGCTCTAGCGTGTTCATTCTATCTGTACAAATTACAACGTTATATTCGCAAGAGACGAAAGTGATGCTGGATGTTTGGAACAGAGAAATCTTCGGAAAAAACTAGAAAATGGAAACATCTTTGGTTATTTGAAAACAAAATTTTATATATACTAGTTCGACACAACATTGTTTCCATCCTATAATTCAATGTGATTTAATCACGTTGAAATTTGAAACATGCAAGGTCTGCTACAGCTATAAGAAACATCCGGCTTTCCATTTGAACATTTGTAACTTTTCATTATGATACACTTTGGACTTTTAATATAGGATATTTCTGATAAAAAAAATTTAGCAGCAAGATAGCACTCATTCAATTTTATCTTTATTTCTTTTCGTTTTTTCTTTTCTTTTTTTTGTTCACTTTCCATCAGTAGTCTGGAATGGAAGATATGACATACGCCACCTACTGGGTATGTTAGAATGTTGTTGTTGTTGTTGTTGTTTTTAACGTCCCGTTCAGCAGCGAGGCTATATGAGACGTGGACCTACTGATTAACGTGGAATCCGAACCACATGAGCTCCCGCCGGGAATCGAACCCGGGTCTCCCACGCCAAATGTTAGAATGTAGTTTGCATCATTGCGTCCAATGAACACTACCGCATTTACAACCGAACCATGCGGAAACAAAGTGTGTGTGTTAAACTTTTGACATTATCTTAGATCTGTCTGTGAGATCTACAGTTCTACTGGTAATTAAGAATGGTACCCTTTAAAAAAGAGACTTAATATGTTTCAAGGATCCTCTATATATTCGAATAGTCCAAAAAATATATAAAAACAAACGTTATTTCCATATTACTGTTGGATTTCTGGTAACGGAACTTTATAATGTTAGATTATTTTCTTACTAAGTTCATAATTCCACATTTTAACTGTTCTCCCTTTTCTTTTTCTTCTTCTCTCGCCTTTTCTCTGTCTGCCTCATTTCTGAACCTCTGTGTAGTACACATCTATTGGTTTCAATTTTTCATTGTGTGTGTTTCAGTTTCTCCCTAAACCAACTTATAAATCTTGTTTCGTCTCGGTTTTGTTATTTCATTTTATCGATACTAATACGTGTGTAGTTTGAAATTAGAATTGCGTTCATGATGTTAGCTAATTTTAGCAAGGGAGAGAAGAAAGGAGGAGAGAGAGGGGGTATCTTTACCAGACACGATTATGGGATAAGGAGGTGTATATTGGGTGGCCTATCTGCACGGCGTTTAGCTGTCGCAATTTTTAATGCCGAGTGTACAGTGGACTTATGGTACCTTAGAGTAATAAATATTTTGATATTTCATAACATTTCATATATTTCAGGTAAATACAACAAAGACTGGATAAAGTAGTTGCAATAAAGTAGGTGTAAACCAAACTATATGCAGGATGAGAATTCAAAAGCATAAGAAAATCCTTGTGATTTTTCTGTTGTGCTTTCTTCGCAGAAACACAGCTAACGTTATGAGAAATACTATTATTACAACTCATGAGTCATATGAACGTCACCTGGCACATTCGGTTTGGCGTTTGATTCCGAAGGTATTCAATGACGCTAGTACTGTTGCCTTCCTATATAATCTGAGTGAACTTCATACTGAATATCTTACGTATAATATCATGAATAAAAATGTAATTCCTACGCTGGCAGTGAATCTAATTAGCAACAGTATATGTTCTTTGAGTGTTTCAAAGCAAAACCCAATAATTGGTGACAAAGACGTTATATTTATAATCACAGAAAAAGAGGATGTTCTTACGTATTTATTAGAAGATACTGCTACCAAATATTATTGGAATAACCGAGTTAATTTCCTTGTTATTTATGTATCAGTGAATGGACATACTAAAGTAGATATTAGTTCTCTATTGTTAGGATTTTGGAAAGCACAAATTCTTTATGTTGCTGTGATTTCAGTAGATGCTATTAACTTTAAGAATTCATCTTGTAATAATGCATCTAAACAAGATACTTCTGTGTGGACGTACAATCCTTTCTTGAACTCAACATATAAGGGCAACATAGCACTAGAACTAATATCAGCAAATAATACGATAAATAAAGAGGCTTACTCAAGACAGGAAATAAATAATCTTCACAGGTATGTATTGACTTCGACTACTATGGAATTAAATAGTCTTCCAATTTTCTCGTCCAGAAAAGTTCGTGATGCTGGTAACTGCACAGCAGAAGGTTTCATTGTACCAATGTTTGAAGCACTGGAAAAATATATGAAATTTGAAACTAAAAATATTATAAAGCACGGTACTCTTAAAGTTGGTTATAAAGCAAAAAATGGTACTTGGTTGTACATGATAGGAAATCTTGTGAGAAAGGAAGCGGACATGGCAGGTATGACTTTTGCATCAACCCTTGAAAGATATAAAGCGGTAGATTTCACAGATTCTATTTTTATTACAAGACTTGCAATTTTGGTACCTAAAGCGAAAGTACTACCATCGTGGTTAGCTTTAGTATTATTCTATAAAGCCGAAGTGTGGTACTGTATTATTATTTCTTTTTCTGTGGTTCTTGTTTTACTAATGGTGTTTCCAAGGTCTAGATTTGCTGAAGCTGATACTAGGAAAGGATTATGTAGTGTTTTGTTATATGTGGTCTATTCTTTGGCAAGTGTCAGTAACTCAGCCAAAGAGTAACGTTATAAGAATAATATTCTTTATTTGGGTTTATTGTACCCTAATTTTTGGGTCATTATATCAAGGAGGTATTGTGAGTATTTTATCTATTCCGAAACGATATTCTGATATCAACACTCTACAAGGTCTTGTAAATTCTCAATTGCAAGTAAGAGGCAGTAGAATTGGTAAGACGATATTTAATGATAAATCGAATAGATTGCTGTGGACACTTCATGAAAGATATATTATAGACGTTAATTTCGAAAATATGGTAGCGAACTTACTAGAATATGGAAATATATCAGTTGTAACGTTAGATAAAGTTTTAGATTATTATGCACACAAAGTTCATAAATGTTTAAGTTGTCCTCCGGGGTTTCATATGATGAACGAAAACATGGATATCCGATCTCAGGCTATTGCTCTAGCGAAAGGTTCACTATTTCTTTATCGTTTTAATACTCTTATTCGAAGAATGAAACAGGCGGGATTGATCGAGAAATGGGAACAGGATGTCGTGAAGCAATCTAAGGATAATAGCAAATGTGAAAATCCCTGTGATGCTGCCATCAAATCTATTTCCTTTTACAAAATACAACCTTGTTTTTACATTATTGGATTTGGGTGTTTAAGTGGTCTTCTTGCACTTGTTATTGAAATATTAGGACAGATTTATCATGAAAGATATCGGGAAAAGCATTTAAAGTTTCCTAGAGGATAATTCCGCTTTGTTTTAGTTTAGAAGAAATTGAAACAGAATGATACAAACGGTGAAAAGGATCACAATTTGATTTTAACCCTAGGAACACCAGGGGAGGTTGTGAGACCTACACCCCTTGGTGTTCAATTTAACTGAGAAATACATTGTTATTTCTAGGGTTAATGATGTCTTTTTTTAGTGGTTGTACTCTTTAGTTCAGGATGTTCTGTTAGTATGAATGGACATACAATGTGTCGTAAAATAATGAAAGTACTAAACTCAACTCATCAAAAGAAAACAATAGAAATTGTTTATGTCGTTTCCTATTTTCATACCTCATTGGACATTCCTGCTTTTTCCCGATACTTATCATTACATTATTAATGAGAATTAGAGTGAACTTTGAAACGTTTGAGTGCTTGCATTTCTGTACACAAAAGTATTGTTTTGTTAGTAGAAACACTTTCAGATTATATTTTAGCGTAATATATACTTAGATTCATACGTTTCATCCTCCCGTATAACCGAATATTACTGTAATTTTACAAGAGTCAAAATTTAAAATTACAGAATAATAGTTATATACATATATTAAATTTACAACAAATTAAACTCAAAGCTAAGTAAGGAAAACACCGTTCATTAATCAATTTTAAATATTTACTAAATACAATTCACAAATATCTTTTTATAGTAGGGTTTCAAATGAAGAGAAAAAACAGTCAATGATCTGTTTATTGTACATGTTAACGCGGAGCAGACTAACACATTTTGAAGTTGAATATTGTGCAGATGCAATTGTTTAAAGTTAATTGTAGTTTCCAAAATGGAAAGTGGATATAATATCATTTGATAAGAAAACTGCAATAGGTGCCATGAAGCTTTAGCATAATCTCAGGCAGCAATGAAATGTCTGAACGATTGCTGCACTTTAATGACCGACTTCGTTTCGTAATAAATACGAACACAGAAAACACATTCTTCTACACTCCAACGATGTCCATGGTAAGTTTTATAGTATTCATATAAAATGACATCCTATTCTCTTGCAATCTCCCACCCATAAACCAATCCAAGCTATCAATATTCAAGTTTGAAATGTGTTAGGGGGCTCCACTCTACCCTTATTTCTGAGCATGATTTGCTGAATACAAACTGTTTCTTCATAGTATACGCTTCAACTCTCAAAAATGTATAAACCTTTGAATATTAGTATCCTTTGAGGTACACATGAACTCAATATAATATGTGTAGAAGTATTGGTTAAATCTTTTTTATTGTCAAAAATAAAAAATTGGTGATTTATAACACGTATGGAAAAAATATAAATTTACGCTAATATTAAAAAATTATATATGTCCTTTCCTTATTGACGTGAAAATACAGAAAGTTTTTAGTAGGTAAAGTTTGTATTTAAAAAATCCTTCTACCAAGCGGAAAACATAGAATTAGCTGTTGAAAACCATACTGGAAATATCCTATTTCAACATATTTATACTATAAAAAGGGATAGAATTGAAATTTTATTTTCTTCTTACGCAGAAAAGCTGTAGTTTGACATCGTAGAAATATCTATATCACGGATCTTCAAATGCTTCTTGATCGATACTAATTGCTAAACAGTAGTTTTACACAGAATCAAATAACAAGATGATAATCAAGTAAAGAAAGATTTAATATTCAGATCTTAAGTATTGATTCTGAATCAGTTAAAATATGTTTTTAACCTCAAAAATAAATGTTTAAAAAAGCGGGCTTTTGCAAATAATATATTTTACAAATAGTTCGAAACTTTTAAGCTCTGCATTATGTAATATTGTTTCCAAACATTTTGTGGACGATTCCACTTAAAGGATATTTACATTGAGTGCATGCAGTTCTGTCTTTACTTAATGCGCTGCTTATTTTATGGTACTTAGGTATTCTTTTCTCTGCTTCAGATTGATATCAATATATTTTAATTACTGGTAAACGTACTCTTTGGACCTATGCTTCTGCCTACGGATATATTTGAGTCAAGTGTGTGACAGGCGCTGCAGTTTGTCTTTTCGTTCTGAGAATGTGACGCCCAAGAAATCGAATATTTTTTGCTATAAAGGTGACTGTTCATGGTATCATGTGAGTGTATGATCAAATTCCATAGTTGATGAAAGTGGATTCACGTAGATGAGCTCGTTCACTGGATAATCGTTCATCCGAATAAGTCGATTGGAAGCAAAAGTCTGTAAGATTCAATCTCCACTCCTTAAAGCTTAAAAAGTCTTACGGTTCCTTGAAAAATATCACCTTTTTGATATACAGTACAAATACCTCAAGTAGCTTTGGATTGAGCTATCCATTCCAGATTCTTATCGAAATTATTTGGTTTCACAACAGAAATTTTATTCATAAATCAACACAAGTTACCAATAATGATAAATCATCATATATAACTTCGAAGCTGAATGGGACCTGAATTCTGAAGAATTAATTAACTATTGCACAATAATATCGAGTTGATTTGTATGAATTAGGAACGTTTGGCGAGAAACGATTAGAAGATTTTCGAATATGTGTGGGAAAATAATTTAGAGAACGAATCCACTTTTATAGAACGGAAAACCAAGAAGGAAGTAATTAATTTGATAGCTAGGATGAGAATAGAACAATAAAAGATATAATTGGCAAGAGGATGCATTACTATTTAGGGCATTAGTAAGCTTATTCTTCCAAACTACTGAACATGGATTAATGTAACTGTCTCTTGGACTGTTCTAAGATAATTTATGGCAAACAATTTATCTTATTTTATTTAAATCCAATACTTTGTTTTATTTAGAGTTTTACACGTCTATTGCTTGTGGTGGAAATCGGTCACTCAGCCACAAATTACCTATGTATTTCCACATATACATAACGTAATAGGAAGACAATTTCCGATTATTTTTGTAATATGTTAGTTGATGTTCACTCTGAATTTTTCTTTTTAAATTTCGTATTAATATTTTCCAGCTAATAATCCGTATACATGTTGGCAATTATGAGTTCCAGAAATCCATGAAAGTAACAAATTAAACTATATCCATTAAACACGAAATCGTGCAATTTTATGAGTAAGTTGCCGTTTCATTATATGAATAATTAAACAAATGTATTCTTTGTTAATTTTCTCTTATTAGAGAGAACATTTTCTTGTAGTGGTAGGTAATGCCCGATTGTTCTTAATTCTGTTGTTTCGTTAAGATCTGTTTAATGGGTATGCCATAAAGCATTTCCTCATATTTTTGTATTTTTTAATTTGCTTCAAATCGTATTAGTGTCATTTATTTTGCTATCAGTGCTGTAATATGAACACTTCATACTCAAGTATGCTATCAACTGTTGCACCATGTATAATTGCACAACTCCTAGCCTAACATTCTGTACATGATTTGACATGACTATGGTAATGATGACTATGATATGACTATGATATATGTCACACGTTTATTATTACCAATAACGCTTCTACAATCACTAAACTCTCTCTTAAATTGAGGATCACTTACTCCGTCATCTTATCATAAATTGCTCAACTCCTAACACCTTAACTTATAAGCCATTACAGTTTGAATTATCCATAAACAACATGCTAACATAGTTCCTTTTCTTTTAAACATTACATACTTGGCGTTAAAACCTGAGTTCCTCGTTGCCAACCATTTCATTTTCCTACAGACTACACACATTCATTTGAAATTAAGTCTTACGAGCTCCTAACGAAGAAAGGGGTTCTCATCAGTTAACCATAAAGAAAGTATAGTTAATATTTGATCCTAATGGTTGTATGCGTTCTTTCTTAGAAAATTTAATGTATTTTCTGGAAAAAAGTAATTAGCAACAATGCCTAATTGAAATTGTTCAGAATATTTATTTTAAAATAGCTGAAAGAGTTCTTAAGTCAGCATAGAAATGATTCTGATTGACTCTAAAACCTTCAAGAAAAGGGATCATACATAGTTACATACTGTACTTAAAAGTCAGATACTTATCTTCAGACTAGATACTATGAGTAATATGAGTGCTATACTTTGATCTTTTAACATTATGGAGAACCTCAATCGGATGTCATGCAGTTCTAATTCATAAATTGTTACCCATAAATTCATTGGTTTTCAAAAATGTATTGAACACGAAACAGTGAAGATAGTTTTACACATTAACTTAGCTCTGTGGATATTTAATTAATTGAAGGAAATGTATAGTCTATGTTAATAAAATTATAAGCTGAACCCTAACCTTAATTGCATAATGGAAATAATATTTTTTGCTTTAATGGAAAGTTTTAATTACGTAATGTACTTTTTCGGGAAAGCAAGTAAAATATGGAAAACCATTGTATTATTTCCTAAATAAGAATCTTCAAGAATGTTGAAAGTATTATAATATTGTGTACGTAGAATCAAATGATGTACACCGAATCTTCACAGTTTTATTATAAAAAAATTATATATTTTTTCTGCAAAGTTTGTAAATAATAGTCTAGAATAACATATAATTTACTACTACATAACCACCAGTTCTTTTAACCAACCTTCTCTACCCCTGGATCGGAGTCCTGGCAACTACAAGAAAATCCAAGAAGGTGGTGATTTGCGGACGGAATTTAAGAATCAGAATCTTACCTCAGGAAGATGCAGTTAAGACGAAGGAGCAATAGTTAATATAATATAAAACATTCAACAACACTTTGAGTTACTAATTATTACATTTAATTTCCTCGTATTTGTATTGGGTTTTTAAATCTTTAAATAATCTCTTCAATTTCTAAAAACAATAATTTATTATCAAAGGATCTACTATATAGTATCACACTATTATGACAAAGTTGGACATCACAGTGTATTTTAAAATTTCTTACAATCAGAAAAATTGTAAGCAGAAAAATTCCAGTTACAATTTAATTTATTATATGCTAGTTGAAAACCGTCTCAATTTGCCTTCGTCAGCATTTACAGAATTACCACAAAAGTTCTTCCTGAATAGAATGAAATTTCCACAAGAATAGTTCCAAATAAAGAAGTAATTTAACTCCAACTGAAAATTCAGTTAATCCTTCCAACCACTCACTGTCACTCCGTGAAACACTGGATTTGTAATCTTAAATTCTATCACCACAAACGACTGCTTGACAATATTTCGTTACGTAAATGTTTAAAATAAACACTGATAAACCTTGACTACATTTCACATTACTATATTAATAAAACCTTAAACAGGATAATTTTACGTTTCGTCCGAACAGGCGCCCGTCAGCAGAAGTGCAACTGTTTCCTGACTCCGTTCAGGTGCCCCAACAAGTAAAGAAAAGAACAGAGGAATTATCACTTACTCGTCTCCGTTCGGCAGCTTCAAACCATGAGCGCACTTTAACATCAACCTTATTATAATAAAGTCAAATCAGACACACACTTGAAATATTAAATACAACATCTGCACGGTCAGAATCCCGTTTATCAGACGGAAAGCTTTGAGACCAAAACTTTGATGATGTCGTGAAGAGCCGAAACACTCGACAGGACAACCACAGCAGCAGTATATTAGGTTAACAAAACGCTAACTTCCTTCCCTTACGGGCGGACATTTACGGACGGGATGGACACATGATGCTTGAGATAAAGTTATATATATATATATATATATATATATATATATATATATATATATATATATATATATATATATATATATATATATATATATATATATATATATCGGGTGGACCAGTGAACGTGGATTGTCAAAATAGACATTAAATAGACTAAATGGACATTAGATATCCTGACAATAGATAATTAAGTTGATTCAATTTTGCAGACCTCACTAAATTATATAGGGATAATTACGTGGATGTCATTCAATGCCAACATTGAACAAGAGCTGACAGTTTTATTAGCCCAGACGTATCTCCCCTTTGAAGTAACAACATTGTAATTGATTCGGCAAACATTACTAATTCTATGCCACGAGAATACCATATATAATGAATATAATTAATAATAGATGTAATTAACTTGTGTGATACTATCAACTTCCCTTTTATAATTTGAGCATTCTTTTATGGTACTAACAAGTACGAGAATAGCAAAGATACTAACGTAATTTGATGCTACATAATAAACATCTGTCGGAACAGAGAGAGATAAACTTACGCACAACCTACGTGAGAGAGGGTTAAGTTGAACAGTTACTTAGCCAGGCACCACCAAGATAACCCTGGGAACCTTTCCTCCCATATGAAAGATTTACCTAAGCATGTCGCAGTACGTAAGACACAACTCAAAATGAAACATATTTAAAGTCAATATTTCTGTTTTAAACATTGGTGAAATTACGATATTTTACTATTATTTTTGTTGATATTTGATAATCAGTTAAGTTTAATATTAATAAGCTAATGATTTATTATTCTGAAGTATAAGTTCGTTCGTTAGTGATCAGCCGAACTTCACAGACATGTGACGAAGATTTACTGGATTCCCGTTTGAATAATTCCATTATTCGGACGAAGAATTTGTTTCCATGTAAATTCTTTCAATATCACATGAATTTATAGCGTCAGGAACATGCATAAGTTTTATAAGATTACCTGAGTTCCAGCCACAAAGCAAACACACGAGTTACCACACAAAACCCTTCACTAACAAAGCATAGAACCATGTGAGTATCGTTCCATCTCATATATATATATGAAATATAAAAGATCAGAATGATAAATATATATGAAAAGAAACGGTAAATAAGAAAATAACATTCGTTTATCGTCCAATCTTATTGTTAACTGGCCTCATTCAATACTTCCCTTCCTCCTGTAAATTCTTATGCTATGACATTCATTAATTCGAATGGAAGAAGAAAAAGCAGACATTTGAGAGACGGGCTAAAACGCAGTTCACAAAAGAAACAAAGCGTTACATTTTGAACAAAAGGCTAGATCTTATAGAGATTATCGTGTTTTGGCTTTAAGTGTCTGAATGAATTATTGATATGCATAAAGGCGACATTCCATCTTCATCTCCCGATGAGATAATAAAAAAAAAAAAGAACGAGGTCAGACCAAAACTAGTAGAAGAAAAGCAAAGTTGGGAAATCTATCCAACACAACGCAATTATTGCGACAGACTGACAATCAACATAAAACATATATACACAAGTAATTAAAGTATGGTTTAGTTATAAGGAGTATAGGTAAATTAATTCACTATGAGCTTACATTAAACTATCTATAACGAACAGAGTATGTTACAAGTTTTTACAAGTCTTTTTCTAAGTCTTTAAATACTTTTATTAAATGTTTTCAGTGTAGAATGTGAATAAATCCTAAAATAAATAAATAAAATAAAATTATAATCTTTATTGTTATTCACTTGAATTTCATCAATATGGAAATCCGCACGGGTTAGTTTGCCAAGTTATAGCAAAAGAATCGTTGCGGAATGGTATGACTGTTTTCATTTTCTTAGATGAACTGTGAATAATCCAAGAACTTGCAGTAGTGCCATTCCGATCAAGAAACTTCGAATTATACTATTCTAGCACCAAGACGAAAACTTTTTGTCTTCCATATATTTAATTTATTCTAGCTTAGCAATTAACTTAAGAATAAGTTTAAAATATAAACAAGTTTCCTTAACCCAAGAACCGTTTTAATGATATCAGATACTGTGATCATTTAACAAGAACAACGATTTCCAAAAAGGAATTTATAACTGGATAGCCCTCCTTGTATTTTATCATGCTCTATATTCCCAAAATTTCCATTTCGTATGGAATGAGGCTCCGGAGTTGCAGCGAAGAATTTTCGTTAGCTGAACTTTTCTTGGTAGCACAACAGCACTCTTTTTCGTAGCACCCAGCAGAGAGAATGAGGTAGGCGTTGTTGTTTCGCACCCGTAAAGAAAGACAATATGGTGATGTGAGTAAGAAAAAAAATATAGTTCCTAAGAAGGAATTGTCATCTAAATTGAATTAAAGGTTTTATGTGGTGAAAATTTATTGAATAACCGGAAAACCTGTAATTAAATTGGATTATGGCTGTATAGTGTGATATTGATAATTTTCGCTTACAATTTCATGTAAATCAACCTTATGCACTGGCTTAGAAATACCAAAAGCGACAGTAGTTAGCCCGCGAGAGGAAGCGGTGGTGCGCTACCCAAAATATGGCGTGGAAGGACGCTCTCATAAGTGAGGCCGCAGGCATCGATAAAAACATTGATAAACAGTGACCTCCAAAACTGTGA
This sequence comes from Thermobia domestica, assembly GCF_964235325.1. NCBI lineage: Eukaryota > Metazoa > Arthropoda > Insecta > Zygentoma > Lepismatidae > Thermobia > Thermobia domestica. The sequence goes on along the minus strand of NC_137455.1, from coordinate 335,213,639 downwards.
AATATTTAGTTTTGTATAACAATCTGTATAACCAACTATTATTACAATTTCGTCTGGAATTTATTTATTTCAACCATAGACGAGAATCTTATTTCAGTTTGGATTTTTTTTACTCGGGTTGGATCTTAGGTCCGTGGCTGGTTCTCGTACTTTTATATATCAATTTTTTCCATGCTCAATAAGCACTCTTAATTAATTACAACCATCTCATTGAAATCACAATAACATCATTAATACAAACTGCATAATTACTGGTGGTATACTTTAGGAATTCTTAACTAACAGGTACTCAAAGCAAAACATGGACACTCATGTTAATGTGGGACAACATATTAATATTCCCCTGGATTGAGAGCTACTTCTATGCAACTTATTATTATCTATAGTCATTTTTGTTTTAGTAATACATTTAATAATGTAGGACCTTGAGCAGATACAAATACGTTTATACACACTCATGTAATTATTAAATCTTACTGCACCAAGCTTAATAGTTATAATTAATCTTACCTAATCTAAGCTAACTATTATAATGATGAGTCTATCTAAAATGATATGATGATGAGAAGAAAAGAAAGTAATATCATTCATGTTCACAGAACAAATAAAAATTAATGATAAATATTATTTGAACTGAATTTGGCACCCTCAAACGAAATACAATTCACAGAGAGCATATGAGGTATTCTTTCACGTAATCAATATTCTGATTTACAGGCTGTAATAATTATCTTTTGGCACCCTCAGTTCTGCGGAACAGATTTTTAAATTTTAAGGAAACTTCGTCGGAAGTAGTGGACATAAACAATCTATTCAACTTAGTGACAATTCGGAAGAGATTCATTTTGGTATTGAATACTTGGAAATGTTACAATGAAAAGTAAATTTCGCAATGACCTGGCATCAATAATCATTCTCTTGATTTAACCATTTCTTTCATACATATAAATGATCATGTCAAACAATGCACCATGACACATTAGCTACACTATAGAATAGCATACATAAGCCTAAGGATTGGAAAGGAAGTTGAAACATGTCTCCTCACGATTTGCCTGGATGTGTGTGAGAAGAGAAACTAAAGTACACATTCATCATAGCACATAATTTCGTCAATATTCCAAACACATAACAGAAAAATCTCCAATTTCCTTTTGTTCAATTTTTCAATAATATTTAGTTCTGCAAACCAAAGTCCTAGGCAAGGTCTAGTAAGATGGCGCCGATCCCAAGTTCCATCAATATATGCTCGATTTTTATAGTTTTACCATACCTGACATGATCGGAGGGCCCCTTTTTTACTAAAATATGTCGGGTCCACTAAAGGTAATTCTGTTTTCTCAAGGGATAAGCTGAATGTCACATTTTGGCCAAGCTACTTTCTTGTACCAAAGTGGTTCCCATGGTCGTCTCTTCTTGTGACAAAATCTGCTAAGTCAAAGTAAAAAGTTATTGGAGATATGGAGCAATGTCAATTCCTTATATGTCAGGCTTTTTTAAATTTCATTGTGGCAGAACATAATATGTTTGACATAATATGCTTTTCGGGAAATTAAGATAAATTTTTAACCAAGGGAGAAAATGATATGTTAAATTTTCTTGATTTCTAAATGATGCAATTACAGAAAGTTACCAAAAATGGAGAAATATATGCGGCTAGTTGTTTTGTTAAAGATATAATCGGCTACATAAAAAGAAGTCGGCTATACAATGAACCGGTTTCGATTACATAAAAGAAAAGTATAAGTCTTTTGTTTCCATTGTTTGTAAACGCAAATGCAAACAATACCATTATTAATATTTTTCTCTTCAAAAGATAACTGAGACAACAGCAACTGTTTTTCGTCTTATTTTGATTTAGTTGTTCAGACACATAGTGCACATTAAACAATGCAGCTCACATTTTACTTTTTGTCATCAAACTGATTTTATTAAAATATCAAAATGGGCAATGATGAAATTCTGGCTACATTAGAAGATTCTGGAAGTGAATACGACATGCACTCTGATGGTGGTTCATCATATATTTTTCAGATTAAGAAGGAAAGAAATAGAGGAGCACGATTGAGAAGAGAAATGGGAACTTCTTGTGCAAGGACATCAGATCAATTGAACTCAGTTTGAAACAACAACGATCCAATACTCGGTAATAACTTGTTCTCCACTCCGGCGAGAAGTACGTGTCTATTAATGATGAAGGCTAAAGAATGCGGAAAGGTATATGTTAGCAGAAGAAAGAAAGCAATGGATGCTAAAGTGTTTTCGCCACTTTCGTTCTGTTGCAAGTTGTTTTGTGTAAGGAAAATAAGTGAACAGCAACAGGAGAAAATTTTTCTGTCATTTTGATATTTACGTGACAATAAAGTGAAAGATCAATATTTAGCAGATTGTTTAAGTATTGTCAATAAAGCTGTCACCCGAACAGGTCGAGGTAAAGTTGACTTCGAACAGAATCGATTGGCCACAGTTAAATACCATCTTCACTACGAAGAAAAGAATGTATCTGTGTGTAAGAAGGTGTTTATGAACACGTTTAGAATTGGTAGACGAAAACTAGACGTTATTAATCACAAAGAGTAATCATCCAACACAAGAATAATACAGTCTGAAAATGAAATAATATCTTTGAGTTTTACGTCTCACGGTTATGTCGGTTAGGCTAAAGGAGACGGTGATGATGAGTAATGTATGAAATGGTGGAATGTAGAAAGTGGAAGGAAACGGGTACTATCGCCTTGGTGAAAGGGGGATCGTACAAGCTTATTTACGTCTCTCGTTTACACTAATTTTGAACTAGAAATTTTCCCAATCATCCCTTCCACCGGGAAGTATACGCATGTTTTGCCAACTTTCCCCTGAGCTTGGGAAAGACTCAAGCGGAAGAGTTGGTGGCAACGTGTTTGGTTGCGTCCGAACTATCCAAATATAAAAATTAATAAATGAAAATATCGACTTAACCCTTCTTATCTAACTGGAAGTTTGGCGCGAGGGATAGTTCACTACATAAATATAATTAAAATCATGTACATTCCGCAACCTGTTCTCGCGTCTCTGTTCAGAACTAAAAACAATCACAAAAAAAGAAATATCAGGCAAACAATTGAAACACTGGGACTTAGGTATCAATCGTTCATATTTAACAGAAAGCAAAATTAATAACTTTACATGCACTGGTTTTTTTTACACGGAAAGTTTGAATACTAACATATATCTGAGCTGGAATGAACAATAAGTATTAATCATTTATATCACTAAAACAACACTTTCATCAATGACGTCAAATACACAATAATATTCAAAGTAGTACTTTAGCTGACAACTCTTTTTCTTTTTTTTTTTTTTAATTCGATGGAATTCCCTATCTAGCTAAACAACATGTAAAGAAGAAAGAAAAAAAAATGAAATTGGTTGGTTGTGACCGATTCTGTTGTAAGCTTACGTTCGTTATCAATTCTTTTTCTTTTCTTTTTTTTTTTTTTTAATTCGAGGTTCACTATTTAATGGCAGACGAGATATCTGGCGTATAAAACACAATTCCAAAACTAGTATCACTTTTTCATTCCGTCAACGAGTTCCTGAATTAGGCAGACTTGATTTGATGCTCGCGAGACTTATTTTTCCGATTGCTCCTATTATTTTAATTCACATTTACTTACATTACATTGTCCTCTGAAATGGTGTGGTAACTCCTTAGTTCCTTTGGGTCTGTAGAGTTCTAGCTAGACGAGTCGCACAGATTTTGAGTTTTCTTAATTAATACGATGATGATTGCTTTTCGAAAATCATTTTCACACACTAAACTTGCTTATACATAATGATCCAATATCGATGCTTTCTCAAATATAAAGTTTCACCAATAACAATGTTCTGCGAAATCGGGTTATGTCTACGCATGTCGAAGCTTCCACCCCGATTACTTAGCGTCCCTCAGGATTACACAAAGCATGTGAGCAACGTACACTTAGGACGTAACATAGTTTCTGATTGGTCAGTCATTAAAAAGTCGTCCAATCACCAGTCACTTTAGAAAATCACCGGAAGTACGAAATAGTCTAGTAGCTTCTAGAACTTTCTCGAAGCTGTTCAACCGGAAGTTTCAACATCTTTGAGACAAAGAATCTCTGCTTTGCACACACACATTCACAAGAAAAGTCAGTTTGTGGCGTCGAAGAGAAGTCATGTGCTGAACAAGCATGCACAGAGTTGCCAACTACTATGTTTTATCACCAAAAGTCAATTATAAATTTAATAAACTATACGCATTAATTTTTCTTGCTGTCGGTGGTCGATAGCAAATGGCGCCCACAGAGAATTGGCAATATTGTATTGACAAAATTGCCAAAGGACCCTGGGTGTTTACATCTGGTCCTTAATTTTTATGCACCCTGTATATGGTTTGATTTTACTGTTTCATGATAATGGTGAACACAATGTTTCCTTGTGGGGACGAACATAATAACACTATATAGGAGCAACTTGGGGTAAATGTGAAACATTAGCATTATAATTTGAAGGAACTATTTATTGTTGTCACTGTTGTAGGAGCATTATTGGTGGAGCATTATTTACGAAGCACTAGTAACACCATTTTGCACTATTTTATACGCCTTGCTATTATTTTGAGTGATAGGTCTTTACACCTGTATGTTCGGTCACTTTTTTTTTCGGTCACTTTTTATATGATTATAAAATGTTTTCTGTCTTTTAATGTCTTTTCATTAAAATATGTAATGTTCTATCACTTTGTTAATTTTCACTCGGTATTCTGAACTATGGTTTCTCACCGTGTGCTTATGTTTTATGAACATTCACTACCAACAAAATCTATTCACTACAACCTTACAAAAACGTTATTTAACAAGTATACAAGTCCCATTTGGGTGAATATTTAAGATTATATGAAAAGAAATATTCTTTCGACCTAATGAAATTATACATGACTTCCTCTCTCTTTTTTTTTTTTTTTTTTTTTAAGCTGGGAACGTATCGGAAACGGATTCGGGATTCGAAAATTAAAAGGGAATCAATAACGGAATCGAATTTGTGCATTGCTTTACAATATAGAAACTTTAATACTTAATGGCTATAAACAAGCTTTGATAAACTCTTTCGTTTTCACAAAAAGTACGGATACCCTTTTCACGCATTTCAAAAAAAATCAATACAATCCAAAATGAGAAATATTATTAATGCAATAATCTTTGTCATTATCACTTAACATTATTAAACTTAAAAAAAAAATCTTTCACTTATCAATTTGTTGGAACAAAATTCAACAATCCTAAAGTTGTATTTCGCAATAGATCTTACTCTCATATGTTCTATCATGTGGTTTAGTATTTGAGAGAATTTTTAAAACAAAAGTTTGTTCTTAACAACGTTTAACTATCCTGTAACAATATGACGGCATCCATTAAGGCTACATAACTGTTCATGTATTTAAGAAATATCTTTAACGCTTTTCTTATTAACACATTTTTATCGCATCCACATTTGATTACATCGAGGGCACAACGTCAACCTCGGTAAACAACATTTTCATAAAATCATTTCGTCGCTACTACTATCGGAGCATAGCCTTGCTACTGCTATCAGAGCATAGCCTATTTTCTATCCCAGACATACTTTGTCAACGGGGTACGTACATATATATATATCCACAATATTTCTTGAACCCATTTGTAAGCATCGTTATATATTCACCTTATGCCTCAGATAATTTGTTACCTGTTATTATTCTTTTGCAGTCATTAACCTCTCATTCATTACAATTACCACTCGTACTTCTCGATGACCAAAACAAACTTGGAATACAAACTTATTTTATTCCCACTAAAACAAATGATTGTTGACTATGTTAACGAAAAGAAATTATTTATGTATTCTTCCCCTTTTTTTTTTTTTGTTCAAATTAGTATTCTTGCTTTTAGACAAATTTACTTTAAAATTAGCGCCAAAAGTTTGAAAATGTATCTGTGTGTCTCCGTTACCTCCCATTTTTTTTTTAATCGATAACCAAAATAATGAAATAAAAATGTAAAAGTTCGATAAGAAAAAGAACATCTAATTCAATAGTATCTGCATAATTATTGAACTGAACTATATTTCGGGCATTACTAACTAACCTTCTTCAGTGACTTGCTTACATATGTTTCTACAATATATTTACTAATAAACATCACATTTATCTAAGAACCTAAAAATATGAACCAACACATAATATGACATTGATTATTAGAACTACTATAGCATATTTCGTAAAATTATTATAATGTTTTGTAAAATTGTTAACCACTAAACTGAACAAAACTTTCTTTCACAGAAAAGGTATGTTGCTTATGTCTTTGGCCTTAATCATCGTAAATGAAAATGAAAATGTGAAAAATGTACATCAAAGCTAATTCCCTAAATAACTCAACTATTTATTATTTAATACGTGAACGATTTGTTAAAAAAAAAACTAACCTACTTAATTGTAGTGTCTTATGTATCATTACGACTAAGTTACACATAATATGAATTATGTATGAACAAAATTTACTGTAGTGTGCATTTTGTATATATATATATGTGTTTATATTTTTCCATACAATAAACCACAATAGCTTTTAGACTATGAATGCAAAATTTATGAAACATTACATAAAAACCTAACATATAGACGTAAAATGGTACATGATTAAATCCAAATCCTATATTCATTCACTAAATATGCAAAGCAAATATATTCAAAAGGGGCTTATGAAGTTTGATATTAATAATGATTTCTGTATGCAGTACGTGACATTTAAATCTTATTACTATTACATATGATTCAATATATTATTCTTTATGTATCAAATAATTGAACTATTCATGCATAAGCTTGCTTTGCGTAACTTAACTAATAAACTATCAAACATTTAAATACTTATGTACAAGCGTGAGTTAAACAGCGATTAAGCCTGACGTAGCGCTACCCTGTGTGTCATTGGTTGACAAAACAGGTCGTAAGCCATTAACTAAACAAAAATATAGGTTAATGATTTGATCCCGAAGATCAATGAGCGCTGGCTTACTATTTTCTCATAGCTAGAGTGTGCGGGATCGCTGAACTTCCCGACGATTTACATAAATCGCTCTTGCACTAAATCCAAATCCCATCCCAGCTGAATGCTTCAAGCATTACAGCTATGTCATAATCGGGTAAATCATTCCAACCCCAATTGGACTGTCAGTATCTAGACCTATAGAAGGTATTTCGAGAAAATAAAGACATGAAAAGGACAAGAAGAATACCCTGGGGGGGGAAAGTTCGATACTACAGTCCCGCATCTCAATATCATCAACCATTTATTAATTATTAATAATTTTTGGCCCGCTCCTACCTACAAAATTAGTAGGTTTACAACATATTCTCTTAAGGAACGCTGGCCGATATTAAAAATTGTGCGGCCTCACTGGCAAAGTGCACTTATCAAATCCGGGCATATAGTCACATTCGAGATTAAAGTCATAATCGAGTGTATCATCCACCAATCTAACATCACAATATAGTCAAATTCGAGATTAAAGTCACAATCGAGTGTATCATCCACCAATCTAACATTACAATAATTCATGACGTAAAATGACAATTTTCCAGTAGACTGATAGAATTACAAATGCGTAAGAGAACGCTAATCGGCATCCAGCACAAACGTGTCATGCTTAATTTTTCCATTTTTTTCTTTTCTTTAATATTGAGAAATGAAAAATAAAAGAGTAATAACCTCAACGAAACAAGGAAATGAGGTCAACACGACGAGTCTGACTATGATAATCAATGGGTTGAAAATGTTCAAGTAAGAACCAACAGACTCTTCTCATACAAGAAAGATCGAAAAGAACTGAAATTGGAAAATTTTCACACTCTGAACTGATCGTTACATCCGACAAATATCATTTAAAATTAGAATATCATATTCGTAATTTAATTGATTTCACTTTAAACAATCGTTATTCACGTTTTTTTTTTTCATTTCCAAAAATAGATTCATTTCAAAACTTGAAAAAGTACTTATCAAATTTTATTCAAAATCCTCGACATTAATAAATTCCAGGTTGATAATAATTTTGCTTATCTAATTTCCATAATGTGTTACGACCAATTTATATTATATCTATATGCCATTTTTTTTTATAACCCAAATTTATATATATTCCAATTTTATGATCCAAATTTATTGTAGGTAATCGCTACCTAATTAAAACAAACACTTTTTACATCGATACCAAATTGTATCGGTTATCATTGGGTCCATCGCACCCATAAAATAATATAACGATCCTTTGCGAATGATGACCTTATCACATTTTATATTTACATAAAAATAATGTATTATTTTATTTTATGAATACGATGCACCCCGAAGAAAAGAAGAAGGAATCGGTTTAATTAAAAATCCAAACAGTTACAATTTATTGTTTTACTTAAGTCAATGAAAAATAAATGTCTGATAAAATATAAAATTTTAAGCGTCAAACTAGATATCTTGTTCTTAAATAAATAGTTTTAGAATGTCATAAGCCGAAATAGAATTTAGAAGTGTGTGTGTCTAAAGGCCAAATTCACACACTGGCTGAGGCCCAACCGGATGCCAAACCGATTTCGTCACTGTAATTTTGAAAGAGAATAGTAGTGACGCCTCTAGGGGTCAAATTGCATTTTAACCTCTTCATTCTTCTTAACTGGTAACCTGATTTTTAGATTATACTAAATTTCAAACTTTATTAATATGATGACAAATACTTGTTAACTTTACGTAATAATTATTCGTATGAATCAATTTGTGATCAAGTTTAACAGTTTCAACCTTATTTTGTATTATTATTTTTTTTTCAATCACATTTAATAATATTTTTAGAATTTTGACACTGCAATGTATAACCAATTCAATTTCGTAGATTTACTGTACTCTTACATATATTCAATGACAAAGACAATCATCGACGAACGAACACATTTTTTTTTTTTTTTCAAGACATGTTTCAAAATACAATTGTGTTTACATATTTCCGCCAACAAAGTAAACGACAAAAAATGTTTGCAAATAATTTTAAGTATGCATGTACTCTCATTTGTGATATATGTTCTCTAAAGATCCTATCAGAGTCTCTAAGAGTACCTAAGCAATCTCTAAAATTCCTATTAATGACTTTAAACAGGGTTAACAGGTTTTTTTTTCTAAATCCACATTTCTTAGTATTATGGTAATAAAACAACACAAAATGATATAGGTGAAACTTTATTCAGACCTCCTCTCCTTTTATCCTGAAATAAACACAAATACACAAACAAATCATTTAAAATTTCGTGAGTGTGGTAGCGTCCACACGAAATAGTAATGGTTGGAAAATGGGTAGTGGTTATAAAATTTTGAATCAAAATACATTCGCGAACTAATTTCAATTTATCTTTACCTCTCTTTTTCCGTAATCATCCTTCCTGGATCCCTTTTCTTTCTCCTGGTCATCCCCAACTGGAATTAATCCTGAAATAAAATTTTATTAAGCACATATTTATCATCTCACGTACCTGTTGTAATGGTGAGAAATATGGCTGGCTGGATGGATGGTCTTCTTTGGTAAGCTGTAAGAGAAATCCCTAAACATACGGATTGGTGGGGTTCCTGACTTTTTTTTTTCAACGGAGCAATTGTAATCCACTGGAAAAATTAGTCATAATTGCTTTAACACACTCGTCAGACCATTCGGTGGAGTCTTTGCAATAATGCGTGATATACAAATCACCCAACTTACGTAAAAAGTATTCTAAGCGATCACAGTGTTGTAACTTAACACAATTCTGTTTTAACAATGTTTCGGGGTTACCCTCATCAGTTTCATCCGGCTGATTAACAATATCCACTTCTGGGTACAGCAATGGTAATGACTTTTCATGTGTTGATGGATGGTAAGGAGCATCTTTGAGTTTAGCTACTTGTTCTTCTGGTAGATGTTTTCTGGCCATGAGAATCCAAGTATTGTAAGTCTTTGGGGTGGGGTTCCAAATTCTTACTCTGTCCATGGAATGAAAACCGATACTTTGACCATTGTATGGATCCCATAACTCTACAGCGCGATCGTTACTGGTAACTGAAGTACAAACATACGGCCCTCGGAATATTTCAAAGAACTTTGCTATTTCCTTCTTAACAAGACTGCTTACATTTCGTTGCCTAACAAACACTAGATCTCCCTTAACAACGAGTCTCTTTCCCTGTTGGGCTTGATTCCATTTTTCATTACGTGTGGCAATCTTCCGTTTTCTACGTAAATCGGCCATAACAAGTTTATTGCTCCAATTAATCGAATCTTCAGGCGTAATCGCCTCCTGTACGTTTATACCAAAATGTGTGAATATGGGTCGGGAGGAATTGATATTTAAATGCAAACTGGCAGGAGAAACACCAAGACTCTGGGAAATAGAATAATTATACAACAATACTGCTTGGGTCAGATATTCAGCCCACTCCTTGTGAGATGACGAACACAAAGTTCTGAGGGTTTGCACTAGATTCTTATTAACGTTTTCCACTAACGATGCCATGGGATGGTATGGGGTAGTATGACGAACAACTACATTATACTTTTTCATAGCCTTCAAAAACGGTTTCGAATGAAACACTGCTGCATTGTCAGTAATAATTACTCGCACCAATCCTAACATGGGGAAATAAAATTCTTCCAAACACCTTACTACAGCCTTCGCTGTTGACGTGCGCAATGCAAACGCAGTACAATACCGGGTGTAAAGATCCATTATTACCAAAGCGAATCTTTTCTGAGTTTGGCCAGTGGGATAACTTCCTAAAAAGTCTATGCTGATTGCGTCACGAGTTGCGTTTACTGGTATTGTATGCATCAACTTAGCAGGTGGGTGTTGGTCTGGTTTCATACGTTGGCAGGTAATACAATCGCGAATGAAGTTTTTAACAGCTGTTCGCAATCCTTTCCAATGAAACGCTTTTGAAATTATAGAAAAAGTCCTTTCAACGCCTGGGTGGTGAATGTCGGTATGGTACGCAACTAAAATATTCTGGGTAAGTGCTGGAGGAACACAAATTTTCCATTGATCTGGCTGATGAAAATCTCGAACTAATAAAATATGATTATCCAATTTATAAAACTTTTTCCACGATCTACCATTTTTATATTCAGTCTCGTCTACTGTACCCTCTAAAACAGCAATGACATTAGCGTAATCGGAACATTCACGTTGGAGTGCAGCTAATCTTTCGGGTGTTATGTTCATAACTTCTTCCTGCAACACTTGGAAAGTGTGAACTTTCAGTAGGCGGTGTTCATGGGTGGGGAAAAGCCTACTCAATGTATCGCTTATAGTGTTCTCAGAACCTGGTATGTATTGTACTTCGTAACTTAGTTCTTGTAGTTCAACGGCCCATCTGAGCAAACGATTATTCCAAGGTTTGACGCGATCTAAATACGACAAAGCACGATGATCCGTGACAATGATTACATGATTGCCCAACAACATTGATTTCCATTTTCTGATTGCAAAAATGACCCCAAGACACTCAGCTTCTGTGGTTGAATATTTCTGTTCGGTAGATGTTAACGTTCTGCTTATACATTGTATGATACGTTTTTCGTCGCCGTGTTTTTGCCAGAGGACACTTCCTATTCCGGATTGTGCAGCATCAGATTGCACATAAAAATCTTTTGTGAAATCTGGATGAGCTAACATGATGTTGTTACAAATATCCTGCTTGATTTGATTAAATGCCATTTCGCATTGTTCGCTCCATTGCCATTTCTTTTTCTGTTTCAACAAATCATATAAGGGAGCGGCTTTCATCGCAAAATTGGGAACAAATGACCTAGACCAAGAGAACAACCCTAATACTGAGCGCAAAGTTTTAATATTGGTTGGTTTCGGTAAGTCTCGTACAGCTGTTATACTACGTTCGTCTTTTCGTATACCTTCCTTGCTAACTACATATCCTAAAAATGGGACTTCATTGGCACAAAACAAACATTTATCTATGTTTAACGTGATTCCGTGTTCCTTGAATTTCTGAAATACTTCATCTAACAATTGCAAGTGTTCTTCAAAACTCTTGGACATTACTAAATTGTCATCTACGTATCGAATGATTTTACTATGTAACTCGGGTCCTAAGACATATGCCATCATCGCGTTTAGAGCGGATGATCCATTTCGATATCCAAATGCCACTCGCTGATATTGATAACATAAACCTTCGAAATTAAAAGCAAAATATGGTTGGGAATCTGGATGAAGTTCGGTCTGCAGATAACTTTGTTGTAAATCAATAACCGTGGTAAATTTCTTTCCTTGCAATTTCGCGAGTAAATCTTCAATGCGCTCTGGCCTAACCTGTCGTAATACGGAATGCCCATTCACCATGCGTAAATCGACACAAAGGCGGAATTGATTATTCTTTTTAGGTACTACTAAGAGTGGGTTACTATGTACACTTTGGCTTGGTTTTATGATTTGCAACTGAAGTAATTTTTGAAGTTCGTTCCTAACGAATGGAATGGCCTTGTAAGGGATGGGATATTGTTTCCTTACTAATGCTTCCGTAGTGTTAATTTCTGCCTTGTATACAAATCCTTTACACTTCCCGGGGTAGTTAGTGAATATTTCCCTGTATTTAAATAACAAGTCTAACAACTGATTTCGCTGTGACTGAGTTAACCCATCTGCCCTCTGAACTGCATTAATGATCTGTTCATCCGTGGCAACCTGCTTTTGGAAGGGTTCTCCTTCATTAACACTTACACGGTTAATACGCTGATGTTCTTTAATATTGCTGCTGTCATTTGTTTCTTGATCGCTGTCATCTGACATAGATTGCACCGAAAGTGGGAGTAACGATACAACAATTCTAATGTTTTCATGTTCCAATGAGAACGTGCCCTGACTAAAATCAATGATACTCTGTAATTGTGAAAGCGCGTTGACACCCAAAATAAAACGTTCGTTTAAATCTTGCACGACATACAACTCGAGTGAAAACGTTAATACGTCAATCTGAACTGGTACTATTGTTTTACCCTTGCACTTTCTTTTGAAGCGGCCACTGTAATCGACCAAAAGAACGTCGTCTGCTGACTGCAACCTAGGCGCGGAAATGTCTTTGCTTATTTCTTTCCAAAATTCGTACGAGATCAACGAGGCATCAGCGCCTGTATCGAGGAGAGTTTTAACTGGAATGTCATTAACTGTTGTTTCTATGTACGCAGAATAATTTCGATCGTAAGCGGTGACGAGTTCTCTTTCATCATTATCCTCCTCTACATCACTTCGGCCGTCACTATCTAGAATATCGTCATTTGCAAATGTATAATTCCTAACACGGATGATATTTGGGGAGTTTATAAACGAATCACCTTCGATGGACGCGACCCCTTCGTGCCCATCGGACCTTAGTTTCCCTGCTGACCGTGATCGGACGTATGCCCACCATCTCTCTCGGGCGTGCGTTCTCGCCAATTCTGCCGTTCATTATTGGACTGAAAGTTAAAATTAGGCCTACTATTTCTATTATTACTATTGTTTCCCCTTCTCCAATTGAAGCGATTCCCAAAGTCACGAGAGTTATTGTTACTGCGTGGTGACCTAGTGTTCTGATTAGATCGTTCATTCCTCCCGCGCGCATCACTCGTGAATTGCTGTTCGCGCCTATTCTCTCGCTCGTTTCTTCTAAAATTGCTTTGTTCAGAATTTCTACCGTTCCGTGGATGATTATTGGTATTATTAGGCCTCTCTCTAGTCGGTCTGCTATACTGTACTCGAACCGCCTGGTACTGCTTATTACGATTCTCATAACTGTTACCTTCGCGCTTAAAACCCTTTTCGTTTGGCAAACGTAAAGATTCAAGACGTTTGACACTAGCAATAAATTGTGCAAAATCTGTGCATGGATAAAACGCAAACATTTCTCGATATTTGTATGGCAACGTAGGTACAATACTAGCTAATATCTTCGCTGGGGTGCTTTCGGGATTCAAATCACTTAATGCACGATATTGAGTGGTTGCAAACTCCAAAACTGAACCGTGTACTCTTGGATCAAAGGAAGTATTCCGCAACGCGGTCAGCCTACTTACTACAATTGCTTCTGATTCAAATGCGTTAACTAAAGCATTGCTAAATTCCTCAAAAGTGGTGAACAAATGTTGGCGTGTTCGAAACCACTCCAAACATGGATTCTGCAGTAAACTTGGTAGTACCGGCAACACTGCATCTTCGTGTACGTTCAATAAGTCCAACTTATGTTGCAAATCGCGTAAATATGAACGCGCAGTTTTCTTATCTGGCATCCCACTATATGTCGGTAGGTCTCGTATTTCTTGAATTGTAATACGGCGTCGAGGTTTACTAGTTTTCACGAAAAATGGATTATTCTTCCCCTTACTATTCGAGTGATCGGATTCATAACCTTCACTACCACTATCGTACTCGCTATTTTCGTAAGTTTCTCGTGAGGAAGGGTGAGGTTCGCGACTAAACTGATTACTCCGTAAATTATTCAACTCTTGCTCTAACTTCAAAACGCGATCATTCACCTCTCGATTCACTTCCGCTTTTACAACCGTTCGCGTGGGGATATTCTGTACTTGGTCTATGACTTGTTGAATAGATTGAATGGTGTGAGACTCTAGTTTATTTACCCTTGCAGTAACGTGCGTAATTTCCTCTTTATTTTCGGCAGCTACTTTCTTAATTTCTAACATGTCATCCCGTATTTCGTTTATTTCGCCGCGCTGTTCTCGCAAACTAAACATCGCTTCCCGCACAAATGCACAGTGGGTGTCAATGGTTGCTTGAAAATTAGTTACGCGCTCTTCTACCTGAGCATGATACCGGTTTGTATTAAGTTCTAATAACACCTGCCTATCTTTTGCTTCCTGAAACCTCTCTTGGTTGCTTACGCGATCTTGTGCTATCTCGGCCCTACAATTGTCAATCTGTGCCTGTACGGATTCGTAATTTGATCTACACTCATTTTTATATTCCTCTATTTTCTCCTCCATGGCCTGAATACGCGTAGTGATTTGAACAATGGCATTATTAGTTTGCAAAACATCCTTACCAACTTGTTCTAATTTACTTTCTAAATTTTCCTTCAAACTAGCAACGTTTTCTGCCTGCTCGTGCTTTAAACTAACAATATCTTCCTTCAAACTAGCAACACTTTCTACCTGTTCCTTTTTCAAACCCTCAATTGTATCGTTAATCTGTGCGGACTGCTTTTCAAACAAAGCTTGGAGCATGTTCTTTAATTCCTCAGACTCTGACATTTTGTACAAGTTCAATAATCAGTAACTAAAGAAAGCTAATAATTTCTCTAATTCAAGCTAAAAATGCACTCTATTGGTTGCTAATGATTTCTCTAAAGGAACACAAACATAATAAAACACACAATCAACAACAGTTATTAAAAGTGAAACACATTTAGCAATGCACAAATTGGTCGCGGATATTGCTTTTGTACTTATTAATACCAGTGCAAGGTAAAAATACACAAGGTCACTGTATTGTGAATCTGTCCCGAGCTGGTTTCTGGATCAAGTAACTATATCTTCCCGGGTTGATCTCGGCACCAATTAAATATACTATCGCCTTGGTGAAAGGGGGATCGTACAAGCTTATTTACGTCTCTCGTTTACACTAATTTTGAACTAGAAATTTTCCCAATCATCCCTTCCACCGGGAAGTATACGCATGTTTTGCCAACTTTCCCCTGAGCTTGGGAAAGACTCAAGCGGAAGAGTTGGTGGCAACGTGTTTGGTTGCGTCCGAACTATCCAAATATAAAAATTAATAAATGAAAATATCGACTTAACCCTTCTTATCTAACTGGAAGTTTGGCGCGAGGGATAGTTCACTACATAAATATAATTAAAATCATGTACATTCCGCAACCTGTTCTCGCGTCTCTGTTCAGAACTAAAAACAATCACAAAAAAAGAAATATCAGGCAAACAATTGAAACACTGGGACTTAGGTATCAATCGTTCATATTTAACAGAAAGCAAAATTAATAACTTTACATGCACTGGTTTTTTTTACACGGAAAGTTTGAATACTAACATATATCTGAGCTGGAATGAACAATAAGTATTAATCATTTATATCACTAAAACAACACTTTCATCAATGACGTCAAATACACAATAATATTCAAAGTAGTACTTTAGCTGACAACTCTTTTTCTTTTTTTTTTTTTTAATTCGATGGAATTCCCTATCTAGCTAAACAACATGTAAAGAAGAAAGAAAAAAAAATGAAATTGGTTGGTTGTGACCGATTCTGTTGTAAGCTTACGTTCGTTATCAATTCTTTTTCTTTTCTTTTTTTTTTTTTTTTTTAATTCGAGGTTCACTATTTAATGGCAGACGAGATATCTGGCGTATAAAACACAATTCCAAAACTAGTATCACTTTTTCATTCCGTCAACGAGTTCCTGAATTAGGCAGACTTGATTTGATGCTCGCGAGACTTATTTTTCCGATTGCTCCTATTATTTTAATTCACATTTACTTACATTACATTGTCCTCTGAAATGGTGTGGTAACTCCTTAGTTCCTTTGGGTCTGTAGAGTTCTAGCTAGACGAGTCGCACAGATTTTGAGTTTTCTTAATTAATACGATGATGATTGCTTTTCGAAAATCATTTTCACACACTAAACTTGCTTATACATAATGATCCAATATCGATGCTTTCTCAAATATAAAGTTTCACCAATAACAATGTTCTGCGAAATCGGGTTATGTCTACGCATGTCGAAGCTTCCACCCCGATTACTTAGCGTCCCTCAGGATTACACAAAGCATGTGAGCAACGTACACTTAGGACGTAACATAGTTTCTGATTGGTCAGTCATTAAAAAGTCGTCCAATCACCAGTCACTTTAGAAAATCACCGGAAGTACGAAATAGTCTAGTAGCTTCTAGAACTTTCTCGAAGCTGTTCAACCGGAAGTTTCAACATCTTTGAGACAAAGAATCTCTGCTTTGCACACACACATTCACAAGAAAAGTCAGTTTGTGGCGTCGAAGAGAAGTCATGTGCTGAACAAGCATGCACAGAGTTGCCAACTACTATGTTTTATCACCAAAAGTCAATTATAAATTTAATAAACTATACGCATTAATTTTTCTTGCTGTCGGTGGTCGATAGCACGGGAGAACCCCGAGAAAACCCACGCACACGGTGTTTGTTCACCACAAAGTTTACTTGGCGGGGGCTGGGATCGAACCCGGGACCCCAAGCACCAGAGGTGAATAATACAGTCTGATGCAAAAGGACATCATGTACCAGGAAGTAAGAAAAGGATTCAAGAGATAAGCTGTCGAATTCAATATCAAATCTTTCCCTTTACATAGGAGCCATTATAGTTGCAGACAATCCTCAAAACAATGTCTGCCTCCTAACGTAAATTTTTCAAAGATGTATTCTTTGTTCAAGGATAAATGTATTTTGCAGTCTTGAAATCCAGTTGGCGAGACCTATTGTAGAGAACTTTTACATTCATTAAATATTTTATTTCAAGGCACCATCGATAGATACAAACAAAACTTGTGATGGATTCCATGTTTCCATTCCGAATTCAACAAGCGTTGATGCAAAATCTGAACAGGAAAAGTAGCTGAAGGCTCACCAAGGGGCAGTAAATTTATTTTATGAGAAAAAGAGAGAAGACCAGTTACTTGCCAAAACAACGATCGACACACAAACAATTGCATTTGATTTACAATGTCTTCCAATACCTTTCTTGTCCTTGAACGCCGCTTTCTGCAAATGGAGGTTATGGACGTTCAATATAACTGTGCACAAGACTAAAAACTATAGGTGGTTTTGCTTTATGTGACATGAAGCTATTGGAAGACGCAAGTCGGATGATATAGCTTCATGTATCTACTATTGTTTACAGTGTGGTCGGCAGTGAATCATGTGATTTTGTACTCGGATTCGTGTTGTGGTCAAAACAGAAATTCAAACATGTGTGGAATACGAACCAATGAAGTTAACACTATCGATAATATATCGGTAATTATTCACTAATTCATTATTTCTGGGAATACAGATCAAGCAAGAATCGAGCGTCCAAAATAATAAGCCGATATTGAATTACACAGAACTTCAAAGTATAGACTCAAGAAAATTTCAAGTATTGAAATGACTCAAGAAAATTTCTTTAATTTTTCCCAAGTTTTCTCCAAGAAATTGATTCGGAGATCCGTTGATAATACCGGGCTAAAAATAAAGTGACATCAAATTCGCTGGATGCAGTACAAGTAGTCGGCTTGATTTGGCACTGTTGTCATCAAGGATTCTGTGGATGAAACTGCTCCTTTCCGAGAAATAGTTCTGAGGAGAAACAAGAGAGGACTACAGTGCTGCCAATATTAACATTGTTGTATCACGGGAACTAGTAGCATCACTGAAGAAAAAGCAAGACCTCCTAAGTCTTGTTCCTGTATTGGACACAGTGTATCATTTCCTTTACTAGTCCCTTAAAATTGATTTCAGTCGAAGGGATGTGTTCTTAGAAGTGTGTAGTACAGATGAAGAGGAAGACAAAAGTGCAAATGGGTCATGAATTGACATACTGTTAGTAGAGAGAAAGGATTATTAACATAGGAATGAGAAATTAAATTCTACTTTAATACGTGATAATAAGTATTGTATCAGAATTGTATTTGAATTGTTTGAGATGTTTATTTTGCATCTTTTATTTTATAAAGTTGAACTAACATAAAACTCACTCCATGATAAAGCATACCAAAGTATTTCGCTATATCTAGTTATAAAGGTACTAAAAATTACTTGAAATAGAAAAAAATGAATAGCGTAAATTTATTTTATGTGAATGAAATTAAAAACTGAGCGTGTTATGTACATTTAGTTTTGACATATTATATATATTAGTAAAACAAGTTATTAAAAGTATTACAATATTATTTTGGCGTAACTTGATATGTATAACTTATAAGCGATATAACCTATCTCATATGTTTGGTGATTAGTAAATCTTGGGCAGTGTCGTAAACTGAAACATTAGTTTGGTTGGAAGATTCTTCAAAATCAAAGTAAAGCGAGATATAACGTTTAGGAGATTTGAATAGTACCGTTCAAATTACTTTTACTAGACAAAAGTGGAATTTAGAGAGAATAAAAAAGGCAACGAACAAGATCCGTGTATAGCTTTATTTTAACTCTCCTTCCAGAGAGCGAAACGTCTATATTTCCGAGCATTGCACAATGTTTTACTATATATCTAAATTATTAATACATTGGCAGAATGAAAGCATCTTGGTGAATAAATAGTATTTTTTCAATTCAATGATCTCAAATTATAATATTGACAGAATTCTTCAAACAAGCTTTGATACAATGAACAACACTTACTATTGAACATACAGTCACATCAAATAAATATGAATACAAAAAAGAAACAGTTTAACGGATACTGATATTTTATTTAGAATTGTTCTTTGTTTGGTGTTTACAAAAATAATTTCCAGAAATATTTAGACTTGATTTTCCTTCCTATTGTGATTCTGGTACAGATACATGCGTCGTGAACCACAAAAAAGGGTAGGCCGAATTTTAGAATAATTGTAAATAATATGACCATTATTATTATAAGTCGTAAAATAGGATTTATAACATACAAATGGTACACGAGTTTTTTTATTTATGTATGGGCCAATATTCAAGTATTGATATATGTTATATTGTGAAGAACGCATGGAAGTTTATTCCACTGTCTTTGACTTAATATGCTTTTTAACATTGCGTGTGTAGAAAATAACGCTACAATACTTGATAAACTTTGAGTATAAACTCCCATAGGGCCAAAAGCAAGCATTTCTATACCTAAGTTGATATTTACCTTTTCTTTTCTTGATATCGGAAATCACCTACCAAACGCTGTATTTCTTGTTTTGAAATTAGCCTATTTACCTATCTATCTGTCTATACATACATAATACATACACGCATCATCCACATACAGAGGTTGATTATGTTTGGTTTAGAAAGTCACGCAGAACAGACGGTGTTCGCGTGTCAAAGACGCTTATAGAGGTGTAGATATAAATGTAGATGTATTGATTGACAGATACGCAAGTTTCAAAACAAGATCTATATAAGTCAGTGGTTGGGTGGGTGTTTAATTTTACAGACACGGAGTCCTGCAGAACAGACAGAGTGACTGTGTGAAAGATACATATTGAACTGTCACATTTAAAGTTCATCTTCTTATTCAATAAGACAAAATACGTAAGAAATTTTGTATTTGTAACAACTTACCATAGCGTATCTTTAAACAATCTAAGGTTGTAAAATGCACAGGTATTTGTATTTTGGAATTCTATAGTTAGATGAAAAAGTGCCGAATTATGGATTAACTTTTGCCCTTCAGAAAACTGGTTTATCACACTATTTGTGTCATTAAAATACGACGTAAGAGATACTGTAGTGGGGAAGTATTCCATCTGAAGAACTTCTGTAAATAGACTACAATATTCAATCATTGTAATTTAATTTTGACCTTTAAGCACTTAAGCATAGATCGGTGTTAGGATAGACAAGAATTGGAAAAGAGATCAATCAGGGCTTATTCTAAATACATCATTCCGGTATTTTACTGATGTGTACGTTTGAAACTAATAGCTTGTTACCTCCTAAAGCAGAAGAGTAGGATATGCCCACTGCGCGGCCAGACCAAAGTTCTTGGACAATACCAATGATAAACTTGCTAACGAGTAAAGGTCTTCCAGACTAAGCAGCTATAGCGCCCGAGCAATATAAGGTACAGTCTGGCAGAGTACAATCAAATCCGGAAGGCCCAGGCATGCCCGAGGATCTTGTTTATTCCCGACCCTGCCTATCTGTGTCAGGCAATGGCAACAGCCATTCGCGCCAGGTTTCCCGTACACATCAAAATATTCCCGTATTTCATCACGGATGCAATGGTACGTGCTAAGTCACCATTTGAGTTTGATGCAGTCTCTTATTCCCGAGAGATTTTTCCTTTGCACTGGGATCGGAAGCCTTTAGTCACAAACTTGGGGTCGGCAGCTTTCCAAGTCGTCGTTTGTTACTCTCATGACAGACAACCGACATTCACCTTCATTAGAATCGTTCCAGGAATACTGAACTTTCCCTAATTACGCTAGATATACATCTTGCATTACCAGATTCAATGGATAATTTAGATCTATGACAAGAGACATGCTCATTTGAGAGTTGCAATAACCTCGGGCAAGCTCGTTCAAACAATACAGGCCTGTACTTTTTACGTGTTTAGACACCATTTACGTATTGCAGTTAAGTTGCCTTTCAATATCGCCATTTGGGAGAAACCACCATACTCTCCATCGGTAGTACAGTTCAAGCATTGTGAAATTTCTTCTATTTACAGATGAGGTACGCTGTACATCACCAGAACCAAGGCTGATGTAGACTGTTTCCCTTTAATTATAATGACCATATGAAAGCGGCGGCTTCCTTACAAGGGTCGTGGATCTTGCACCAGTTTGAAGTAACGCAAAATCAGAGACGAAGAATTGGTTTCAGTACCTTCCTTAGTCTTGAGGCAATATACGCATATAATAGAAACATTCCTTCAAGGACAAAAGAGCACACACGTACAGAAGGACACAAGGACACAAGCGGACACAAGGACACAAGAAGACACAAGCACTCTTTGAGAGTTAAGCTACATCATCCTTCCGATAGCGCGTGAATCAGCCCCTTCGGCACATCATTACCCGTCCTTTTAATCATGTTTCGGTAGCACGTAACCTTATCTCCCAACCGCAAGGGCACGACCCAGTTTCCCGTAAGCAAAGCCTCAGCACCGCCCGAAGGAGAGAGAATTTTCACAACCTACCTCAATGAGGACGTGACGATGTGGCACTTACACTCACAGATCAATGGCACAGCTTAGACGCCCATTTCGGATGATAGCCGAAGCCTCACCTCAGGTGCGTATAAACTGAAATTTAACAGGCAGACTAAAATTAACCACAATGCGTTCTTAAGCTTCAGATTTACAGCCGAGTCATTGGTCAATATGAACCCTCTGGTCCATAATCGATACAGGGGTTGTCCTAGATTGCTTTCCTTCTTCTCGGTTGAACTGTAAATATGTCTACATTTGTAATGTTAAATTCCCGCCAAAACAGTAAGAATACTTGAAATGGCGTTCATATACTCGCAACTAGAGTAGGGGTATACGACTGCTGATCAATAAAGATTGAGACTGATTATTGTACCGCAGTTTCCTTTGTTGCCGAATGCCGGCACGTTTGATAGTTGAAAGAGTTGTATTTCATGTATACTCTCACTAGGTGGCAACATTGTCATATCAATATGTCAGTATCAATGTCGTACTTCTTTCTCAATACTTGAGTAAACTCAACGAATGAAAGGCATTGCACAAGGAACACTATGCCTACAAAAAAATGTTACATTCATTATGGCTAATACCGGCTTGCTTCTCGCCTAGAAATGTGGTATGGCAAAGCATTATTACAAGTTATAAAGCAAATCTAAAATTTTAAAAAAATAATTTCAGTTAGTGGTGGAATCACAATTATGCTTCTAACTTTCAGTAAGTTTCGGCCTTCAATACTGCAGCAAGGAAATCACAGTTGCCGCTTCCTGCAGTACTATACGGAGTGTCACCCAGTGTGGGCTCATCTAATCCATATCATCGGCTTTCCAAGCCAATGTTACCGAGGGCAGACCATCCCACATCATCGTGATGTTCTATGTAATTCTCGGAAACTACAGCTCGACTAGCTCCGTTCAGGCTCATACTCACCTCTGCTTCGGTTTAGCTAATCGACCGTACAACATTACGATACTCTCAGTGATCACACTAGCCTAAAACTTCCTCAGCAGCTGCGCCGCAGCTGTTATTATGCATAGTAGCTTTTATTCAGACTCAGTTTCCTGTTTTTTTCACAGATCCGCAACCAATGAGTGGTGATACAACTCTCTGTCTTCTGGACTTCCACCTACGACCTTGTGTTTTTACTTCGTTCTTTTTTAAAAAAAACTTAATTAATTACAAATTAACCAATTGAGGTAAAGTTCATACATGATCCCCTCAGACGAGAAGTTCATTCAATAAGATCGCCTTTCCTTTCTGCCTATCCTTCCGCTACTCTGTTTGCTTTCTTCCGTTTTTCTTCCTCCTTCTGAAGTCCTAGTGACAATCAGATTTTCTCTTCAGTCCAGAAGTTCAATTCATTGACACAAGCTCACTTGAATATGTCACTAAGATCCGCTTGAGTGTTTCGTCTTGTTGCAATGCCTCTATTTATGTTCTACACTCACCTTCTTCGTGTTAATATAATTTGACTATATTAACTTTCAGGTGTTTTCAGTAGTTTGCTCAATGGCTAATTTCCTAATAGTTCCTGATCACTGCCTGAGCTATTCCTGATACCAGTTTTATTCGGGTCACAATGGGGGCACTTGACTCTTCTGTGTAATACACACTTTTCTTGCTATAGTGCAGTCATTTTTCCGCGTATTTCCCATAATTTGCCCACAATTCATATTTTGACTCATAGCTTGTTTTATGTTCAGTGTTAATGGGCTCACTTAAATTCTTCCGGTATTCACATTGCAATACGATAGTCCACTTCTTCTTTTTAACTTTTCCTGAGTTCATGTGGACAGATATTGAATCTTCGTGTTTTCTTCTCTGTGTTTTAGACAGGTAGGCTGAATACCCTGGTATACACTGACAGACACCTCTAGGATGATTTAGACTTTTCGCGTAAGTTCTAGAATCTTCTCGAATGTTCGAGAAAGTTCTAATATGTTCGAGCAACTTCTACAATGAGGTAGACGTTTCGAATTAATTCTTGCAAGTTTGCGCAAGTTCTAGAATGTTCTACAATGTGTGAGAAAGTTCTAGACTTATCGAGAGAGTTGTAGAACGTTCTAGAAAGTTCTAGCACGATCCGGTAGAATTCCATGGAAGTCTCTAAAACTTACTTGCACTTTCCACTACAATTCAATGACAGTTTTAAGTATCTTCTACTCGTTTCCCATAAATGATGATATACTTGTAGTGAGCTAATGACAAGTCATAGACATGTCTGTGAAGGTACACCATGCGACATATCACACTACTCGTATTCAAGAGTAGGTCGCGGATTTATGATTGGTTTCCCTATAGGTCTCGGTATAAAGAAACTGGAAGGCTGAATTATGCTTTTACCTATAATTATTTGTGTCGTTCCTAGAATCGTGTCAAACCCACCTCAACAATATTCTACAGGTTGCCACAACTAATTTGCTCTATATGTCAACAGGATAGCTCAATTGTTCTGTCAAACCCCCTATTTTGGGGTGCTGGGTTAGGCACGGCGGTACTTTTGCAAGGAAATTCTTTATTGCATAACGAGTACTTTATTAACATATATAGGTTAACTCCAGATTCCATGTTCAGAACTGTGTACATCCCATCTAAGAACCCCAACGGCATCAGTGTCATAATCCGGCTACTAGGCGCTGGCCCCGCTAGATCTATCGCACTAGGAGTTCAGTTCTTTTTATCCACTTAACATGAATATGAGAGGCGGAAATATGAAAATACAAACGAAATATCAAAAGTAATATTGGACAATAATTTTCCGTTAACTGAAACTAAATTCACCAAACAAGATAAAAAACTCTGTAGCTAAAAACTCTGAACAGACACACAAAATCTTTATTAAATCGCTTCCACAACAGACTATGTAAATACAGATATATAGAATCCTACTTTATTTTCAATAGGCCAGTCGATTTCCTTATTCGTCTACTTGTACACTCCGCATCAAAAAAATTGCGACAGCTAAAGCCATGCAGTTAGGCCACCCAATATACACTTTCTTAATCCATAATCGTGTCAGGTAAAAAGATACCCTCTCTCTCCTCCTTTCTTCTCTCCTATACTAAAATTAGCTAACAACATGAGCGCAATTCTTATTTCGAACTACACATGTATTAGTTTCAATAAAATGAAATAACCAAACCGACACGAAACAAGATTCATAAGTTGATGTAAGGAGAAACTGAAACACACAATATAAAAAATTGGAACCAATGGATGTCTATTACACAGATATTCATAAATAAGGCAGAGAGAGAGAGAGAGAGAGAAGAGCAGAGAAGAAGAAAAAGAAAACGGAGAACAGATAAAACTATGGAATTCAAACGCAGTTAGAAAAGAACTAAACATTATAAAGTTCCGTTTCCAGAAATCCAACAGTAATACAGGAATAACTTTTGTTTTTACATATTTTTCAGAACTATTCGAATATATAGAGAATGCTTTAAACATTAATTATGTCACTTTCGTAATAGATAACATACTCAATTTGAAGTAAAACTGTAGATCTCCGAGACACATCTGGGATAATATCAAAAGTTTAACACACATGATTTGTTTCCGCGAGGTTCGATTGCAAATTCGGTAGTGTTCATTGGATATACTGTTCCAAAATACATTCTAATATACCCAGTAGATAGCGTTGGTCATATTCTCCATTTCAGACTACTAATGCAAACTAAAAAAAAGCAAAAAAGAAACTAAACTAAACAAAAGAAAAGGGAAAGAAAGGGAAAGAAAGAAAGAGAAAACAGAAGAGAGTTCTATTTTACTGCTAATTTCTATCTGAAGTACCCTATGTTAAAAGTCCAACTGTATCGCAACGAAAAGTTAAAAAAGTTGGAAAGGAAAAGTTTATGTTCTTCATAGATGTAGCATGTTTTAAATTTCAACGTGAAAAAAACACAATGAATTATAGGATGGGGAAAAATTTTGTGTCGAACTAGTGTAAATAAAATTTTGTTTCCAAATAACCAAAAAGTTACCATTTTCTAGTCTTTTCCGAAGCTTTACCTGATCCGAACATCCAACATTGATTTAATCTCTTTGAAATATAACGTAATTTGCACAGATATAATGAACACGCTGAGAGCTCAAACGGATCATCGTGTCAGTTGGATGATGTTGGTTAGGTTATAGAGCAGCGCTGGGTCGAGGATTCAAATCCGTAGTGATCCGGTAATTCGACTGAGACTCGGTAACCCAGAGGATAAAAAAGAGATTTTACTTAATCCCTTCCGTTTAAACAATACTTCTGTCAGAGATGACCAGGAAGGAGATGTTATCCCCAGAGCACGAAAAACACGACGCTGAAGTTAACAGTTAATTAGATTCTCCAAACCAGGTATATCGGGCTCTTGGTCCGTTTCAACTTTCGAAACATGAAGTGCGTGTGTGTGCGTGTGTGAGGAAGAGAGGGGGAGAAGTGGAAGATGCAAAGACAAGGTAGGGAAACGTCAAGACAGAGAGAGAGAGGGGGGAGGGACGAATATAAATATGAAACATACTTATCATTACAGTGTATGATATAGAACACACACTCTGTATATTCGAAATATCGCCAGTGATGCCTTGTAAGTTCTCCATCAGAAGATAAATCTCAGCAGTCATTATTTCATGCGAATAAATATTACTACCTGATTGGGAATCGAACCTAGATTTTCAATTTGGAAGTCTGGCACGTTACCACTACACCACCGATTGCTTTAGTCAAACTTTGTTTAACAAATCGTATAGTGTTTCTTTCTGAGAACGATAACACGAAAAGTGTATACTGCAGATCAATGATGTGTTTGAAATGTCCTGTTAATTCCCTTGCTCTTTCCCAACCAGCATTCGTAAATCATCTCTATCATGATACAGGTGTTTGCTTCTACATTCTTATGTATTGCTTGTCCAGTATGATAAGTCGATTCTTCACAATCACTTTATACAAACTTTAAGTTTGGCTTGGACAGGATTTGAACCCAGGTTCAACAGCTGTATTATTTACAAGCTATTACGTTACCCCTACACTATTATGCCATCTGAAATTGCAACTCAAATATTACTTACTTGAGCCCTGATCTTTGGAACGAACCAAAGTACACAACGAAATTGACTTATTCGTCAGCCTAGAGAGAAATAAGTGCCCACTGATAAAGAGAAACATACAATCCAGGAAAAATTGCAGAAATAAAACATATTTTGTAGTAATTTCGTTGTGCAAGTTCAAAAGTACGTGAATAAAAATGAAATGAAATCTTTGAGTTAAACGGAGAAACGGAGAACCCCGAGAAAGCCCACGCACACGGTGTTTGTCCACCACAAAGTTCACTTGGTGGGGGCTGGGATCGAACCCGGGACCCCTAGCACCAGAGGTGAACGCTCTACCACTGAGCCACCGCGGCCCCAGTACGTGAATAATAATAATAATAATAATAATAATAATAATAATAATAATAATAATAATAATAATAATAATAATAATAATAATAATAATAATAATAATAAATGTTCACATTCACAGTATAGTGGTTTATTATTATTATTATTATTATTATTATTATTATTATTATTATTATTATTATTATTATTATTATTATTATTATTATTATTAAGATCAATTACCCGCTACGTTGGGTTAAATTGAGAAAAAATAATACGTTCCGTTACTCAGTCACTGTTTAGGATTACTAAAGCGCTCTTTGATATCGATCATTTTCAATGTGTTTTATATATTCTCTCCCCACCCTATGTTGTGGGGCACGGCATCTGCAGTGTCATTGTTGATCTCAGCGAGCCGGAAAACTATGAATTCGAAACAGATATTGGTTATTTTGATCATTTTAAATATGTCTCCCCCTTTTCCAAGTTGAGGGGCTGAATTTGGATTTAAACTGCATCAGATGTGTCACTGTTAGTCTCAGCGACTCCAAAAATTATAGATTCGCCACTTATACCGGTAATTTTTCGTTCTTTTTTAAATGTCGCTCCCCTCTCCATCTCTTAAGTTACACCGTTCAAGTGATATGACAGAAACCATCTCAGGTACGAACTTCATCTAGGTTGAACATTTGATCGAGATTGGTTTGGTGGTTCAAGAGTCATTAGGTTTTATTTAGTTTTATATATTTCCCTCTCCCATTCCCCTCCCCAAGTTCTCCCGTGAAAGTGAAATTATAAAAATCATCTCAGGCCCGAACCTCACCTATGTTAAAGATTTGATCGTGATTGATACTTTGTTTCACGAATTATAAAGTTTTATTTATTCTTTTTAACTCCCCTCCCCTCAAACCTTAAGTTATATCGTCAAAGTAAATAGATAAATAACATCTTAGGCCCGAACTTCATCTATGTTGAAAATTTGATCGAGATCGGTTGGGTGGTTCAAGAGATTAGGATTCACAAACATAGTTACCTTCCATATTATAATATAGGTTATTATTATTATTATTATTATTATTATTATTATTATTATATTATTATTATTATTATTATTCGCGTACGTTTGAACTTGCATGACGAAATTACTGCAAAATATATTTTATTTCTGTTTTTCCGCGATTGTATATTTTCCCCTTATCAAGGAACTAATTTCTCTCTAGGCCGTCGAATAAATGAATTTCCTTGTGCACTTTGGTGCAAATAACATTACAGGAAGAAGCCGGTTCGTTCCAAAGATCAGGGCTAAAGTAGGTAATATTTGGCTTGTATTTTCTGATGGCATGATAGTCATTCCTGCTCGTGCCTTCGAGCAGCTCAGGTCGCAAAGCCTGCTGGGAGCATACTTCATAAGATTTTCACACATTGGTAGTGTGGCGAGCTTAGTGGCATCTTTTTTCCTTTTACGGCTAGTTCGTTTGATATTTGTGGTGATTCCAATTCCTGTGTCTAGAAAATATGAGTGTCATGCCTAAGAAAGAATTACAATACAAATTTATGTTCGATAAACGTTATCGAAGTTCTCGACCTAATTCAAGTCAAGTGTACCAATGGCTGTTAGAGAAGTTTCCTCGCCTGTTTGATCAGATTTGTGCTCTTCAACTTCATGAAGAAACTTTTAGTATTTATATTAAGTTTAAATCACTCACAGATTATGAACAGTTTGCCTCGACAGTGCCTGAGACTATGACCTTTAATCATGTGAATGGTAACGTAAGTACAGTACGAATTTTACCGGCTGACGATCCTGTAAAATTGATAAGAGTTTATGATTTTCCATTGGAAGTTCCAGTGCAATGATTGGAAGAACATTTTCGTGCCAATGGATTGGTAAGACGAGTAGAACGACAATTTTGGGTGGCCCCGTTCCCTACAGGCATTGACAGTGGTGTGCGATTTATACATAGTGAGCTAACTAGGCATATTCCGTCTAGATTGATAGTTCAAGGCAACAAAGTGATTGTTTCATATGATGGTCAGCCAATTACTTGTTGTTCTTTTTTGCCAGAGCACGTCACATACAGTATCAATTGTCATTTAAAGAAGAATAATAGTGATACGGGGGGAAACCGCCCCCGCCGCTAGTGATTATGACTGAATTGGGGAAGGTATGGCGATCTAATCACGTAAGTGACGAACCAAGTTTATCTAAGACTGTGTTTGCCAAGGATAACAGTGTTCCCGACGAATCTCAGTTTCCTGCTTTACCAACGGGATCCGTCGCGCCTTTACGATTACCCACCATGTCGTCAGTATTGGAGGAGAAAAAATCTTGGTGTCTGAACATCAGCCCTTAGAGTCGCCTCTGGTCTCTACGATACATTCGGCGAATCTCAAGAATGCAGATGTGACCATGTGTCCGAGTGAACCCCCCCCCCTTCCCAGGGTCTTGATCCTCTTAGCAATTCTGTTATATCACCCAGTGCTACAATGATTGCCGTTGATCCGGCTTCCCAACAAAAACGCCGAAGGGTATCTAGATCAACTATGAAAAAGAAAGAACATACACCTGTTGTTGGCGGTTCTCAAGGTGCGATACAGTCCAAGTCAGGTGACCACAGTCTCAAAGGCCGTGCTACGTCAGATTCCGAGATATAGCGTGCCTGCATAGTGTGTTTGTTTTTTCTTTTTTGCGCTTTCCGTTCACGAGTGTTTTAGTTTCATTGAGTTGTGTGTTTAGCAAGGTAAAGATTTCTTTTTTCAGTTTTTATGTGTCATATATTTATTGTCTACTGCAGTGTTTTTTATGGGCGCTACGAGTAAGTTTATGTTTGTACTGCTGTTAGTGTTTTTGTGTGGGAGTATAGCGCAGATAAATGCATTTACTTTAATTACTCTCAACATTAATAGAATTAGTTTTGCACAGAATCTAGCGTTATTACAACAATTTATTGAACGGAATCGTGCAGATGTTTATTGTTTAACTGAAGTCACTTTTCATACATTTGACTTTCTCTCTGACTATAATGCTATAGTGAATTCTGAAAAAACACTTGTGTAGCGTTGTTAGTACGAAAGAGTCTACATTATGATAGGGTTATGTTATCTCCGGATGTGAGAGCCATCCGTTGCTATATTCACGGTATATGTATTATATGCTTATATGCCCCTAGTGGTTTTTTTAAAAAAAACACGAGAGAGGGAAGATTTTTTCCCAGTGTCATTCCATCATTGTTACCTCGAAGTCTTAATTCTTGTTTATTAGCTGGCGATTATAATGCGGTGATCGACACCCGTGATTCGCTCACACCATCACCTCCCTGTCATGCTTTGTTTGAGTTGGTGAGAGTTCTTCAGCACTACGATGCTCTTCTAGCATCTCAATCTAAGCATGCAATGGCGTACACCTGTCGCTTGGATAGGATTTACGTCGATGCTATCTTAAGTAAGGCTTTCCTAGCTTTTCATACAAGGTCTTTATCATTCTCGAATCATGCAGCTGTATTAGTTCATTTTAAACTGCCTTTTTTTCTTCCGGCGGGGAGGGGACATTCATTCTTGAAGATCAACAACGAAGTCATGTTAAGAGACGACACTGGTGAAGAGTTTACCGAGCGTTTTAAGTACTGGCGAAAAATGCAACGTTATTTTCCAACGGATACTGCGTGGTGGACTACTTATTGTAAACCCAAATTCCGTAGTTTCTTTCAATGGAGAGGGCAATTGTCCCAACAGAACGATCGTCAGCTATATGAGTTTTATTATAGAGCACTATGTGACCTCTGGGCTGCACAGCCGTCTCTACTTAATCAGGCGTGTATTAACGATATTAAACGTAGAATGCGTCAACTCGATTCTCGAGTATCGTTGCAGGCGTATTTTTCAGAAGATCTATATCATTGTTTTCCGGAAGAATCGTCTTCATTGTATCATGTGGATCTCCTGTTTCGACAGCGACGAGCTACATGTATTGAATCGTTAGTATTGACCAATGGCGATACCATATCTGACCCTTTACAGATTTTACAAGAATTTACGCGACATTATGTCGCCTTTACGAGTGCGTCGAATTCGGATTTTCTTTTTGCTCCCGAGTTTCTATCAGCTCTTCCCCAGCGGCTGACAAAAGACAATTGTCAGGTTTTATTGCGCCCTATCACTGCTGACGAAATCTTTGCGGTTCTCAATAAGTCTAAGGGACGTAGTTCTCCCGGCATAGATGGCTTGAGTGTATCGTTTTTCCGTCATTACTGGTTTATTTTTCGTGGTACACTTGTGACACTTTTTAATTCCTGGTTGTCTAATGTACCCTTTTAATCTAATACTGCTGTTGTTGCACTTGTACCCAAATCGTCCAAGGCGAAGGTTGTGGCTGATTACCGACCTTTCTTTTTATTGCCAGTTGATTTGAAATTATTTACTAAAGTTCTTACAGCCCGATTACGACCTATCATACAGAAACTTAGCAGTCCGTATCAAGCAGCCCTGCACGAATCGTATAACATTCAATTAACCCTTCGTACTCTTCGTGATCTATTTGCATACTTTCAGTCTGGCGGTATTCGTAGTAGAAGTTAGCAGTAGACCTAGAGAAGGCTAATGATAGTGTCGATCACAATTTCCTTCTTCTAACCCTCGACGCTTGGGGTTTTCTCGCAGCTTTCTGTCAAGTAATTTCGAATTTATACGCCACCGCCACGTTTCGTCTCCAAAAAAATGGACATCTATCTGACCTCATTCCCGTAAAGCGAGGTTTCCGCCAGGGCTTTAGTTTAAGCTCTATTTTGTTTTCCTTAGTTATAGACCCTCTCCTCTATCGATTGGCGCTTGTCTCACCCCCAGACCCTACCCTCTTTATTGTCAAAACATCTATTGTTGACTATCACAGGGGTCGACGCGGTTGCTCTTCAGGGTGTCTTTCCGGTTCTCAAGCTATTCTCGAGTTGCTCTGGCCTTCAGTTTAATGAAAAGAAAACTCAAATGTTACAATTTCACGGATTTCAGATACCCACTCCTATCCCAGGTACACAGACTATACCGCATGTTACATCCTTAACTATTTTAGGCATTCCATTCACGTCACTTCCCTCTCCCCATTATGAAGAAGTTTGGCAACCTATCCTCAAGCAAATTCGTGGGTTATTCTTCTCCCTCCGTTTTCGTAGACTTCATTTACAGCATGGCATTCAATTTATCAATATATACGTGGCATCTAAGTTGTGGTATAGGGCTCGGGTATTTCCCCTCCCTGAGATTTACGCAAAAAGATTTGTCCCTGTTCCTTTGTCATATATTGCGGGGTTACTATTTTCGCATTCCCAGAAATGCGATTTACCTTCTACGTTCCCGAGGTGGTCTAGGTTTAATTCATATCCGTCTCAAATGTCAAACTCTTTTCATGGCAGATTCTTTCGTGGGTCTTTCATCCGTCGACTCTATTACGAACCATTGTTTTAACTGTTTTTGGCCGGAGTACGATCACCCTGTCAATCCCCCTTTTATTCAATTTGCCGATCAGTGTCCGAAATATGTCTTGATCTTTATTCAATATTGGACTTATGCCGGGGTGACTTTGGTCCCTCAGCAGCACAATGCTCGCTCATTATATTCGGTTCTCTTCACATTGTCCTCTCAGCCGACTCAGTTACAAGTAGTACAATAGTTTCCACATATAGAGTGGCAGCAAGTGTGGGCTAACATTTGGAACCCAATCTTACCTTCCTATATGCAAGTGTTGTGGTTTCAAGTAGTCCATCAACTTATCCCGACACGTGCGCGTCTTTATGCAATACAACAAGCACCAGATGCCTTGTGTACTATATGTCGTTCTGAGGACATTTTGGCTCACCGTTTTACATTTGAGGGAGCGCCAGTGATATGGAACGCCTTGCAGGTGATGGTGGGTCGTACCACTCGTCGTCCGAGTGCACACTTTCAAATTAATCATATGCTCCTGCCGGACTTTCATTTTCCCCCTCTAAGCATCGTACCGTGCTTTTCCTGCTAGCAAGCATACTATATTTCCAGCGGCATATCACGTTACTAGATGCACGCACTTATTTTGATTTTCTTCAACGTACACGCCGGAAATGTTATTCTCCGGAGCAGGAAAGGATTTCTTTTAGTAGGTTTTTAGAAGTGATTTGTCATGAACTAAAGTTCCTGTCTCGTGTTTTTTAATATATGCATTTATCCATTTCTAGTTCTATGCATTTATAGTTGTAGACCCAGAATTAGTAATTTTATTTTTATGTCTAGTGATTTTCTTGTATACACTCAGCTAGTTGAATCCATTTTGTATTTACCAAGAAGGTAATAATAAAACTGATAGTGTAGGGGTAACGTAATTGCCTCATGAATAATACAGGTGTTGAATCTGGGTTCAAATCCTGTTCAGACCACAGTTAAACTTTTTACAAAGTGATTGTGAAGAATCGACTTATCATACTGGACAAGCAATACATAAGAATGTAGAAGCAAACCCCTGTATTATAATAGAGACGATTTACGTATGCTGGTTGGGAAAGAGCAAGGGAATTAACAGGACATTTCAAACACATCATTGATCTGCAGTATACACTTTTCGTGTTATCGTTCTCAGAAAGAAACACTATACGATTTGTTAAACAAAGTTTGACTAAAGCAATCGGTGGTGTAGTGGTAACGTGCCAGATTTCCAAATGGAAAATCTAGGTTCGATTCCCCATCAGGTAGTATGATTTTTTCGCATGAAATAATGGCTGCAGAGATGTATCTTCTGATGGAGAACTTACAAGGCATCACTGGCGATAATTCAAATAAACAGTGTGTGTGTTCTATATCATACACTGTAGTGATAAGTATGTTTCATATTTATATTCATCCCCTCTCTCTCTCTCTGTTTTGACTTTTCCCTACCTTGTCTTTGCATCTTTCACTTCTGCCCCTCTCTCCCTCTGACACACACACGCACTTCATGTTCCAAAGTTAAAACGGACCAAGAGCCCGATATACCTGGTTTCGAGAATCTAATTAACTGTTAACTTCAGCGTCGTGTTTTTCGTGCTCTGGGGATAACATCTCCTTCCTGGTCATCTCTGACGGAAGTATTGTTTAAACGGAAGGGAATAAGTAAAATCTTTATTTATCCTCTGGGTTACCGAGTCTCAGTCGAATTACCGGGTCACTATGGATTTGAATTCTCGACCAAGCGGTGCTCTATAACCTAACCAACATTATCCAACTGATACGATGATCCGTTTGAGCTCAGCGTGTTCATTATATCTGTGCAAATTACGTTATATTCCAAAGAGATTAAATCAATGCTGGATGTTCGGATCAGGTAAAGCTTCGGAAAGGACTAGAAAATGGTAACTTTTTGGTTATTTGGAAACAAAATTTTATTTATACTAGTTCGACACAAAATTTGTTCCCATCCTATAATTCAATGTGTTTTTTTCACGTTGAAATTTAAAACATGCTACATCTATGAGGAACATAAACTTTTCCTTTCCAACATTTGTAACTTTTCGTTACGATTCAATTTGGAATTTTAATGTAGAATACTTCTGATAGAAATTAGCAGTAAAATAGAACTCTCTTCTATTTTCTCTTTCTTTCTTTCCCTTTTCTTTTCTCTTTCTTTTTTTTTTTTGCTATTTTGTTTAGTTTGCATTAGTAGTCTGAAATGGAGGATATGGCCAACGCTATCTACTGTGTATATTAGAATGTATTTTGGAACAGTATATCCAATGAACACTACAGAATTTGCAATCGAACCACGCGGAAACAAAGCATGTGTTTTAAACTTTTGACGTTATCCCAGATGTGTCTGTGAGATCTACAGTTCTACTTCAAATTGAGTATGTTATCCATTATGAAAGTGACATAATGAATGTTTAAAGCATCCTCGGTATACTCGAATAGTTCTGAAAAAATATGTAAAAACAAAAGTTATTTCTATATTACTGTTGGATTTCTGGAAACGGAACTTTATAATGTTTAGTTCTTTTCTAACTGCGTTTGAATTCCATAGTTTTATCTGTTCTCCGTTTTCTTTTTCTTCTTCTCTGCTCTTCTCTCTCTCTCTCTCTCTCTCTCTCTCTCTCTCTGCCTTATTTATGAATATCTGTGTAATAGACATCCATTGGTTTCAATTTCTTATATTGTATGTTTCAGGTTCTCCCTACATCAATCTATGAATCTTGTTTCGTGTCGGTTTTGTTATTTCATTTTATCGAAACTAATACATGTGTAGTTCGAAATAAGAATTGCGCTCAAGTGGCTAGCTAAATTTGGTATAAGATAGAAGAAAGGAGGATAGAGAGTGTGTCTCTTTACCTGACACGATTATGGGATAAGAAATTGTATATTGGGTGGTCTAACTGCATGGCGTTAGCTGTCACAATTTTTTGATGCGGAGTGTACAAACTCTGATAATTATAAATTTAACCAAGAAGGTTTAGTCATTTTTCTGGAGGTCTGTGTTCAACCGTGAGTTGAATTCAAATAAAGATAAGGCGAAGGTCAGTTGTTGGTGCGGGTATACTCCATCAACTTCGGAAGCACTACACATTAGTCGAAGGGTTTCACATGATTTTACTCTGGGCCTGAAGGTAACGCGAGCAGGAACATGTGTTTTTTTTCTGTCTCGTCTGTGGAAGGAGCCATTTCTGGACAGGATGTTTTCATATTTCAGTGGTTGGTATGTGAAGGTGAAAAACATGACTGATAAAGCAAGTTTGGTCGGAAATGCTATTATATAGATCTTCTTCTATAGTAGGCGGCTCAGGATAGGCTAAGGCGGTTCTGATGGTTGAACGATAAAAATTCCAGTTTGCTTGATTGAAGCCTGGAATACGACGAGGTTCTGGTAATAGTCGAGAAGTATGAGCCTATGGTCGATAGATTTGAAGCTTGATGGGAAGATCGGTACGAGTGGAATCTAGTATCTCAATAGAGCATCGATGTGAAAGGTAGACAGAAGTAATCACTACGTTTGGTGCTGTTTCAGTGAAGGGTGTATAGACTTTGGGATATGAAAATTGTGGCCTGTGGTGTGAGTTGTGATAACGTCAAAGAAACGTTGTTTTTAATTATCCGGACGTCTGTGAATATTGATGTCGGCCATGATGATGTAATATTTAAAGGTATGGGATATATCCTGAAGGAGTGAATGGGTGATTGGGTGTCCAGAGCGCACATAGATGCTGGTGACCATAGTAATGAAAACAGAATGAAAGTACAGGGTACTAATGAGGTACTCTGATAGATAAGGCAAAGTTAGGTGATACTGACGATAACTAATTGAAGGATAGAAGCCAATGGTCAGCGAAGTACCCATGATTACGGTGCATCAGGGACTTTCGTGGAATGCATGTTCCTCGAGTTGGGTGACATGAAAGTACACGTGTTGGCCAGAGTAGGTAGCTTGAAAGGAATATTTAATAATGAGGCAGGCAGAGTGATTGAACACTCCGAGAATGTATTGGCGAGGAAAAGGATGAATATTTTGCATAGAAATAGTCAAAAATGATAGTAGTTCTTGGATAGCTTCGTCTGCAGTTGGTGATAGTAGAGCTTGCAGCGATAAAAATAAGTCATGTGTTGCTCCGGATATGAGAATATTGAGGTGGCTTAGCTAAGACAGTGCAAGACTTAATAGCATGAGCACCACTATAGTATCCACATTTGCTACACATAGGATGGATGAGAATTGTACAATTGACAGCACTCACATCTCAATGGTAAAGGTGGTGGTGATTTGACGGGCTCGACTCGATGCTTCTTTTTATAAATGAGGGCCCCAAAAGTAGCAAGTCATCAATGGTAGTTTCGGCATTGGTTAAAACATGTTCCATTACGTGGCTCCATAGTCGCTCTAATGTGAATACATTTAGGTACGGAGTAACCCTTGAGAGTGAGTTCTTCCTGAATCTCCTTGTCAGTTAGGAAAGGATCATTCCCTCTAATAACAACTTAGAGAGCCGGTGGTTTTCGTTGTGGTGCCGCCATTTAAACGCCTTTGAGTCAAGTCGCTTGATTTGGGCATGCTTGCCAAAAGTTTCGAAACTCCATTTGTTAAGTACAGTGGTTAAGAATGTTGAATCATAAGACTTGAAGATCATCTCGTTGCGTGTACAGATGATTTGAGCGATAGTGGCGTGTGGTAGAAATTAGATGATCTGTTGGAAAGCCAACTTGCTGTTCTCAAATTTGTAATTAAGAATGAATGGAAACGAGGTTTTGGGGATTCCTGTTGAGTCGGATATTCATTACCGTCGTCGAAGTTCATGAATGAAACAGACTGTTCTGATTCACTCACTATGTGATGACGCTTAGTCAGTGACTGAGTTGAAGAAGTGTTGTGTTTGTCCGGTGTGAGTGATCGGGATCTACCAGTATTTTTGCATTCAGAAGTAGCTGTGTGCCTTCGATCAGCCTCCTTGCCCACCGACGTTTAGAGATGGCCCAGGAGGCGGATAAGGTAGTTCCACATGGCTACCTGACGCCATGCAAATGGATACAGAAGACTACGACGAAGATGACGGTAATGACGATGATATGAAAGATGAAGTTCAATAACTGTCCTCGATCGGATGAAACCATCTGAATTGTCTCCACAACGATTCGCCTTAAATTTACGTTTAACTGAACTGCGCCCACAGTACGGTACAACCACAATATAGACTTGGCAGCTAAATACTTCGCTGGGAAAGCCAAGGACAGATAATTGCAACATCAAGTTTCTTAGCCATTGGCTAAATGAAGGCTAGCTCCCTTACGAGTGTTACGCCCTCTATCCGAGGTGAAAGGTGTAGAAACTGGAGATAAAGAGTATTGGAGCTGGTTTATGTCAAGTAAGGATAAGCGGAAAAATCGGAAAAATATAACGAAGTGCATATCACAGGACAAAACAAGAAAATGTTAGACGAATTCTGATTATCTTCTTGTGCAGGGACTGCTCTTAACAGTAATGTGGACAAGAGGAGCCTTGTTGGCACAATACATTACGGTGCAGCGTATGTAGGTGATATATGAAGTGGACGGTGGTCAGAAGAATACGGTGAAGCGACAAAATGATCGGGACGGTCTGATGGAATTGTTTCGAGATATAAAGAAAAGAGTGGGGATAGAGGGCAAGTAAAAAAATATATCCTAGATCATAGTAGTGGTCGGCATCCATAGTATCCAGAAGCAATGTGTGACGTTGTCGAAACCGGCATATAATGAATTTTACTCGTAACTGTTTAAAGTGACAGAGAATGGTAGGAAAAGTTATATGGTCATAAAGCTCCTGCGTCGGACGGGGAAGTTTGATCCTATAAGCCAGGCGAAATGTATGCCGTTCAAGAACTTTTAGTTTGTGATTGGAGAAAAAAGGTTGTGCAGCAAGCTGAGTGAGGTGACCATATGTTAGAACTAGACGCAAGAATATCATATACTATTAGTTATTCTAATGAGTTGTAATCCCCAGGTGGTACCAACTAAACGGTTTAGTAAATTAACCTGACTATATGCTTTGCTAATGATTTCATGAATATATGGCCGCCAGTTAAGTGTTGATTGATGATGATTCCAAGATATGTGACCTGTTTAGTGGGTGATACTCGTGTGCCTTGAAACCTCGAGATTGAGTAGATTGTTTTTTTTTTCTGAACTCGGGAACGTTTACTATGCGTTATGAAGACTATGGCTTGAGTCTTAGTAGAGTGAATATGATGGCACCACTTGGTACACCATTTGATAAAAGATCCTATTGCTAAGCAGAGGGCAGAATAGATTTATTAAATACTTCTGGCAATGCAAAAAAAGGCAGTATCATCTGCATAATGAGAAGTATGAACATTGGGAGGAAGTGGGAATTTCTCATTTTTAACATAAATTAGAAGTTTATTATACAATTTTCTTTGTATGTATCGAATTTTGATTTCTTTTGTTAACCTAATATTTTGTATATGAATATGACATTGGTTTATACAGTTTTCTGGGAGGAGGGGACAGAAATTCATTTCACATTAATTTAAAATGACGTCGTTTTCATCTTTATTTTAATACGTAGTACACATATGATTAAATTAATGCTTTTATTACAATAACTTCTAAAATAAATTGTAGCATAACCCACTTTACCGTTTGCCAATTATTTGCCTATTTCTAATTACATAAAAGTGATGAAAATCGAGTGGAAGCCTTCGAAATGTGAGTGTGGAGAAGAATGGAAAGAATTAGGTGGGTCGTGCGGAAAACGATTGGGAGAGTGCTAGAAATGGTGGAGAGAAAAGAACACTTTTAGATATTGTTAGCAAGAGGAAGAGAAAATGGTTGGCGCATTGTCTAAGAAGAGATTGTATCATGAGGAACGTCCTCGAGGGTATGTTGGCGGGAAAGAGAGGGCGGGAGCGAAAGAGACTACAATTAATGGATGATATTAAAACAGAAAGATCATACGCGAAGACCAAGAGATTAGCGGAGGACCTCAGCTTGGAAGCTTCTAAGCTGCGGCAAGTGACCTGCCAATAAAGGCAGAATACCTATGATGATCTAATTACTTGCGTGATAGACTCTGCACCCTAAATATACTATTTCAAGTATGCTCAACAGAATGCAGAGAAAAAATTAGATACAATCGTTTGGAATGCTGTAAAGGTACCATCTCACATGTACTTGCTACTGAGGAAAAACAACTAGAGCGCAATTTTAGCCGCCAATCAACATTCCCGCAAGTACTACTTGGTCAAAGTCCCCTAGACTTGACGACATGACAAACATAAGCTTATATGATGTAATAAGCCAAACCTCAACAAGTACAAACTTCGGAAACCCCTTGACCCGGCAGGCAGAGGGAAGGCTGGGACCTCTTAAATCCCCGCACTTCAAATAATATGCTTGTAGCCTTCACAAATATTCCTATTATATATTAGTTTAATATAGCTTTCAATAGTTTTACTTGCGATACTATCGCACGCTTAGATTTGATTCTCTAGGTGAACCGACAAAAGACAAAAATATATGATCTATTAAACGACATTTTTATTCGTGCTTCAAACACAGAAGTCTGTTATAAAATTGTTGGAAAATTGCACTATCAACATTAATGTATTTTGTTGCTACAACGGATCATTGAAGTCATGCCCTATATTTTTCTTTTAAGCGAATTGTTGAGATATACCGATATATGAGAGAAAGGACGGACGAGTAAAACATGAGCTAGTTTATGGGTTCGAGTTCTGTTCAGAGCATGGTTTATGATTTTACTGTCTCATGTTCGCATTATTTTTATCTTACACGGCAGGAACGTAGAGTTTAATTTAAAAAGATCACATTTAATCCTCCTGTTTTTCATGTCAATATGTTGTTGCGTATGGTA
The DNA here is from genome assembly GCF_964235325.1 of Thermobia domestica. Lineage (NCBI taxonomy): Eukaryota > Metazoa > Arthropoda > Insecta > Zygentoma > Lepismatidae > Thermobia > Thermobia domestica. Next base: position 335,173,003 of record NC_137455.1, on the reverse strand, counting down.
TTACCTGACCAGGATAGCAGTGCGGTTTTGAAGGAACGGCGCCGCTGTTGTGTTTATATCAATTCTATGACAAGCGCGGCGGGACATTGGAGCAGAGAGTTTCACCCTGCAGTGTATCCAACGGTTTTTAAAGGTTGCAATTTAGATGTTATACATAGCCTAATCTGTTTACGCTTAATAAAGAAAGTCATACGTTATATAGTTGTAGTGAACCATTCCTGCAGTAATGCAGATGTATTGTGAATAGTGATGTATGAATGGAAATTACCAATTTAAGGACAACATAACACAATTGAGAATTCAGTGAACTTCTACCGTGTATTAAGCAGATTGTATAAAAATTGATTACGTTTAATTTGATTTCACTATAAAACAGGAGCAGCCTGTAAAACGCTGGGATGACAATGTCAATGAATAGAAGGTTTAGGTTGATAGCTTAGAGATTTGCGAAATACCTTGTAACTGTAAGTTTAAATCAACTTAAGGCTCACGATGCTTGTGTTTGTTTTGAAAGTATGTTTATCTGTTGACAAATAACTTATTTTCTCGAGTTTTGGCCAGGGAAAAATTCCGATGTGTTTCCACTCGAGAACTGTGAAAATCCTCTCTGTTGGTCTATTGGCTAGTGCATGTGCTTTTACTGTACGTGGTTCTGAGTTTGATTCCCAGTGAGAGACCAAAATTTAATTATACAATCCTTTACTTTGCATTAATCACCTGTGTCCTCTAGCATAAACAACATGATCATGGGCGTTAAAATAAAGAAATTTCTTTTTTTTTTAAAAAAAAATGGGGGTGAATCCTTTGAGGGAAAAGGAAGTGAAGAAATGTTTGCTTCATTTTTTAAAGATATATGGGATTGGATAGCTTGCCTTTCGGGATTGATTTGTAAAATTTGATTCAGTACATCTTTTTTTAGGATCATTATAGAAATCCAGCCCTTGGTAGAGTTCGAATAAAAGTATTGATAAAACATCAGCGTATGGGTAGTGTAAGCGTAAGTATCATTGCTTCAGTACATAATAAATTCACAACTTTTATTTATGAGGAAAGAAATTTCCCCTGGACTCCCTCTGAATTTCTCTCAGGCTTTAGTTGTCATGTGACAAAGAATTAAATCTACTAACTGTTTTCACACACAATACAAATATGAAACTTGGGAGCCTAGTGGTATGTTTGCGAGTGTAGTATATAATAATGCTGATATGTTATTTTCTTTAACATCTTAATGGCATTTGTCGATTAACTTCAGAGGACTGAGTTTAGCATATAAGCACAAGTTGCCTATATTTAAAATATATCTCGTTTAACAAAACCTGCCCCTCCTCCTCTTCTATCTGAAAAGCCTTATATCGTTATTCACATATGAAATTCAAAGACAAAGGCAATCGTCTTTATCCAGTTGTATTTATATTTCAAGTGAAAGCATTATAATGTGCTACACATGGTTGCAAGAGGTACGATGTCTTCTTTTTTTTTTTTTTTTTTGTTAATGAGCTGAGGTTCAGATATGTCAGCTTCATAAAGAATATATAATAGAGGAGATAAATAAATCCTTAGGACACACCGGCGTGTAGTTGAAAGATGTGTGATTTTGCCATGTAGATCTTAACGAAAGACTGGCGCTGATGTAGAAAATTGGTTATTAATCGGACATAGTTGTCAGGAAGCAGGCGTTTGAGTTTATAAATTAACCCCTGTTAGGAATTTCTTTTAGTTGTAACTAGTTTAGCATTCGAAGAATGACAACACTGATAAAAAAGGAAAAGAAAAAGATGATGTGTGTGAGTGAAAGATCATAGTTGGTTGGATGCACACATATACATTTAACATTTATCCAGTTTTTTTGGTGTAGTTTAAAATTTAGAATATTCTGCAACATCTAGTTTTGTTCCATCTTTTATCTTGTGCATTTATATAGTTCAAAACACATATGGTAGCACTTTTCAACATTAAAATCGTCGGCATAAAATTCCATCAGCATTTTTCATGTGGTATCATTTATGGTCCTCCGTTGCTTGGATGTTTTTCAGATGATAGTTACAAGTGAAATAATATCCAGTAGTGTGTGCAATTCATTAATAACTGTGCTTTTCATGAACGTGATCTAGGTGCTTTCTTTGGAAGAATGAAACAATGTAAATTGTTTGTGTATTGGTGTGGTGAGTGACTTGAGAGAAGTTAGCAACAATATAAATTAATTCATCCACAAGTAAGGGTTGCCAGGAGTAGTGACTCAAATGCTTATAGGTAGTGAGTGATTTAGCTTACGTAAGTTATCAACGAAAGTGAGTGATTGTAATATGCGAAGTTAACAACGAACATTGGTTTTGTTATTGAGTGCAACAGCTGTTCGAATAATTGTAATTTTGTTGTATACGTATTATTATCATAAGCACCTTTTTAGTTGGCAAGTACGTTACAATGGATGGCAAAGAGAATAGTAAATTGCTAAAACAAAGAGCAAGTTATAAAGGACAACTCACCCGGATGCAAAAATTTGTGCAGGAATTTGATACAGCACAAAATATTCAAGAACTGCATGTTCGTTTAAAACATTTAGAACAAGTGTGGGACAAGTTTGAAAATGTTCAGTGTCAGATCGAACTAGAAGTTGAATCGGAAGACCACGAATCATATCGAGCCGAGTTTGAAACTAGGTATTATAGTGTGTATTCTTAAATACAAGCTTTATTTAGCACCCATAACGAACAAAAGCACGCAAACGGTAAGGAGACTAATGCTAGTGTTGTCAGTGAAGTTAGACTCCCCAAATTATCGTTGCCATCACTTGATGGTAGCTATCAGAATTTGCTCCCTTTCATCGACAATTTCAAGGTCATGGTCCACAACAATAACGGGTTGCCAGCTATACAAAAATTTCATTATCTTAGGTCAGCCTTGAAGGGAGAAGCGTACAAGTTAATTGAGTCTTTACCAGTGACAGAAAAGAATTATGAGGTAACCTTTAATCTAATTGTTGATCGTTATGAGAATAAAAGACTTATAGCTGCCACATACATACAGGGTCTAATGAACATCAAATCACTTAATAAAGAAAGTGCAAAGAACTTACGAGAATTTATAATACGGTCAGTAGAAATTTGAATGCGCTTAAGGCTATGAACTTAGAAACTCCGCTAGATGAAGTGATACTATCGCATCATTTCTTGTCAAAGTTAGACAACAATACGCGAAAGGAATGGGAATTAAAAAATGAAAATGAGTCTTTTTCCCCATTATCGGAATTATTTTCGTTTTTGGAACATAAGTGTCAAGCACTTGAGAGCATCAAGACAACTCATAGTGATGGTCATACAAGAGACGCAAAAACTCTTGATATGCGAGGCAGGTCCAAAAGGTCTTTTCAGAATAGTAATACATATGTAGTAACAGCAAAGGAATTATGCATGTTTTGTAAACAAAATCATACTTTATTTCAATGTTTGTCTTTCTTGTATGCTAGTAATAAGGAAAATCAAGAATTTGTTCGTAAACAAAGAATATGTATAAACTGTTTGCATGGTAATCATTTTGTTAAGGATTGTAACGCAGGGTCTTGTAAAAAATGTGGTAAGAAACATAATACTTTATTACACTTTGAATCATATGATGAACATTCTATGATTAAGGACTTAGTAAGTAATAAGAATCCCTCAGCTCAATCAGGATCAATCAATGGTAAGCAAGAAACATCACAAGGTTCTTATTGTACTTTGAAAATTAAACGCATTCCTCAGGTTATTCTACGTATCAACAGCAATTGTGCATGTGAAGGATAGTAGTGGAGTAACATATCAGTGTCGTGTTCTTTTGGACAACGGTTCTCAATCGAACTTTGTGACAGAAGCCTTGGTACAGAAATTGATATTAACAAAGGATAAGCATTGCGTTCCTATACAAGGTATAAACGATGTGTCTTCTGAAACAAAGTATTGTGTAAATATTCAGTTAACGTCAAGAGTATCAGATTTTTCAAGAACCATGAATTGTTTTAGTTTTGCCTCGCATTACAGGTAACATTCCGGCAGAGTTAATCAATTATGATAGTTGGAATTTACCTAAGAAAACTCAACTAGCAGATCCTCTTCTTCCAGCCAGACAAAATTGATATGTTACTTGGGGCAGAAATATTTTTTGCACTTTTATTGCCAGGCCAAAAGACACGTGAAGGTGATTTCCCAATATTACAAAATACCAAGTTAGGATGGATACTTGCAGGAAATATTCCACAATCATCAACGAAGTCACTTGTTAGTCAGCATCCCCAAATACCTACTACAGCATGTTTTGCTCACACTGTTTATGGTTTGGACCAACAGTTACGTAAGTTCTGGGAGTGGGAAGAAGTAGATGCTGTAACAATGAGTAAAGAAGAACAAGAATGTATTACACACTTCTATGAAAATACTAGAAGAGATAGTACAGGCAGATTTGTAGTTCGTTTACCGTTTAAGAAGAATCATGAAGATTTGGGAGACTCATATGAAGAAGCCTTAAGAAGATTCAATCAATTGAAAAGTAGGTTGCAGAAGAATCGAACCCTACATGCAGATTATTGTAAAATTTTGGATGAATACCTTACATTGGGTCACATGAAAGAAGTTAATACATCAAAGGAAGACAAACATTTGTGCTATTTACCACATCATCCAGTTTTCAAGCCAACTAGTAGTACAACCAAAACAAGAATTGTGTTTGATGCTTCTGCAAAAACATCAAACGGTTTATCTCTGAACGATATTCTGTTGACTGGGCCTGCTATCCAACAAGATATGTGCTCTATTGTATTGCGTTTTAGAACGCATCAAATTGTATTTAGTGCAGATATTGAGAAAATGTACCGTCAGATAAGATTGCACCCTGACGATACATGCTTTCAAAGAATACTATGGAGGAAATCAATCAAAGAACCAATTAAAACTTATGAATTAGTAACTGTAGTTTTCGGGACAAGGCCTGCACCATATTTAGGAACAGGATGCTTACAACTATTGGCAGAAGAAGAGGCAGAGCGCTATCCAGTTACATCTAAAGAAATCCAACGTGATTTCTATGTTGATGATTTGGCGTCTGGAAGTCATGATGTCGAAAGTGCGCTTGTGTTACAATCAGAGTTGATCAATTTGTTAAAGAGCGCAGGATTTGTTCTACGAACATGGAGTTCAAATCATCCTAAATTGTTAGAAGCGGTCTCACCAGAATTGAGAGAGACGGAAACTCCATTTCAATTCATTCGGAATGATGGGATCAAGACATTGTGTTTAGAAGGGCATCCATCATCAGATAAGTTTTTGACTTGTAGTAAGGAGCCAACAAATACATCATTATCAAAAAATGAAAGAATTACAGTACAAAACATGAAGTCACAAGCATCATTGCGTCAATTTTCGATTCCTTGGCACTGATTAGTCCAATTGTAATTTCTTTCAAAATATTTTTGCAAGAATTATGGTTATGCAATGTACACTGGGATGATGATTTGCCTAGAAGACTATTGGAACTTTGGAATCATTTATTCGCAGAGATACCCATCATCACAAGGATACAAATTGATAGGTTTGTCTTAGTCCAGGGCCAAGTTGCGAACATTCAGATTCATGAATTTTGTGATGCTAGCGAAAAGCATACGGAGCTTGTATCTATGTCAGATCAGAAAACAAGACGGGTGATATAAATGTTTGTTTATTGTGCTCGAAATCAAAGGTTGCTCCAACCAGAAGAGTAACGCTTCCACGATTAGAGTTATATAGTGCAGTACTCTTGGCGAAACTTGTTAACAAAACTATCCATATTCTTGATATGAAAATCGATGAAATTCATTTATGGACCGATTCTAAAATTGTGATAGCTTGGATTGCATCACCAGCAAATCGTTGGAAGCAATTTGTAGCAAATAGAGTTTCGCATATTCAAGAAATTACCAACATCAGTGTTTGGAAACATGTTTCGTCACAACAAAATCCTGCAGATCTCATCAGCAGAGGAGTAACCTCTACACTTTTACAGAATTCCAAATTATGGTGGCATGGATCTGAATGGTTAAGGGATTCAGTGTCATGGCATAATGAAAATTCGTCGATGGAAATAGAGATTTCAGAGAAGCGGATAACGTCCAAGACTGTGTTGGTGAATATTAATCATACAACTAACTTTATGGAAAGGTTTTCCATTTTAGGAAAGCTGCTTAGAGTTGTTGCGTATTGTCAAAGGTTCATTTACAATGTGACACATAAATCTACAAGAAGGAATCATGCATTATCAGCTGATGAGCTAAAGACAACCTTACAAGCATGCGTTCGTATTGTTCAACGTACTTATTACAGTGAAGAAATTCAAGATACGTCATCATGATGTTCCGTATCCAAAAACAGTTCATTGAGAGATTTACATGCATTTATTGATAATCAAGGTCTTTTGCGAGTAGAAGGAAGACTTGAACGCTCTGATTTATCCTATAACAATAAACACCAATTGATCCTTCCTCCTGACCATCATTTAACTAGACTTATCATTACAGCTGAACATTTGCGTTTATTGCATGCTGGACCACAATTACTCTTAGCATCTCTTCGAGAAGATTATTGGATTCCATGTGCTAGACAAGTTATCAAGGCAATGCTACACAGACGTTTGCCGTGTTTCAAACTGAAGGCTGTAACGTCAGAACAATTGATGGGTCAACTTCCACCAAATAGAGTGATTCCTTCACGTCCATTTTGTAATACCGGAGTTGATAATGCTGGTCCTGTGATCTTGAAGAATGCACCTAGAAGTCGTATCAGGTGCAAGGCATACATAGCCATATTTATTTGCTTAGCAGTTAAAGATATTCACTTGGAATTAGTAACTGATCTAACCGCATCAGCATTCATAGCAGCACTTATAGCGAAGATTTATATCTCGAAGAGGAAGGTGTTCCCATATTTTCAGTGATAATGGATCCAATTTTGTCAGGGCAAATCCTGAGTTGAATTTATTGTACAAGTTATTCATAGCGAAGATTTCACAAGCAGCATTCATAGCGAAGATTTATATCTCGAAGAGGAAGGTGTTCCCATATTTTCAGTGATAATGGATCCAATTTTGTCAGGGCAAATCCTGAGTTGAATTTATTGTACAAGTTATTCACTTCAGAAGGGGTTCTATTATTGAATTTGCTGCCTCAGAAGCCATCACATGGCATTTTATTCCTCCGAGATCTTCACATTTTGGTGGTCTCTGGGAAAGTGCCGTCAAATCAATGAAATATCATCTAAGGCGAGTAATTGGAAATACTGCACTCACATATGAAGAATTAAGTACCTTATTGACCCAGATAGAAGCATTTCTCAAATCGCGACCTATCACCATTTTGTCGATTGATCCTACAGACCCTAGCTATCTCAGTTCTGGCCATTTTCTTATTGGTTCATCTTTAATGAGTTTGCCTGAACCTGATATAACCGATATTAAGGAGACTTATCTCTCTAAGTGGCAACGTATCCAACAGATGCAACAATACATATGGAAACGTTGGGCTACAGACTATCTCCATGGACTGCAACAACGCAACAAATGGAAGAAGATATCAGAAAACTTGAAACCGAATACTATAGTGTTAGTGAAAGAAGACAATCTCCCCCCTTTGTCCTGGCAGTTGGGAGTATTCGACGAGGTGTACAAGGGACAAGACGAACTTGTAAGAGTAGTGAAAATCAGAACAAAATCTGGGTCTTACAAACGTTCAATAACCAAATTGGTACCTTTTTGTTAATATATTGTATGAGTTTATTGTGTTATATTCGTTAATTGTTGATTGTGTCCAATCAAGAGAGGGGAGTATGTTAGGAATTTCTTTTAGTTGTAACTAATTTAACATTCGAAGATTGGCAACACTGATAAAAAAGAAAAGAAGAAGACGATGTGTGTGAGTGGTAGATCATAGTTGGTTGGATGCACACATAGACATTTAACATTTATCCAGTTTTTTTGGTACAGTTTAAAATTTAGAATATTCTGCAACATCTAGTTTTGTTCCATCTTTTATCTTGTGCATTTATATAGTTCAAAACACATATGGTAGCACTTTTCAACATTAAAATCGTTGGCATAAAATTCCATCAGCATTTTTCATGTGGTATCAACCCCTCATGCCAAACAGTATCGAACGCTCGTTCAATATCAAAGGAGAATAAAACAGATTGTAAACGCTTATTAAAATGGTTGACAAGTAGTGTAGAAAGTTTGAGTAATTGGTCAGCAGTGCTATACAGTGGACGGAATCCAGCTTGAATACTTGGTTGGTTGTTCTTCATTTGTAGGTAGTGATGTAGCCGTTTTACTATAAGGCGTTCTAGTGTCTTGCTAAACACGTTAGTAAGGCTAATGGATCTGCAAGCTGACAGCAGTTGGACCTTTGCGAGGTTTTAGAAAGACTACAATTTTAGTAAATTTCCATTTAGTTGGAAAATAGCCTGTAGATAAAATAGTTGCTATACAAGAAGCAAGTAAGAGTAGAAACACCACAGGTGCCTTAAGCAGTTGACGATACGTGATTGAGTCTGCTCCCGGAGCTATGTTGCGACAGCATTTTAGTACAGCTGTAATATCGTCTAATGTTATTGGAGCAGTGAGCTGATTTCTGGGATCAAGGTGGTAGTTGAAATCAGGTTGAAACGATGGCTGCACTGGAGAACCACGGAATAAGATATGGGTGTGTGTAGGACAAGTGAACAAAGGTATAGTGTGTGGAGTGAAGACTCCCTCAAGATATGTTACGAAAGCAGTTGCCTTTTCTGCATCCGTCGCTGGTACTTGGCCATCACATATGATGGGATATTGTGGGCCGTGTTTCTGAAATGTGAGACGTTTAAAGGTATTCCAGAATTTATTTGGATTTGTTTCTTGGCGCAAAGCATTACAGGAGATACGCCAGTCTAGTCGTTTACGAGCTACTATGTAGTTCTGTACCGTACGTTGGAATTGACAATGGAGAAGAAGAAATCGGTGGTCATTTGTGCGACGAAACTCTGTTAAATACTCGTGTGAGCGTCGGAGAAGATCGAGGGCGCGTGCTGGTAAACGAGGTCTAGACAATTCGCTGGCACATTTAGAAACTGCGTAATCCGTAGCATGAGGGACTGTCAGTCAGAGTATGTGAAAAGGTTTCAATACATGCAACTATGGTGAGAGTAGGTGCAGTAGCCGCCAGATGTCCGGTGCTGTACTGATCCCACCAAGCTTTGCTAAAGTTATACTTGGGTGTGCGTGGTGATGCAGATGCAGTGGATTTCAGACATGGAGTTATAGAGAGAAATAAATGAAATGAAATATTTGAGTTTTACGCCCCACGGTTATGCCGGTTAGGCTAAAGGAGACGGTGATGATGAGTAATGAATGAAATGGTGGAATGAAGAAAGTGGGAGGAAAAGGGAGAACCCCGAGAAAACCCACGCACACGGTGTTTGTCCACCACAAAGTTCACTTGGCGGGGGCTATAGAGAGAAGTATTGGGAGATGATCACTACCTATGGAACCAAGGACATCAATAGTAGTAAGTGGTAACAAATTATTGGAGATGATTTCTACGTCGGGACTAGTGCCGCTTTCCTGACGAGTAGGATGTGCTAACTGCAGTAAGGAACTGTGAGTAGTTTGGAGAAAATCTTGATAGGGTTGTTTCTGAGCCGCTGTTCGAGAATGGTACTTGATGTCTGCTAATAAGATGTATGTTCTAAAGTAGAAATCTAGATACGTCAGAAAGCGATACGGAAGCGGTTGGATAGATCGAACATAGATAGTGGCAATGGTAATAGTATTTCCTGGAAAGTACAGCGTCAATATGACGTGTTCGGGATATTGTTTAAGAGAAGGTGGTATGATATGGCGCTGGGGAAGGGAGTGCTTAAAGGCTATTGTTGCACCACCACGTGCGATGTTTTGTGGAAGATCAGAGAGTATGAGATGATAACGTGGAAGATGGAAGCGGTCAGATTGTTTTAGAAATGTTTCATTAAGAAGGATGCTATCTGCTTTGTGCTGAGTTGCTAATGTTTCTAAGAGAATCCGGTTGGTAGGTAGCGAACGAATATTGAAGAAGAGCAATGCAATAGTTTTCCTTTTCTGATCTGTACTATTCATGATGGGTGTCAGTATGGAAATGGAAGTAGGTAGATAGACCAGAATATGTACCTGCATTGTGAAGCTGGTTTAGATCGAAGGCGGCTTTCGTTCCATGGTTTAGAATAGCCTCACGCTGGTAAGGAAAGGCATTTTGATGAACTTCAAAATATTTTCCACAGTTGGTGGTGGTAAGAAGAATGTTTGAATGGTCGTTGAGATGCTGGTTGGACGTGATCAGACATGGACACGTAGAGGTACAACAGTCTGTTGTTTATCTGGAAGTTGTTTAGGTTTGGCCTTACACTTGTAGGAAAGTTTGATGTTTCCCGTCACAAGTGTTGCATCTGGAAGGTTCAATGAGCTTTGGACACTCTTTTAATCTATGATCTCCTTTGCAATGGGAGCAGACGGAAGGATTTGTGCATTTGTTTGTTGGATGCGTATTATAAGTTAAGCAATTTTCACACCGTAGTGAGAGAGGCGGAGGTGTACGCGAAGGCTCCACCCGATGATGGCAACGGTAAATGTATACGCCGTTGTTTAGAAAATCGTCTACCAGTGCTGGATCATCTGTTAGAAGTCTGACTATGTCTGTAGGGCCATTAGCATTCTCAATACGAAGAGCTCTAGTAGGTTGAATCTCATCCTTCTTGTTTAATTGATGAAGATCGAGTCTAGAACAGTATCGTATTAGTTTTTAGGGAAAGAAGTTTTTTTACGTTTACCCGCTTAAAGGGTGGCGCCCTTTCTTCGGAAATAAAAGTAGTTCCTTTTCATAATTTAATTAAGAGTGTCAATTTTACACCTTCGGTTGTCATACTTTCGTTAATACACAAATTAATTTGGCACAAGCTCTTTCCCGTGCTCACATTATTATTTTGCAAAGAAGTAAAAAAGTTACACACCTCTAGGCTAAGAAATAAATATTTTATTCATGGTTTTACTACGAGAAGTATCAAAATGACACCTTACGGGCGTTCTAGTGATATCAACTCCTTACTGGCTGTGAATATTTGCTTTGGTTTCCTTTGTTTGGTATGAGCAAAGCTTCACGTATATTTGGCATTTATGCCAACTTGGGAATCAAGTTCTATGTTTTCTGTAATTGATCACAACAATATTTATTTAAACTTGTGAATAGTCTGATAAGTTACACGAATAACTCTTGTACCATCTGATGTTATTATGTGCTAGGACATAAGTATAACAGAAAAGAAAACACATGACAGCACTACTATTCATGCATTCTAGCTATTATGCAATGATTGTTTTCCTTTTAAACACTATTTTCTTCGACCGTAGCCTTCCGCTTGGACCGGAGCTAACGTTGTTATAGTAATCCGCGTCTGCAAAGTTATAACTCTGTATAATTTCGACTAAATAGACAGTAAATAACAAAACATGTGTTGAAATTTTTGCAATACTAAATCGTCCACGTAAATCAGCTTCGTTTAGACTATTTGTTTCACGCGTCATGACACTTTCCGTTAAAGGGTATGACCCAAGTGTTCGTTAAAAGTATTCTACAGTGACATATAGTCATTTTGTTGACCAACCAGTTAATGCAATTGGGATGCAAGTGACCACCTAACGTTCCCAAACAACCCAATTTATTTGCAAACTTTCTACCCACACCGCGTGGTCACTTTCACCTAAATCATTTTTCTCGGTGAACACATGCAATCAGATAAACTAGCCATATTGTTAAAGGCACTTACCACAACAGAATTTGGAAAAAGCTCGCCTCCGGGGTATTGTCCACGAGACGAGAAGTGTATTTTAAAATTTGAAACAAGATTGGAAACATGAACAATCTCGTCTCGTTTCTAACATGAGAAATTTTCACGAGTCTTGTAGGCAACACAAGTTCTCCCAGGTCTTAGATTTCAAACAGTGTTTTAGTGTTAAATAATTCATAGTATAAAATTATAAATTTATAAAATGATTCCAAATAATTGATAAAATGACTCTCACGGCGGTCTGACATACATCTGTATTGACTATTGGTATGTTTTTATATTCAATCTATGGAAATAGCAAATAGATAAGAAGACCACCATTGCTTTCCGAAATAAAAGTACCTCTCAATCTTTGAAAGGTTGACCATCCCTGAATTATAGGAAAGAATTTATTATATAGTTTAGTTTCAACTCTCTACAGAAGTTCCTTTTGATGTTCATAGTAGATACAATGTTAATACAATTTCATGTTAATACGATTTCATAGAATTTCCAATAATAAATAATCATAGATGCTAAATCAAGATACTAAATCAATTTAATCTTACTCTCAAACTAAATGGGTAAACGTCCTTCTTGAGACAAACAACTTCGAGAAAAAATCTCGGCGGGGAGAAAGTTCTCGGATTAACAACATCATTATAGATTATTGTAACTCTCCAGAAAACAGCCTGCGAAAGCATATGCAATAATTGAGTAAACGTTTGTTATCTAAAATTTTCCCCAAACTCACACGTTGATTACGATGTGTATTTTATTGCTTTCATGCTAAAATTTTAGATATTCCCAGTAGCTACTTCGTAGCTACATGGTTAAAACATCCACCGGCGGTCAGGGAAGAGGGAAGCCATGATTTTATTAGCAATTTAACATCGTGTAACTTCGACCACCCGTACGTCCAGGTCTCATATAGCCTCGATGCGAAAAAGGAAATTCAATACTGAATCAACCAAACAGTTGCTCAGAATCATTGTGCCAATTTACACTGGCATGTATAATTTATTGACAAAAGTAATAACTACGTTAATTACAATAACAAAAATAATAATTACAACAACCATAATAAGAACACTAATGAAAATACCTGAAAGTAATTTGCCAAAAAGTTTTCACAATTACGTGGTGTCATAATACAAGATATTATACGTCGACTGAGTTAAAAATTCTAATGAATGTTTTAGACAAGCATTACGATAGCTGACAAAGAAGGGTCACGCAGTGGCTCCGCTGAGATCCGAACGAGACAATTGTGTTTGCATTTGATATATTATAACTAGACGAATCCCAAAGTTATACGTACCACCGGGCGGAATGTAATGAGTTACATGTTTTGTGATATAAAAGCTACAAAGCTGGCAGAATAGTTTAAACCGAGTCATTTGTTTGGACACGGTTGGGTAAATTGAAAACTTGGACAATACGTATTCCATCATTTTCAGGGGCACATTTTTTCGGATAAAAAAATTTGCCCCAAGGTTCTCGTAGGGTCCGAGACGGGGTCCAACTCATTTTTTTTTAAATGGCAAGGGGGGTTAAGTAGCACATCGTTTGAAAGCTGTTAGAAAATAAAAGAAAATGCAGCATGTCTCGACTCTCTACGACAACCCTGTGCAAAAACGGGAACGACCTACGGCAGAAGGTCAAAATGTAAACAAAAACTTAATTGAAAAGTCCATGGTCACCCCTATAAATCGGAAACGGTGAGACAAATATGAAAATAGGAAAGCGAGTGTGGCATTATTTTCAAAGTACAACAATTTAAGTTAAAGCGTCTTGTACCAGGGTGCCCACAGGGCCCCAGGTGGGGTCCAACTAAAAAGTTTCAAATGGCAAGAGAGGTTAAGAAGCTCATCGTTTGCAAGATCTTGTTAAATGAAAGTAAATGAAGCAAGTCTTGACTTCCTACGACAACCCTGTCCAAAATTGCGGCGGGTAAGAATGTAAACAAAAGCTTAATTGAAACACTATGGCCACCTTGAATCCAAGATGGCCGCTTAAAACCTATGTCATTCATAATAGTACAAATCTAAATCTCCATTTTTTCTCTATAATGTATCTAGAAATAATAGGAAGACTAAAGAACAATTGAATTTCGATTCACTTCAACTATTATTTCATTCGGTAACAACACATGTATGTTTTGTTCTTAATGCACGTTCGTCACGGTTCTTTCGACATTATTTACTTGAATACAACGAATATGCGATGAACACACAACTCTGACTTCCTACTCATACTGCTAAACAAAAGTTGAATACCTTCGGGTATTTTTTAAATTTTGTCATACGTAGTTCATACAGAAAAAACTTGCTGCTCTATTGTAACGTATTCGTGATGGTTACATTTGTATGTCATTCGTTGGTTTGATCGCAATACTTCAAGCAATACCAAATATACAAAAAAATCATTTGCAAGATTGACGAGTAGTACCAAACATGTGTAAGTCTTTTCAGTACATCGAGCTGCGTCAAACTTTGTTGGTTTGGCCACAGTATTCCAAGAAATAACATATTTATATACAAACTCATTTTTCACGCTGGCAGGCATATTGGATTACAGATGGATTGGATTATACTCTTTGATATTTTGTGGATATCTGCTATTAACCTTAAAAGTTCGCTTCTCCAACACCAGTGGTGAGAGCTGGATATGCGTTCGATACATAGTGCGGCATTTTGAACTCAAGATGTCACGTTTTTGAACATTTTGCATATCTTAGTCACTTACTAATCAACATTAATGCCAAATTTGTTTTCCTAGCTTCAGTAGTTTGGTATGCTTATCCTTTCGATATAGGTTTTAAGCGGCCATCTTGGATTCAAGGGGGCCATAGATTTTCAATTATGCTTTTGTTTACATTTTGACCCACCACAATTTTGGACAGGGTTGTCGTAGAAAGTCGAGACGTGCTCCATCTTCTTTCACTTAACAAGAGCTTTCAAACGATGTCCTACCTCTCTTGCCATTTGAAACATTTTAGTTGGACCCCACCTGGGACCATGTGAGGACCCTGGGACAAGATGTTTTCACTTAAATTGTTGTACTTTGAAAGTAATGCCACACTTCCTTTCCTGTTTTCACATTTGTCAGACCGTTTCCGATTTATAGGGGTGACCATGGACTTTCAATTAAATTTTTGTTTACACTTTGACCCGTCGCCATTTTGCACAGGGTTGTTGTAGAGAGTCCAAACTTGCTGCATTTTGTTTCATTTTACAACGGCTTTCAAATGATGTGCTACTTAACACCTTTTACCATTTGAAAATTTTGAGTTGGACCCCGTTTGGGACCCTGCGGGGGATCTTGGAACAAAGTTTTTTACCCCAAAAAGTTTGTCGTTGAAAATGATGGGATACCTGTTGGCCGAGTTTTCCGCTTACCCAACCGCTTCCGAACAAATGACTCGGTTTAAACTATTCTGCCAGGTAATTTTTTCGCAATTTTTTCATTACAAAATATGTTGTAACTCACAATATTCCGCCCGGTGGCACGTATAACTTTGGGATTCATCTAGTTTTGACATATCAAATGCAAACACAATTGTCTCGGATCTCAGCGGAGCCACTGCGTGACCCTTCCTTATGAGATACGCACAGTCTAAGATTATAAGCCTAAGTCAATATACAGAGCTTATGGAATATAACTAGGAGAAAATGTTGCCATCGTACAAGCAAGTTCATATATGAATTTGAATTAAGTACAATTATCTTGCCTGTAACTTTCATAGCACTTAATGCAATTTAGTAAAGTCTTAGTACAGAAAAAAGTATTATTCTCTACCAAGCAAACTACCCACACAGTTAAAATTTTGAATATAGTAGCATAATTTACAATAGATGTTTATGAAATTGATTCTACAATGACAATATAGTACTTTAGAATATTAATTAAGTTACAGATGTTCTATAACACTACTTTATATTTTCAGGTAAATATAAAAACTACTGCAAAAGATTTGTTGCCACAATATAGTTGTTATCCGAACTAAACCCAGGATGGGAATTAAAAACAATAAGAAAATTCTAGTGATTTGTCTGTTGTTATACTTTCTTCACAGAAACACAGCAAAAAAACACATAATTACTGATATTACAACACATGAGTCATATGAGCTTCAGCTGGCACATTCGATTTGGCGTTTGATTCCGAAGGTGTTCCCTGATGCTAATACTGTTGCCATGTTATATAATCTCAATGAATGTCATACAGAATTTCTCTCTTATAACATCATGAATAAAAATGTAATTTCTACACTGACAGTGAATCTAAATAACAACAGTATATGTTCTTCAAGTGTTTCAAAACAAAAGCCAATAATTGGTGACAAAGACGTTATTTTTCTAATCACAGAAAGAGAGGAGGTTCTTACGTATTTATTAGAAGATACTGTTACCAAATATTATTGGAATAACCGAGCTAATTTCCTTGTTATTTATGTATCAGTGAATGGACATACTAAAGTAGATATTAGTTCTCTATTGTTAGGATTTTGGAAAGTACAAATTCTTTATGTTGCTGTGATTTCAGTAAATATTTTCATGTTTAAGAACTCATCTTGTAACAATGCATCTAAGCCAGTTGCTTTTGTGTGGTCGTACAACCCTTTCTTGAACATAACGTATAAGGAAAATATAAAACTACAACAAATATCAGAAAATATTTCGATAATTCAACAAGCCTACTCAAGAAAGAAAATAAATGATCTTCACAAGTATGTATTGACTACGACTAATGTGGAAGGAAATGCTCTTCCAATATTGTCCAGAAAAGTTGATGATGCTGGTAACTACACGGAAGAAGGTTTCGTTGTGACTGTGTTCGAAGCACTGAAAAAGTATATGAACTACGAAACTAAAAGTATTGTAAACCATGGACCTTTCAAAATTGGATACAAAGCAGAAAATGGTACTTGGTTGTATATGATGGGAAATCTTGTGAGAAAGGAAGCGGATATGGCAGGAGTGACTTTTGCACCAATTCTTGAAAGGTATAAGGCGACTGATTTTACAGATTGTGTTTCTATTCCAAGATTTGCAATTTTGGTACCTAAAGCGAAAGAATTACCATCGTGGTTGGCTTTAGTATTATTCTATAAAGCCGAAGTGTGGTACTGTATTATTAGTACTTTTTCTGTGATTCTTGTTTTTCTAATAGTACTTCCAACCGGAAGATTTGCTGAAGCTGATACTAGGAAAGCATTGTGTAGAGTGTTCTGTTATATGTGGTCTATTCTTTGGCAAGTATCAGTAACTCAGCCAAAGAGTAACGCAATAAGAATAACATTTTTTGTGTGGGTTTACTTTAGCCTAATCTTTGCGTCATTATATCAAGGAGGTATTGTGGGTATTTTATCTATCCCCAAACGATATTCGGATATCAACACTCTTCAAGATCTTGTAGATTCTCAACTGGAAATAAGAGGCACTAGATCGGGTAGCATGGTATTTAATGATAAATCGAACAGATTGCTGTGGACACTTCATAAGAGATTTATTTTAGATGTAAAGTTTGAAAATACGGTAGCGAACTTAATAAAATATGGAAATACATCAGTTTTAACCTTAGATAATATTTTAGATTATTATGCACACAAGGCTCATAAATGTTCAAGTTGTCCTCCCCGGTTTCATATAATGAATGACAAAGCGGATATCCGTCCTCAGGCTATTGCCCTTGCCAAAGGTTCACCATTTCTTCATCGTTTTAATACTCTTATTGGAAGAATGAAACAGGCTGGATTGATCGAGAAATGGGAACAAGAAGTTGTAAAACAATCTAAGGATGACAAGAAATGTGAAAATCCCTGTGCAGCTGGTGTCGAATCAATTTCGTTGGACAAAATACAACCGTGTTTCTTCATCATTTTAATTGGGTATGTAAGTGGACTGCTTTTATTTACAATTGAAACCTTACAACAGATTTATCACGAAAGATGTCTGAAAAACAGGTTTTAAAGTATCCTAGTGCACTGAGAATAATTCCATTTTTTAAGTTTACAAGTTCTTGAAATGTAATAGAATAGTACACACTGATGAAAGGGTCATATTTTTTTTAGTTAATGTTGTTATTTTCTATGGATTGTTCTGTTTGGTAAAGAAGGTCCTCTTCGTATTGACGGGCGTATAATGTATCTTAGAATAATGAAAGTATTAAACTCAGATCATTAAAATGAAAGAATTGAAAGTGTTTAATGTCAGTTCCACAAAACATACCTCTTTGGACACTTCTGCTTCTCCCGGATACTTACCATGACTTTATTAATGAAAATTAGGGTGAATAATGAAACATGTGAATGTTTAGACTTCCATAGATGAATGTTTTGACTTGCTAGTAGAAATGTTTTCAGAATACATTTATGCATAATATATGGATAGATTCATTCGTTTTATATTAACACAATATTACTTCAATTCTAAAAGAGTTAACATTTTACATTCAGAACGAATATAAAATAATAGTTATATAGAAAGATAGGTATAATAGTTACACACAATCACACAGATATATATATATATATATATATATATATATATATATATATATATATATATATATATACACGTGTGTGTGTGTGTGTGTGTGGGGTGTGTGTGTTTGTGTATGTATGTATGTGTGTATGTATTATGTATTAAGCATGCAACAAATGAAACTTGAAACAAACGTCAGTAACAAAAATACCGTTCATACACTAATTAATATTACTGTCTGTTTATAGTATACGTTTCAAATTGAAATATTTATAAACCTTTCAATATTAATATCCTTTATGTATAAATGAACTAAATATAATCGGTGTCAAAAAGTTGGTTCAAACGGTTTTATCTTTGAAAATAAAGAAATTATTTGATTTACGTTACATATAGAAAATGGATAGGTGATAGGAATGAAACTTGCACTTCAATCACAAATGCATGCAACAAATGTAAAGAACACAACTGATCACAACAACTTTTATTCATGCAAACTATTCAGTTCAACAAAATAAATAACTATTTAGAACACTGTTGTGAAAATGTTTCAATAATCATCATCATATGCATTCTACCACTATTGGCAAATCACTTGCTGCAACTGGGAAGCTTTCACGCTCCGCGGTCTTCTAGTACGATTTTTCTGTTTTGATATTGTCCATCAATTATATTCTTCGTCCCGTCTCGTATAGCCTCGCTACTGAAAGGGACGGTAAACTCTACAATGAAATGTAATCTTTATGTTTTACGTCCCACGGTTATGTCAGCTAGACTAAAAGAGACGGTGATGAGAAATGAATGAAAGGGTGGAATGAAGAAACTGGGAGAACCCCGAAAAAAAACACTCACACGGTGTTCGTGAACCACAAAGTTCACCTGGCGCGACCTGAAATCAAATGCACCAGAGGTGAACGCTCTAACACTGAACCACTGCGGCACGGTTTAAACTCTATAAGTCTAACATGTAACACTTCCCAAGTGTAACACTCCGATTTTGATAAAATTTAGCAGGAAGATACTACACATAAATGAATAAGTGTTTTCTATTTTCTGCGGAAAACGGTTTTAGGGGGCAAAGCCCTCTACCCAAAATTTTGAAAGTTGACGTCCGAAATGCAAGAAGAAGTGGACCGAAGTGAATGAAATTGTGCACAATATTGTAGACGTAAAATAAGCGAAAACGTGGTTCGCATTTTCCTTGGAAAAATAGTTGGGTCGGGCACGGGCCCCTCCAAACCTTTGATCACGAAATATCAAAAGTGCTAATAACAGTTTTTCAGAAGTGCCTAAAGAACATGAAGAACTGCAACGAAACTTTGTATAGGGACAATACGCAAAAAATAAACGAAAACTTTTTCTGCGGAGAGAGAGTTTTTCTTTTTGGCAAAAGCACCCATTCAAAAGTTTGATTGTTGACGCCCGAAGGGGAAGAGTGGACCAAAGTGAATGAAATTGTGTACAGATATTGTAGACATAAGATGAGAGAATACTTGATTCGAATTTTCCTGAAATAATAATAATAATAATAATAATAATAATAATAAATCGGTTGGGTGGATCGAAGCGTTGGGTGTCGGAAAGAGTGGACCGAAGCGAATGAAATGGTGTGTAGATATTATACATGAAAAATAAGGTCTTTCGTGCTCAAGAAGTGTCCCCATCTCATTTCTTCAAATTTGGCACATTAACAGTAAGCACAAACAGTATAGCATATTTTATAGTATTTCGGGTGGCGCCTTTAACCATTGCAATGTTTTTGCGCATAAACAGAAACACGTGTCGATTTATTTCCTATTTACTACTGATGTGTCAAATGTGAAACAAATCAGATGCGGACGCTTGGGAAACAAGTGAGGCTTTATTTAACATACACAATTCCTACCCACAATTTCATTTGCTGCGGTCCACTTCTTCCTCCGCTACTATGGTAAAATTTACTTTTCTCCGAGCGGGCTTTGGCTACCAAAACAGTATCGTGGCCAAGGCCCCCTCCGAATTGCAATTTTGATAGTTCATAATCAAAGGTTTAGAAGGTCTGTGCCAAGCAAAACTTTTTTAAAAGGAAAATACAAAACAATATTCCCTCATTTTACGTCTAGAATATTTGTGCACGGTTTTATTGACTGCGGTCCCCTTATTTTTGCCTTTCAGCCGTCAAATTTCAAAATTTTGGATGGGGGCTTTTACCCCCTAAAACCGTTTGTCAGCATAAAAATAACACATATTCATATATTTTTGAATATTGTCACTACACAAAATTTCGTTGCAATTCTTTATGTCCTTTAGGCACTTCTGACATACTGTTATTAGCACTTTTGATATTTCGTGATAAAAGGTTTGGAGGAGTCAATGTTCCACCCAACTGTTTTTTCCAGAAAAATACGAAATACGTATTCCCTCACTTTATGACTACAATATCTGTGCACAATTTCATTGAATTCGGTCGAATTCTTCTTGCCTTTCGGGCGTCAACTTTCAAAATTTTAGGTGGGTGATTTTGCCCCCTAAAACCGTTTTTCTGCAGAAAGTAAAAAAAACACTTTAGTTTGTGTGTAGTATCTACCTGCTAAATTTTATCAAACTCAGAGTGTTATACTTGGGAAGTGTTACATGTAAGTCAATTTGTCATCCTCCTGTAGAAAATTCCCGGTAAAATATCTTCCTCTATAATAAACCATATGCTCTTTGACATTCAGAAACCGGATTTACTATCAGATTGAAACTCAGATGTCTCACACCAAAGACGAGGATACTAATAATTAAAAAAGACATTCGATACATTTGCTTCTTGCCCTTATATTCGTTTTGAAACTTCAACACCTGTATTTCCTTTTATTACAACATAAGAAAAACAATTTTAAAGATTCATTCCCAACGTCCGAATCAAACCAACAACACTCATAGCGTGGGTTCTTTATCCGAAATCTTGTACCGTTATATGAGGGTAGGACTTGAGTTGATTTGGAGTTTAACTCCCCTTTCAGCAGCGAGGCTATTCATAAGAAGTGAAAAAATTAGAAAACCTAACTTTCACTGATTGCTAGTATTGCTATTTAAATCCATATTGGAAACTAGGAATTTTGTATTTGGAAACATTTTGTAAATTGACAATATTATGAATTACACTTGGAACTTTTTATGAAAAACACAAGCATTATATATATATATATATATATATATATATATATATATATATATATATATATATATATATATATATATATATATATATATATATATATATAGTGTGTCCCACTAGCTTTCGAACCCGAAAAAAACGTTATAATTTCCGAACATACATAGGAAAATGAAATTCACAATACACATACCTTGTTTCATGCTGAATACATGACCGTCACAGCAGGTGCTGAAAGTGTCCTCCCTGGACGTCAAGACATTTTGGACACGGCGTTCCATATTGTGAAAAGTACGATGTAGAGTCTCCGGTGTGATCTCATGAATCGCATTCTCAATGTTGTATCGCAACACTTGCAGTGATCGTGGGTTGTTTCTGTAGACACAACCTTTAAGAAAACCCCATAAGAAGAAATCAGGTGGTGTTAAAATCGGGGATCTTGGCGGCCACAATCCTTTAGAGATTATCATGTCACCATAAAAGGACTCAATTTCTGCCATGGCCACGTTGGAAGTATAGCATGTTGCTCCGTCTTGTTGGAAATAACCGTGACGCATTTCTTGATCGTCCAGCTGATTCACAAATTCACTGAAGATGCGTAAGTAAACTTGATTGTTTACTGTATCTTCAAAGAATATGGGTCCAATGATACGCTGTCAGGAAATTGCACACCAAACTCTCACCTTCAAGGGATGAAGTGGAATCTGATGGTACACATGCGAAATTTCGGCGGCCCACACCCGAGTATTCTGCGAGTTCACATAACCGGAGAGATGGAACCAAGTTTCATCTGTGAACCAAGTATAGTCTAGGATTCCTGGATTGTCATGCAACAAAGCTTGCGACCAACGAAAATACATCGCGCGCTTTTCCCAATCTGTAGTCTTCAACTCCTGGACGACTGTAACGCGATATGGAAACAGTTTGGCTCTTTTGGTGGCTCTTTGCACAGTTGACTTTGACATCCCTACCTCTTGTGATAATCGACGCAGGCTCTACTTAGGGGACTGTAAAAGACGTTCCCGCACATTCTGTACAGTCTCCTCATACATCTGTAGACGCGCGCCCCCATGTCCCGTAAGCAACGTTCCTGTTGTTTCGAACTTGTTCACCAAACGATGTATTGATGATTTCGATGGTCCTTTACGGCATCGAAATTCACGGCAAAACTCACGTTCAACGGTCTGATGCGATCCCGATATCCAATATTTTTAACAATGAATACGCGTTCCTGTAAGGTGTACAGAATCATCCTCGCGATGCAGCGACTCAAGTCACACTAACGCATGCGCACCACGCCAAACAGCACTTCCCCTGGCGCCACCTATCGTCTTTGTTTTAACGTGTGCGCTTCTGTTCAACCCTTTCTCGCGTTTAGCATGAAACAAGGTACGTGTATTGTGAATTTCATTTCCTTATGTACATTTGTTCGGAAATTATAACGTTTTTTTCGGGTTCGAAAGCTAGTGGGACGCAAGATATATATATATATATATATATATATATATATATATATATATATATATATATATATATGTGTGTGTGTGTGTGTGTTGTGTGTGTGTGTGTGCGTGCGTGTGTGTGTGTGTGTGTGTGTGTTGTGTGTGTGTTTGAGAGAGAGAGAGAGAGAGAGAGAAAGAGAGAGGGCTTCTTTTACGAATCCGACATTACCCAAATTTTAACTTAGCCTGAAAAAGACCTGAAAAAGGCTACAAGAGTGAAGCCAATATACATGTTTCATTTACTGTATTTACATATTTGCATAATGCGAACATTGACGAATGTTGGAAACCAATTTGTTAATACAAAAATGTACCCCCACCCCTTACACGTTCGCAACTAGGGCCGTCGCGTGGGTTATAAAAGCATGGGGCGAGAATTCCCAGGCGTTCCCCCCTCCCAGGGTATCAGGGAAAACACTAGAGTATATTCTGTATTCCTAGATTTAAATATGAAATGTAAGATAAAAGACATTGGTATTATGTCATTCTTAAAAAAGTGAATGGCTTTTGTAGTTAAAACACAAAAGATAATGAAAACATGCTTTTGAATAATTGGAACCGAATACTATTCTTGTTTATTTTGAACTTGATACACATTAGCATAGTAATAGTATAGAATATACAAATAACGATACAAATATTAAAGCCCAATGTGTAAGTGATAACAAACTTTATAATTATCTGACTTTCGCTAAACCAACAAAATAAACTTTTCTTTCCTTATGATTAACATACATTTTTCAGTAAATTTATCATCAGGGATATGGGAAAGGGGGTCTGGGAATACCTCCCGAGTACACGAGGTCCGGCATTAACCCTCAAAACTTTTTGTAAAAATTAAGCGTTAATATTGCATTGTAATGCCTTTTTAAAAACTGTTTTCAGTTTAAACCAATACAGGATAGCCTAAATTTGAATTTTATTAAGATTTCTTTTTCCATTTTAGTGGGGAGGGGCGCTTTAGTCCTCTCCATGGCTACGTCCCTGATAGTTAATAAACACAATATTGTTGGGAGGTTAGTACAAAATTGAAGGATTGAAAAGATATTTATTCTGTTATTGATTGGAAAGCACATGGATGCTAACCACTTATTATCAAGTGGTGTCAAAATAAGCCGATAATTGTAGTATTGCAATTATTGTGGTGTTACTTGCGCATTTCTTGGAGGAAATAAGAACAAAAAATGTTATTGAATTCTACTAAAGTTTCTTCAGTTTCTACCAAACTGTCGACGGATAAAAAGTAAGTAGTAGCAGATCCGGTCAGTTTTCCAAGATAAAAACTCTTCTCACAGAAGGCTGGAGGGAGTTACAGTCGAATAATCCTATATGATGTCTTACATGAACGGTAATTTTACTTAGCCGTGGCCTGATTTTTATTAAAATATCTGATCTAAAATTATTTTTTAAAACAAATCATTTACCACCATAATCCGAATTCCTTGAATTTTGTTGATTTATCGTTCCGGAACCCCCCTGGTTGCGACGCCTAGAGCAATCGCTCCGGTCGCCCCGCCTACGCGACGGCCCAATTTACGCGACGCAAATTTACTACAATGACGGACTAATCAAATTATTTTAACCCTTAGAATCCCGGAAAATAATACTGACGAACTGTCAAACATAGTGTTGGGGTCCATTGGACCCCACCGGGAGTCCTGGGTTAAACTTTATGGGTAATATTTTTTACAGCCAACTGTCCAATAAATTTTCTACAAAGAAAACAGGGACAAATAAATGACGTGAAAGTACTGTTTGCCTCTGCTCATTTTATGTCATTTTCACTTTACTGGTGAGATCTCTGGACGGGAGGCAGTAATAGCTCACGCAGATATGTTCTTAAGATGTCTGAAATGCCTGGTAATTGAATTCGGCTTGCACACTATCGTTGTTGAATAGGGCATATCTCAATCGTGCATTGTTATTTTCTGCGTGGAGCTGACGGATTTCTACATTACGTTGCAGCTTTTTTCAAGAATGATGTCTTTTTGCTGAGGAAAAAAATTCAAGCTACACTACTGTGGATTCGAACTCGAGTCCGCCGAACAGGAGTCACGTGATTTAACCACTACACTCTTCACATGTGTTAAGTTGCGAGAAGTTCGTTGCTATATTATGAACTTACGAAGCTTTTTCATCGTGACTTGTATATTGTGATTGATCACAAATCTGTTTCTTTACTATCGTTTTTTTTCTCATAGCAGAATCCAGAATGTTTTAACAGAACGCCTGTATATTCTGATAAAATAGCTAACATAAAATTCCTAACAAGGTGATTGTATTACATGTAAGTGCCCAATGAACAAAATGATCCCTCGCTGTTTGTTACATGTAATAGATAATTTTGTGGTTGGAAATAATTGCTGGAAATAATTGAATAAAGACGCTACGAAGTAGTTGTTTCGTAGTCGTGTGGTTAGAGTGGCTGTCTCAAATTCCGAAGATGCAAGGTTGGATTCTGGGTTTGGGCTTTTCTGCTTTCTTTTCCTAATCATCAGACGTTTTTGGCATTGTTCATGTTCGTGAGAAAAATATACGATTCCAGAGGGAATTGCAATTTGTAGGCAACAAGACGTGTGATGTTTGTGGGAAAGTATTACGCTATTTTTATCACATTTTAACGAATATAAATTAATTGTGTCGCGGAGTGTCGTAATGGCGTATTGGAAAACTCTTTGCTTTCCACGCAACAGTCCCACGTTGGTGTTTCTTTCTATTGTTTTATCCTTTTTGCAACTGAGTGGTGAAATTTCACTTGGTTTTACTGTGATGCATATTTCTGTCACATAAAACTCAATGGAGACATGAATTGCAAAGTATGGTCACTGAAAGTGCTTTTTGAGAAGCGTGACGTAACCTATGTTGCGAATACACAGACCTTGAATCATATAATACTTAATGTAAAATAAAATCTACGTCCCACGATTATGCCGAATAGGCTAAGGAAAACAGTGATTATGGAAATAATGAAATGGTAAAATCAAAAGGGTGGGAGGAAAAGTAAGAAACCTAAGGAAACACAACACACCATATTTGTCTACTACAGAGACAACTTTGTGCGAGATGGCATCGAACAAGGGACCTCACTTTCAAGGGGTGATCGCTCTATCATTGTGTCATAGCGGTCCAGCAATACTTAATGCAAAACAGCTATTATTTACGCACATCGCATAACTATAGTAAATACGTTCAATACTATAGTATGTAAGTAAATCTAATGTATTTTGACACGTATCTGGAAAGAACCGAAATTGTTTTGCAAATCCAGAGTGGGGGCAACTTCGATCCCTTCCCCCGCTGTGGGAAGCCATGGTTCCACTTTTCCCCCTTTATTTATGCTAATTCCGTAGGCAGGCCTAAGCTATTCAAGTATTGTTGCTTCACAGATTCTTATTATTGATTATAATATTAATTCAATACCAATTTGGCATTTTGAGGTATTTGTTATAAACGTACTCTGTCGGAATTGTGGATCTATTTGTCTCAGGACAGAAAGTGCAACAAAACCTTACTTCAATTCTTATAAATATTTTTACAAAGTCTGAGGTCCACACACCCCGAACCCTTCGCCTGGTTATCCCTTGCTCCCAGAGATGATTTTAGTGTCTTACCCCTACAATAAATTTTCCGTTTGTAATATATGCGTATGCTAAATTTGTATGGAATTCCTCCAGGGGTCTGCGGTGTATCGTACAAGCTACCAAACTGTTTTTCTTAGTTAGCTTTCCGCATTATATTTAAACGTATCATAGTAAGAATGCAATATTATAGTACCACCCGACTGTCGTCGCTGTGTAAACTTTCCTCATAATCTGCCGTAGGACAATGAGTGGAATTAAGATTATAAGATTTGAAATCAAATTTGCAATATTGCAAGTAAAAGAAAAACATGTATTAAGAAGTCTCATATTTGAAAATTAATTCGCCTTAAACTGCCTGAGACTCCATATGTCTCAACAGAATTTGTGGAATGCTTAGAATAAATGTTGGTAAAAAACGAAATTTCGGTGGATTTCGGTGGAAAATCAAATCCTGGTTAGGCCCTTGCTACCAAGTAATGTACTCCCCTATGTATGTAACATGCAAATCAGTGCGGAATTTAATAGAGGAGGGGAGAAATCTCACTAACAATATAGGCACTCTTTTTCTGGTGGGAGGAGAAGAATGATAAATTTGAGAGAAATCTCGCCCAAGCGCTTGGAAATATGGTCACCCCTGGCTCAGGAGAGAGGCTGCAATTCTTAAGTTGCCAAGAGCTAGCCAAGAGTCTAAGTTCTTTCCTTTCTAAAAAATCAGTAAACAAAACATTGGTTACTACTGTGTTAGTTAAGTTTTATTTTTAAGAACAGTCTGCTAAAAAAAAACTCTGCCAAATAATCAGACATAAAGCATAGCTAATATTCAAAAATGTCCGAAACATGTGATATTTATGAAACATGAGAGAGAGAGAAATAATTAAACCTGCACATAATAGTGTACATCCGTTTAAATTTAAAGAAAGGAATGCTTTCCGTCTGGTTTCTTAGATGAGTGGTTAATGTATTGGATGGTTAATATATTGGTTAATGTATGTATGTTCGAGTCCACGCAGAGCAGATTGTTTTTTTTAGCAACATTTATTCTAAGCATTCCACAAATTCTGTTGAGACTTATACTCTTTATTTAGGCGAGCCAGAGTAAATAACGCTTTAGATGAATGGTTAGCGTTGTGATTTGCCAATTTTCTGGCCCGGGTTCAATTCCCGCCCGCTCCCTTTAGTCTTTTTAAAATGTTTCATTTACAAGGCTGAGCTCCAGTTGGATGCTACTAAATGAAGATAATCTCCAGTGGAGAAATTCAGTGATGATATAATCCTGAAAATAAAGGAAGAAAAATTAATGGAGAAAACGAATTATAGAGTTAATTCTGTTAATGGTTCTATATTTGATATTATCCCTTAATTTTGTGCATTTTTAAATTGTTGTTAATTGACATTATATTCTCCCATTTTCTCCTTGTGTCTCAATGTGTAAATTTTCACAAATATTATACAAATCAGGAATCTTTATATTTGCAACCTAAGGTGAAATACGCTTAGTACAGATACGTTCTCCAACTCGTTTGAGTGTTATCGAATTTTGCATTTTTTAATATTAACAAATAAATTACTGGGTACCAATATTTAGCATTTTTGAAAGTCATTTAACGAATAATGAAATCGGACAAGTTCTTCTTTCGAAGTTGTATTACGTATCAATCAGTGGTGCCGGAACCAGGGAGCTCAGGCCCTGTAGGCCCAAAATTTTCATTGGAGGCTGGGCTCTTCCCTCGAATGATCGATCCATACTTTAATTGGTTTTCAGGTAGGATTATTCTTAATAGTTTCAAAACTCAGCGCAAGGCTTTGTTTTTACTTTAAAAATATCGTACTACATATACCGCATAATCTATCCGTGTATTATTTGATACGCGTATATGTATAGTCATTTAAGGTAAGTTAACTTGTTTACAATCCCTCATTGAGTTAATTATAAGATTATTTAACTCTCCTGATTGTTATCTACACATCGGCGACTCTGATGTACGTATATTTTTTTTCTTGTGTTGTGCTGTTTATTGTGAGTACAAGTGTCCAAAGACTCCCTTTGGTGTTTTCGTCAGCTAGCGTTTCTCCTCACTCCTGCACAAAAACACACTTTACAATTTGTTCTTTTAACAGTCGGGGGCAACTTCATGCTGCTGTTCTAGCTACTCTACCAGGCGTAATTAATCTTAGAGCAGGCATTAGTTGGGTTGCCTATCTCGTAGACTTTGTGCATCAAGAATTTCTGTGGCCCATTGTACCATCCAGAAGTGTCCCTTACTGTATAAACTGGTAAAAACTAAGTACTTTTTGTTGATATACGGAAATCATTTGTACCGAAATGTGTGGAGGCCACGTTCACAAGGGTATATCACTGCGAGTCTAGGATTTTCTTCATACTAACAGGGTTAATGGGCTCCAGGGACTAACCCCGCTGTCAATGGCATCTAATATTTTGTGCATGAACATATCATTGTTATGTTTATCGAATGGACTAGGTTCGATTTGGATATCCGGATGACATTTTCATGTCCGTTCCTTGTTAGTATCCAAAGAAAAAATGAAACAGGTTACATTGTCATCTCCTATCTAACCGGCATTTTAATCATACGTGTAAAAATAATTTGGTTTCAGTATTTTACCGTTCGTCTATCAACACTGTCCCCAGAATTTAACCATAAGCAGGATTTTTTTAAAGCTCGATGTGACGTATCAACTTATATATAACTTGTCTTTGGACAATATTTAAATACATAGAAAATAAAGTTTAAGAAGGAAAAATAATCTTGAGGTCTATCTCATAAACCACACTACGTACTCACTTCTTGCTAGTGCCTGTAATGAGAAGCTTAATCAAGGTATACTTTAGTTTTATCTTTCATTAATAGGTGGTGCATTTCGCTCAGCACAAACGTTTAGATTTTACAAAATATTTCTTTTTTCAATTTTGTCGAAAATTGCGCATGAAATATTAAAATAACGCATATCATTTTATTGTAATCGATGAAATATATGGATTTGTATGTGTCGGATCTATGTACTTCTCTTTTCCGTGTAACTCTAACCCTAAACATTCCTGGATAAAACTACTTGAAACACTGAAAACTTTTGTCAGCAAAGTGTATAAATGTTGCAAACCTTCTAACGAATATTTACGATATAACTCAGTAAGTCACGGAGGAACACATCTTCCTTAAACTGCTGAATTGTAGTGGAATTTTAGTAGAAATTGGAGAACAGAAACAGAAGAAAAAGAAAACACCATCATGGAAAGGTTAAGTATCTTGTGCAAAGAGAATGAATTACAAATGTTTGGCGGAAAAACAAAATACATGTTTTACATCGAAGTTTGAAAATAGATCCTAAAATTAAAAAAAATGAAACAAACAACAAAATGAACACTACAATAAAAATTCTTAGGAGTAACTTTTTATGAAAAAGGAACTATAACATATATTCCAACTATCTGTGAAAAAATATATCCTCATAAGAGTAGCGCAGAGGAATTTTATATTACCCTAAGCAAATCATAAACTTATTACAAAGTAATTTTGGAAGTGATAATAATATATCGTCCCTTTGTTTGCAAAGTTTCGTATCTCAAAAAACTTGATTTTTCAGTTAAGACCAGAACAGAGTTCACCTTTAGAAGCTCTAAAATTCTCTTTAATAGTCGTATCTAAATTCCTAAATGTAACTGTGGAATAAGCAATTTGATATTCGACGTATCTCAATTGTAGAGAATTATATTTCTCTCGAGTTGCCGTAACTCAAGAGAGTTTGCAAGAGAAATTCAGGTAAGTTTCTATTGCTCACACAGAGTCCTATCTCAAAAGACTTTCTATGTTTTGTATGTGTGTTCACCTTAATGCATAATTTGTCTTAATATTAGGGGTGTTCCGGATTCCGGAATTCCGGAATACTTCGGAATGAAAATCTTAATTCCGGAATCGGAATTAAAAATTTAGTTATTCCGGAATTCCGAATATCTCGGAATTCCGTAACTGCGGAATCTCGGAATTCGTTATTTCGGAATCTCGGAATTCCGTAATTTCGAAATCTCAGAATTCCGGAATCTCGGAATACCGGAAGTTCATTCCGAAATTTCGAAATCTCTAAATTCCGGAATTTCGAAATTCCGAAAGTTCACCTGGAAATATCGGAATTCAGGAATCTCGGAATTCCGGAACTTCAGTCAGAAATTTCGGAATTTCTAAAACTCGGAATTCCGGAATCTCGGAACTTCAGCTAAAAATTTCGGAATTTCGATAACCCGAAACTCCGGAATCTCGAAACTTTAGCTAGAAATTTCCGAATTCTAGAATATGAGGACTTCGGTTCAGCACTTCTGAATCTTTGAAATTCGAAATTCCCAATAACGGTACGTCGATCCAGCATATCGGAATCTCGGAATGCTGAAATGTCAGAATCTGAAATCTTCAAGTAACATGATTATGAGATAGACATCAACACTCAGACAATGTAATGATGAAACTTACTCCCTTTTACTCATTGTTAGTGGCGGCAATACTCCGTCTTTCTGCAGAACGGAAAGTGCTGAGCAGAAGGACTCATTGAACAAAGTGTAAAGACTTCATTTACTGGTTCTTGTCTTGTTCTAATGTTCTACCCAAGGACAGGCTCTAACAATGTTTATACATCGTTGCTAGCTGGGTCACTAGTGCAATATGGATAGAATATCGACCAGTTTCTTCCCTGCGTGGCTTCAAAATGACATATAGAAAATGAAAAACTTAGAAACACGGCGAAGCCATAGATTGCGAGTTTCGTATTCATTACCTATATATTTACTTGCACACTTGAGCCGATATTCCTCTGCTATTATATCACCCTCGTACTTCTTAATGTTTAGAAGTCAGGTTCTGGACCCGTAGCTGAAATGATCGTTCTGCGCACGAAGAGATTAACTTTATCAAGAATATTTGAACCCCCAACTCCCCTTAAGATACACATTTCAACGATTGATTTCACGGTTTATCTCGAAAACTATGGATTCGACACTAATATCGATAGTTTCCAATTATTGTTACATGCCACGTCTTCCCACTCCAACCATAGTTCCTAGGGGGTCTTGAGAGCTAAACTTCAACTTAAATGGAATCGAGAGTGTCAATGTTCATCTCAGCGGCCGAAAAAACTATGAATTCCGAATTAATATCAGTCGTTTCTAACTATTTTTACATGTCACCCTCTTTCAATCTACCTCCTTGTGGAGCTAGGGGGTCTTACACTCACAATTTGTTTCCAAGTTGTAGTCATATGTGTACCAAGTTTGGTTGAAATTGCTTCAGGTGTTCCAGAATCATGCTGGAACAAACATACATCCATTTTTATAAGACAAAGGATCTAGCTCTTCTCCCTCATAATTTTCTTAGTTTTTAATTTCTTGTATTAGGAAAAAAACTTTTCAACGAAAACATGTGGTTCGGAGCTCACATACGTAGTCGGTCCCAGCAAATAGTTTTTCATAACATAGTTTTTGCATAATGCTGTACCATAATTATGTATTTTTTGTAGATAGCATGACACAAAAATTAATTCAATTATACCATGATACCTTTTTTAATACACAAAATGAAAACTTTCCTTAATATCAGATGTATTTTGCGTTAATATAAAGAAGAAATAAAAATATGATAGATCTGAACAGTGGAAAATTGGAAATACAATGTAATATATTTATAATAACTGTATTTAATATTTGTAAAAACAGTGGAAAAATATACAATCAATCTAGATTTCAACATAAAGTAATAATGAAATGCCACATCAATAGAATGTTAATCCTCTCATATTTCTTTAATTTAAAGGAAACCTATAATTTTAGTTGCTACCGTAATTTTTTTCTATCGGAGCTTTACATAATAGCGGATTCTTACTCTTATAAGTTAGGCTACCTGTTCATAAGATCAATAAAACAAACAAACAAAAAATATCTTATTGTGTTTAAAGATGTTGGTTAATGCAATATAAATTTCGTATAAATTTTCATAGATTAGAATATACATTGTTACAATTAATTTACAAAAACTAAAAAAAAAATACACATTACCTCAAATCCAATACTATCATTGTACAACATTTTAATACTTTTCAGAACACGGTACTCGCGGTTATAGAACAACCTTTATATCGTCGGACTCTGGTGTATAAAATCAGTTCTTCGATCCCGACTCGTGAGAAGATAATTATGTTCGCGACAATTTTCAAAAGAATAAATGTTTTAAAAATTAAAAATAATATCCTATATATTTGATGGATGCAATTAAATCTGATTGTATGTGTAAACTTTTTCTACTACAAAATTTTACTTTTGAAAATTCTTTTATCCTTTCATAGCGTTTACAGTCTGGTTAGTTTTACTAGAACATATATAAAAGGTATAATGGAAATGTACATTAACTACAAATTAAAATAAAAAGTACTTATCATGATGAAACATAAGGAAATGTTATACAAATAACATAATAACAATATATTATATATTACGCATATTTAATATTTAACACTAGAAAACTAAGAAAATGTTATACTGTACAAACAACGTTTTAAATACGAAATATTATGAAGCTTAAGAAATATATTGAAATATTATATTGAAATAATGTATTAACACTATGAAATCTAAGGAAATATTATTTGAATAATATACAGATACATCTATGCAGTGATAATGACACTGGTAACTACACCCTTCTCAATAGCTTAAATTTACCGTACCTTTGAAAATAAGAAAAAACAGATACAAAGACCGACAGAAGGATTGGAATAATATAATTAATACTTTATTTACATTGTATGTATTATAAACAACATACATCATATTTGCTTAGTAGTGTTGAATTTGTAAACATATAACGTTACCATTATGTGGCTCCTAAACTATATTTAAAATATAATAATGCAGGTATTTAGTACACAATGTATACAGTCTACTATATTTCTCCTGCGGTCTCACTAATAGGACGACATAACATCTCCAAACGAGTAGACACATGACTGAATGCATGTTTTATGCCCCCACCACACAGTCGTTGTATTCATACTGTGCCTCGCAACAGCAGCTCGCAATTGTAGTGTAGAGCTAAGCATTCACAAGTGACATGGGGTGTAAAGGTAAGGAGACAACAGTCCAAGAGATAAATGTTGTAATTAATCTGTACAAACAAAACAAACCCCCCTCCGAAATTGATATTACAGTCAACAAAAGTCATATCATGGTGTTCTCCATCATTCAGCGCTTCAAACAAACTAATAGTGTTGTGAATAAGCCGAGATATGCCGCTCCTTCAAA
The DNA here is from genome assembly GCF_964235325.1 of Thermobia domestica. Taxonomy (NCBI): domain Eukaryota; kingdom Metazoa; phylum Arthropoda; class Insecta; order Zygentoma; family Lepismatidae; genus Thermobia; species Thermobia domestica. The sequence continues at coordinate 335,139,174 of NC_137455.1, read as the reverse complement.
ACTTACTACTAGAGACAGGAGCTAAACAAGCAGAATCCGGCATCTGAGATTAGAGGAAGCCTTGAACAATATTCTGGCACTGTGATGCACACAGGAACAGTTGGACGGGTTTTACAAAGTGTCCGTTACAATACCAGTTTTCCTACGAAGAAACCATATGTCAATTGTGTGAATCAGAAAAAGGGTCTAAAATTTGTTAACCTGTATAGGGGAAGCCAACAGAATTCTGGGATTACCTTCTCTGGTCGGATAAAAACAAATTCTGCTTATACAAGGGTGATGGGCGTGTTACAGTGTGGAGGCTGTCAAATATAGCTAAGAACATGGTAGCTACAGTGAAACATGGAGGCAACAGTGTGAAGGTATGGGAATGTATGGCTTCATCAGGCGTTGGGGAACTGGTGCTCATAGATGGAATCATGGACAAGTTTGAATACAAGAGAATTCTTGAAAACAATCTTAAGAGGAGTGCACAGAAGCTAGAATTGGGAAATGGTTATTACTTCCATCAGGACAATGTTCCAAAGTATACTGCGGAAATTATGAGGCTTTGGATGGTGTATAACACTCCTCACATTTTGAAGATACCGACCAAATCACCAGATTTAAATTCTACAGAGAACATCTGGAACGAGCTCGAAGATCGTGTTAGGAAACATCACATTAGAAGTAAGGACCATCTGAAAGAACTTCTTCAGAGTAGAGAAATATGAACTCTGCAGTCACCACAAAAAAGTACAGTCATGTTAAAAAAATTATCGTAGTAATCTATAGAAAGGGGGACTTAAGTAATTACTAGCTGTTCTCTGTTGAAGGCTGATATCCAGATGTAAACAAACTATTTTCATCCTTTCTGGTAGTGGAAATAAGTATCCAATGCTTTCATGAGTTTATATATTTAGTAGACGACAACTTTATTTTGTAGCAGTTGTATTTTTGTCTACTTTCTTTGCATACCTATAGAAATAATAAATCTAGTAAACATGTTTGTTAGAATAATTATGTCGGACTCTGTGATATGAAACAATGACCAAAATTTAGCTTATATTCAATAGTATTTTAAAATGTTTTTGGGACAATAGCTTTGTTCATGGACAGAAATATTAACTGTCCAGCATGCTCAGCGGTGAGATTATTTGTGTACACAAATACATGATTTTCTTAAAGTATGAACGCATTTAATTCGCTTATAATTTACATAAAAATGCTCATATTGAAATCAAATAAAGTGCAAACGGTAGCGGAAGGATTAAATTTTTACCTGTAATCTGCACCAGCTCAGTTCATTCACCACCACACCTCCAACTGGGCGCCATTTACGTTCACACATTCGCGTAGGCGGCCCTGGAATCCACTCACAGCGTTCCGCCGTGTTTGATCCGAAATGCCAGCCACAGACGCCCTGATTTTGTCCTTTAAGTTCTCCAAACCACTTGGCTTCTTTGCATAAACTTCCCTTTTCACATGACCCCAAAGCCAGAAGTCGCAGGGGTAAGGTCGGGTGATCTTGGCGGCCAAGCGGTCGGGCCACAGCGGCCAATCCATCGGTTAGGGAATTTCTCGTCAAGGAACTGTCTCACCTTGATTGCATAGTGAGGGGGTGCCCCGTATTGTTGGAACACGATGTCGTTCTGGATTCCACGTGCCTCCAGTTCCGGCATGAGGTATTTCTGCAACATATCCAGGTAAGAATCTCCATTCACGGTCTCCTCTTCAAACAAGAACGGTATAATCAGATGATCATAGGACACAGCTCACCAAACGTTCACTTTAGGGCTATCTCTCTCATGTGTCTCAAATTCCTTTGGGTTTTCCGTGCCCCAAACGCGACAGTTGTGTCGGATAACCTTCCGATATTGAAACATTGAAACAACAATGAAAACAACAATGGATGGAATTTGGTAAGAAACTGACCCTTGCCCTCCCTCTCCCTCTCTCAACGTTTTCAGAGTTTCCGCTTCTCTAACAGTGTTGCCAACTAAAAATTTAATCCTTCCGCTACCGTTTGCACTTTATTTGATTTCATTATGAGCATTTTTATGAAAATTATAAGCAAATTAAATCCGTCCAGACTTTATGAAAACCCTGTATTTTCTCGCTAATTTTGTTAATCTTGAAAGATGGTGGGAATGATTATTCCACCAAAGTAGTGGCTCTTCCTCCAAATCTGCATCCCTAAGGCTTATGTACAGGTTCAATTATTCTATTTGACTGCCTTCTATATCCTGTCACCAAATGCCCTTCGTTTTAGGCAACTGTCTAATCTTTTAGTACCAACATTCTCTCGATTATCTTTTTTAGGATTTCCTGCTGGAATAAGTCTCAACTTATACAGTACTCTACCTTTTGTTATCTCAATATTTTTACCCAAATTATCTTCTTTAAACCTGAGATCTAAGGAAGCACAAATTTTCAACAGAATTCTGCTTCCTTCATCCTTCTCGAACCGCGATTTCAGAAGAGACAAAATTTCCATTTACATGCTTCTTTCATCTTCTTTGAGTACTGCTTCTAAGATCTGTTCACTATCTCCCTCTTCAGTCAAAGAGTCATAGAGTGAAAGATGTGTTTTCTGAGTACGTGCTTCATCTTGTTCTGATATATCGTCTATCAGTTGAGGTTCTTCGACTTGAAAATCTTTTGAAATTTGTTCATATGATGGCCATATGTCCGACGCTGTAACAGATGTTTCTGCTGACATATTGCCACAAAGCATTTGTAAGGACGATAATAGCTAATAATTCTAATTAATAATCATAGTTAATAATTCTGTTTCTTCGTTCTGAAGGATAAGATTTTTATGTATTGTTTGAGACAGAACTTTTGCTATTTCTTCTTGGTGTGTTAAAACTACCAGCACCAAAAGGAGAGTAAACAATCATCTTGGCGTGCATAACGGAAGTATTCTACGCAGGGGGTCTAATGCATCTTACTCTTCTTGCAGCGCTTGTCTCATTTTCCTGCTTTGACTCATAATTTGTCTTTTTCCGAAGGTCCCTGTAGCTCAAGGGCTTTGTTTACTCTAATATTCAATGTATGGCCAAAACAGCTTAAATGTTGCAAATCGCTCAAGTCAACAATGACCTTTACAATATTGGCACTACTGTTGTTACACAACGAACATTTTCAGTTGGTATTTCCCACATATCTATACTAAAATATAAAGCCTCTAATAGATTTGATTTCGGAAAATCGGAATTTCGGAACTTCATTGCAAATATCGGAAGTTCGGAATTCCGGATTCTTGGAACACGATCTGAAATTTCGGAAGATCGGAATTCCGGAATGTTAAAACTCCATCGGAAATTTCTGAAGATCGGAATTCCGAGATTCCGAAAAACGGAATTCCGAAAAATTCCGGAATTATCGACATTCCGAATTCCGGAATTGAAATCTCAATTCCGAACACCCCTACTTAATATGTTGTTTAAGAAAGCAGGAAGCATTCATGTGCATTTTCAACTGGTCCTTGTAATTAAGTTGGCTCCTAGAAAGCAACCTTTTGAGGTAATGGAACTACAGCATAGTGATTTCCTCAACTTCAAGCAGCTCTCCAAAGAACTTAGAATTCTACAAATTCGAGACTCAGAGGGAAGTAATGCAAAAGACGTATACTGGAAGAACATGATGAAAATGAGAGGTCACCGACGACCAGCGACGCAACTAGGCTAGTTATCGCCCGGAGCAAGAACTCCCCTCCCACCCTAACCAACCAAACTAAAACGCTCCTCGACTACACCTGATATCGGCATCACACAGTAATCCAACTATTCCACTTTTTCTTGAAGTGTTAACGCTTGATTCCAAAATTGCAGTACATAATTTAATTTTTAATATATCAAACTAATTAGTATTTGATTGCCAAATAATGTGAGGGAGCATGCTTAACATATTCTTATATTCTTATCGCAATAACTGCAAACCATAATGTTTTTGGAACTATGTCAGGGTGTATAGAATGAATCAGCAAGCAGTCTGTTGCTTTAGAATAGAATAACAAACAGTCAAGCTGTTGTCTCGAGTATTACACTCAGACATTCTGCAAATCTCTTAAATCGATATAAGTTAAATGTAAACACAAAAAACCTTGAACTAAAATTTAACTTTGAGGGCTCTTTTAGCTACAAAGGTTTTCATGATGTCCTCAAAAAGATAGCTTTGAAGCTAACTTATGCTCTATGAATACGATCCTGTGGTTGATAAGTTGTTCTTGTCCTGTTAAGTTTCTCACGTATTTTTTTAATGATCTTTAGTTTGTTAAAACTCCTTGCAATGCCATATCGTGAAAACAAATATTTATTTGCCAAGTTTTACGCCCTCCCAATCCGGCATCAGTGGCACAAGCCCCATTTCTCCCCCCCCCCCTCAAATTACGTCACTGCTGACTATTTTCTACAAAACCATGCACCTACAATTTAACTACAAGGAAATCCAACTTAAGAGCCTCAAAAAGAGCGTAAAAAAATTAAGGTCGGGAAGCTTAACCTGTGAAAGCTGAAAGTTTACTAAGACAAATACGCAGACTTAACATCTCTGTTTAACGGATCTACCCCATCATACAAATGTCTGAACACCAGTAATTTTACTCGCACCTCGACCATTAGGGCGGTTTTAAACATAAACGAGTTTCTTTCTTTTTGTAGTTTTGTTAACTGTTTTTTGCCAATTACTTTATGGACATTGGTCAGTAATTTTAATAGTGTACAGAGGTGCTATTAACTGTACTCATTTAAATTATACTCATGTTTACTTAAAAGAATACTATTATACTCTAATTTGGATCGATAACTTATTTTTAATTTCATTATTTAGACGCTGTCTTGAATTTTATTTTTCTTTCATACAGCTTCACATTCATTTCATAGTTTAATTTGTAGTATTCATCTCATACCACATTGTTTCCTTTTTTGGTGAAAGGTCATAAGCCCTATCAGTTCTCTCTTTTTACTGTTGATTTCATAAACAAATTTGATTAATTAATGAAAGAAAGAAGACTTTTGGTTCTATCGTTTGTTTACTATTTTTATAACTTACTCTATCTCAGATGAATACAGCAATTTACATGTAGATACAAAAATGAACAAATTTACAGTTTCCCAACTTAATTTTTTCATTATTCTTATATCCCAAGAACTATGCACAGTGAAGTAACTCATTCTTAAAATAAACATTTTTTGCGAAGTAACGTATCTCAAATAACATACCTTTTATGGCTTAATATAATATAATTTGGACGTGTGGTGTTAAAGAATATACTTTTGGCTTCAGTGTGTCAAAAATTGGTAAATATTTGTTGGTAAGCACGAGCGTAAAGGGAAAGTAAAGTAAGTTCAAAATTTCAAATCGCTCTCCTGAAAAATATGAAAACCTGAGATACGACACTTTGCAAACAAAGGGGCGGTTATAGAACCAGGGCACAGAGGTTAGACAAAATATAACACGATGTCTATCAATGGGTAGAACACAAAAAAGTGTCCTAATAAGGCTTGCTGAAGCATATTGTAATATTCTTTGTATCAAGGGGCCGTAGAGACAAACAATACACGGGTCTTAGTTTTCCCTTACAATTGTTACTACAAAATTGATGAAAGGTCTATAGGGACTATAATGCAGTCTTTTTTATAGAATGGGATTATAGATCTGTAAGTGTCCCTTATATAATATTGTACACTGAGAAAAATCCATTATCCGAACGGCGGTATATTGTACAAATACGCGTAATCCTTACGTTTACTACGGAAATCTGTACGGAGCGTACATTATCCATATATTACATAGCTACTGCCTTTTTCCCGTTTTGATGTTATATCATGTCGCTGCAGGATGTCTGACATCTACCAGTTTTCCGTATTTTACATACGTATACGCATGTTAACTACGTCAGCTATATGCTATATATGTCCATCTGTGTATGGTGCCTTCCATTTCAATTCAGGCAGAGCATGTACCATCACTATCTCAGATATTGTTGAAACTTTTTTTATAGCAACTAGACATGTTTTTAAGAGACCCATATATTTTTGTTTTGTCGAAAAAAATTTTCCCTCTAAGTAATGGGCCATTAAAGACGGGGAGTACAATTTATGAATTGTAGAAGACATGGAAAATGGTCAACTTCGGAGTCTCACCATTCGGCTATGGAGACAGGTAGAGTTATAATTCTTGTTGTGGTATGTACATAGGGATATAAATGAACTATATTTTATTATAGTTTGGTTTGCGCATGCGTATCTTTTTGTACATATATTAACAAATTAACGTCAATTTAACTGAAAAGTCGAAGTTTGCGATTTTTTTCGTGCACTTCCGGATCGAATTTTAAAACTCTGTTTTCACAGTTGGTAAGACCTGGTTACCCGCTTTCCGAAAAATATTTTGTATCGCTTCTGTGTGCAACCGTTTTGTCGCAAAAAATTCGAGAAATTGTAAAATTTTCAAAAATCGCCATTTTTGGGCGCCATTTTCTCGAAAACACCATCTTTTAAAATTCTGAAATTTTGTTAGATGGTTCAACTTTATATGAATAATAAACACACCAAATACCATTCTCGACCAATGCTTCATGAATTAACTGCAGCCTTTTGAAGTTAGCAAAGTTTCGTGAACTTTGATGTCACAGTTAGCAACACTGGGAACAATAAAAGTGCAATGATTTGATGATGTTTGTGGTTCACATTCATTAAATGAAGAATAAAAGGTTTTCTTGACTGTTTTTTTTCATTATTTTGATCAAGAAGGCTCTCTGAAATAGTTAAATAGGCCTCCCCCTACTCCTCCGCTTTCTTACACCGAAATAATCTCAGGTGGAAATTACGATTACGAAACACACAAATTTTAAGTTTACTTGAAATGGCCATCCAATAAATTCTGATGATTTACAAAAGCCTAAACTATTACCTCAGTGATGATTTGGAATGCTCCAGACAAAGTCTCAATTAAGTGCGATGTCATTACAGTGATCGAAAAAGAACAAAAAGTTAAAAAAATCGAAATGTTTTCGTACGCGTTCCAAAGAAATTTACTGACTTTTTAAACAGAACAATCCCAACGTAAGAATGGGTCACTCGGAATTTTACAGTATTCGACTAAAGTGGGCCAGTCCGCAACCTGCGAGGGAAGTGTATGTGTGTGTATTGTGCAAATTTTAAGTTAGCTGCTACTGCGTTGCTACAAATCAAACGTGCAGCCTATATTGAAGCTGTCATGAGTGACCTATTTCCTTTAGTAGTATGATCCGTAGAAAATGACAACTGTCTTCTTCAAGAATGTGGTGAATGTCCTGGAGTGGAAGGAATAAGTGTGGAGTCTTTAATTATTGATCCTAATGAAAATGAAAGTGTTACGTATGCCATATGGGAAAACAATAATCTCGTTAAAAAACTGTGCCACTTTCTGTTTTCGTATCGTACATTGCTTGTTTAACTAAGAATTGTAATTCATGACTACATCAAGAAAATCCAAAGATAATTAATTGCTACCGAAAAGCACCGTATAAAATTTCAAGATACAAATTCTATTTTACTTCAGGTGGACTTCGCTGAAAACTGGACTGTTATTCTGCAAAGTGAAATTCAGAGTTATCACCGGAATATGAAACAACTGACAGTTTTGTTGTAATAAACGACGATAAAACACACGATTCGGCTCATGTACTCATAACCATAGACAATATTCTAAAAATACTCGAAGAAAAGTGAAAATATATTTTATAGAAAAAGGTTTGAATACGAGAAAAAAAAGTGTCTACAATTTCCCAAACCGTGTCAGTGATTTCTGATGGTGCTGCATCCCATTTTAAAAATCGCTTTCAGATGTTCGAAATGCATACAGGTCCGATAAAGCAGTGATTTTGCAGTGAAACCGGCCATGCAAGCATCTCTGCGACGGTATTGAGGGGGGGGGGAGGTGTAAAGAATGTGGCAACCCGGCATAACCTTAGGCAAATACAAATACACAGTATTAAAACCGCAGAAGAAAAAAAATGAAATCTTTAAGTTTTACGTCCCACGAATATGCCGGTTAGGCTAAAGGAGACGGTGATTGTGAGAAATGAATGAAATGGTGGAATGCAGAAAGTGGGAGGAAACGGGATAACCCCGAGAAAACCTACGAGCACGGTGTTTGTCCACCACAAAGCCCACACGGCGCGATCTGGAATCGAACTAAGGACCCCAAGCACCGGAGGTGAACGCTCTACCACTGAGCCACCGCGCCCCCACTAAAACCGCAGAAGAATTCGTGAGTATAGTGCAAGTACAAACTCCGGGTATTACTCTCGTTTTGTTGCCTGGAACTGAATTCGACGACTTCCGGAAGAAAAAAAAGGGAAAGTATGCGACCGGTAACTGGTATTCAGCAAAGCCATCTTTGGCTTTCGGAAAATGGCGAAGTTTCTATGGCAGTAACGGGTCACCATGAACTAACTTCATGCTTCCCCAAAAATCGAACTTCTGCAATTCAAAGTGTAGATTTAAGAAATCTGCAAAAAAGGAATTTTGTTACATACTATATGTATGATAACCAGTGGTGCGTAGCAGAAATATTATGAATAAATCATGAATTACATGAAGTTGAAGTGCTGTTTGTGCTTCCACATGGACCTTCAGTATTTGTGACTATCGACAATGTGCTACGCAGGGGCGGATCAAGGACGGACTACTCGAAGGGGGGGAGGGTAATACTACTACTTAGAGCTACGAGCTCCAAACTCTGAGATCGGTTTTATTTATATATAAAATAAAAAAGTTTCTTCCCCCTAGATCCACTCCTGGACGAGTTGTGAGTGAGCCAACACCTATTGGAGCACCTGCGCGGTTACATGCTATTAGCGAAGAAGACACCAATCAAGCAAATGATTGGTCCATGTAAAAAATAAAATAAAAAAAATCAGTGAAATTTTGTTTCCGAAGACCATTTTAAGTAAGTAAACTTGAAATTTCTGCGTTTCGTAATCGTAATTTCCACCTCAGATTATTTCGGTTTAAGAAAACGGAGTAGTAGGAGGGGGCCTATTTTACTATTTCAGAGAGCCTTCTTGATCAAAATAATGAAAAAAAAACAGTCAAGAAAACCTTTTATTCTTCATTTAATGAATGTGAACCACAAACATCATCAAATCATTGCGCTTTTATTGTTCCCAGTGTTGCGAACTGTGACATCAAAGTTCACGAAACTTCGCTAACTTCAAAAGGCTGCAGTTAATTCATGAAGCATTGGTCGAGAATGGTATTTGGTGTGTTTATTATTCATATAAAGTTGAACCATCTGACAAAATTTCAGAATTTTAAAAGATGGTGTTTTCGAGAAAATGGCGCCCAAATATGGCGATTTTTGAAAATTTTACAATTTCTCGAATTTTTTGCGACAAAACGGTTGCACACAGAAGCGATACAAAATATTTTTCGGAAAGCGGGTAACCAGGTCTTACCAACTGTGAAAACAGAATTTTAAAATTCGAACCGGAAGTGCTCGAAAAAATTCGTAAACTTCGACTTTTCAGATAAATTGACGTTAATTTGTTTATTTATGTACAATCCGCGGCAAAAAACCTGCAACATGAGCATATAAGTTTATTGTGAAATGACGAAGTCTTTTGCTCCAAAATAAGTGTGCACGGGAAGAGGCTGAGATTTATCCTGGCGTGATTCGTTCCACTTAGACGTTATGTTCATTCCCTGTGCTGTTAGGCGTAGTTTCACAATAAACTTACATCCTCATGTTGCAGGTTTTTTGCCGCGGATTGTACAAAAAGATACGCATGCGCAAACCAAACTATAATAAAATATAGTTCATTTATATCCCTATGTACATACCACAACAAGAATTATAACTCTACCTGTCTCCATAGCCGAATGGTGAGACTCCGAAGTTGACCATTTTCCATGTCTTCTACAATTCATAAATTGTACTCCCTGTCTTTGATGGCCCATTACTTGGCGGGAAATTTTTTTTCGACGAAACAAAAAATATGGGTCTCTTAAAAACATGTCTAGTTGCTATAAAAAAGTTTCAACAACATCTGAGATGGTGATGGTACAATTTTATATTTTTTTGCCTGAGTTGAAATGGAAGGCACGGTATGAGATCCTGCCGCCTATAGACAGCTTTCTTGCACCATGGCTGACGTCATCGATCAACTGTCGTTTGCTTGTAGTTGGTTTATAAACGAGGTTGTTTACAAACGGAAAAGAAGAGAGGAAGGAAACAAAAGCCTGGGTAAGTACAATAATAGACTATTACTTCAGTTAAATATTCCATTAATTATATATTCCTTTAGTATAATACTAACTTTTTGCTTTAATATAGCACTAACTTAGTTATGTGGTTTATGACTGCAACTCTTACTATTCTAACTCGTTAATGGTTGAGAAGAAAGGAATGGACAAATCTGATTTTTTAGAAATCTTTCAATATTAGTGTTTTGAAACTTTTTACATTTCAAGGTACGCAAAATGAATGTTTCGACAGTGTTAACGTAAAACGTCGTAAGCCTCTTTTCCAACTTTTGAAAAACCACCTCTAACTTCCATTTACATCCTTGCAAGACACAACTATAAAAAGTGGTTTATTTGCCTTAGTAATACACACAAGCTTACAATATTTTTGTCTCCTATGGCCTACAGTGAGCTGGATAAGATAAAAATCCACATTTTAATTTTTTTAGGTTTATGACCTTTTACCTTAACACCGTCGATGTGTTTATTCATTCCTTTTTACACGTGACGATTTATTACTAGGTGAAGATTTACACCGGACTACTTAATATAATTGCTAAAAGACTATTTTCGTTATAGGCTGCCGAAAACATGACAAAAATGAACTTGAATGGTTTAGCTCCAAAACTATGAGACCTACAGTACTCGGGTCAAGACTTCACTTAGGAACTAATATGTGTCCTACCCAAAAATAAATGTTTCGGAATCTCAAGGAACTCAAGAAACAATTTTTAGAGGGAGTTTTGCTACAGGCACTTAGTTGGAAGCACTCATCAACTACCTCTACAAAAACTGTTGCAGAAGTACCGCAGGATTCTGAAACTTGGATATTTGCATTAGGCACATACTAGTTCCTAAGTGAAGTATTGACCCGACTACGTTAGGTCCCATAGTTTTGGAGCTATGGGCTTTCAAAGTTCACTTTTTCATGTTTTTGGCAGCCTAGAACTGCGAAAGGAAGCATTTGTGCACCCAGGTTGGTCTATACTTTTTGTCTTATCTTTGTGTCAGGAATCATCTCCCAAACGTTGTCGGAGTTGTTTTGAAACACCCTGCATATATAGTAACTTAATTAATATACATATATAGTAACTTAATTAATATACGAAACGTCGGGAGGTGATTCCTGGTACCGAGATGAAACAAACAGTATAGATCAACCTGGATGTAGAAGTCCCTCTGAGCTATGACTACCCGAAAATTTTCGAGAAAATGCAACAGCAGCCATACTCGAGAACAAAATGTCGGATGGAAATTGTGTAAAAGGGAATGTCTATTATTTTTAGTCGTAGATTCCATTAGTGTACAATCAGATGTAGTGCAATGGTGAAGCAAGGGTGACTTCCAAAGAAACTGGAGTATTCCTTTGAGTATTTTATCAAACGTTCAATGAGGAAAACGAACAACAATCAAGTACAAGATTTCAACAATCAAAAATAATAGCACATCTTTCACGTTAGAAGAAAACTTCGAATTCGAAAGACAGAGAAATATACATGTGAGATTGATCTCCTTGTCTCAGCACAGAATGAATTCTCGGGAGAAGAATTTAAATGAAGTCTTTAATGTATCACAGGGGAATCTTCTAGACTAATGGTAATGGAAGTCAAATGAACGGCTTCCTATCCTAGTTACGAGCGTGTGAAAATGAAAAAAATGGCGTTGGCCACTTTGAACCAGATTAGGTTTATAACGACAGTCAGACGGCAAAGATCATGTATGATGAAACAGAGTACAAGTGATTCTTGACATGATAACAGTGATTTCCACAAATTATATGAATACAATTTGGGCAAAAGTAAGCTGCATTAAAACGTTTCTTCCTCGTAATACATAATTCCGTGGAAGATTATAATTTCGAGCACAGAAGCAGTGGAACTTGACGAAATACAAGCTGCTTGTGGCGAGACGCAAAGGACAGAATTCCGAGATATGGGAACAAAAGACACCATTTCGTCGGACATCTGGCCTCCTTTCTTTTCAAGAAAAATTATCCCCTCCCAACGCGGTTTCACAACTTTCTGTTGGAAGTAGCTCGATTATATCCGCCAACCATTTGAGGTATGTGAAAATGAATACTTCCTGGTCCCTGGACCGTTTTCGTTCCATTCCCGAAATTTGCCCTTGTACGTAATATTTGTCATTAGTCTCTTTTTCGTTACATTCCTGAAATTTGGCCTTGTACTTACTGCGTGTCTATCCAGTGTCCTTTTACTTAATCAGTGCCCTTGTGTTTAAAGTATTACTATGTGTGGATGTTGCGTGCACTTGGATTTTTCTTACTGTTGCACTACGTATGAAAATGATTTTACTTGACGTACAAGTGGTAATGGAACACATAAGAAACTCTGATCACGGTGTATTCACACTTCATGTTGGAGTGTGAATACAACATGATGTGGGTTTCGTTGGTGTTCTATTACCACTCGTACATGATATACAATCATTACTGTACGTTGTGTAAGAGTAAGAAGTAACCACGTGCATAGAAGATGAAAAGATCGTCTTGTAAACTACTACCATTATGAAGCTAATGAAGGCGTTAACTGGTAATCTGTCTCAAAATCAATTTTAAATAATAATTATTAAAAGCTTCATGAGTTCTAAAATCTAAAATATCGCGACACACCGATTGAAAATCACTGACTTAACGAACTACGCCAATTAAGGAACTTTACACGTAGTCCGTTTGCACTATATGTAGATGAAACTGAAGGAAGCCAAGCCAGATATGGGTATGAAATTTTCTCAGCACCTCCCATTTATCTATCTATCTAAATAAATAAAAATGAAAGTGATTATGTTCGTGACTTAACTCTTAAATCGCCTGACCACTATCAATCGAATTCTCAACATAGATGAGGCTCGAGCCTAGGATCTTTGTTGACATTTCTCTTTGATTGTGCAACGTAGGGGACAGAGTTGGCATGGGTCAATGAAAGCTTGACCCACCTCCCACTGACCCACCACCGACCGTGACCCACTCTGACCCACCACCCACCGTTACCCACTCTGACCCACCACCCACCGTGACGCACCACACACGGTGACCCACCACTCACCGTGACCCACCACCCACCATGAACCACCACCCACCATGAACCACTCATCCACTTTGACCTACTCTGACTCACCAAAATCCATCGTCATCAACTCTGAACACGATCCACGGTCTCTTCTGAACTGATTAAAGAGTTTACACTTGTAATAAAACAAGACTGGGAAATTGTCACTAATCGGAGTTTGAATTTCTAGTCAATCACCCAAGCACCACTCTGTTACAATAACGGTGGATCTGACCTTTACGATATAAAATGGTAAAGTGTTTGTCAGTGAGGAAATTGAAACAGTTCGAGGTGGGGGGAAATTAGTGTGTTCCTAAAATATACTTGTACTAAGAGAGTATTCTTGCAAGTGTTAATTTCTGAACGCATTCCACAAGAAACTTATACTCGCATGGAAAATAACCCTGTACAATATGGAAAAGGTTATGGTTTCTCAGTTCACAGTATTTTTTTACAAACACTTTAAAAATCAGTTGTTCATAGGGAGAAAGGTGCTCGGGTACCCTATGTGAGAGCATCTCAATAAAGTATGCTCATAATTGTAATTTGTGTAATCACTAAAACACCACGTTAAATTTAAGTTACGAATATGCATAATTGCAATTATTATGAATATTTATTCAAAGTAGTTTACCTAAAGCAAAGAAGAGACTTACTGAAAATCAGGTACATAGTTGAATAACACAAATAAGCCATTAGTAATACAAGTATACATTTTCCGTAACTCGTAATTTTCCACCTTAAAACAAATCTGAGATCGGATTTATTTTCTGTTGGTAACTTTTTGGCAGTAAATCATCCGCAATGGAATGATGTCCATCCTTCAGCCAACAAATAACTAGCTCGTCTACTTTGAGCTTGTCTAGCGGTGGGCCATTAACATTGATGAGCAACAAGTTAGACAATGTTTGAGCACTTAGTCTATTTCTAATATGAGTCATCTGTAAATTCATAAGGGGAAATCCCCGTTTGCACTCTGCCGTGGAAATTGATAATACTTCTACCCGATTTCTGCAAATTCTCATCGACAATCTACTTGTTAGACTTAAGTCTGATAACGATTTTTCTTGGCCAGGTTTGAAATACTCAGCAAGAAGTATCATTTCTCTATCACCATACAACATCTTTTCCATATCGACCATGTCAGTTGGCAATGTCGACCCATGTAGAACAGAAACTTCATCTACCACGCCTTTGATAGGGAATCTTGTGAATAAATTATCAATTATAAACTGATGATTTCTTATTTGTTTATAAATTTAACTTTGGTAATTACACATGAAGGTTTGATACCATTACCAAGTTCCCTCCCCCGTCTAGAAAGCGAAAGGGAACGAGGTTCCTGGAAAGTGTTCAGAGGTGAATGGGAATTTCCCTCCTTCTTCAACTTCAATTACCACACTGCTGTTTGACATGTGCCAAATTAGGATGAATTTCAATTAAATTATCATAGTATAATTATTTCCTTGTTGAATTATCAATACTTTTCAGTGGAAAAAAGGATGAAATTTCAAAGTTCCAAATCAAATTAAGTAGAGCAACTTAAAAGGAAAAAAGTGTAAAATTTTCCATACAATTAAGTGTACAATCCAAACTTCAAATTTCCGTGTAATTAAGCTTACAGTACAAATTTTATGCCTATTTTTCTCACAACTTTATGGGTTGATTGCCCTGTGCTGTAAGCGCTCCATATAATAAATATAAGCTTCAGCAATTATTATAGCAGAAAGCAATGGATATATGAAGCCAAGCACTGTATTTTTTGTTTCTGATTTTTTTTTCTTAAATAACATCGATCGTTTTCGATCATTTTTACAAACCAACTCCCTACCAATTCTCCATATATAGAAAGTGCCCCCCTCCCATTTAAAGGAGAATTTTAAAAAATGCTAAAACACATTCTGTTTATTTTCAATAAAGAGTTAATACACTGAATTTCAGCTCCGTAAATTTAACGGCTTGCGAGATACTAATTTTTTTCGCAAAAATTCGGATCCTTACTACCTCCTTAGGATATTATGCATTATAATAAAAGCAATACAACATCCCAATTTGGATTAAGGCATAAGTATATACCAAAAGTAATTTCATTTGACTTTGCAACTTGACCGTTATGATCAGGCACACATAGTTACATTCAATTTTTTATATAATAATTTATATATTACAGTGATTCAAAAATGTATTTTTTCCAGTAGTTAGCTCTAAAAACTCACAGGTCTCGAAAGCCAAGTTGTAGTGTAAGTCCTATTGCTATTAATACAATTAAAAATATCAATATCCAAAAGTTCCTGAAGTTCTTTTTTCACTTGGTTAGATATACTCACCTCAGGTAAGTAGACAGAAACAAGTTGAAAAGAAAGGGAAATGAAGGTCTTGAAAGTAAAACGGAGACAAATTTACCAGTCTTCAGAAGATACTGTCTACAATGCAGTGAGCAGAGAGGGCCGGTAGATTATACTGAGTCGGTGGGTCGCAGTGGGTCACGGTGGGTGGTGGGTCGCGGTGGGTCATGGTGGATGGTGGGTCGCAAGGGGTCACGGTGGGTGGTGGGTCACAGTGGGTCACATGCTGTTGACCCACGACCCACTGACCCACTCAGAAAACTTGACACACTGACCCACTCCATCTCTGGTAGGAGAGGGGGAAGGATATATATGCCGCCACCTAAAGCATACAAAATATATCACATTATTTAAGTTTTTTTTTTTTTTCAAAATTTCTTGCGATATTTTTCTTCTTGCCAAACATCCGAATGTCATCTTGAATTCTGACCATCTCATTTCACTACAATTCTTTGAAGTATAAAAGTTAACAGAGCTTTCTCTCTCTCTCTCTCTCTCTTCAGTCCTCCAGTCTCCTCTCACTTCGATTTCATGATTTCGCACTCTGATCAAAAGTATTAAGGAGGCAGACCACTTAATATTTTTCAAAAACTAACAATTTTTCTTTTGCCCGTTTTTCGTAAGTGAAAAGAGATAATGAAATGTAATTTACCACAATAATATATAATGCTATTCTACGCCCGAAAATACAAATCGGAAGAGTTTTCAGTCCATAGAAATTATGGTGTGACCATAATCTGAGTTACCCACAAATCTAGATTAAGACAGCAACTAGAAAAATGAACTCAACGGTAACTGATGACTTATATTGCTGGCTATGTCTCTTGTTATTTACATTTTAAATAATATTTGTATTTATTTTGTAATAACTTACACAAGTTATTACATAATTAATAAGTTATTAAAAAACAAATACAAATATTATTTAAAAAGTAGATAACAAGGAACAAAGACAGCTTGATAAGTCATCAATTACCGTTGAGTTCATTTTTCTAGTCGCTGTCTTAACCTAGATTTTTGGGTAATTCAAATTCTGGTCACGCCGCAATTTCTGTGGATAGCAACACTGAAAACTCTTCCGATTTGTATTTTCGTGCGTAGAATAGCATTATCTATTATTGGGGTAAGTTACATTTCATTACCTCTTTTCACTTACAAAAAATTGGCAAAAGAAAAATTGTTAGCTTTTGAAAAATATTTAGTAGGCTGCCCCCTTAAATACCGGCAGGAAAAATACTAATATATAACGTCTCTTTTAGTCGCCCCGCCAACCACGCGCCCAAACCACGTGCCTTGCTAACTCGACCATAACTGCTGCTCTGTGAACTACATAAGTAACATACAATGCTTACGTAATACTTTGACTTATAAATACTATAAAGAAAGGAAGAATTGCAATTTTTGTTCAACTTTCCGAAAGAGCCAACTACGGAATTAAAAATAAGGTAGGAAAGGCAACACATTTGTATGAAAATGAAGCAAAACACACACCGGCCTATGCTTTCGCCTAGAAGATATATTGTTTGGAACCCAAAAATGTGACTTTTGGAGTCTTGCACTTAGGTTCACAGCGGATGCGACGAAATTATCTGACTCACCCATTGTAGCTTTCCCCCACTTCCTACGGAACAACACCCTGTCTCCTTTAGCTTAGCCGGCATATTCGTGGGACGTAAGACTTAAAGATTTCATTTCATTTCATTTTGAACAACCCCTCCCAGAAACCTACTGTTATACTATTCCCAACCAACACTTTTGTTCAAATCTCCCTACCCGAAAGGCCCTGCAAACAGAAAGTCTTACTGCAAAACAGAACTGAAATAAACTCTTGTTGTTCTCTGTATTAATATGATCACCTTTTGTTTCAAATATGATCATCTTTTGTTTCAAGCATGGGACATAAAACTGAAGGATTACATTGTATTTAATTAGTCTCTCTTTCGTGAACTTGCTCTTGTTAAGATATTCAACACAGCGATTAGTAGTGGTATTTGTAAATGATTTAAGCAGCTCGAAATTACAATGATTCCTTATGAGTTTGATTATTATTTCAAGTAGTGTTTCTTTATAACTTTGCTCGACTGTTTCTCGGAAACATTAGTACTAACAAATCAAAAACACAGCCAGAAAACGTATTGCACTAGCGTTACTAAACCGATTTGTATTATTTCTTTTGCTCCATTAAGAATATTTTGATTCCAAATTCATGCACAGCTACAGTATAGTTGTTTTTCTTGAAAAATGAAACGAAATCGTTGAGTTTTACGTCCCATAGTTATGACAGGTGTTACAGGAATTTTTTACCCTTGGAAACGTTTACCCACTGGAAAGTTTTACGCCCTGCAAATCTTTACCCCCTTATCGGTTTCTGGTAATTTCAAAGGAAAAGTCAGAAGTTACATTAAAAATTCATTATCATTGAATGTGATCTCTCAGTGCATGCACTCACTTTGGGCAAGACGGCTTTAAATCCGAAGATTTGAGAAATGGGTAATAATTTCCTAGAAAATTTTTGGCGCCTGTCGGTTATTGGATACCTCAAAGACAAACTCAAATGTTGCATTATAAATTGATACCACTCCATACTATCTCTTAACAGACACAGACACTTTGGGCAAGATGGTTTTAAATCCGAAGATTTGGTAGGGGGTAATAATTTACTAGGAAACTTTTACCTCTTGTCGGTTATTGGTTACTTCAAAGTTAAACTCAAATGTTGCATTATAAATTGATACCACTCCATAGTATCTCTTAACAGACACAGACACTTTGGGCAAGATGGTTTTAATCCGAAGATTTGGTAGTGGGTAATAATTTACTAGGAAATTTTTACCCCTTGTCTGTAGTATCTCTTAACAAATACAGTGAGTTTCGGCAAGATGGCTTTAAATCCGAAAATATGGTAGAGGAGTTAATAATTTCCTATTAAATTTTTACCCCCCCCCCTCGGTTGTTGGTTACTTCAAAACGAGGTCAAATGTTGCATTATAAATTGATACCACTCCGTAGTATCTCTTAATAGACACAGCCACTTTCGTTAAAATAGCTTTAAATCCGAAGATTTGGAAGCGGAGCAGTAATTTCTTATTAAATGTTTACTTCCATGTAGGTTATTTGTTAGTTCATAGACAAGCTCAAATGTTACATTATAAGTTGATACCACTCAGTAGTATCTCTTCACAGACACAGCCACTTTGGGCAAGATGGCTTCAAATTCGAAGATTTTGTAGCGGGGTAAAAATTTCCTAGGAAATTTTTACCCCGTGTAGGTTATTTGTTGCTTCAAAGACAAGCTAAAATGTTGCAGTATAAATTCATACCACTCCGTAGTATCTCTTAACAGACTTAGCCACTTTGGGCAAGATGGTTTTAAATCCGAAGATTTGGAAGGGGTAATAATTTCCTGGGAAATTATTACCCCCATGTCGGTTATTGGTTACTACAAAGAAAAACTCAAATGTTTCATTATAAATTGATACCACTGTGTAGCATCTATTAACAAATACAGTCAGTTTCGGCAAGATGTCTTTAAATCCGAAAATTTGGTAGGCGGGTAATAATTTCTTATTAAATTTTTACCCCACTGTAGGTTATTTGCTACTTCAAAGTCAAGTTCAAATATTGCATTATAAATTGATACAATTCCGTATTATCTGTAAACAGACACAGTCACTTTGGGCAAGATGGCTTTAAATCCGAAGATTTAGTAGGGGGTAATGATTTCCTAGAAAATTTTTATCCCCTGTCGGTTATTGGTTACTTCAAAGACAAGCTCAAATGTTACATTAGAAATTGCTGTCATTCCATTTTATCTGTAAACGGAGGCAGTCACTTTGGTCAAGATGACTTAATATCCGAAGATTTGATAGAAGGGTAATATTTCCCTAGGAAATTTATATCCCCTGTCGGTTTTTGGTTACTTCAAGACCAATTGAAATTTAACGTTATAAATTTATATTATTTCGTGTTATGGTTTAACACATACAGTGACTTTCGCCAAGATTTCATTGTATCCGAAAATTTGAGAGGGGGTAATATTTTCTTAGGGAATTTATACCCCCTTGTCCTTCTGTGTTATTTCATAGACAAAATCTGTTGTTACTTTATAAATTGATATTATACCCTGTTATCTCTTAACAGACGCACTGACTGTCGGTAAGATGTCTTTATATCATAAATGTTATAGGGGTGGTTTTACTCTTGTATTGGTTCTGTGCTACTTCAAGGATAGGTCAAATTATTACATTATAAATTGATGTTATATCGTTTTATGTCTTAACAGACGCACTCACCTTGGGGAGGATGAAGGATGATTTTACATTCGGAAAGTTTGTATATAAAGCTAAAGCTATATATATATACATATATATATATATATATATATATATATATATATATATATATATATATATATATATATATATATATATATATATATATATATAAAGCTAAAGCTTATTTTTTATTTTAAATGACATGTTGAAATACCAAATTTGATTACTAGAGTTTTATAGAGTCCGAAAATGTATACGTTTTTATAAGATAATTTTCACCCTATTCTTCGCTTCCACTTCGAAATTCCAAAAATCGTTTCTTTGTGGTATCTTACGTCTCAGATCCTAGGTACTAACCGAGCTTTAAGTTTCCAACTTCAGCGGTTGTACATATGACTTGAGCATCTTGTTTTTACAAGCCTTGCACGTTGTTCTAGTTGCTAGCTCGCACTAGCTAGGTACGCCATTTTCAACAGTGTTGACAACTATATCAATGTTTATTATATCTCCGGTACGGTTTGAGATATCGAAGTGCTGTAAACGGTAAAACAATTTGTACGTTCATTGCAAACCATACATGTAACTAGATATATCTTTACCTCCTATGATTTTTTTTAAATAAAGGCTCTAAAAAAATTTAAAATTTTCAACTACTGTAACTTCGTTCCTATTCATTCTACAAACGTCATACCATGACCATGGTATTCAATGCTGAAGTTCTTTCGATGTACATTATCCTGTGTATCTCTGTTGTGCTGTGTCTGCGTTTAAGCTTCCAAAGTTCGGATGTTTGTGATACCATAATATCCTTAGCTTGTAACACTGAATAATAAAAGTGGTATTTGAAGTTAACATTTGACATGTTGGTTTGAAATATGTAATAACCTGAAGTAGTGCCATTTGAAAGAATATAAACTTATATTTGGTTGGCAATACTGTTGTGAATTTGTGTTATAGAGAATGATCATGATAAATTGTCTACCATGTGTATATAAGGAGAGGGAGAGAGGAATAAATTGTAATAAAGTTGTTTTTAATTGAAAGATGTTTTATGTTTTCAATCATTTATGTCATAAACTGTGTAATAACAATTATCAAGATTATAAGGCAACTCATCATCATAGGTATTCTGCCTTTATTGGCAGGTCACTTGCCACAGCTGAGAAGCTTCCATGCTCCACGGTCCTCCGCTAACTTCTTCGTCTTCGCGTATGATCTTTCTGTTTTTATATCATCCATTAATTGTAGTCTCCTTCGCCCCTTCCCTCTCTTTCCCGCCACCATACCCTCTAGGACGTCCCTCATGATACAATCTCTTCTTAGGTAATGTCCCAACCAGTTTCTCTTTCTCTTCCTAATAATATCTAAATGTGTTCTTTTCTCTCCCACCATTTCTAACACTCTCTCATTCGTTTTCCGCTCGACCCAACTAATTATTTCCATTCTTCTCGAGACCCACATTTCGAAGGCTTTCAGTCGATTTTCATCACCTTTACGTAATGTTCACGTTTCCGCCCCATACAGTACAACACTCCACACGAAACATTTTATGAGTCTTTTTCTCTACTCTTTATTCAAGGTCCCACAAAACAGACTTTTCTTCATCCTAAAGGATTCTTTCGCCATTCCTATCCTTGCTTTTATTTCACGTTCGCATTTCGTGTTATTACTAAGAATACTACCCAAATATCGAAA
This sequence comes from Thermobia domestica, assembly GCF_964235325.1. Lineage (NCBI taxonomy): Eukaryota > Metazoa > Arthropoda > Insecta > Zygentoma > Lepismatidae > Thermobia > Thermobia domestica. The sequence continues at coordinate 335,117,581 of NC_137455.1, read as the reverse complement.
CCTATTCACTTGTTCTATTTTCTTCCCTCCTACTTTTATATTTGACACAGGCCCTCTTCGTTCCAATCATCATGGCTTTGTCTTTCTAACATTTATTATCATCCCATATTCTTCAAAGCCTTTTCTAATTTTTTTCTAACATTTTGTTTATTTTCTTTTCAGATTTTGCAATAAGCGCCATATCGTCTGCAAATCTTATGCATCTAATCATTCTACCTCCTACCGAAATGCCATCATCATGTAGGCTCTTTTTCAGTATCTCTTCTAGATTGACATTAAATAGTGTTGGCGAGAGGCAGCATCGTTGTCGACCTCCCCTTCCCATTGCACTCTCTTCTGTCAGTTCTTCCCCTATCCTAACACTTACTTGTTGGTTCATGTACAAGTTTCTTATGAGTCTTCTATCTTTCCATTTCAACCCTATCTTCGTTAGAACTCCCAACAACAATTCCCAATTCACGCGGTCAAAACCTTTTCTAGATCAATAAATATAACATACACCTCTTTCCCTTTTTCTATAAATCTTTCACCGATCGCCCTTAATAATCCAATTGCATCTCTTGTGCCCTTGCCTCTTCTGAACTCGAACTGCTCCTCCTCAATTTTCTTTATTTGTTCTTTCATATAACATTCTGTTCAGTATTCGGAGCAGAATTTTAGCTGCATGAAATATGAGACTAATAGTTCCATAATCCTCACATCTCTTTGGGTTCGATTTCGTAGCATAGATAAGGCAACTAATATATAATATTTTACACTGCAAACAAGGTAATATTTTGCAATCAAATTCTGCCTTCTCAGTTGCAAATAACAGAATTTAGAAACAGATTTACTTACCTTTGTTTCAAAAGATTGTTTATTCTCAATATATTTCTCTTCCCATGGGTTCCTCATTGTCAAAAGAGTCAAATCGAGTTTCAAAATCAATATTTTCCTTTCGACTCTACTGAATCCTTAAATCTCGACTACTAGTAGAACAAGTCAAGAACTGCTTTCACGAACGAAAGTATGAAATATTTTTAATAGTGCAGTGTTTCTGAGGAAAATTACTTACTCTTTTTTATACCAGTTTTCTAACATGTAAGATTTGAATTGTTCCTCTTGAAGAACAGCTTTTACAACTTTCTTTGATATAATAAGAAACTAATTAATAAAAAATAACACTTTCACCTGCAACAATCTTAAGACACCTGGGAGGCGCGTTGGCTCAGCGGTAGAGCGTTCACCTCCGCTGGTTGGGGTCACTTGTTCGATCCCAGCTCGCGCCGTGTGGACTTTGTGGTGAACAAACACCGTGCTCGTGGGTTTTCTCGGGGATCTTCCGTTTCCTTCCACTTTCTTCATTACACCATTTCATTCATCTCATAACCAGCGTCTCCTTTAGCCTAACCAGCATAATCGTGGGACGTAAAACTGAATGATTTCATTTCATTTCTTTTTTTCCCCATCCTCAGACAGCAAATCACGTGTAAAACTGAAAGAGAAATTATTTCCTAGAAAAAACATTACCAACTATCAAGTTTTGGATTATAAAAGCCAAATTCTCGGACATAAAACAATCTTGGCCAAAGTGATTGCGTCTGTTAAGAAATAACACGGAGTAGCTTCAATTTATAATATAACATTTGATATTGTCTTTGAACTAAGCAAGAACCAACAGGGGGTATACATTTCTTAAGAAAGTATTACCCACTGACAAATTTTCGGACATAAAGTCATCTTGACCAAAGTGAGTGCCTCATATTAACAGATAACACAGAAAGGTACAAATTTATAAAGTAACATTTGATGTCTTTGTAGTAACCAAAAACCGACAGGGGGGTATAATTTGCTAGGGAATTATTACTCCCCTACCAAATCTTCGGACTTAAAGCCATCTTGCCCAAACTGATTGTGTCTGCTAAGAGATACTATGGACTGGTATCATTTTATAATGTCGACACAGGGGTATAATTTGCTAGGAAATTATTACTCCCCTACCAAATCTTCGGGTTTAAAGCCATCTTGCTCAAAATGACTGTGTCTGTTAAGGGATACTACGGAGTGATATAAATTTATAATGTAACATTTGTTTTTGTCTTTGAAGTAACAAATTACCGACAGGGGGTAATAATTTCCTAGAAAACTTTTACCCCCCTACCAAATCTTTGGTTTTGAAGCCATTTTGCCTAAACTGGTTGAGTCTGTTAAGATATACTACAGAGTGGTATCAATTTATAAAGTATCATTTGATTTGGTCTTTGAAGTAACAAATAACCGACAAGGGGGTAATAATTTCCTAGGAAATTTTTACCCCCTTCCAAATCTTCGGATTTAAAGCCATCTTCCCCAAAGTGACTGCGCCTGTTAAGAGAGACTACGAAGTGGTATTAAATTATATGGTAACATTTGAGTTTGTCTTTGAAGTAACCAATAACCGACAGTGAGCAATAATTTCCTGAGAAATTTTTACGCCCCTTCCAAATCTTCGGATTTAAAGCCATCTTGCCCAAACTAATTGTGTCTGTTAGGAGATACTACGGAGGGGTATCAATTTATAAAGTTACATTTGAGTTTGTTTTGAGGTATCCAATAACCGAACAGGAGGGTTATGATTTCCTAGGAAATTTTTACCCCCCTTTCAAATCTTCGCATTTAAAGCCATCTTCCCCAAAGTGATTGTGTCTGTTAAGAGATACTGCTGAGTCTTATCAATTTACAATGTAACATTTGAGTTTGTCTCTGAAGTAACCAATAACGGCAGGAGTGTAATAATTTCCTAGGAAATTTTACCCCCTTACCAAATATTCGGATTTAATGCCATCTTGCCCAAAGTGAGTGCGTACACAGAGAGATCTTATTCAGTGATATGAATTTTTAATGTGACTTCTGAGTTTTCCTTTGAAATTACAGAAACCAACAAGGGGGTAAAGATTTGCAGGGCGTAAAACTTTCCATGGGGTAAAAGTTTCCAGGGGTAAAAATTGCCTCTGACACCGGCTAGGCTAAAGAGACAGTGATTATGAGAAATGAATGCAATGGTGGAATGAATAAAGTGGGAGAAAACGAGAGAACGACGAGAAAGCGGATGTACACGGTGTTCGTCCACCACAAATTCCACTTGGCGACTGCTGGGATCAAACCACAGACCCGACGCAGCGGAGGTGAACATTCTACCATTGTTTGGGTTGTACTGTAGATCTACCACGCTTGCGTAAAGCTCTCTTGTGGATTCTTGATTACCGTATGCGCCTTCGGTTTACAAGACCCGTTAGTGAAGGTGGTTATACGCATAAAGAAATATTGCTTTCTTCCAACCTTTGCTAATTCTACTGTTTTTTCTCATGATTGAAAGACGTGTCATTATGTTTGCGTAAGGGGAAAGTACACTGAGAAAAAAATTGTAGGTAACGTACTTAAAAAGATAGGTTACATGCATAATTCCTGTAGCTTTTTTACTTAACGTACAGCAGACGTATAACTGAAAACGCATGTTTTATAATAATTTCTGTATAAGTGTTCCATCTATACGTTCTTTCTGTATGAAACAATGTAGGCGGTCAGGATCTCACATACAAATGGACGTATACATCATATAGCTGACGAAGTTAACATAAGTATATGCATGTGATATACGGAAAACTGTTAGATGTCAGACATCCTGCAACGGAATGATGTAACATCTAAGGGCAGTGCCTATGTAGCATATAGATAACGTATGCTCCGTTCAGATTTCTATAATAAGCAAGAGTATACGGTATATTTGTGGAATATACCGCTGTCCGGAGAACTGATTTTTCTCTGTGTAGCTTGCAGTATCTAGTTTATTTAAGAAATGACTGTAAATACTCCCTGCCCCTGAAGCCCTAGCTGGATTTAGATTTCTTTTAACAAAGAAAGTTACATCCCAACTGGTTGTCATAACTTACAGTAATTTTCTAATCACAGAGCTCTGCGCTGGTGTAGTGGCCAGCGCGTGTGCCTTTAGTATACATGACTATGGATTCGATTCTCGTTGAGAGGGCAAACAAATTTAATTTCACATTCATTTACTTTCATCACTCATCCGTCTCCTTTCTTCTAAAGGGCATAACATTGAAATATTATACTAAAAAATTTCGTTTCAAATGTTTCTGCTCACAGGTACTTTGCTGCGAGTATTCTGTTCTTCTGCTATATTGGTTACCTTTGGGAATAAACGAACAGGCCTACTTCTAAGTACGTTGCGCAATATGCTATGCACTTTTTACTTGTAGATTATCTTAACATTGTGTTTAACTAGTATGAAGAACACTTAATGTTTGTAAAAGTAAAATGAAAACACTATAGAATTTAATGAAACCTGTGTATACTTTCGTTTCCTTTGATGTCATGTATGACTAAACGCAGATTTCATTTTCACTCTTTTAAATCTCGTTGATTATTCGCTCTGAACAGAAAGTGATTTGATCCCTTGTCGGATTTTGAGAACTAAATTTCGGGATAGGTGGAAGGCATGGGTTAACTCATCGGTGGGTCGCCTCTCATAACTCTTCGGTGGGAAATTTATGTATTTTGCATAAATAAGTGATTGCAAAACATTAGCAATTTAAGTTGAAGACAAGAGCAAACTCATTAAGCAAAATTAAGTCATAATAACTATTTAGCAGTTTTCTCAATCTTATACACAGGGAAGTCATTCAAATCATTTAAAACCTGGTCTATGATTAGCATTTAACAACCGGATCTGTGATCAGTATACTAAGTTGACTTAATATTATTACTATAGTATTATTATTATTATTATTATTATTATTATTATTATTATTATTATTATTATTATTATTATTATTATTTCCCTGGCACCATCAATAGTGATTAAGTCATATATATTATCTTTATATTCATATTTCGTATGTTGAATTTTGTATATTTTCCTTAAACGACATGTTGATTTGTTTCACACTTCATTTGCACTTTGCTCTGGCTGCCCCTTATTAATATACCTTATACGTACCATCTGTAGAATTGTTCATGCCGCATGCAAGACAACAAAAAGTTCATATCAGTGGTGTAGCGAGAAACCTATAAAGGAGCTTACATACAACCATCATATTTGTATGTATGTTTGTGTGTATGTGTGTGGCTTGAAAAATTCGGAGTACCAGGTCACCATGACAACTAGAAATACGAATCTGGCGCCTAACTAATTAAATGCCAAACCATGTACGCAAGCGTATCAAATTGGTCATCAGGTTGGAATTTTCGATTGCTAGGTCGCCGTTGGTGACTGAATATTTTACATTAGCAATAGACATATGCATAAATGTATCTTGCAACATAACTCTATGATTTATTTCTGGATTCTGACTTCAGGTTTCGTGGCGTGCCCATAATATATAGCAAAGCAGTATATAGATGTCATTACAGATGCCGGTCTGAAACGGTTAGAAATATGGCGTTTGAAGCGAATAACTGACCATGTACAGGTCCAAATGAACACATTCTCACATACATGACTATATTTTAGCCCCTCCCCTTTCCTTTAAAGAAAATACATTCGTGGTTCTTGTATTGTAAATTACAATGATCAAATTGTCGTTACAATGAATCGTGCATTTAGTCGCGACTACAGAAAATTTCACCTTCAATGCACGTTTATAGGCCGGATCACTCTAAAAGATAACAGTGTATTATAATTTGTAATACAGAAAAGCCCACACAGGAAATTTCTAGTACAATGGATCAATTTATTTTGTAATGTACAAGACGGGAAGAGTGAGTCAAATATGTGGCCCTAGGTTGGAGTTTAGGTGCTAAATTAAGCCTGACCACTATCACCGGTACTTACGTGCACCATGTAGCTGGCTACAGTAATGTTATTTTCAGTTTTCTTTCCTTGCACGGTGTTGAGAAATTGATGAAATTTGCTGTCAGGTAGAGGGAAGTTACCTTAAACTTCCTCTCGCTAAGCCTATAAAAATTTCTGGCCGGCCAGATGGCGCTCAATCTACTCGGTGATGCGCGGTTAGCAGATCACCACCCTTATGCCATTATTTTTGACTTCCTAGACAGGAGTTTGGTAGCTCTTGATTCAGATATTATTCCAATTGGCTCATAATACTGAATTAACACTGGATAATTTTAGTGCTATCGTTGGAAGTAATGGACCCATCAAATCAAAGTCGCACGAAAAAGGAATGCGAATAAGCTGGAGCTCAGTAAGGCAAAAACAGTATACAGGGTGTTAATGAACTATACCGACAAACTGTAAGAGGTTATTCCTCACATCAAAATAAGTCAAAAAGTTCGTATGAACCTGTCGGGAAAAGTGCATAGTTTCAGAGCTAGGACTGTCCAAGGTCGCGAAAATGTCAAATTTCAAGAGGCCATATTTTGAATTCGAGAAATCGTGTAGTGGTGATCCTTATCAGCGTAAAGGAAGTCAGTATACAAAATCCAAAAATGCATATTTCATTAAGATTCAATGGGTATGCAGAGCATTCCCTGCAGGATGAAATTCCCAGACATGCCATCAACCGAATTTTGAGATATGCTCCGACTTTATGATTGGTCCAAAATAGGCAGACGATAAACCTTGACAGCAGTGAACACGGAATCCTTTGGAGCGATGTCGGAAGTGTTAAGGTTCGTCAACAGCACGGTTGCTCGTACTCGGGAAAAGTATGCCGTGATGTTTTCTTTCACGCTTATAAGTGAAGAAAATGTGAAATATACCGTGACGAAATATATCACATTACATGTTATTCCGAACACAAACAAACATGAAGCTGCCGGTTCCTAACACTTCCCACTTCCCTCCGAAGCATTGGATGTCTAATTTTGTCCAGGTTTACCTCCTACCTACTTTAGACCCTCCTTGAAATCAGGGTATATCTGAAAATTCTGTTGACAGCATACCTGAGAATTACACAATGTAGGGAATAACCTGTACACTTATTAAACATTGATTAAACATGCACTTTTGGATGTGTTTGCGCGGCTTCCTTTACGCTGATAAGGACAACCATCCAGAGTTCCTGGACTTCGAAATAAGGCCTGTTGAAATTTATGTTTTTCCATGTTTTAGACAGCCTTTGCTCTGAAACTATGTACTTTTCGCAATAGGTCCATATGAACTTTTTCTCTTATTTTGATGTGAGGAGCCACCTCTTACAATTTGTAGGTATAGTTCATTAACACCCTGTATGTTCAATTACAGCATACATTTTTTTTAATGCTCTCTATTTACAATTGAAGTTAGTAAATTTTGATACATATGTCATAGAGAAAGAGATCGAAAAGATGAAGGATATTGTACATAACAATTTGTTGAAATCTTATGTTGGATTTAATCTAGAACTTGCAGGATTTTTTAACATGACTACTTCTTGTCTTTTTGGTGATAAATTATAACAAGAGAAACACAGCCAGCGAACCGAACTTGGAAGCTCCCAACGTGAATAGCTGTGGAACACAGCCTCTTTTGCCGAGCCGAGCCTGTATATGGCCAGGCTTAGCCATCAAATAAAGTGATCTTTATTTCTAGATGATGGGCTACTTCTCCAGCAAATTTTCTTCAGATCCGGCCAGTAGTTACTAAGAGATAAAGTACCATATACAAGCAGAGCAGAGCCTGTCCTTGGCATAGTCGGCCACCAAGTATAGCGATCGTTATTCTTTAGATGATGGGTTACTAGCCCACCAAATTTCGATGATATTCTGCCAGTAGTTACCGTGAAACAAACTACAACATACAAGGCAATTCGAGCCGAACCTGTCGCCAATCAAGCCCAGACATCATATGTATTGATCTTTATTTCTTACCCGATTTTGAACTTGACTACCAAATTTGATTTAAATCTGGCCAGCAGTTACCGAGAAATAAAGTACCACATACAAACAGAACCGAGCCGAGCCTATCCTTTGCCGAGTCGAACACCAAATATAACGATCTTTATTTTTTTTATACAATGGGCTAAATATGTACCAAATGCCGATGATATTTGGCCAGTAGTTACCGAGAAATAAAATACAACATACAAGGCAAGCCGTGCCGAGTCTGTCGCTGTGTTTTTTGTTTTGTACAGAGCAAGAGTCACTGTAAAGCACTATGTGATCAATGCCCTTTGGTAAATCTGAAATAGCTTAACTATTATCCCACTGTTTAGTCGGCTCATGATAGGGATCCTTGATTTCACTCATGATAAAGTCCTACTAAAAGGATTACTAAAAATGTTAGTCTGACGAGGGATCAGAATAATATATTGGTGTTATTAATGGTGATTGTTATAGGTAATAGGAGGGCGATTTCTACATCAAAGATGAGGAAAATTACTGCAATAAGAAAGAACCGTATTGAAAAGGGAATTCGAGCGGATGATTTAGGATCAAACCCGCACTCGAAATCTGAGCTCTTTTCTCGGTCAGCTTTCTTAGAAAGAAGAGTTGAAATAGCTATAACAATTAAGTAAATAATGATAGTTAATAAAGCAGTTGTTAGAATTGTATTAATTACCTATTTCATTTAAATGATCATTTTGATTGGAAGTCAAATATACTTTATACATTAAATAGGCTAACCTCCTCATCTATAAATAGGAATATAAAGGAACAATCATACTACATCCACAAAATGTCAGTATCATGCAGCGACCTCAAATCCAAAGTGGTGGGTAGGAGAAGAGTGTGAGAGAAGGTGGCTAGAAATGTAGAGCGGATAATAACATGAAGACCGTAAAAGCCTGTTGCTATGAAGAATGTTGACACATAGACAGCATCTGCGATGGTGAATGGAGCTTCATAGTATGCATATGCTTGTAGGGCAGTGAAGTATAGCTCAAAGAGGATTGTGAGTAGTAGGCCTTCTGTGGCTTGAGTGTGATTGGCTTCTATTAATCTGTGATGAGCTCATGTCACTTTAACTCCTGAGGCCAGTAGGATTGCGCTGTTGAGAATAGGAATGTGTATTGGGTTGAATGGTACAATTCATGCTGGAGGTCAGAAAGATCAAATTTCTACAGTTGGTGCTAGTCTACTATGGAAGAAGGCTCAAAAGAATGAAACAAAAAGAATACTTCAGAAATAATAAATAAAATTATACCTCATCGAAGACCTAATGTGACTTGTATGGTGTGTAATCCTTGGTATGTTCCTTCTCGAGTTAGGTCTCGTCATCACTGAATTATAGTTAATAATGTGATTAATATACCGAGGAAGAATAGAGAGGGGTCATGTTGATGAAATCATTTAGTGAGGCCCGTGGTTGTAATTAAGGCCCCGAGGACTCCGGTAAGTGGTCAAGGGCTTTGATCGACAAGATGGTAGGGATGATTTTGTGGTGCTGACATAAGTAACTTCTCTTGAATATAGTGTAACTAGGATTGCAAATACATAGGATTGAATTACTGCAACAGCATATTCTAATATTAGTAGGGTAATTTGGCCAATTATTAATAACGAAAGCATGGAGAGGGATAAAGAAGAGCCCGTATTACCTAGTAATGTTAGCAGGATATGACCTGCAATTATGTTTGCTATCAGTCGTACAGCTAGGGTTCCAGGCCGGATGATGTTACTGATTATTTCAATACATACTATGAATGGTATAAGAGGGGCCGGAGTCCCGGAAGGAACGAGGTGGGCAAATATATGTTGGGTGTGATTAATTCAGCCATAGATCATAAAACTTATTCAAAGAGGAAGAGCTAAGGTTAATGTAAAGCTTAAATGACTAGAGCTGGTAAATACATAGGGAAATAGACCTATAAACTTGTTGAATAAAATGAAGGATAATAGGGAAATAAACAGGAAGGGTCTCCCTTGGTGTCTAGTAGGGCCAATAATAGTTTCGAATTCCTTATGAAGAGTTAGGGTAATTTTATTTCATAAAATGCTTGATCGTCCAGGTAGAAATCAGAATGGAATTGGAATAATTAGAAGTCCAATTACTGTTCTAAGCCAATTGAATGATATGTTTATAATTGAAGTAGAGGGATCAAAGTTTGAAAAGATGTTTCTTATCATTTTCAATTTATAGTTGTTTTTTTTATGCTAGTGCTGTCTAAGGTAGGATAAGGTGTGTCTGAATTAAAGTATATAATAAATGCAAATAGGAGGTAGCATAAGGAGAATATAATACATAATATGAGCCATTTTAAAGGGGATATTTGAGGAATAGAAAAATACTATTGAATAGTAAATAAGCTTGACATGCTTATGTTATAATTTAACTAATTTTTCCCATTGGAAGTAATTGTTATTTTACTATCTTTTGGTTTAAGAGACCATTGCTTACTTTCAGCCATCCAATGAAAGTTCTTGCATCATTTTTGTTATTCAGTTAATAAATACTGAATGAGGGAAGGTCTCAACGACAATTGGCATAAAGCTGTGATTTGCACCACAGATTTCTGAGCATTGACCAAAGAATAAACCTGTACGTGTAATATTAGCTGCTACTTGATTCAAACGTCCTGGTGTGGCATCTGCCTTAATTCCAAAAGCGGGCATGGCCCATGAGTGGAGGACGTCTGCAGCGGTAATTAGGATACGAATGTCAATATTAATAGGGAATACAATACGATTATCTACACCTAGTAGACGAAATGAATTGTGATTTATTTCTTTGATAGGAATTATATAACAATCAAACTCTGTTAAGGAGAAGTCAGAATATTCATAGCTTCAGCACCATTGATGCCCAATTGTTTTAAGGATAATTGCTGGTTGGTGGATTTCATCGAGTAAGTATAAGAGTCGCAGGGACCGAAGGGCAATAAAGATTAATGTAACAGCACGCAGGATTGTTCAAATAGTTTCTAAGGTTTGCCCTTCTAGTAAGTTGCGATTAATATATGTGTTTGGTAAGAGGGAGGCTAGTAAATAGGCCACAAGGACGGTAATTGTAGTTACAATAAGTATTGTGTGGTCATGAAAAAATACTATTTGTTCTATTGTAGGAGATGCAGCGTCTTGAAGACGTAGTTAATTTCAAATGGCCATTTCTAAGAAAGATGATTATTATCCTATATTTGGGGCTTAAGCCCAATGCACTTATCTGCCATCTTAGAAGTTTGTTAATAAAGGAAGTTCTGCATAACTATGTTCTGCGGGCGGCAAGTTTTGAAATCATTCTAGGGATGTGGTTTGTTGAACTGAAAAGATTAGCTCTTGCAAAGGCTTCTCATATAATAATTACGAGTACTAGGACGGCTATGAAGGAGAGGAATGGGCCTACACTTGATACTATATTTCATGTGCTACAGGCGTCAGGGTAATCTGAATATCGGCGAGGTATACCTCTAAGGCCTGAGAAATGTTGAGGAAAGAATGTAATATTTACTCCTATGAATATTACTAGGAATTGAATTTTCAGTCATGTTGGATTTATTGTTGTTCCTCTGAATAGGGGGAACAAATGAATATATCATGATGGGAAGTTAAGCATTCCAAAATGAGTTCCTTTCAGGTAGAATACGTTTCACTAAAAGTTTGCTTTTTGACGAAGAGCAATCCTCCTTCTTCTTTTTTTTTTTTTTTAAAAAAAAGGCTGTTGAAATGTATCGATATTTGGATAGAGAAAGGAAATGAAAATAGAGAAGAAAGAAACATTAATTAAAACACGAATGCATCTATTGATGCACTAGACGTTTACTCGAACAGTTAACGGAAACTACAGTAAATTTATACATTCTAAACGCTTTGCTTAGACAAGGAAAAAGGAAAACTATTTTCGATACTTCACGGTTTATGCGAACTGTTGGTAGACCAACAAAATAGCGCAAGCATTCAAGGCATTATGCTTGCAATCTAAAGGACGTAGATTCAAGTCCCCGTTTTGTTTTTCTTTATAATGTTGCACTTGGCTACGACTTGCGAAATAGTTTATTCATAGACACACATAAATCAGTAAAAGTATCGAAAGTGATAGAATGCGTAGGTTAAAACGAACGACGTCTTGAACCAAGAGTCCATGAAAACAGTCTTTGGTGTGAACAACAGCCAATAATACAACTCTTTCTATTGGTGTGAACATAAATAATACATTTGGCTCAGACAAGCCAGCGGCGCAAATCTGTCTTCAACATTGGCGGGAACAAGTAAGAAAGTTTCTTTTTTTCATTTTCTTTTTTTCTTTTTGTTAAGCGATACTCAAAATATCTGTGAAGTTGTCTTTAACATTGGGAGATGGGCAGATTAGAACCTTATTCTCAGGAGATATCAATTTCATCTCACTTTTTCCATTTGTGGCCATCGGACACAAATAATCAAATTTAAAAAAAACACACATTTCAAATTGGATTTATGAGGGGACAGTCCCCCCAGTTCCAAGATTGAAGGGGAAATGTCCTCCTCATCCCCCCGGGATTTGCGCCAGTGGACAAGGCGGGAATAACTATTGCTATTTTGAAAAATGATTTCCACTCTTTATATTCTTAGGACCATCTTTTTTGTAGATTAGAAACATGTTTGTAGTGTCTTCATATAAACTATATATTACATTTCATAATTTTCGCCCCTAACCCACATTGGATTCCTAGGGAAAATATTCTCATTTCCACGTCAGTAGTATAATTATTGAAACTGTCAGTGAATTGAGTGAGAGAGTGCTTGATATGTTCACTAATTGATCAGCTAGGTAAACGTTTTGTACGGTTACTGCTATTTAAAGTTTAGCTAAGACAAAGTTACATAACTAAAAATTTTGCAAAAGTTCCTCGTAAAAACAGTTTATAAAGCAAATTAGCCGCCACGAGGAGCGCAATCGCATCCCGGGCATTTCGTTCCCATCCCTCCTCTTCTATTCCTTTGCATTCCGTTTTGGGGAAATCAGGCTTGCCTGGGAAATCCTATTTATGGAAAATTCCGTCTAATTTTTCTGGGCAATCCCGATTTTTTGAAGAATCTCGTTTTCATGGGAAACCTCGTTTTCTCGCAAATCCCCTTTTTTATGGGAAATCCCGTTTTTATAGGGAACATCCATGTTAAGAGAAATTCCGTTTTATAAGGAATCATATTTTAATGAGAATATACACTTTTTTGGGTAAACTCCACTTTTTGAGGAAATCCGTTTTCCTGAAATATACCCACTTCTTAGAAAATCCCCATTTTTGCGAATACCCGTTTTCTGGTTAATCCCCACTTTCTAGGGAACTACACTTTGTAGAGGAAATCCCACTTCCTAGGGAGTCCTTGTTTTTGGGGAATTTCAACTTCCTATGGAGTCCGTACACTTTAGGGAACCTCACACTTTGGAATATGCCCACTTTCTAGGGAATTACTACTTTTTGATGAATCTTCATTTTCTGGGAATCCCTTCTTTTTGGAGAATTCCCACTTTCTAGGTAATCAGCACATTCTGGGGAATCCCGAATTTTCGGGAAATCCTCACCTGGGCATTTCCACTTTTTGAGGGATCTCCAATTTATGGGAATTCCAACTTCCTAGAAATCCCTACTTTTGGGGGAATTCCCACTTTTTGGGGAAACCCCACTTCTCGGCAATTCCCACTTTTGGGGCAATCCTGTAACAGAATGACAAAACAGAGATTAATAACTATTTAAGAAGGAAACATGTAACCAAACTATCCAAACAAATAGATTGAGGACAATTTAATGATAAGCGCTGTGAAAACTATTATAAAATTTTCTAAATTAGAATTACAATTTACTAGAAAGCATTTGTTATTTACCAGTGAACAAGTAAGAATGAACGTCACACTTCTACAGGACTCGAACCCACTTCCCACTACCTCCTGCTTACAGAATCGCTGCTCTAACTAACTTTTTAAAGCTCTTTACTTAGAAATCAATTGTACACAGATAGAGTAGCTCAAGATAGTACATGCATAAGAAAAAAACAAACAGTAAAGAAGACAAATACACATTTTCGGTAGTCGGACAAACATTATACACTAAAGGTTACATAGTTAAAAACTTTACAAATTAGTTTCGTTTATGAACATGAGAAATGTCGTGAGCAGAATGAGTGAGGTAACCAAAGTAAACATCAGAGTAATATGGACCTGGTGTAGTTAACACATACGTCGTTATTTCGTTAAAATATCTGTTTATAGATTTTTTCATATTTATCTCAATTAAATAATTTAGACGGTTACTGATATTTAAAATTTAGCTAAGACACAGTTTACTAATCAAATACATTTGATATCGCGATTCACAATTTGATTTTTCCTGACATAAAAAGATGAACACAATGATAATAAATACCTTTACTTTTACTGGACTCGAACCAACAACCTCCTTTTTACAGAGTAGTTGCTCTGACCAACTGAGTTTCGATTTCTTAAGCGAAAGAAACCTGTTATATTACGAGGCATTCTTTTCATTATGATCGTGCTGCAAATTTATTCTGTTTGGAACAAGTACTCCAAAACTGTTCGAAGCAATACGAACACGGCTTAAGAACACGCACGGAACTGAATTACCGCTCGATTGAACTTAAAGACTATAAACGTAAATTCAGCATTCATTTCTGTGGAGTTCTGCTGAGTATTTCTATCTGCCAATCACGTTTGTTCTTACGATTAATATTTTACAAACCCAAGCTGGAGGTGTAATCATTCGATAGAGCGCAATGCCAGAGAACGCAATGAAAGGCACAGTTTCCCTTGTTAACGTGGGGTACTGTGTCTCGCAAGCAGCAGTAAGTGTTGAGGTTAACCCAAGAAGAGCTCAACGATGGGTGAGCGGTACCGAAAAACTGGGGAAGCCGGCAATCGCCTCGGTTGCGGGAGGAAACGTGTGACAACAGAAGAGCAAGACTATCAGCTCATTGATGTTGCACAGCAAAAACCTCACACGACCTCTCGACAGGTGATGCGAATAGCAAATTTCCCAGCTTCTAGGTTCACTGCTGGAAGACGGCTTAGGGAAGCTGGCCTTTTCGTTCGTCGTGCGGCTCAAAAGGAAGTCCTCTCGGAAGATCACATTCGACTGTGACTTGAATTTGCAAAAGCGAACAAACATCGCAACTGGAACGATGTTGTTTTCACCGACGAGTGCGTGTTCATCTCTGAAAATTCAGGACCAGTCGTTGTGTATCGTCCGCGTGGAACCAGGCACGACCAACGATACATCCATAACAGACGACACTGTGGTCGTGTGTTGGTGTCGGCCTGGGGATTTTTAACATCAAATGGCCTAGGAGTACTCTATCGGATAGAGGGACGTTTGACTGGTGCGCAGTATTCGCACATTCTTCAGAATGTCATGCTGCCATCTGTTAGAGAACTTTATCCCGATTGCGTAGTCAACTTTCGGCACGACACATGTCCCTTCCCCACATCTCGGGTAGTTGGGAATTGGCTAGCAGAACAGGCTGATCTAAATGTTCTTGATTGACCTCCACGTGGGGCTGACATGAACCCAATCGAAAATGTGTGAGCTGAGATGAAAAAAGTTATTAAGGAACGCTTTTCTAATCCGCCACCCACGACACTAGCTGCTCTTTGGAACTTAGTAGAAGACGCATGAAAGGAGGTTGCGCAAAGCGAACGCTACCTCCGTCGTCTCATTGATGGGATGCCGTGAAGAATACTAGCGGTTATTGATGCAGATTGCCATTGGACATCTTATTAATTTGGAGACGAGTTTACATAAAATAGCCCTTTTGAGGGCTACATTAATAATTTCAAAAAAAATAGAAATAGAAATTGTAACTTCTAACAAGAAGCGCCACGTATAGAAATCTTAAATTTAACAAAAACTACTCATACCACTCACCGACTGGGAATCGAACCCCCGTCCTTTCGTTCAAGAGTTCCACGGGCTAGCAAGTAGACCAAAGGAGTACGCTATGAAGTAACACCTTCACACTGTCCCTATAGACTGAGAACCGTTTCGTAATTTTGTGACATGTTATACCAAGTATATTCTAGAACTAAGTCTTGGGAAATGAACTGATAAATATTACCGAAGACAACATATAGGAACTACAGTTACGAGTGAAATGAAATTTTTATTGCAAAATCGATATAATTCCTGACTTACACTCTCGTTGTTCTTTCACTGTAATTTAGTAAGTACGGTTTTGTTTATTTTTGTTTACTAGAGAGTTGCTGATACAACCTGTATATCCGAGTTGCATTCTAATATTTAGCAATGAGTGAACAGTAGTGATAGCAATAACAATAAATAGGTTGACAATCACTGATATAAATTAATAACGAAGACCTAATTAAAAGTAAATAAAGGCCAATACAAAAAAATTGAAGAATATTTAAAACAAACATAATTGTTTTTGTTTTATAAGATCAAAAATGTTAATATGTCAGAAATTAGCAACTTGTCCGCCGAAATGGGTGTGCCTGATTGGATTAGACAGTATGACACAGTGCACCGAGGTCTACCTGTTAGGATTTACGTCCTAGTAGTAGACCACACTTGAGTTGTTGGCCATCCCTGATGAAAGTAAAGGACATTGACAATGTCATATCAAGCATCCTGCACCATTTATTTCATTCTCCAGCATTTTAAAAATAATTTTCATCACATCTGACTTTACTTAAAGGTTTACGAAATTAAAACCAGTTATTCAAGCAAGCATCTTGATCTCAGACTATAGATCTATATTAACATCATGCGCACATTACCTTTTCTACATTTCTTTACATAATGAAAAAGATGAAAAGGCACGCGTTTCAGTTTTCATTAATTTGAAATAGATAAAATATATTTTGTTCACACTTTTACGTACAATACATTCCTTCCAAATCAAAGCAATTAAAATGTTATTCATAAACTAATGTCTACTTTCAGTTAAAAATAATCTTAATTACTCAGGTCAGAGATTCTACAGCACTCTATTCTCTTGTTCCTTTAGGTAACAATACCCAAATGCTGTACGACATTTCCTGTTGAAATTTGACAGGTGACAGTACTAGAGATCAACATGGCCTTTGCTTTTCTATATCTATCTCTGTGAACCCAGAAGTTCTTAAAATCTTGTGATGCACTTGTGAATAGGCAAGAGGGAGAGACCTGAAATTTTCCTTGTGAACATGAAATGTAGAACAAAGACAGTGATATTTTCCAGTTTTTTTTTTTTTTTTAAATTGGCGTTATTGTTTACTATATCACTTGAATTCATCCTTGTATTACTGGAGATAGTTTCGGCATAATTATAGGACTACAATGGATGTTTTGTTTTAATTAAAATGTTTACTTGTAATTTAGTACAGAGCTACTTTAGTACAGAATCTAAACATTACATTCTCAGGCTTTAATATAACGGGATTAAATACCTCAACACATTGTCCCCATACGTATCATTGTTACATTCAGATACTAGAAGTTTCTCTATACACTTTCAACAATTTTTACACCACTAATATTACTTAGAAATTTATAGTGAGAGGAAAACTGATTATAGGTTATTATTATTATTATTATTATTATTATTATTATTATTATTATTATTATTATTATTATTATTATTCGTTTTATTCTTATTGATGTGATCATGTAATATGTTAAAATTAATTTAATTAAAGCGACTGTAAAGTAGCTTATATTAAAGTGTTATCATTATGATAATAATGTTTGAATTGGAAATACAGCATCGTTTTAGTAGTCATTCCTTTTATAAACAGGTTGCTTCTGACAGTTGAAACATTGGAAATATGTTGGAAATGTCCAAGTCAACTCCTGCAGACCCTGGTAACTTTCGTTACTATTATTTACAATCAGCTAGATTTAATTTTAGTGGTATTAAAAGATGGGGTTAAGAGGGCTTTGGATTCTTCCTTAAATTCTGGTAGAAGATATTGGGGACTCCGAAGGAGCGTAAAGTTTATTCTGCCTAATTTTATAAGCGAATCAAGGGTGAAACACTTGTTAAAGACACTGTATACACTGTCTTGCTTCTGACAAAATACGAGATCTGTCAGAAAAGTAATGAGACTGTTTGTAAAACATGTTTATTTACAATGCATTACAAAACCACATGGTCACCTTGAAAGTAGTTCCCTAGGGAAGCTACACACCGAAGCAGACAGTGCACCCACTCAGAAAGCATTGCTTGAAGTCCTCAAGTGACACCTTTCGAAGTTCCTGTGTCACGACCTTTCAATGTTTTCTGCAGAAACAAAATGATAGCCACGAATAGCATTTTTGATTTCGGGGAATAGGAAGAAGTCACAGGGACTGAGATCTGGGGAATGAGGGGGGTTTGTGGTAAAACAGGAATGCCCTTATTCGCAAAATACTCATTAACACAGAGAGAAGTGTGGCACGGCGCATTGTCGTGATGGAGGATCCATGATTGGGACATGTCAGGACACACACGAATGACCCGATTCCTCAGTCTTTCAAGGATCTGGATGTAAAATTGTTGACTCAATGTTTGTCCTCGAGGTACAAATTCCTTTTGGATCACGCCTTGATGATCAAAGAAGCAAATCAACTTGACCTCGATTTTTTTTATTTGCTTTTTCTGGGCTTCTTCGGTTGCGGTGAGCTGCTTGTGTGCCACTCTGCACTTTGTCTTTTGGTTTCAAGATCATACTTGAAAACTCATATCTCATCAACTGTCACAACATGTTAGAAAATGTCTGGTTCAGTTCCGATGCGGTTGATGAGGTCACGACACAGTCATGCGATGCTCCTTTTGTTCAATTGTCAAGTTTTTGAAACAATTTTCCCACAATTTTTTCTCATTCCCAGATCTTGAGTAAGAATTTCGTACACTGCTTGGCGATTAATGTTCAATTCATCAGCAATCATCCTAACCGTTAAGCGCGGATCTGTTCTTACCAGATCCCTCACTCTGGCAACATTTTCATCGTTTCGTGTCGTGCTTGGTCTTCCTGAACGTGCCTCATCTTCAACTTCCTCTCTACCGTCCATAAATGCCTTATGCCACCCAAACACTTGTGCACGGGACACTGTGTGGTCCCCATACGCCTGTTTTAATATTCTAATGTTTCTGCTGCATTGTCCTTGAGTTTCACACAAAATTTAGCGTTGTTCCAGTTTTGTACTTGCCATCTCTCTCACAAGCAACACGAACACAACCTCACAAAATATGTTATATACTCACTTGTGTTCACCGTAGGTATTTCAAATTTTTACTGCTTGTAGCCAAGGGATAGTTCTATCAGCTCCACTGGTTTCATTATCCTACTGTGTGTAGTTCCTGAAATAGAGAAACAGTCTCATTACTTTCCTGAAAGGTATGTATGAAGTGCTTTGTAGTCTTTAGACAGTTTTCCTATTCTTTTCGTCACCCTTGGTTGTGTAGGCTCCCTCGAACAAATAAAGAAGCGGTAATATTACAGCAAGGGGCGCTATAAGTATATTAGTATTTCTTTTGTTACCTAACCATAACCGCCTAAGGTCATTATTATTATTATTATTATTATTATTATTATTAAATATGATTGTCTTTGGAGCGCCGAAATTATGTGACACTAATCATTACATGTAGAGGTTTAAGATGAGTGGGCATAGGGGAGGAAAAAACAGGATTTTTCTGTCTGACTCTCTAACGTAAAGATTATCTGCTGAAGGTAAGAAGCATCATCATTCTACAATTGGTTGCTCTTACGTAGAATATCAGTTACTTGAGTTCTCCTCTTTCGGGCTACTTATCTCTTGCGGTAAATTCAAAGCAATTTCCATTAAGACAAATACAGTGTAAAATTTTCCGTAATTAAATATATATAGCGACAATTAAACATTTAATGGTGAAATCTGTTACCAAAGTGCCCAAGAAAGTAGATACAAGACTATCTATTAGTAAACATTGTGAAACTTTATAAAATTCTCCCAATTAGAATTAAGATTTACTGGAAAACAGGGGCCACTGTGGCTCAGTGGTAGAGCGTTCACCTCTGGTGCTTGGGATCCCGGCTTCACACCCTGCTCCCGCCAAGTGAACTTTGTGGTGGGCAAACACCGTGTGCGTGGGTTTTCTCGGGGCGCTCCCGTTTCCTTCCAATTTCATTCCACCATTTCATTTCTCTCTCATCATCACCATCTCCTTTAGCCTAACCGGCATAACTGTGGGATGTAAAGGTAAAAAATGTGATTTCATTTTTTTACTGGAAAACATTCGTTATGCACAGGTGAGGATGTAGTGAGCAGTGAGTACAGGGGAAATATTTACAAAACTATCTGCAAACAAAAATTAGGGACACTAATGCAAGTGCGACAACGACATTTTTTTTATTTTATATGAGTTTTACACATATGTTACAATTTGATCCTTTCCCAAATAAAAAAGTAAAATAACCGTAGTGACAAAAGAGAAAATTGCACTTCTTTGGGGCTCGAACCAACCACCTCCGGCATACTGACTCTTTGCTTTAACTAATTGAGCTATTCACTTTCTTACATGAAATGAACCTGCTGTAAGATAAACACGATTTACATTGTGATCGTGTATAACGATACTTGTATTTTATCACTCTTTATTATATCTTTATTTGTATTTGTGGGCAGAAGTACTTTTAAATTATGCACAAGCTGCTCAAGAAAGGAAGAAGATTATGAAGAAAAAATATAGATGTAATTTCTTTTCTAGTTGTCATAGCAACGAGAAATAAATATATCATAACTGCGGATCTATCTTCTGTAAGCACAATTTTTCTCATGCACAATTTTTTAAGAAGAAAATTTATTTAATTTGTTACGTGCAATAATAAACGGTAATATCTAGACGCTGTGTGTAAATTGTTTTATGATGGTTTTTCGTAGCCTTCTAGCTATATAATTATATATAAACTGTGAGGATCTGTGGGTTTCGTCCTTTTATATAAATTGGTGGTTTGCCGCCAGGAACCTTAGGAGATTTGGACTATGTTTAGTAGACAATCTCCTAAACAATAAAATCCAAGAGTGCAGATTGACTTTAAGGCTACATAGTAATTTTGTTAAAAGCAGTATCAAAACGGAGTATACTTTGTTACGGAGTGGCACAAACATTTTCAGAAATAGCAACATGAGTCTTCCCGATATTGGAAATACATCTGAATCAGATGACAACAGGGAAATTAGCTTTTCTGACCTGTCCGCTCACATTAGACAACAAATGGAACAATCGAAGCAACAAATGGATCAATCGAAGCGACGAATGGAACAATTGAATAGTAAAATGGATCAACGAATGAACCAACTTAACAGTAAAATCGATCAACAGACGGAACGAATGAACCAACAGATAGGACAATTAAAGCAAAATTTTGCTGAACAAATGAACCAACAGATAGGACAATTAAAGCAGGATTTTAGTGAATGCATGAATCGACAAATGGAACAAACGAAACAACTCGTCAGTAAAATCAACAATAACAGTCAACCTTTATCAGAACAGATTAATCAGACAAATAAACGGATTGGACAAAATGAACCTGATCCTTCCATAAAAATAACAGAAATGCAGATCCGGAGTTTGCATTAATGAAATTTATTGTGTTTTCGCAAAACCATATTGCAATTTTGATTGGATCAGATTATACTGACTTTTCTCTTCATTCGAATGTTTTTGATGACTTGCTGATGCGGCATGTAATGAAGATTTTGATATGAATCAATGTGTGAAAAGTTATGGTCATATTCGTTTAGTGAACGCTATTAGTTACTTGTATTCACGATATATTCAAAATGATATTAATTCTGGAAATGAGGTAATGGTAATAGAACCGTTTGGTGATATGTACACGGCATTGGTTCATGTAACAGGAAGAAAGTTGATTCCATGTTCGTGAAATTCAGAAAGAAAATGTGTGTTCCCGCCAATGTTTCTAGTGATTGGTAGATTGAGTTAGAGCTATTGAAATGTTCATTCAACGAAAAGACCAAAATGATAGTAGTGAATAATCAGATGGTGCTTTTACCGAATGCGGTGCAGCGCATTAACTTCAATCATCTAAGTATGACATTGCAAAATTTTGAAAATCCATCAATGGTTCAATACGGTATTAACCTGAACCAAACTATCCTTAATCAAAACCAAATTCGAAACATTCATGTGAGATTAAAGTGTGATCCCGATGTAAAAGGTGATGTTAAATTCATTTAATCAACAGATGGAACAATTCGTACCTTTATGATCTTGATAAGAATTTCTTTTGCTCAGACCGTAACATTTTTTTGAACTGCATTTTAGTACGTTCTTCAAAGTATACTAAGAGTAAATGGATGCAATTAGTCAAACCGTTAGTTCCTTCTGAGATTGTGACTAAAGTCAACATGGACAAAACATAATCTGTGAACTCATTCTTAATATGACAGTCTTTTTACTTGTGTTACTGTGTTAATTTTTCTTCTCATGTTAATTATTATGTTCTGATTATTATCGATATTTCAATCTTATTTTATATTTTGTTTGAACATATCATACATTTGATTCTTTCTTGTGTAAAAGAGCAATTATGTAAATGTCATAATTAGTTTTGCCCGTTATTTTCAACTTATGTATCAGCGGCCCCAAACGGACTTTAAAATTAAACATCATCTACCGTAATCTGAATGTACCCTCATATTATCGATGTTCAAGTATATGAATATTTGAAATGAAATTAATTGAAAGAATTAAGACAAAATATAAAAATATTGTTGCTATGAAACTAAAATATAATATATGTTTATGTGAATTGTAATTCTTATAAATATGAGGGTCATTCTGAAACTCAATAAACTAGTATGTAATAGGTAACAGTTCAGGGTTTTTCTTTCTTTTTTTTGTTTTTTTTAGAAAACAGGTCCCTATCATTCGGGTGCCATATATAACGATCTTTGTGTTTTATCTCTCTTTATTATATCTTTATTTGTATTTGTAGGCAGAAGTATTTTTAAATTATGCAGAAGCTGCTCAAGAAAGGAAGAAGATTATGAAGAAAAAATATAGATGTAATTTCTTTTCTAATTTGTCATAGCAACGAGAAATAAATATATCATAATTGCGGATGTATCTTGTGTAAGCTACATGCACAACTTTTAAAAGGTGTATTTCTTTAATATGTTACGTGCAATAATAAACGGTAATATCTAGATGCAGTGTGTAAATTGTTTTATGATGGTTTTCGTAGCTTTGTAGTTATATAAATATATATGAACTGTGAGGATCTGTGGGATTTCGTCGTTTTACGTGCTGCCAATTTGTTCTTTTCAATAGGCAATTTCAACTGTTATCTCTCTCTGTTCGTTAATTCTTACATAGATTCATATATCTGGAGTTCGCAGATAATGCACGTAATAAGGCATACTAGAAATATTTCGTTAAAATTTTCGTTTGTGCATTTAATCCACATTTCTCTCAATGACATAGACATCACTGCTTCGTGTTGAACTGCAGAATTTACTCGCGTTCTTGAAAATTTCCCACTTTAACAGAGTTTGTAATTCTCATAATTTCGGTTGATTTAATATTTTTTGCTTCTAATTTTATTTATTTTAAGCTAATATCTAACACAAATATTAAAAACGGGTTTGTTATTAACGTTTCCTGCTGGGAAAACCTTCCGAAATTTCGAGCATATAAAGAAAACGGAGATATGTTCAAAAAACTTCAGAATAAAGAGATGCGTCTTTTATATTGCTCACAGTTGTACATAGATGAAGACAATAAACATACATACCAGTAATACTTCTGAGAATTACATAGATTTACATACAAAATGTTGTGTCCTATATTTAACAGCTCCTTCTTTTCGTTGGTGATATGATGTCTTTTAATTTTGCTTTCAGTTGCGTAAGTCCGGGCAGATTGGCTTGTAAGAGATGGAACAGGAACTTCCCAGATGATATTTTCAAAAGACATTCAACAAAAGTCTTCATTTTCTGGCCAGTAGAATATAGAAGGTCCAGAGCGATTCATGAATTGCACTCTGATGTGCAAAAATAATAATTACAAAAATATCAAAAGCATAGTTATTTATTTTTTTATCAATATCATATATGTGCTAAAATGATCCTATGAAAAAGGTTTCAAGAGTTTCACAGTTGAATGAAACAATTTGTAACAAAATTTAAAACTATGTATTTCAGTACATGTAAAATACCACAAAAATAATAATTTCAAAAATACCAAAAGCATCCTTTTAATTTTTTAACTATATCACGTATGTGCTAAGATGATTCTATTAAAAATGTTTCAAAAGTTTCATAGTTGTAACTTTTGAGCAATGACACAATTTGTAAAAACCCTAAAATTTGCTTTCTATGCCCATTAATGTTTGACAGTATAACCTTTTGGAAGGTTGTTTAGGATTTACTGCAAAAGGGAAAATTAAGCTTTCATTTGACCCCTGGATGAGCAAAATAACTTCAAAAATAAGGAAGTTATGGTAATTTAGTTCCATGATGCTGAGTGCCAAAAAGGGAAAATGAAGCAAAATTCACATTTTTCACAAATTTCTCCCCGGTCCATTTATCATCCAAAAAATCGGAAAAAATGAATTTAGCATAATTTTATTGGCATTTATATATGAAAAATTTTGAATTGGCATTTAAATTGGCATTTATATGTGAGACATTGAAGTACAGTGCTTTAGGTGATTTGACATGGAATGACCTTTAAACACAACGAATTAAAACAAAGTAACATTACAAAAAATATCAAGAGATAGCAGGGTAATTCAAAATTGAAGTAAATGAGCTTCACAAATATGTATTGGCTACAACTAATATATAAGAAAATGCCCTTCTTCGAACTACGGTTGCTAGATCTTACATTTTCACTGTAAGTTTTATATTTTTCTGACACATTTTACGTTGTGCATATTTTTATTTTGCCCGTACACCGATTTCTTCCAGCTTTCAAATAAATCAAAAATAATGTTTTCTAAAAGGTAATGCGAAGGAAAGCATATATTTTAATTAAACAGGCTTATTTCTTCCACAGTGTTAACAAAGAAATCTAACTATGTAACTTAGTATTCAGAGAGAAAATGAAACATATTAGGCCTTATTCAGAGTCGTTTTGACGTACGATTAGCCTCATACTAAAAGCCTGACTACTGCTGGCAACTTATGTTAGTCGAACGCTTAAGTATGACACTAATCACGCGCTAGGACGACTCTGCATAATGTCCATTATGTTTTTATCCCCTATCATGTGTAAGAATAATTTGCTATTAGTACGTCATCCTTCGTCTGTGAACATTGTCTTCCGAATTTACCCATAAGCACGTAATTTTGTTAAACTCGATGTGACGTATCAACTGATATTCAAATTGGCTTTGGACAATATTTTAAATGAATATAAAATAAAGTTTAAAAGTGAGTCATAATCTTTACCAAACTACGTACTCACTTCTTGCTAATGAGAAGCTTCATCAGGGCATACTTCATTATCAACTTTAATTAATAGGTAGTGGATCTCGCTCACCCTTATGTTTACATTTACAAAATACTGTTTCTCGATTTTGTCGAAAACTGCACATGAAATTTTACAATAACGCAGATCATTTTGTTCTAATCAATGAAAGATATGTGTCTCATTTTTTAACTTCTTTTGGGGGGCGCGGTGGCTCAGTGGTAGAGCGTTCACCTCTGGGTGCTTGGGGTCCCGGGTTCGATCCCAGCCCCGCCAAGTGAACTTTGTGGTGGACAAACACCGTGCTCGTGGGTTTTCTCGGGGTTCTCCCGTTTCCTCCCACTTTCTTCATTCCACCATTTCACTCATCTCTCATCATCACAGTCTCCTTTAGCCTAACCGGCATAACCATGGGACGTGAAACTCAAAGTTTTTTTTAACTTCCTTTTTTCATTAAACGGTAACCCCAAATGCCTCCCCCAACATCCCTAGATAAAACTGCTTGAAACTGAAATATTTTGTCAGTAAATTGCATAATTGCGGCAAATCTTCTAATAAATATTTATAGTATAATTCAGTAAGTTACGGTGGAACGCGTTTTCCTTATATTGCTGAATTGTAGTGGAATTTTACTGGAAATAGCAGAACAAAAATTGAAGAGAAAGGAAATATCATCATAGAAAGGCAAGTATCTCGTGCAAAAGGAATTACTTACAAATATCTGGTAAAAATAAATCTTTTAACATGGAAGATTGAAGAAGCCCTACAATTTAAAAATGAAAGAAACAATAAATTTAACACTAGAACCAAAATTGTTAGGAACAACTTTTGATGAAAAGGAACTATAACACGTACTACCATGAGCAAAATAAATGACGCGTCTCTTTATTTTGAAGTTTTTTGAAAATATCTCCGTTTTCTTTATATGTTCGAAATTTCGGAAGGTTTCCCCAGCAGGACAGGTTAATAACAAACCCGTTTTTAATATTTGTGTTAGATATTAGCTTAAAATAAAGAAATTAGAAGCAAAAAACATTAAATCGACAGAAATCTCGAGAATTACCAACTCTGCTAAAGTGGGAAATTTTCAAGAACACGAGGGAATTCTGCATTTCAACACGAAGCAGCGACATCTATGTCATTGAGAGAAATGTGGATTAAATCTACAAACTAAACTTTTAACGAATATTTCTAGTATGTCTTATTATATGCATTATCTGCAAACTCCAAATATATGCATATATGCTAAGTATTAACATAAAGATAGAGCAAATAGTGGAAATTATCTATGGAAAAGGACGAATTGGTAGGACGATCGTAATGAAATATCGTCTTTACCGGAACAGGCTCAGTTCACGTTAAAAAACAAATAGCTCAGTTAGTTAAAGCAATGAGTCTGTATGCTGAAGGTAGCGGGTTCTATCCCATGGAAGTGCCGTTGTCATTTTTATCTCTACACTACGGTTATTTTATTTATTTTTTTATGTGGGAAAGAATTAAATTGTAACGTATGTGTAAAACTCATGACGATACCAAAAAAAGAAAAAATGCCGTTGTCGCACTTGCATTAGCGTCCCTAATTTTGTTTGCAAACAGTTTCGTAATTATTTCTCCTGTGCTCACTGTTCACCATATGCTCGCTGGCGCATAACGAATGTTTCCCAGTAAATGTTAATTCTAAT
Organism: Thermobia domestica; assembly: GCF_964235325.1. Taxonomy (NCBI): domain Eukaryota; kingdom Metazoa; phylum Arthropoda; class Insecta; order Zygentoma; family Lepismatidae; genus Thermobia; species Thermobia domestica. The sequence goes on along the minus strand of NC_137455.1, from coordinate 335,090,660 downwards.
TTGGAGAATTTTATAAAGTTTTACAATATTTGTCACTCGATACTCTTCTATCTACATGTTTGGATATTTTGATAACAGATTTCCCTATTAAATGTTTAATTTTCCCTAGATGTTTAATTACGGAAAAGTTTTACAATGTATTTGTATTGAATTGAAATTGTTTTGAATTTACTACATAAGGTAAGTAGACCGAAGGAGGAGAACTCAAGTAATTGATATTCTACGTAAAAGCAACCTATTGTAGAATGATGATGCTTCTTACCTTCAGCACATAATCTTTACGTTAGAGAGTCAGACAGAGAAAAATCCTGTTTTTCCTCCTCTATGACCACCCATCTTAAACCTCTACATATCATTGTTCGTCTCACAAAATTTCGGTGCTCCAAAAACATTCAAATAATGATAATAATAATAATAATAATAATAATAATAATAATAATAATAATAATAATAATAATAATCCTGAATATGCCATCCTTACATAATGTAAGGATATCTTAGTTTCCTAGTTTAAATCTTAAATATCTTAGTTTAAAATACTTTCTTTAGTACTTATTTAAGCAACCATGTAGGAGGGGGTACGACTTTTTATTTTGCCCCTCTCATTTCAGTACCCTTCCAACAGAAAGTAATTTTTGATAAGCAGGACAGACAAAATGAATAAGAAATATATTTACAGCATCCTCTCCCCTTTCATGATTGGAATATCACGTAATATTTTTTATTCTACGAAAGATGGCCCTGTGCGGTTAGGGGTAGGTAACTAAAAAAATACCTAATATATAGCGCCCCTTGATTGTAATATTACCGCTTCTTTATTTGTACGAGGGAGCCCCTACACAATCAAGGGTGACAAAAAGAATAGGAAGAGTGTCTATTGATTCCAGTGGTGGATCCAGCACGAACTCCTGGGGGAGGGGAGGGGAAGTGAAACATTCTTTTGATGATGTGAAGCTGTCACAAATTACCACTTAACTAAACTAAACAATAGTGGGGGGAACCCGAACCCAGTCAGTTTAAATTGATGTAAATGTTTAATTTTTGGCTTCATATTAAAAGTTGTGGTTTCAAATGAGAATTTCAGTCCAAGTGGTCAATCATCAAATCTCGTGGGGCTCTTCAGTGTAGGCTAATACGGCCCCCTTATGAGAAAAGGCAAAATTATTAACATGTTTATAACTTTCGAATTTTTCGTCTATTTTAAAGAAATATTTTGCTTCGTATTACAGTGTTGGTTCCAAATGACAAATTCAGTCCGAGTGGACAATGATCAAATCTCCGGGGGGGGGGCTCTTCAGTATAGGGGGCTACGGCTCCCTTATAAGAAAAGGCAAAAATATGAAAATGCTTATAACTTCCGAATTTTCCGTCTATTTTAAAGAAATTATTGGCTTCATATTAAAGCCTTGGCTTCAAATGACAATTTCAGTCCGTGTGGACAATGATCAAATCTCGGAGGCTCTTCGGTGTAGGGGTTTCGGCTTCTTTATGGGACAAGATTCACGTAGTTGATATTGCAAAATTGTTTTGTATATATAAGTGGAAACTTGCACCATTTGGTTAATTTTACCTCTTATGTTTTGCAGATTCATATTCCAAGCAATAGTTCCTTCGCAGAGCTAAAAGAAGGCACTTACTAGTTTCATTAAAATGAAATGTCTTTTATGAGAAGTTCTCATGGAGCCGACGAACGAATAGGCATCCAAACGTTGGTTAAGTCGAACGGTTGAAACCCGTTGAGCTCGCTACAATTATTATTATTATTATTATTATTATTATTATTAATAATAATAATAATAATAATAATAATAATAATAATAATAATAATAATAATAATAATAATAATAATAGAGCATTCACCTTTGGTGCATGGGGTCCGTGGCTCGATTCCACTTCGTGCCAAGTGAAATTTGAGGTGGACAAATACCGTGTGCATGGGTATGTGTTTTCTTGAGATTTTCCATTTTCCTCCCACTTTCTTCATTTCACCATTTCATTCATCATCATTCTCCCTTAGCGTAGGTGCACAATCGACCAACGTTAAACTAGATATTGCAATTTCAATAATAATAATAATAAAAATTAATTCAACTGAAAGGACTGTAATTTATGTGGACAGCAATTATCATAAATATGCAACCATTATAAAAATAATGCTTTGAGTAGAAAGATAATCCTTTCCAAGTGTTAACGAATGCGCACGAGATAAGACATGTCTCGAGAAAGAGACAAGACGCGCTTTGTGACATCCAAGATAATACGGGGCAAATGTTTTGGACACGAGATAGTTTGTAAAATGTCTCGTCTTGTCTGGAATGTCTCGAAAACAAAAGTCTAAGTTTTAATATTATCTTTCAAGATCTATTCTCTCAGAAGTAGTTCTCTGCCTTAAAATTAATAACGACATTTGTGATTTAAAAAAAGATAAACAATGCCTAAAGTTAATAGTTAACTTTTCGAAAAGAAGCTTCATTAAGGATGAACCTGAAAGATGTCCACAAACTTCGGGAGGTGATTCGTGACATCAAAAGGAGACAAATGGTCCTCTTGCAGTTTTCGAATTCAGCTTCGTTGTCGAGATACAGGGTTGCCAACTGGTCGTGTTTGAGAAACTCACTGAGAATAAATTCAAGTCCAAGAATAAACTACTACTCATATATTTTTCAGGTCAATTGACTTATACCATGTTGTAAGGTCAAATATTTATTTATGAAGTGTGTACAAAATTCGCCAGGGTCTTTTCTGCGAAAATCGTCGAGAAAAAGTCACCTCCAAGAATAAACTACCCCTTGTAAATTTTTCTAAGAGAAATATCTGATACTGCAATATAGGGTTGTTAATTAAATATTGATTAATGAAAAATAAACAAAATTGTTAAAACCATTTTTGAGAAAATAGCGTTTTTCGATTTTCGGCTGTTTGTAAACCACACTTATTTTAGGTGGTAGGAAAAAATGGAAAAGCTCCTGTAAGAATACTAAGTAAACCCTAAGTTTAAAATTTGGTGTAGATAAGTTGAACGGTATGGCCTCTAGGCGAGTGCATATAAAAGTGTGCCGAACGGACGGACCGGAAGGACGGGTGTCGAAAAGTCACATTTTCGGTATGTAGACGCCATGGAACATGTAAATCCGTTGAAATCTGAATTTGATATTATTATCACAATCACTATATTTTCTTCTCTCTTTTGTCGCTCGAAAAAGAAAAGCCTAAGTTTACCACAAAAAGCTAGGGAGTTTCTCAAAAAATATTCAATTACAGGGCCACCGCACTAAACTTTTTCAATTCAATTTCTTAACTGTGTTAGGCCGCAGTTGTTACTGAAGTGTGTATTTGGATAATACGAATAAAGTTATCGTATTATTCAAATACATCGAATGTCAGATTATCGAATAAAAAACTTCGATTGAAGAAAATCCACACTACAAAACTAACTCACACTTTGAGCACATTTTCATTAGACATATAATAGACCAATTAATGCAATCATTGTTTATGAAATATGAAAAAAATCAAATGAGTCACTTTGGGAAAGTCGTTCAAAAAGAACACGTCAAGAGTAACCTACCTCTTGTGAATTGTTTCGAACAATGAGTTAAGATATACTTTTGGTTATTAATGAAATATTTATTTGCGAAATTTGAACAAACTCGCCTGTCGTTCGAGAAAATTGTCGGGGAAATAACCTTGACCCCAAAAATAAACTATCCGTTGTAATTGTTTTTCATAGAAATGGCTTATACTAAAATATAGGGTTATTAATGAAATACTTATTTATGAATTATAAATAAAATTGTCCGAGTAATTTTTGAGAAAATCGTGAGGGAAAAATAACTCCCCGAATAAACTATCTCTTGAGGATTCTTTCAGGGTAAGCGAGTTATTCCATATTACTAGGTTTTTAATGAAATATTTATTTCTGAGTACGAACAAAATTGCTTGACTCATTTTTGAGAAAACCGTGGAGGAAAAACACCCTCAAGAGTAAACTACCCCTCGCATATTTTTTCAGGACAAATGAGTTTTGCCATATTGTTCGGTTATTAACGAAATATTTATTTTTGAAATATGAATAAACTCTTTTGAGTCGTTTTTGAGAAAATCGCCCAGATAACACTCCACCAAGAATAAACGGGTGCACCGACATTGCGCAAATTTTCCCACGCTTATCTGTTGACACAGATAAAGCCTTAATGAGCAGGCAACAAAATTGGAAATTGCGAAAAAAATCTTGTGCAACGTTGCCATCATTACCATAAGTATATCGACTAATAAAAACAGTCACCAAAATGCAAGTCGTTTTAACAAAAAAAAAAAATACAAAGTAATGGATAACAATAGCATTTTCAGTCATCTATATTATATGTGTGCAATGGCGTCGTTAGAGAGGGTGACTGGGGAATGTGTCCCAGTCATTCATTTTCCGTATCATATCTAACTGTAAGATTAAAACTGTAAGAATATAGTTATTGAAAGCAAATAGTTTTGAAATACTGTAAGGAAAACGGAAACTGCCATGAAAATAACGTCCATATTAAAAGGAATTTCAAAGGCCCAAAGACCAGCAGAAGTCAAAAGGAGCGAGTTTGTCATGAGGAAGTATGCTGAGTTCAGGAATTCGCAGAGAAACTATGAGAAGGCACGTATGACATTTTTAAAAGCTGTAGGATTTAAATTTCAAGCATTCAAACTGTAAAATGAAATTTTCTGTAAATAAGTATGTTGCTTTGTAAATATTAGAATGCAATAAAATATATCTCATAAAGGAATAGCTTTATACATTTCATTTCGATGCAAAATTTCACACAATTCCTTAAATCCTGTTGTTGGCAACGTCGCGGCGGAAATTTGCGCAATTTCAGCACTTTCTGCTCCTCGTTAATAAGACATAAATTACTTAGATTATCAACGATCTAATCTTTAGAAAAATTTGCGCAATGTCGTTGCACCGGAATAAACTACCTCTCGCATTTTTTAGGACAAACGAGTTATGCCATATTGATAATTTATTAATGAAATCTTTATTTATGAAATATGAACGAAAACATTTGAGTTCATTTTGAGAAAAACACTGAGAAAAAACTCACCCCCTTAGTATAAACTACCCCTTGTAGATTTTTCTCAGATAAATGCCTTATACCACAAAATAGGGTTGCTAATTAAATATTGATTTATAAAAAAAGAAAGAAAACAAGATCGTTAGAGCCAGTTATGAGAAAATATCTTTTTTCTATTTTCATCGTACAGGAAACTACCCTTGTTTTGGGAGTAGGAGGGAAATAAAAAAAAACTATAGGAAATACTATGAAAATCTTAAACTAAAATTTGGTGCAGATAAGTTGAACGGTATGGCCTCTAGGCGAGTGCACAGAAAAGTGTAGCGAACGGACGGACGAACAGATAGACATGTATCGAAAAATAACTTTTTCGGTGTTAGGGGCTATAATACGTGTAAATTCGTTGAAATCTCAAATTTGATTTTTGTTTCGAACACCATACTTTCTTCTCTCATTTGTCACTTCAAAGTAAAAGGAACTCAGAACTACAGATAAAAGACACCTACTTTTACACATAGACATTATTTATTGATTTAAAACTGTTTTAGTTTGTGTCATTTCACTTCCAATTGAAAGGTTTTACAATGATTAACGGCATACCAATGACGAGACGGAAGTTTTCAGGAAGTAAATGCATTCAGAAGTCTAGATTGCATTACAGCTATCAGTCTGTTTTTATTTCTGCAATTGTTAACAGCTGTAATTTCGTCCAAACGCTACATGAAATAATTTTTGGTTGACGTCATTGTGTTACTATTTTAGTATTGTTCTCTTCAGACTTGGTTGAAGTTTTGACTTAACGGTTATACATTTTTTTCTTATTTCATCGTTACACATAAGAATAAAATGTTGTGGTGACTGGATAGATTCGAACCTACGAACATTGAGTTTTTATTCTTCAAACAATTTACCAATGGACCAAGCTTTGTCCTCACGTTAACGTACGGTTACAGGGTTTATTACGATTTAAATAAAATGGCTGGCTGTTAGAGTTTCCTGCCCAAATATTTCGATAAAAAATTTTCATTGCTTCGTACATTGTTTAGATACGCATTTTAGGAGAGTGAAGTTTGGTGTATATAATAATTTCATGCCAGATAAAAGCTGGATAAGTTTTAATAACATGTTTCATATGTAGTTCTCAATAATAGACTTGTTCGGGATGACGTTCCAAGGTTTAGCATTGACTAGCAGTTTTTGCTATTAATATCCCTTCTAGCAATATTGGCAGTAGACAAAAGTTAGCCCGTGTTAAAGCTTTTTGCTCCTAATTTAGTTATTTTACTTTATTATTTAACGAATATATTGAAAATTGTCAGACACGTATGCAGTAATTTATTTCGGGAGGGGTCCGACTTCAATATTAGGATAAATTATAATAAAATTTTAAAAGATAATCCCCAAAATTAGGCTAAATTTACAGAAAAGTTGGGGTTTCAGAGGGGGTCCGGACCCCCTAGACCCACCCCTAAATGCGTTCTTGTTTGTCAGTAACATTTCCTCATTTTGAAACCCTCAAAAACTTCGGATAGACTATATAAAGGAAAACGAGTTATTTTCGATGAAATATCACTTCAAGGAGACGCGTCAGTTTTATTGCATAGTGTGGTATCCCACGTTCACAATGGCAAGAGTTTCTTTCCTCTGATTCTCTGTCATTGTGCTCTATCGAAAGGTTAGGTTTGTAACATATTACTCCTACGAACAAGCATGACTGGCAGATAGGAATACTGAACACAACTCCAGAGAAATGCATGCTGGAACTTACGTTTATAGCTACGCTTTGGTGATTTGCCCTCAAGGTCAATCGAGTGGTAATTCAGTTCCGTCTCTGTTCTTAAGCCATGTTCGTATTACTTCGAACAGTTTTGATAATGAAAAGCATGCCTCTTAATATAACAGACTTCTTTCGCGTAAGAAATCGAAACTCAGTTGGTCAGAGCAACTAGTCTGTAAGAATTAGGTTGTTAGTTAGTTAGGAGCCCAGTACGAGTAAGGGTTTTTATTACTATTGTTTTTATCTTTTTTATGTGAGGAAAAATCAAATTGTGACATCGCGATATCAAATGTATTTGATTAGGTAGCTTTGTCTTATCTAAACTTTAAACATCAGTAACCGTCGAAATTATTTCACTAACCGATCACTTACTGAACATTTCAAACACGTCAAACCAGTGGCATAACATGAAGGTTAACCTCTCCTCCGCAGTCCTTAGTTATGCGTCCGTACTTTCAAGGGCGGACTAAGGGCCGGGCGACTGCCCGGGGTGCCAGAGAAAGAGGGGCACCAAAACGAGCCTCAAAAAGTAAATTTTACAATGTGCTTTCTACTGACGTTTTTGGTTTATATTCTTGTAAAGTAGTGGCAATTATATGATCTTTTTACATTTCACTATGGAAGAAGAGAGTTTCATAGTACTAAGGGGGCTGTATCGAAAAATTGAGAGATGGCATGTAGAATAAAGAGTGCCGGAAATTAAGTATTGTTTGTTTGTTTGCTTGAGTTTAGCGTTCCACGGTTATGCCTTAATGGGCAAGGGAGATGTGGATACTAATTATAGTGGAATCCGAACCACTTTTATCGTTCAACAGTAATCCACCGGGAATTGGACCCGGTACCACAGAGGGCAGGCGTGCTAGCCACTAGACCAGAGGGGGTGGAGTTGGTATTGTTTATAGCGGGCCATATTCTTTGTGAAGTTTCCCTAGGTAATGGATTTCTTTTTGAAAATGGGTTTAAAACAGGGGCGTCATTTAGGGAGGGCAGGGAGGGGCATTTGCCCCCCCTGAGTTTGAGATGTATATAGATTTTATCATTAGAATAGTAGTAAATCAGTGAAAAACGCGAAATTTTACTTATATCAAGAGGTCTTGCCCCCCCCCCCCAAAGCAAAATCTGAAATGACACTCCTGGTTTAAACTATTAAAAACACTATGATAAAATGTAAAATATAGGCTACTACTAGGGGAAGGGCGCCAAAAAGTCACTTTGCCTGTGTGAAAATTTGGCCTGCTCCGCCCCGGCGTACTTTCTGTATATTTTTTGGCCTTGCAGCTTGTGCGGTCCCCACGCCACATTGTTGCGGGGGCGCTATTTACGCCTAGCTTTTGAACGTAATTCAATAACTGTTTAAGAAATTCTACCATCAGCGTGGAAACGGGAATATATTTTTCTAATAGTCCCATAGAACTTTCACTCAGAACGCCAGATGCAATTTTTCAGAGTGGGCTCTGGCTCATATTCAGGAATAATAATAATAATAATAATAATAATAATAATAATAATAATAATAATAATAATAATAATAATAATAATAATAATAAATATGAATGTCTTTGGAGAGCCGAAATTATGTGACACGAATCATTATAGATAGAGCTTTAAGATGAGTGGTCATAGGGGAGGAAAAACAGGATTTTTCTCTCTCTGACTCTCTAACGTTAAGATTATGTGCTGAAGGTAAGAAGCATCATCATTCTACAATAGGTTGCTTTTACGTAGAATATCTATTACTTGAGCTCTCCTCCTTCGGGCAACTTTGCTTATGTAGTAAATTCAAAACAATTTCAATTTAAGACAAATATTTATAGGGAAAATTAAACATTTAATAGGGAAATCTGTTATCAAAATATCCAAACTTTTTTTTTTTGGTATCGTCATGAGTTTTACACATATGTTACATTTTGATTCTTTCCCAAATAAAAAATAAATAAAATAACCTTAGTGATAAAAATGACAACAGTACTTCCACGGGATTCGAACCGTCTACCTTCGGTATACAAACTCGTTGCTTTATCTAACTGAGCTATTTGCTTTCTTACGTAAGCTGAACCTGTTCTACAGTAAAGACGATTTTTCATTACGATTGGGCTAACAATTCGTCTTTTTCCATAGGTAATTTCCACTATTTGCACTATCTATACGTTAATACTTAGCATAGATTCATATATTTGGAGTTCGCTGATAATGCATATAATAAGACATACTAGAAATATTTCGTTAAAATTTTCGTTTGTAGATCTAATCCACGCTTCTCTCAATGACATAGATGTCGCTGCTTCGTGTTGAACTGCAGAATTCCCTCGCGTTCTTGAAAATTTCCCACTTTAGCAGAGTTGGTAATTCTCGAGATTTCTGTCGATTTAATGTTTTTTGCTTCTAATTTCTTTATTTTAAGCTAATATCTAACACAAATATTAAAAACGGGTTTGTTATTAACCTGTCCTGCTGGGGAAACCTTCCGAAATTTCGAACATATAAAGAAAACGGAGATATTTTCAAAAAACTTCAAAATAAAGAGACGCGTCATTTATTTTGCTCATAGTAGTACATCCCAACTATCTGTAAGAAATACTTATCTTCAAGAATATAGCAGAAGAATTTCAAATTACCACTAAACAAATCATAAACTTATTATATGACAAAGCAATTTTGAAAGAGATAATGGGATATGAGCTGGGGTAAAAGTGTGGGGGAATGCGGAGGGATGACGTCGTCTCCCCGCTTCCAGGAAATATCCGTTGCGTCCCCTCACTTTCTAACAAAATTACAATGGGCAAAGATAAGCACGGGGGACGGCATGACATCATGCGTCCCCCTACATTTTCAGATTCACATTACCCCTGGATATGGAAGCAGGGCACAGAGATTAGACATAATATAAAACCATGTCTAGCAATGGGTAGAAGACAAAGAAGCGTCCTCACAAGGCTCACTGAAGCATAGTGTAATATTGCTTTTACCAAGGGGCCGTAGAGACAAACAATACACGGGTCTTAGTTTTCACTTACTCTTTTTTATTACAAAAGTGATAAAAGGTGTATACAGATTTTAAAACAGTCTTCATAAAGAATGAGATCACAGATCTATAAGTATCCCTTATATAATTGTAATGAGATCAGAAGTACTTGGAAAATACACTATCTGCCTAAGAAAGGTTAAGTTCGGGAGGATGTTCCAACCCACAGCAGTCAGATAGGGTATGATAATTCTCAGTCCACAGCAGCCGAAAAGATTAAAGAAGTCTCTCTAGCGCACAGCAGCCAGAAACGGTTGAGGAAGCTCTTCACCCCACACCAGTCGAATAAGGTGACTTGATGATAACCAGTTTCAACACCACATTGACCAATTGGTGTTCTGCGGCTCATTTTATCCTGGAAGGTCGGCCGAGCTTTTTCTTCTTCGTAGGTGGTGTTGCGGCTTCCTGACGTTTCCCCATCGTCGTGTATGTCTGAACGTTAATTTTATATGCTTTTCCATGAAAGAAGAGTGTCGTCGCGTGTTTTCCCCGAAAAGAATTGGTCCGAAAGGACTGAAAAGTATCAATCACAAGAGATCGAAATAACTACACTTTCTAATGCACAATATTAATTTTCATTGCATTTCAATCTTGTACTATTAAGAGAAATCCAGGATTGAAGTTAAACTACAGCAATAATATATAAATAAATAAATAAATTGTGTCAATAGACCCTCTTTAACTATAAAGGATGTTTCAAAACAACACCGACAACGTTTGGGAGGTGATTCCTGACACTAAGATACAACAAAAAGAATAGACCAATCTGGGTGCACAAATGCTTCCTTTCGGAGTTATAATACAAGAACAAACACACATTATACAAAGTTCCCGAGATTTACGTTATATACTAAGTCACTAGTTCTTATAACTATAATTGAACCCTATAATAGTACACAAATATCATTTTATTCCACTATTTGAATCTTTAAAAGTAAGACACTTCGAAACTTCAAACTTTCATCATCATTATATGGCTTCCAGTACACATAGTTTGTATATTTTTGTTGCTATGACGAGGATCAATCCGTCGTCCTTAGTTACACAATTGTCTGGCTTGTGCATATTTAGAAATCTAATATTGCCCAAAATTACAATAACAAAAGAGAGTTATCGTTGTATATTATGGCGCGCGAATTGACAGACTTTACTTTTATTTGATTAACAATTAAAAGAAAAAATTCGGGACAGTTAGTTTTTACATATTAATCATTTGCAATTTTCAAATGCCCCTCGTATGTACAAATTACATTTCGTATCACAGTTCATATACATTATATTTATTTTTACATCAATATTATATCGTCGATTATAGGGCACATCAGAAATACGATCTGTATATCTAAGTCCGTTTTAGCCATAAAAATGTTTATTAACAAAATCAAAATTATTTGAGCAAAATTGAGAAGAAGATTGAGAAAGATAAATATATTAAATAAATACAAAAGAAAAATGCAAACATTGATAATATTGAGAACAAAATACAACACTAAAACACATTTACACGAAATGAGAAATTGCCACGTCCCATTTGTTATACGTCATCTACATTATTTTAGAATCTCAGATGGAACGAAAGTCTTAATTAATTCCGTCCACCGATTTCTAGTATATTTTGAAGGACGCCATAGTTTCATTTCATTAATATTACGTAGTCCTAAAATTTTTCCAGTTTTTACGTCCATTTACTCAAAAACTTTAATTTGCTCTACACACAAGTAAGGTCCAGCAAAAACATCACAAAATTTATAAATTCTTTCCAAAGAAACGTCACTTTGTGGGCGAAGTTTTACGAAAACCAAATCGTTAGGTCGAACTTTGGTTTTTAACCCACTAGTCACTCTTGTATTTTCAGATCTCGAGTCTTGAATTTCTGTATCCTACGAAAATGTACCATACTCACAAGATATGAACAATGTATTTCAATATTTTCAATAAGTTGAACGCCAAAATGATGTTCAATCGGTTTTATAAAATAAGTTCCATTATGTATGTTAGCTGGGGCTACTGAAATTATCAGATACAGAATAATTAAAAAAAGTCCGTGATTTCTGTAACGAACTTAACCCAATCCGAATGCTTGTTGCGGCAACAATTTCTGAATAGTATTCCAAGATTACTATGTATATTTTCTACAATCGAACTACTGGGATGATACGGTGTAAGATAATGCACATTGATATTAGTATTGTTCATAGCACGATGGAACAAGTTACTTCGAAATTTTCCACCATTATCACACAGTATATGCTCTACAGGACCACAATGGGGTATACACACATTTAAAATTCGGTTAACAATGGCTGACGCAGTCGCTTTTCTTAAATGATAGGCTACTAAATATCGAGTGAAAATGTCTATAACTGTAAAAAGGAAAGTTTTACCTGTAGGTGCTCGTGGAAGAGGTCCATACAAGTCTATCGAAATGAAAGAATGAGGTCGATCAGGCATTACTGACATGATGGGTTTATATAACGATTGATAATTCTGTTTGATTTTCATGCATTCTTCGCAATCTTTAATGTAATTTTTGATTTGCAATCAAAGTGATTTCCAATAAAAAGATGTGCTAATCAAAGAATACACTTTAAAATATACAAAATGACCAAAGTCGTAGTGATATGCCTTTAATATCCGCGGTACCAACGCTGGTGTAAAAAAATGATCCTATGTTCAAATTTAAAATCTTTAATTACCAATACGCCATTTGATATTTTATATAAGGAATTCCAAGTACGAGGGCAATTATAACTTCCCGAACAAGAAATCAAATGTTTTTTTTTTCTTATCCGTCGTAATTTCTTTGGGCTTCACACAACGCTTCCTGGGAAATATTAGATATCTCTTCTTGTAGAATTTTAAAAACATTTATAGATAATACATGATGATTTTCATTGGGAAATAAGCGGAGCAATGTATCTACTGGGACATTATCGATTCCCTTTATATGTTGAACATAAAAATCAAAAGACTGTAATTTAAAGTCCTTATCAGTTAAATTTAAAGAATTTATAATGTTATCTACACCCTAATAAAACGAATGATCCTCGTTTTCATTCATAAACGATCCCCTTTCAATTTCATTAACATCATTTTTCTTCAAATTATCCACTCTAGTACCAAAAACAGTATTTACAAAGGGCTGGTATTGATAGGCAACGTTATCACTAGCAGGAATTAACTTTTGAATTATTGTGTCATCTAGCAAACGTATAGCAAACGTCTTGTTCTCAAAATCTAGAACAGCGCGTAATTGCGTTAGGAAATCCAATCCGATTAGCACCTTTTCATTTAGTTCATTAATAACTAAAACAGGAAGGGTAATTTCCTAATCCTGAATAGTAACTATAATCAGTGTTTTACCCATCACTCTTTTCCTGTGTTTTCTGGTATAATCAACTAATATCAAATTATCAACTTTTTTCAATCGAGGGTTCGAATAATCTTTCGTTAGTTCACGCCAAAATGAATAAGATAGGAGGGACACTGTAGCACCTGTATGAATTGAAGCTTGAAGAGAAACTCCATTAATTTTAATAAGTATTCGCGCAGTACTAAATGTTTTCAGAAAAACAAAATCTTTTTCAGAAATATTAACCCCTCCATTTCATTGTCAAACATCCGAAAACAGTTAGCAATAGGAATATATTGATAAATAACATTCGTATCTAGAGTTTTAAGATTAGTTTCATAATCAAAAGAAGATTCTAGTACATCCAGCGTTGACGTGGTTTTGACCCCCTCCGTCAACCAGATCCAGTTTAAATTACTATAATCCACGCATTCTATTATATCACATTGTATTCCGCAATCTTCTGTTCTTTCTTGTCTACCGTATGATGTTACCATATTTTGGTTTCTGTTTATGAAACTCCTACCATCTATGAATCGATTTCGTGCAAAATTCCCACGATTATTATTTCTATTATAATTTCCGTTGTTATTTCTGAAGCTCCTGTAATTATTTCTGCCATTGGATTCGGTTCGGTTACCGGTAGCATTTTGCCCATTCGTTCTACTATTAAAACAATGGTAACTTTTTCCTCGTGGATTTGAAATATCTTCATGTGGATATTTAAGTTACGGATACAAGCATAATTGACATGATTACGAGTACAATTACTCTGCCCTCTGTTATTGTTTTGCATTAAGGACTGACTTTCAAAGTTCTGAACTATCATTACAAGGTGATTGAGATTAATACACTGAGCTGACATCAACATTTGCTGTAACTTGAAAGGCAAGAGCATACGAATTGAAGCTATTATTCGAGCCTTAGGATGAAACGGATTAATAGATTTTAGTTCATTGTAGGTAGATACTACAAAATCAGTGATACTTTTATGAACTGTAGGATTATAATGCCTAGTACGGATTAAAGCGTTCCTATTAGCTTACATGAAATCATTCTCATAATTAGATAAAAGTACATTTTTAAAATCAGAATATTAATAAATAAATTACCTCGAATGGCTTTGAACCAGGTTATACAAGGAGGCAGTAATACATGCAGCAGGATTTTTAAAAACTGTGATTCATCAATCCCCATTAACCCACACTCGTCTTCGAATTTTTCTAAAAATGTACTTGCAGGTATATCCTCAGATATCCCACTAAATTTCGTAAGGGATCTAATTTCACTAAAACACAGATATTTACCTGTGCCAGAAGATTTCAAATTCTGGGACCCCATATGTACAGCCTTTCGATAACGAGACGTACGGTTAGCTCTTTCTTCCTTATCGGAGCTGGCTTCGCTGTACCCTGAGGACTCGGTATCTTCCTCTACCGTTCTTGCCGTAAACTGCAACTGCTCCACACTATTAGATGAAAGACCATGTGATCGGTCTTACGTTCTGTATTAACTGGGAAACGCTTTTCCTTAAGGGTGTTAACTTCCTCCTGTAACTTTCTAATTTGGTTGGAATGTTCATTAACAACAGTTTCCATGACTTCCACTGAATCCTGCATTTCTGTGAATATATGCAATATCTATTCTACTTTCCGAACACTCAGTTCAAATTTCGCGCTAATTTGCTGGTTCATTGATTTCAACTTACTGTCAATTTGCTGAGATAACTGTTGTTTCATTAGCTTCCATTTATTGCCAATTTGTCGCGATAATTGCTCCAACTTGTAGTTTCGCTGGTTCAATCCTTCCAATTTGCTGTCGATTCGCTGTGATATTTCCTGGTAACTCGGGTTCATTAGCTCCAATTGCTGTTGAAATTGATTTAATTTTTGCTGGTTACTCTGGTTCATTATCTCCATTTCCTGTTGAAACTGGTTGAATTTTTGCTGGTTATTCTCTACCCGTTGGTTACTCTGGGTCATTAGCTTCATTTGCTGTTGCATTTGCTTTAAAACATCAGCTACATTCTCAGGTGTATTCATCAGAGTTTTCCTGTCTTCGTTCCAATAGCTTCATTCATTGGATCACTCATTTTAATCACTCAGAGCTAGTTGGATAGTACTTCAGATTATATGTCAGTAGCCAAACTCCCTTTTGTCTTATTAGAGTGTCGGCAATCACCTCCCAAACGTTGTTGTTTTGAAACACCCTGTATAAATCATTACTAATGTAAATGCACGAATTATTCAGTAAATTTCAGCAAATAATGTGATGCAAAAATGTCAATACAAGCTTAACTTTACCTTACACTTTTCCCAGGCTTAGGACTGAATATGGCTTTTTATAGACATAGGCGTGTTTAAAAAGCCGAGGATCAAGCTTGTTACGTGATGTATTAGTTCATAGTAAGTGTAATTCGATTTCCGTGCTGAGGACTAACAAACTCTTTTGTCACAATATAGACAAACTCGTTTGTCAACTACAAACACCGTGCTCGTGGGTTTTCTCGGGGTTCTCATGTTTCCTCTCACTTTCTTAATTTCACCATTTTACTCATCTCTCATCATCACCGTCTCCTTTAGAATAACCGGCATAACCGTGGGAAGTTAAACAAAGATTTCATTTCATTTTCATTTCCATTTGTCAACTAGTTATATAGCGGAACTTCTGTTCGTCATTATTCAAATTTGTGTGTGTGTCAATGCACGAATACACTTTTTCAAGTATTCTGTGTCTTCGTACGTATTTTGGCAGAATCTTTTCCACACGCAATGTCATCTTCTTCTTTTCCTTTGGAGATATCCCGATTTCATCTGACTGAATTGCAAAATTGTTGCTAAGGATTCATTTTCAGATGAGGAAGGCATTGGGGTTTATATCCAGTAAGTGTTTTAATTTTAGGTTTCAACTCTCCACAACCTTACTGGTTCCCTCACGTAAGCCACGAACGTTCCACAAGTCGACTGGCATGTTCGGATGTTCTAACCGCTGTTCTATAAAATGGTCAAAAAAGTAAGTTAATTTTTCACATGCAAGAAATACAGATACGAGTCAAAACCAACTATTCAAAATGTTTCTAGCGGCAAGATGGATAAGCTTGAACATATGCTGCATGTGAGCCTGATAGTTGCAAATTGTTTATAATCTTTACTTAACCCAAGTTCTTTAATCTTCCTCCATAGGCCATGACAGAAATGAAAGTTATAACGGGACAACCATAACTCAAGAAATACAGCCTTCAACTATTTATAACTGCCTTCTCAAAATCAACCTTGAAGGCTTTCACGCTAGTTAGAGGGTTTTAGCAAAGAAAATAGTCTTTTATATTTTCGCGTAGTTTTCTTAGGCATCAAAACGAATAACACACGGTATACATTTATATCAGCTCCAGAACTACCAATATAAACGTGAACACTTACTATTTGCTGGAACTGCTAAGAACATGTGTACATTGCCCTGCCTACAAAGAATTCCTTGTGCCCTCAAACAACAAACTCCAAGTATAGACTTTAAACACGATTATCCGTTCACCATACACAGATGTACCGTCTACCTTCAAAAAAAAAATACCACTTCACGGTAACGTAATAAACTCTTCCGAGATTATAATATTATCACATACTTCTGGGTTTAACTGCTACCTAGTGATATTTGTCGTTTTTACATAGCGCTGTTTCAACATTATCGTACTTCGGAAAATTAGTTACAAAATCGTATCCACTTTCCTTTAGATCTTGTAACTCTGAGAAAATTCTATGTATAGGTACCGATAAAGCATTTCTTGCACATTTTCTGTATGCAACCAACATTTTCTTTGTTACAGTCCCTGCAATATTTGGAGTACAAGGTGATTCTCTCTAAAACTATGCTTAATGCTTCCAACGTTCTCAACTTTCCATCACATGTTTCTGCTTCTTTTATTCACACAGACCAAACAATTATGGGTTACATTCTTCCGCCCAAAACGATAACTATAACCTTCCTGCGGTAGAATTAGGCACAGCATTCCTCTTTTTAGTGCTTCCAATATCGTACTCGTGACTTATTATCGGAAAGAAGACTGTACTTTCGAAAATAAAAAATAGATAACAAGAGCCCATTAAAACTGCTCATTACTTTTATTTTAATTATTCATTTAAGCATTGAAACTTTTCAAACGTCCAACTCCCCTCTTAATGTTAAAAATATGTAACTCTGTTAACTCCCCTAGTTTGTTTTACCCAAAACTTGTTCGTAATAGAATATAGCAACTCTAATATCAAGAAATAATATACAATTCCCAAACTCCTAAACCAAACGTAGACGTTAATCTGTTCTAACTACGTACATGGAAACGAGACGAAATTTAAAGAAACGAGTGGAAATAAAAGAAAGCTCACCATTCCAGCAAATTTAAACAATATGATATATACTGGAATCTAGCAAGCAGCAAATTGTGCACTATAATTCGGAAAGTGTTTCTCGCAGCACTTCAGAATAATAAATGGGATGTAAATACAAGTATCAGGATAATTTATAGAAAAATGAAAGATACTAGAATACATGGCAGACATACCTGAAAACATATACAAATGCTTGTTTTTAATTTTTCCAAAACTGTAAAATCTAAACAAATTCTTACCTCTGATTGGTCGAACGCTTGTCCGCGGAATTTAAAGGGAACTTAAATACGTTCCTTCGCTTAAATACGTACCTTATTCCCTTCTATGAGATATTTTCCTTGTTGCCTTAAGAGTTTTCCGACAATTAATTACCAATGGTTACATAGATTTAAAATATAATATACTTTTTCTTTATTAGTGAGACATTGAGATATTTGTAATTAAGGATTATGGAATCAATCAAAGAGCAACTTGTGATCGAACCAATTTGACAAAAATCATTAATTTTACTTATTTTGTTTTCGAGTCTGATAGATCCGCAGAATTCAAGTTTAAACTCGGGCATGTGACTTTCGAGGGAAAAACACGAGTAGAAAAACATTTCGGGAAGAATCCCCGTTGAGCACGTATTGGTGATGAACATATGGAGGGGATATTAAAATATAATACAACCTCTCTAGTTCAGTTGCTGACGATAATAGGAACACGACCACTATCAATAAGTAATAGAAAATGGGCCAAAAATTATTGGCTCACAAAATAACTCGAATAAAGTGAAAATAAACAAAATGCACGTAAACCCAGGAAGCAATAGAAAAGCAGACGTTAAATCTCTGACAAGAAAGACAGACCTTTGGAGAAACAGGAAGTAGAGTGTATAAGTTAATACCATGCATCAAAATACGCCTAGAAATGATTCATATAAAACCATCAGAATGATGTATATACACTTTCTGACCAGACATGGTAATTACAAAACTAATTTTCATAAACTAGAGTGGATGTAAATAAATAATGCAAATGATGATGGGAAACAATTCCTGAACACGTTGTATTAAAATTTACATGAATTTCACAAATGTAAGAAGTGAGAACCCTTCGAAAAGTACTATGACGGAAACTATTTAGGATGAAGGACTATTTTAGTTGTCTAAATAAGTTAACAGCAAAAACGAGTAAATGCCTAAAAACACTTTACATCAACTGGTAACTAATAAAACCTCCTTAAGAGTGCTAGACCCATAATGTTAATGTTAATTTGAGGTGATGTGAGTGAAGAATAAATGGACAATATGAGTTTGTAAGTGAGAAACTAGCAGAGAAACAAACGAGGAAAGAAACAAACTGCAAAAATGAGTTATTTCTGGAAAGCAGAAATAAAAGGTAAAATGCAGGAGAAATAGATGAATTGGTAGAGGTCGTGTTTTGGTGTACAAGAGTGTGTGATCAAAAATTACTCCCCAAACAGAAAATAAAAGTGCGCACATATACCGTAACCTAAAGCATGAAGATTTTTTTTAAATAATAATTCAGATCAAAACACCTCAAATTCATCCAATGTTATGCAGCAAAATATGAAACGTTCTAAAACTAAAATTGAACACTTCAAAAATCATATAGGTCATACAACCAAATAAGAAAAGAAAAAGTTTTAAAAAAAACGCTATCACTTAACTATTTTTCTTAGTATGAATTCGTAATTGTATTTTGCATGTAAATAATAAACAAAAGTTATTAATATTGCAGAATGGTTTCACAATATTAAAACTAAATTATGAGTACGTGGGGTAAGACTGGTAAGATATCTGTCCATCGTATGAACTTCCTAAAACTCTCACGAAATTGTTCCTTCCGATATAATATAATATTTTCTTATTTTTCTAATGTAACATTTCCCCAGATTTTTTCACTTACGAATAAACCATATCCAGCACACACAGAATACAGTTTTCGTCCTTCAATTTTATAGAAAAAGAACAACACAATTAGAAGAATTTTCAAAATATCTAAGTACTTATTAAAAATATCAATTTTGTTGGTGTGATGTATTAAGTGACATCAAAATCACAACATCGGAGGGAAATAAACGTTTGTTTATTACTCAGATATTTGGTTGTCTTTGTGGAGCTTTCCATTCCTTGTTATACATAGCTTCACAAATACTATTAGACATCAACATATTTGGTATCAACTCTTTACCTTTTTTCAAATGGAAGCCAATCCATGCTATTGTAAAAATACTGATGAGATCAATATATTCATGGTACAACACCGTGCTATGATTTATCTCGAGATTTTCCTGTTTATATTCTCATTCCACCAATTATATTGCACAATCTTTCAATTTTATTAATCCTTTCATCTCCTTCAGATTAACGGACGAAAACCTGGGACGTAAAACTACAAATGTCATTTCGTTTCTAAAATTCTTTATATCCAAGAACTAAAAGAAAACCCTTTTACGTAGCTGATAGCACAAACAATTTTAAATACTCTAAAAATGTTTTAGGGAAAATATATTCTATGTAGAATATTTAGAAACTAATTAAGACAAGTTTCTGTCGAATACAAAAACTAGACTTATCACTCTTTTCTTTGTTTCTGTGTTTATTTTCATTTCTTCATTCAAACATTTGTCCCTATTCTTTCTCTCTGCTACCTTCATTCTATGAAGACAACTATCAAGTTAGGTGACCTCGCCAGAAGTGAAGGAATAGTCGAGGTGTTATAGGCTCTGTACTAATAATCCTAAAGTCTACAGCTCAAATTTACTCTACTTTAAAACAAAGCATTTAAATTTAATTTATTCTTACAATATGAATCATATATTCTCTTTGCTCAAAGTTCTCCATCTAGGTATGAGATGCAAGAATTGTCCACATATTAACACAGAGAAAGAGAATCAGGAACATTCATCCATATTCATATTTCATTATTTTTGGACTCATTTTCGTTCATTGTTCTTTGCGAAATTACAGTTTCTCATAAAACGCTCAAAGATATGCATATTTACTATTTATCATATTTGAAACATATGACATGCTTTCTATTGATGCAGTAGTTTTCACAAATTAAACTGTCAGACACTGCACACTTGTTTTTACTTTCTTATAACATCCTTTTGGTTTTACGATTGCATTTTTCGAAAAAACTGGTAACCATTAATATAGCACGAGAAAATCCTATTCTTAGCTTTAGTTTGTATATAACCCACAATTTGAATAATCTTTTATAAAAAATGAAACATACGATGATTTATGGATAAAAGAAATTTTCGCAAAATGAAAGTGGGACTCAAATTACCCGCACAATATGATGTTTTGTGTAAAGTTTCAGTAGAAACATTAAAACTGAAAACTAAAAAATAGTGAAAATAATGCTGAAACGGATAATGTTAAATATCTATAAATTTTACTTTTTTTGTGGAACAAAACGAAAGTTTGAACAAAATTGACTTTTCCTTCGTATGTTTCAAATAAGATTACTTTGAAATTTTCTCATGATATTAATCGCTCTGCACATACTAAGCGGTGTCCTCTTCCCGATTGTTTATTCTTTGCAGACGCATGGATTTTATTCTACTTTTTCGCAGTTTGCTACACTGACATCTTTTGAACAAACTACTACGTTACCCAAACAAGAAGTCCTACAATCATATATTTGAAGTACATGTAAAAAATACTTAGAAAATACAAAATACAATATTGTATGTAAAATAAAGATTTATGAATTCTATGTGTATTATTGAACATCATGAACAGATGTGTTCAATTTGCAATAAAATAGAAATAAAATCATAGGCGATTAATTAAACGAAAACATCGCAATTCGAATTTTTGACACTTCTTAACCCATCCAAGGAAACAAGATGCCCACCCAAAACCTCCAGAAGTACATGCATTGTTCCTAATAATCCTAGGAAACTTTTTTTCGTAATTTCCAAAATTACAGTGGTTCCATGCAACAGTGCGAAAATTTTATGGACGGTGAACCAAGGTACTGGTGCTAAAATTTAACTGGTTTCGGATCAAAACCCATGTATAGAGTGATCATGGGTCTTGATACAGAGGCCACTAAACCATACAGGCCAACGTATTACTACTGTATACAGCGGGAAGATTATTTTGCTTTAGAAAAATTTGACTAGTTCTTTGTTGATTGTAAACTATGGCCATCCTGTATTCTCTAAATACTCTCTCTCTCTCTCTCTATATATATATATATATATATATATATATATATATATATATATATATATATACAAAGAAAGACCTTACAAATGAAAACCTTAAAAGAGCAATAAATGTTAGAATGTAACAATGGAAAGGAAATCTTACTTCTTGTTTTTCAACGTAGTCCCCTTGACGTTCAATGCAAGAATTCCACCGTTTCGGAAGTGCATGGATACCTCGGTGGAAGAGTTCTTTTGATCGAGATTGTAGCCACTCATTCACCGCATTTTTCACCTCTTCATCACTATTGAAATGTTTGCTACCCATCGCTTCTTTGAGTGGTCCAAGCAAATGTAGGTCACTGGGGCAAGGTCTGGTTAATAGGGTGGATGAATGAGACACTCAAATTTGATGTCATCGATAGTCTCAACGATCAAACGAATAGTATGCGGTCGGGCGTAGTCATGCTGTAGGAGTACTCCTGAGGACATAAGTCCTCGCGTTTATGCCTCATTGCAAGGCAAAGTTGATTTTTCAGCATGTTTGAATACGAGACACTGGTTACTATCACTCCTTTTTCCATGTACTGTTCCAAAATTATTCTATTAAATCCCAGAAGATAGTGAGCATGACTTTTCCTGCTGATTGTTGAGTGCGGGATTTTTTGGTTTCGGCGAAGAGCTATGCCGCCATTCCTTGCTCGCTTTCTTGGTTTCTGGTTCATGGTAGTGAACCCAGGTCTCATCGCCTGTAACAATCCTATCCAGAAATGCATCACCCTCGGCGTTGAAACGACGCAAAAGTTCTTCGCAGGCATCGACACGATGATCTTTCAAATCAGCAATCAACTGATGTGGGACCCATCTTGCTGATACCTTATTGAAATGCAGGACATTATGCACAATGTGTTGAGCTGAACCAAAGCTAATCTTCATTATTGTTGCGATTTCTTTCAGGGTAATACGCCTGTTGTGCTTTACAAGCTGTTCCATTACCGCAATGTTGTCGTTGGTCACTACGCGGTGAGCCTGTCCCGCTCGAGGAGCATCCTCCACAGATGTTAAGCCACTTTTAAACTTCTTACACCATACGTATATTTGTTGCAGGGCCAAACACGAATCACATATTTTGCTGCCATCCTGCGATGAATTTCAATTGATCTCACACCTTTACTACTCAAAAACCGGATCACCGAACACTGTTCTAATGCAGTGCATGTGGACAGTGGGGCGGTCATATTGAAACTGCTCCTGTGATGGCGCTTGTTTGGCTAGACCCTCCTGCCACTACTGAAGAAAGTGAATGCTGTTAGAAACAATATTGCCAACTTTCAAAGGAATAGCACAACATTTGAAATTTATAATAAACTTTTAAGCTTTTCATTTGATCCTCACTAGTATATCGGCCAATAGACAATGAATAAATATATAGATTGTATAAAACAATTATTGATACTCCAGGTAGGTCTTAGGTGACATATCAATGTTCGAAGTTGATGAGTGAAAAAGGGTTACCTTTATATAAATACGTATTGTATAAGTGTATATAAACCGAAATATGTATTTGCATAAAACAGAAATATAGATTCATTTAAATCATTGTTCTCTTTCACATTATTGACATACGAGAACATTTTATCCTTGTTAAAGTAAAAACATTTTGCTCTGGAAACGACAACCTTCAAATGGATTTTTCCATTAGCAAATACTATTTTACTTACGTATGAATGTACCTTTTAATATCTAACGGGAGAACCTATCCGAGTGTAACTCTGACTTCGAGTCGAGAGTATGGCCGTTGGATACCTTGTCCCAAAAAAACGTAACACGAAAAGGGATACATCCTAGATCACAACCGTTGCGAAGATATAAGCGTGAAAAGTTAGAAATTGGGCTCCATACTATACGTTACAAAGTCAGATTCCGGGTCAGATTTTTCGGAAACGGTCGGGTAAAGAAACTCAACGAATTCGTATCAAATTAGTATGGGGAGCCCAGAACCTTTTGAATGATAAATTTGTATCCCCGGGGCACTCGCAGGATACCAGGCGGGGTCCAACTCAAAATTTGCAAATGGAACTGGGGGTCAAGTAGCATATTATATGAAAGCTATTGTTAAATAAAAGAAGATAGAACAAATTCCAACTCTCTACGATAACCTTGTGCATACGGGCAACTGGTCAAAACGTCAATACAACCTACATCAGGAAATCTATGGCCACGCTTCTAAATCCGTTAAGTTGTGCCAATAACAAATCAGGAAAACACGTTTAAAAGTACAAGTTATTGACGGAAAGCAAATTGCTGTAGAGTATCTCACTCAAAAGCATCCTCCGATATATTTTATTTCTGCACCATTATTCCAGGTTTCTCCAACCCCACTCCTCTCCAAGTTGCCTCACAGCTACAAGATCACTCCTATTCATCTTTACCATCATGTTTCTCGTTCAGCAAATCCTCCGATAGAAATTTCACTGTGCAATCTGCGAATCTGGGGTCCCGATTCGCGAAGCATATACCGTTGTCTCTTGACCTTCTTACCCTTCAGGACTGTTCCGATTGACAATGGATCCTTTCTCTTCTAGGACACGAAATTCAATGGTCATGGTTATTCTATGGTCCACTGGTCATTCGAAGTCACACTTATACTTGGATAAGGTCCGTTGTGCGACTCTGTGAGACACTGCAGCAATTTGCTTTACTTCATTATGTTCCATTTTAAACGTGTTTTTCTGTTTTGTTATTGTCACAACTTAACGGACTTAGAAACGTGGCCTTGGGTTTTCTGATGTAGGTCGTATTGACATTTTGACTAGTTGCCCGTTGGCACAGAGTATCGTAGAGAGTTGAGATTTGTTGTATCTTCTTTTATTTAACAATAGCTTCATACAGTATGCTACTTGACCCCAGGTTCCATTTGCAAATTTTGAGTTGGACCCTGCCTGGGACCCTGCGAGTGTCTCGGGGACACAAATTTTTCATTCAAAAGGTGCTGGGCTCCCCACATTATTTTGATATGTATTCGCTGAGATTCCTAACCCGACCGTTTCCGAAAAATCTGAGTTGAGTTGATTTTAGTTTAGCGTCCCTTTCAGCAGCGAGGCTATATGAGACGTGGACCTACTGATTAACGTGGAATCCGAACCACATGAGCTCCCCGGGAATCGAACCCGGATCTCCCGGATCTCCTACGCTAACCGCTTAGCCACAAGGGAGCTCATCCGAAAAATCTGACCCGGAATCTGACTTTGTAATATATAGTATGGAGCTCGATTTCTAACTTTTCACGCTTATATCTTCGCAACGGTTGCGATCGAGGATGTATCCCTTTTCATGTTATATTCTTTTGAGACAATGTATTCAATTTCCATAGTCTCGACTCGAAGTCAGAGTTACACTTGGATAGGTTCCCTCGTAAGTGTAAGTATGTACCACATACATTAGAGAAAGTACGGTTTTGTATTACGTTTTTATCATTTAAAAGCCATTATAAGTTATCTTTCACCGCTTACAGAGTTTAGGAAAAGTAATCTATAGTAATATTTCTCCCCTCTCTTTTTTTCTTTCTCTTTCTTTCTTTCTTTCTTACTTACTTACTTACTTACTTACTTACTTTCTTCCTTTCTTTCTTTCTTCATTGAGTCGTTCTAAACAAATCGTTCCATAGGTTTCTATTTGAGCAGTTATAAAGTTAATGTAATATAAAAATTGTCATATTTTGAGTACACGGACAGTACTTATCGCATTCTATATATGATTTGTGGTTTAAAGGTGGGTATAAAATGAAACTCATTAGATCCAGTAAAAATAAGAAAAAAAGAGTCCTAATAAACACGAGTGGGAAAATATGTTCCTTCACGAATAAAAATGCTAGAAATAGAAAAAGTTGTGAGCTTCATTCAGATCGTCCAAACACAGAAATTACGAGACTCAACTAAAATTATATCTGCAATGTGAGCTGTAATGAAAGAGTGAATGAAGACATTAATGAAATTTCTTTTGGCATCTTATGTTTTAAAAAGCTTTTGCACAGATACATGATTATCAAACATGGATATCCATGTTCTAATTGCCTGTTTATAATTCTATATATGAACATACTTTCGTGTCCATTATTATTATTTTAATTAAAAGAATGCGGTTCTCGAAGTTTATATTTACATACAGTATTTGGAGAATAGAATTCCTAAATCGTTTTTTATAATCGTTTCCTATAATACACAAATATGAGTTATATTAATAACAAAAAGAATAATAATAAAAGCAAAGTTTAAATTACACTTACTAAATATTTTCTTCCTATTTTAAAGTAAATAAAAATGTCCTTTACTCTTTTCCTTAATCTCTGCGCGTGGGTATGTTTAATATCATTCAACTACATTCGATATTTGCATTCTATACCACTTAGCATAACCAACGACATAGCTGCACCAGAAAGCCGCTGTAGTGTAAGATTAGCGAAGTCAAGCAGTGCTAGGTATGGTCAAAGGGAAGATGGACGATGGACGACTATTCATACTCAGCACATGGTGTTGGCAATAAGGCGTTCACAAGGTGTTGTGAGGAAAATCGGGGAACTACTTGGAAAAGAGAAATAGTAAACTCCGCTCTAGGAATCCAACATTAACCGTTCAAGGAATACAACATATCACCTTTGTTGGGAATTGGAACGGGCACAATGTGTTACATAAATGTACATTACTCAAAGTGCCACAGTAGGTTAGACATACTCTTTATTGAATGTTTAGTAGTCGGGAATGAACCTGTGCAAATACAATGTTGTATCACAGATTATTCTTAGAATTCATGAGTGCTCTCTTGTAGATAAAATCTAAAATCATGTTAAGATGTACTTATGTAGCTAAGTTGCATCTCTTTGGGCAATTGAAGTAATCAATATAGAATATGAACACAATTAAAGAATTCAATAAGTATTAGCGTAATTATGTTTACAAGTTGTATTTACGTGCTAAGCCTAAACTCTATAGTTAGGAAACGTAATTAATTGATATACAAACTTTTTCGTATTTGCTCTCAATTGGAGGAATTCTCTCGCATTTACTACTCTTCAGTAGTAACAAACGTAAGGGGCACAGTTACGTTTTATGATCTATTAATAACGTCAAAGATATCAATGTCACTAATCAGTTACTATGGCCTGACCCCGCACCGGGACGTCCGTACTTTTTTTCGTCTGTTAATATGAATATCAGAGATGAATATATAAAATGGCAAACAAAATATCAAGAGTAACATTGACAAAAATCTTCTATTAACTGAAACAAAATTGATCAAAAGAGCATTAAAAATTATGTAGCTGTTACAACATCAGAAGAAACACTGAAAATCGCTGGTAGATAGCTTCTACAACAGACTATGTATATAGAAACATACGGAGTCTCACTTTATTTTCAACATGGCTGTGACTTTTCATTACTCATCTACATGTGCTAATTTTAATAATTGACACAAATAAAAGTAAGGTTAGGACCCATACCAATTTTTACATTTTACAAGATTATTTATTTATTTATTTATTTTTTAAAGTTGCCTACATATTATGAAGCAGTAACATTAGGATAATTTCCTTCCAATTTAAAAGCTATTTGGTGTAGGAATTAATTCGTGCGGTTGGTACGCACTCATTGAAGCTGTAGTACAAACACAAAATACATAAATACCTTAAGAAAAATATTGTCCATCGCTAGACACCACTTTCGCCCATCTGTCAGGCAATGTACGGATTCCGTGGCGAAAGAAGTCCTCATCCTTGGAAGCGATCCAGTCAGAGACCCATGTTTCGATATCTTCTGAAGAAGTAAACCGCTGTCCAATCAAATCGTTGTTCATGCAATCGAACAAGTAGTAGTCCGAAGGAGCAACGTCTGGTGAATACGGCGGGTGGGGTAAAACTTCCCATCCGACATTTTCTAAATAGGTTTTGACCGGTTTTGCGACATGTGGGCGAGCGTTATCATGTTGAACAATAAGTTTATCATGTCTGTTCTCCCATTCTGGTCGTGTTCTGGCCAGAGCTTGCTTCAAACGCATTAATTGTCGTCGATAACGTTCTCCGTTCATAGTTTCACCCGGTTGCAGCAGCTCATAGTACACCACACCTTTCATATCCCACCATATGCACAGCATAACCTTTGCACAGTGAATATCTCGTTTTGGTTGTGATGGACCTGGTTCACCTGGTTTCACCCAGGCCTTTTTTCGTTTAGGGTTCTCGTAATGGATCCACTTCTCATCACCCGTAATAATTCGATGCAGAAAGCCCTTTCTGCTCTGTCGTTGAAACAGCAATTCGCAAATGGTTTTTCGTCTTTCAACGTCTCTGTCTTTCAATTCATGTGGAACCCAATGTGACATCTTTTGAATCATTCCCATGGCTTTCAAGCGTTTGGAGACTGTTGTTTGATCAACGCCTAATGCTGCTACAAGTTGTTCCTGCGTTTGACACGAATCCTGCTCGAGCAATGCTGTCAATTCTTCGTCTTGAAATTTTTTTGGCTGTCCAGCTCGCTCTTGGTCTGCCAAGCCGAAATCACCACTTCTAAACCGTGCAAACCACTTCTGACACGTTCGGTCAGCTAGAGCATGGTCACCATACACTTCCACCAAAATACGATGACTTTCAGTCGCACTTTTCTGCATGTTAAAGTAATGCAGCAGGACACCCCGCAAAAACACTTTATCGGGCACAAATTGCGCCATGTTCACTTAACTACAAACTGGTGTTGTTGACGCTTTAATCCACTGCCCTATACTACGAACGATACGCGATGACAGGGGTTTGCAACACATGTGTGGATACACGGAACTGTGGGGCGCTCCGTTCGTTGCGCCATCTCTTGTCCACCCGCACGAATTAATTCCTAGACCAAATATTTGCATGCACTAATACTATTCTTCCTAATTTTTTCTGTTGTATTCTGACAAAACAATCAGATTTTGTTTAAACAGCTGATAGTGTAACCTAAAATGCATCTTAAGAATAAACGGAAGATGCCCAAAGACTGTTTCTGACCCAAATCCTAATAATAAAGAGTAATGTCAGAAGATGTCTACATTTGGGCTATCAGTAGTATGTGGGCAATTTTTAATCACAATAACAAAGTAATAATTATAGTAATAATAGTTGAAACAACCAAATTAACAGTAGTAATACAAATACCTAGAGGCAATGAGCCAAAAAGTTTTCGCAATTACGTAGCATAAGGTAGTATTCATCTCCTGAGTTAAATGTTATATTAATGACCGTTCGAGTCAAGCATCACAATAGTTTCGGTATTTGTAGTATATATATATATATATATATATATATATATATATATATATATATATAGTCTAATACTAGAACTCTAAATCGTTTTAAAATATTATTGGTGGTTTGTTTTATATTGTACTGTAAAACAAAAAATTAAAATTTACTATAATATATTTAGAAGAATAAAATTATTACCGTACAAATAAACTCATAAGTGAAATTGCATTTCATACATCATATTTTGCCAGTAACATCGAAAGCA
This sequence comes from Thermobia domestica, assembly GCF_964235325.1. Taxonomy (NCBI): domain Eukaryota; kingdom Metazoa; phylum Arthropoda; class Insecta; order Zygentoma; family Lepismatidae; genus Thermobia; species Thermobia domestica. Next base: position 335,061,364 of record NC_137455.1, on the reverse strand, counting down.
TTTGATGCAATTGAAACAGTGTAAAAATAATATATGTCTCTACCAAAGTAAGCAGCGAAATCGGTGAATTTCTCAAGACAAAAGCAAAGTAAAGTATGTTAGACTTTATGAGCTTGATTGTACAGCTTTTTGGTATTTTAGAATAATAATTAAGTTGACATTTCATAACATTTCCCATATTGCAGGTAAATATAAAAATGACTGGATAAAATACTTGTCATAATATATTTGTAAACCGAACTAAATCTAGGATGAGATTTCAGAAGAGTAAGAAATTATACACGGTTTTTCTCCTGTTACACTTCCTTCCCAGAAACACAGCAACCGTTATGTGAAATACTGTTATTATATCACATCACTCATATGAGCGTCACCTGGCACATTTCATTTGGCGTTTGTTTTCGAAGGTGTTCTCTGATGCTTGTACTGTTGCCTTCTTATGTAATCTCGATGAATTTTGTACTGAACTTCTTACTTAGGAAACCATTGTAGTACTATGGTTATATCTGACCTTCATAATCCGCCCCACGTATGTCAGGGGATTAAGCCGCGATTACTACGTTGTATGGTCTTATTTTGCCAGCAAGCTAAGGGATTAACGTGGGATTAAAGTGAAACTTTAGTTTAAAAGTCGGTATTTCTATGACGTACATATGATAATTGTATTTCTTAATTGAAGTAATGAGACTGTAATAACAGTTGATTGATAATCCTTCCAATGTATGACGCGTGTAAGATGTTTCCGCTGGCACCATTACAGTCTGGCTATCGTCGTGGCTTTTTCCTTTATAGATGCCGCTCGCTTTGCACATTCGCCCCACCAGGCCCCGGTGCGCCACACGCTAATGCCATCGCCGGTTCATTTACACTTTAAGCCACGTAAGAAGAGAAAGTTAGTACTTTTCACTTACCCTTTGTTGTTGATGCTGCCGAAACAGGTTTAATTTTCCGCACGTAGATTCTTTCACTTGTTTTTTCTTTTAATTTCAGCTGTCATTATAAGTATACGTGGAGAAAGTTAGATTTAATAACCAAATCTCTATGTCCTTTTAGAATATCAGTTATGTTTTAACATTTTTTTAAAAAAATAGACAAAATATCCTGCGCTTATTAATTGTATAATGTTAATTTTACAAGAATGCGTATGTGTATGCGTATTATTCCTTAAACTTATGTAGAATAGACATACTTTTAAGTATTATGTACCTTGTATGATTACTCTTTTGATAATTTTACAGGTTGTGGAAATAAAATACAGGAATGTAATTTTAAAAAGTTATTGTAAAACTTCAAAAAATGTAATTTTTTAAAAATTTTAAATATATATAATAAAAATAAAAAGTGTAAATATATAAAACAAAAATTTAAAAAAAATTGTAAATGTATATAACAAAAATAATAAATGTAAATATATATAATAAAAATAAAAATGTATTTGCATATATATATATACAATGTTTCTATAGGTATTTACATAAGTTTGTACTTGACTGCAACAAAATAATTTAAGCTGTGAAATATTCTATTTACAGCATAATATATGAAAAAACTATTTACAATATATGACAATTCTATTTACATTATATAATATATTATTTATAAAATGTGCTTGTGGTGTGGGGGTACAGGTATGTTATAACGATGATATAATAACTAATACTTGCGAATATGAAAGGCACCTTATACTATAGAATATGTATATGTCATACCCAGGTCAGATCATGCTAATGAAAATGCATGATTACCATAGATGTTTTCACTTCCATTCACACTAATATATATATATATATATATATATATATATATATATATATATATATATATATATATATATATATATTATATTTACATTTCAAAATAAATAATTATATACATATATACACGCATACTCTCGCACAATCTATTACGGGACAGGACTTCGACCTTGATAACCATAAGAAATGGTATGGTAATCTGTTATACTGTCGGGGTTAAACCGTTATCTTTTAATTTTTACTTTCCGGTGAGTTTTTGTCCCAGGTCGTAAAACAATGATAAACCCAGTCTTATGTGGAATCGTCCTTAGGAAGTTTAATCTTTTTCTCAATTTTATTTCGAATTAAATCATAAAAATATTGAAAATGAATTTCTTTCCGCATTCTAATATCCAAGGTAATAAGCCTAATTTTATATACATAATCAAATTTCCAGGTCCCATTTTTTAAAATCTATAACATAGTTTTTAGCCCCTAAACCGATAAACATATCTATTTCCCACCCTTCCGGAACTTCATTGGTTCGTTCACCCAGGTAGGATCCAGTTGCAAGCTTGGGCTTATCTATCCGTCTTTGGACAAACATAATGCTGTCTGTGTCACAGTACGAAACATTTACAGGTCCTGCTGATGGTGGTAGGTCATAAAGCAGAAGCCTTGCCCATGACCTAATAAACGCAGCAAGCACGACATTCGAGAACTTCCACGGTTTGTAGTCATTTCGGACGTCTTTGTGCTTTACAATCAGGTGTTCGTCACCGAGAGGCGTTACATTTGTAACTTCATATTGCGCCGACAATAGATATGTAAAAAACGTCTCTGGATAATCAATGATTTTTTGCGGCATTCGCTGACCCCATTTACCATATAATGAATTGAGGAATATCTTAGCGATATACCTCAATCCCGAGTTCTTCCTGATATTGTATGATTTAACTTATTCCCTCATGGGCGAGATACTTGTTAATATATCTTTCTTCGTCTCCTTTATATTGATATGAGGCAGGAAAACCAGTCGCCTCCTGGTTCATTTGGAAAAAAGAATTCACGTAGTCGCAAAACAAACTACACGCATTGCGGTTCTCCGAGCTGGTTAGTTCAATTTCCCATATTTCCATTATTTTTGAGTATCTTATATCCGGCTTGTATTGCTTTATGGAGTTCAGGGGTGCAAAACGTACCAATGATAGCCTGATCCTTATCGCAATACAAACAATCATTGACATTTTCCTCCTCCATACATGTTCGACAGAGATCAAAATGTAATCGGCGACCCGCAACATACGGCAGGATTGGAAAATAGAGATCCTTTCTTGTCAAAATGGTGCATTTAACCATCACATGGATACTTTCCACTTGTGAAAAGTCTGGCCCCCTATCTATTTTTGGCATACCTATTGGCAGCGGATTGCGTGCCATTTCTCACGGGTAGAGACTCGTAACATTCAGGTGTTGAATGCTTTCTTCATCATTACACCCATACAGCGCATTGAAACATTCTGTGCGACCGCCATCAAAGGGGTGTTTGTGTATCAAATGATCGACAATATCATTACATTGAGTCTTGATAAACTATTGTATGGAAATGTCCTTCTTCAACTGATCATCCCACTCGCATTCCCACATTTCAATAATAGTTAAAACCTCGGCTACGTAGGTAATTTGCATTAATGACCGTCTCCTCATAACGTTTCTGCATAACTGCACGATGAGACGAGGGGTCGTTAAAGTGTTCATGGCGCAATTCTGGATAACACATGCGACAGCAATGGCAAAAAAGCTATAAAATTCTAGCACAGTCTTATTACTTGGTTCTTATCCATCAACTTTATATTTCCCAAAGCGTATTTCGGTGCCATTTTCCCTACACTGAATTTCAGTACTCCTTGTTAATTTTATGTATCGCAACCATTGCAATGCCTTTACTCTTTGACGGTCGCGATAATCAAATTCAGGAGGTGGAATTACACCAATCGAATCTTTAGGTAAATATAAGGTACAATAGACATCCATAGCAAGACTGGCTATCGTACTTGAAGAAATGAAACATTGGTGGCCGCCAGTTTTTTCTTCGATTAGGTCTGAGGATTTTATGACACCATCAGCTAAAATTCTTAGGTCATTACGAGAGTAAGCGAGCATCTCCGTTTGGAGATCATACTCCTCGTCGCTTAAGGAACGTTCTTGGTGCCAGGCGACTAGTTGTCTTTTTTCTTCGGGGTACAAACTCTCAGGATCAAAATACTTAAGATTCGGAATTTTGCCTACATAATTTTGATTATTCGGTGTATTAAACAAATATGGGAAAGATTCCTTCCGCAAGTTGCCAGATAAGTCTAAAGTTTTCCATAAGTTAGACAACTTAACGCCCATGTATAAATAAGTATCCCTGAACACAATATGCTCAGTCCCGACTCTCAATTAAATAATCTTTTGCCCCGTCAATATTAAATCTACGGAAAAATGCTCGGTCTCCACAAGATGTTTAGCTAAAAAATGGATATCATAACGACTCCTATTATGTGATAACACAATGAACTTTTCAAACTGCTTACGAGGTGTTAAGACGACTTTAACAAACTCATCAAGAGTTTTAAAAGAAAACTCCCAATTTCCATTTTCATCTTCAAAGACATCACACGCATCATCCAACAAGTTATCCTTGTATGAATGACAAATTAATTGTAGTAGGTAGGGTCACTTGGCGCTGTTTTTTTCCTACTGCGCATGCGCAAACCCTTGACGCTGATTGGCTGGCGCAGGTCACGTGACCCCGCCCCTTGGCCACGCCCCCTGATGCTGATTGGCTATCCACGCCCCCGACCACGCCCCTTCACGCTGATTGGTCGGTGCAGGCCACGCCCCCGACCACGCCCCCTGACGCTGATTGGCTGGCCACGCCCCCAACCACGCCCCTTCACGCTGATTGGTCGGTGCAGGCCACGCCCCCGACCACGCTGAGTGGTCACGCTCTTTTATGACCTCCTATCTACAGCGCTGACTGGCTGGCATCGGACACCCACCGATTGGCTGGCACCGGACCCGTCCCCCTTGACGCTGATTGGTCGGCCACGCGCACGGTCTTTTAGGAGTACCGCGCTGATCGGCCGGCGCCGGGCCCCGCCCACGCACATGCCCCAGAAGATCGTTCCCTTTTATGAGCACTTTACGAACACATAGCAGAGCAGATATCACATTCTTCATCCACCTATTTAACATAGCACATATTACACAGAGACTACGAACACATAGCACATACAACATAGCAGGGGTGCACTCGTTCCCTTTTATGAGCACTTTTTTTCAACATAGCAGAGAATGGAGACCAATTTTTGACCTACTGCTCATATGCGCAAAACTGTTCCGATTCCGCCGGAGCAGAACTGCCGTTCTCTATATCAATGGTACCAGAACACACACACACACACACACAACAGACCGCAGACTGTTCCGGTTCAGGGACAGATTACGGCTATGCGCAGAAACATAAAATAAGACATAACACCACCGTTCTCTTTTACGAGCACTTTATAGCAACATAATAGAGCAGAGAATAAAAAAAAGATAACAACACACACACACACATACACACAGCGGACCGCAGACTGTTCCAGTTTAGGAGCAGACTACGGCTATGCGCAGAAACATAAAATAAGACATAACACCCCCGTTTTCTTTTACGAACACTTTATAGCAACATAACAGAGCAGAGAATAAAAAATAACAATACACACACACACACACAGACACACACACTCACACTTGATTGCTTATGTGCAGTAAAATTAAATTTCCAATTAATTACACATTGCACGCATGCGCAGAAAAATTACACTAGACTACAGACTGTTCCAGTTGCAGTGCTGGTTCCGGTTAGAGACTACGTGCAATGAGCAGGTCATAAAAGACTATGACCTATTTTTCATCCCCTAAATAACATAGTATACACACACACTTGGTTGCGTATGCCAAATACGATTTAGTACAAATAACACGCATGCGCAGAAACATTTACATTTCCGATTCGACCATGCTGGTAAAGAATACCACACTTATTTCTACCTGGGTCTTATAGTTTATGTGGGATACGCCCTTTCTATGACAATTTTAACCGATTTGGATGAAACTCGATATATGAGGGTTTTCGAACTTGCTGATTACGAATATCATACTTATTTTTACCTGGGTTTTATGGTTCATGTGGGATACGCCCTTTCTATGATAATTTTAACCGATTTGGATGAAACTCGGCATATGGGTTTTTCAACCATGCTGAGTACGAATATCATACTTATTTTTAACTGGGTCCTATAGTTTTTGTGGCATACGCTCTTTCTATGACAATTTTATTCAATTTGCATGAAACTCGGCATATGGGGGTTTTCGGAGATGCCGATTACCAATACCACACCTACTTTTACCTGGGTCTTATAGTTTATGAGGGATACGTCGTTTGTATGACACTTAAAACCTAATAACTCAAAAACGGATCCACATATTGAGGTCGTGTTTCCACATTTAGTAACGGGTCACCAGCAACCACAAGTTCCAAAATAACGACCATCGAGGTCAAAGGTCAACACACTTAAAACCTAATAACTCGTAAACGGACCCACATATTGAGATGCTGTTTCCAAATCTAGTAATTGGTCATCAGGTACTACAAGTTCCAAAATAATGATCATCGAGGTCAAAGGTCAACATACTTAAAACCTAATAACTCGAAAACGGAGCTACATATTGAGATGCTGTTTCCAAATCTAGTAATTGGTCATCAGAAACTACAAGTTCCAAAATAATGACTATCGAGGTCAAAAGTCAACATACTTAAAACCTAATCACTCGTAAACGGATCCACATATTGAGATGCTGTTTCCAAATCTAGTAATTGGTCATCAGGTACTACAAGTTCCAAAATAATGACCATCGAGGTCAAAGGTCAACATACTTAAAACCTAATAACTCGAAAACGGATCCACATATTGAGATGCTGTTTCCAAATCTAGTAATTGGTCATCAGATACTACAAGTTCCAAAATAATGACCATCGAGGTCAAAGGTCAACATACTTAAAACCTAATCACTCGAAAACAGATCCACATATTGAGATGGTGTTTCCACATTTAGTAATTGGTCACCAGTAATTACATGCCCCAAAAAGGTCAAATATTTAAACCAGAATAACTCGTAGATTGAGCGTCGGGAAATTTTTGTACCAAGGAGAAAAAGTGAAGGAGGAATAAATTTGAGTGCCCTATTGAATTTTGTACCAACGAGAAATCTCATTTGCAACTAGCTTAGAATTTCTGTACATGTTTGGGTTATTCAAAATTTGGATAGACTAAGAAAGCAAGATATGCCATTTTAGCTAGCTGAGGATTTAAAGAAACAAAGGGAACCTACTCGATTTTCTATCAACGAGAAATGCCATTTCATCTACCTCAGAATTTATGTGCCTTTTTGTGCTAAGGTCTGTTTTAACTCTTCTTGACTAATTAAATAAACGAAGGAATATTGTACCAATGAGAAATGCCATTTTTTCTAGACCATGTTCTAATATTTAAACAAACGAAAGGGTGAATTTGATTGACCTGTTCAATTTTGCACCAATGAGAAATAACGTCGTATTTTAAATCACTTTGTACTATTTAAATAAACAAACAATCGGATAAATTTAACCGGCTCAGAAGTGTACTATTTAAACAAACGAAGGTCTCTTGAGTGAAATTTCCAATTTTGTAGCAAGAAGGACTATTTTCTAACTAACTCAGAATTTCATTTCATTTTGTAATACTCAAATTTGGATGGAGTGTTTAGTTTTGTTCGAACCAGAAAAATTTGATTAGATTATTTCCTTATGTACCAACTGGAAAAAGTGAAGGGCCATTAATCAAATAAACGAAGGAATAAATTTGGGTGTTCTACAGAAGAAAACGGGGAAGGGCCATTTTATTTAATTTTGTAATACTCAAAATATACAAAGATATAAATTTGTGTGACCCATTCAGTTTTGTACTAAGCAGAAAATTTGTTGGTTTTTTTTAGAAAGACCATTTTACCTTTGTATTCAGATTATCCGGCTACTTTTTGTGCTCTACAAATAAACAGAGGAAAAGCAAAGAGAGACCATTTTTAACTAGCTTAGAATTTATGTGCCTTTTGTAACGAAGAAACAAATTTGAAGGAGGTACATTTTAACTAATTCTGCTGCGAGTAGTTCAAGTAGTACATAGTAAAAAAATAAAACAATATGGCGTTATTGCGACTTTCATTTTCGAATACATACGGATTAAGCCACTACGGCAAAAAATACTACTCTCTCCTTGTGCTTATTTGGAGCATACTTAAGAGGACCAAGCATTAGAAACCCGCTAGTAGGGCGTCGATTCAGTAAACTCTACATCTAGTAAAAGAAAACAAATAGATAATTTTGAGATAGTTCCATATGGGTAAATACAGTATTAGTAGAAACGATAGTTTTTAATTAAGTAGAGATAAGAAGAGAGTGAAAAAATGGAAAATTAAATTTTAAATCGTTATTATTATTATTTAGAGGTCAAAAGGAAGAATAAATGAATTTGAGTGGCATATGTACGGAATTTAGTTTTGTAAAGGGCAAAATAATTTAAATGGAATATTTTATTTTGTACCAGCTGGGAATTTAGTGTTGTACCATTGTATCAATTTAAGTACTTTGTACTATTTAGTACCACCGAGAAGGTGTAGAATATTTAGTTTTGTACCAAGCAGAAATTTGTTGGCTTCTTTATTTTGTATTAACGACTAAAACCTTTAACACATACTTGGTTGTGTGCATTACAATGGCCGAAGTTTTTCATTTCCCTGTGATACAACGTAATGGTCGCCGGGCTTATTCTAGGTCTACAGTTAGATATTTTCGATTGGATAATGGTATAAAGCCATGTTTTGTTGAGCACAATGCCCACTATAACGATGTGGTAGACAATTATTTGATGGATACATATTTGTTTAATAGTCGCTATAACAAATGGTATATGATAGAATTTGTTAAGCATTTATCGCAGGTAGATATTAAGATAGACTTTTTGTCGTTGGTTACTCGTTTAACCGCACACAGTTCTCTTTTCCAATCAGCTACCTTTTTTGCCATGAAAACTAAGGGTAATAGTTATACTGTGACAGCTTTCTTTCGCTATGGGGGAACGCAGGACACTCTGGATGAGTTATTAAAGTTTTGGAATCATGTGTGCGAGTTCAGGCCAAGTATCCAGATTGCAGATTTACTTGGTTGCTTTACACGATGTGGTAAAACTGGCCTTTTTGCGGTATCTCCTGATACCTATCTGTTGGACCTCGCGGTATTTGGAAACTTGGTGAAAAAGAATAACAAATGTTTTTTCTCACAATCAAGCTATACATACAGAATAATCCATTATGGTAAAAAAATACTACTTTCTCCTTATGCTTAGTTGGAGTAGACTTCGATAATAAGAACGATACATTGTGTAAGAATTTCCAATTAATAGCGGTATTGCACTGTACTTATAATAGTCTGTAATAGTGCAGTTTATTTTTCGAGTGAGAGTAGGTTTTAAAGGTGTATTGTAGTCTACCAGCAATAATGATCTCTAATAGAGTTATTAGGTAAAGATAACAATTACACCGCCATTCTGCGAACACATTTATACGATCCAATTTCTCAGATTTAAACAAAGAAAGACCATATTCTGCTACTCAAACAAACGAAGGAATAAGCTCAGAATTTCTATACCTTTTTGTGCTATTCAAATAAACGAAGGAATAAACCTATTCACTTTTATACCACCTTTTAGTTTTGTACCAACCACAAAAAAGGGAAGAAGGACCATTATAACAAGCTCACTATTTTTATACCATTTTGTATTACTCTAATCTGTTTGGGTGGTCTATTTTGATTTTTGTAACAACCAGAAGAAAAGTGAAGATGGTACATTTTATACCTTTGTGACGGGTTAAAAAAACGAGTGGTTCATTTAGTTGTGGTGCTACATTTTGTATATTTTTTGTCATCCAGACCAGTTTCTTTATTTCTTTTAAAGAAAACAATATACTACTTTCACTGACAATTCAGTTGCCAGTGTCCAATGTTTGTAATCTATTAAATTCTTAATATTACAATAGTACAAATTGATCCATTTATAAAATAATATAGTTAACAGTTCAATTCTCAGTAACCCTTTGTACTTTTAGCCCTAAAATATTCTTCTGTTCTTACACAATCAAATACATATGCTACAGTGGGCTCAGTGTTCATTTACAGAATTAAATAATTGTTTATCTTTCTCTAAAACATTTCTACTATTTTGTTGATATAATAATCACACTCTGTAATGTATTCATATACCAGATTAAATTTTTTCTCCAAAGCATATGTGTTCTTAATATTGCAACCTTTAAAATGCTTCTTTAAATAAAGTTTATAGATTTTCTCTCTCATTTCACGTTTAATTAAGATCGTCCACACCTTTTGTAATAATTCGTAATCATACCGCAGCATACAAGTGTGGTCTTTTTCATTTTCATTACGTTTAGAACATGCTTCACATAATAATACTGAATTTGGTGTATACTCATTAAATAATTGTATAACACATGTATCACTAATACTTTCACTAGTACACTAGCACTCATTAGCTTCCAGTTCAAAACAGGTAATATTTGAAATACTGTCATCATCACTTCTTCTATTTCCTGTGTTGGGTATATGATTCTCACTTTATCACGTAATTCATCTGGCAAATCGGGGTCAGACGGCTGGATTAACAGTATTGGTTTCTCGTTTTCACGCTGAATTTCTTTTTCTCTAGGTGAAACATAAGCAATTTCCATGCTAGTCATTTTTCTACTCTTCCGCAAAAACAAATCAAGTGTGACACATCTACTTATATACCTACAATAAAAGCATTCTATGCATTCTCCGTGTTTAATAATATGTTTCAAGGCAATGCAAAATAATTCGTTAATATAACGTCATGATGTATGTTCTATTATTTCCAAATATACTCCATAATCTTATATTCCATTTTAATAAAATACATAAATGCAAAAATATATATTTGTCTTTTTGGACTTAGACGAGGAAAGAAAGTTTAAAAAATAATTGAATCGTTGAGCAATAGGCACTACCTTTGCAATACAAGTGTTAGGTAACGCATTCGTAACGCTGCTTAAATATCTGCAGCAACAGAATGAATAATTTCGCACTCTTTATAGATGGTGTGGAACATGAAACTTTTGTTTTCCTTGATGAGCTGATTCTTAATTTGATATGATTCCTTCTGCTTTTTTCCTTTGTCACCACTCTGATCAAAAATGGTCATGCATGCTGTTATGATTCGTCGTCCTTCATCAGTTTTCTTTAGTACGCTAATTGCTATGGATTAAGTTATAATTGAATTATGACGCAACTCCGGTTTGTTAAATCTCATGCTCAAATATTTAGTAAGTGACCGGGAAACTTTGGACTTTAGCGTAGCCGTTAGTATTTTGTAAACCTAACTCGCTAAACACACGTCAATACCCATATAGTGACGGGAGAGGCAATTTAAATAGCCAGTGAAAGTAGTATATTGTTTTCTTTAAAAGAAATAAAGAAACTGGTCTGGATGACAAAAAAATATACCAAATGTAGCACCACAACTAAATGAACCACTCGTTTTTTTAACCCGTCACAAAGGTATAAAATGTATCATCTTCACTTTTCTTCTGGTTGTTACAAAAATCAAAATAGACCACCCAAACTGATTAGAGTAATACAAAATGGTATAAAAATAGTGAGCTTGTTATAATGGTCCTTCTTCCCTTTTTTGTGGTTGGTACAAAACTAAAAGGTGGTATAAAAGTGAATAGGTTTATTCCTTCGTTTATTTGAATAGCACAAAAAGGTATAGAAATTCTGAGCTTATTCCTTCGTTTGTTTGAGTAGAAGAATATGGTCTTTCTTTGTTTAAATCTGAGAAATTGGATCGTATAAATGTGTTCACAGAATGGCGGTGTAATTGTTTCTTTACCTAATAACTCTATTAGAGATCATTATTGCTGGTAGACTACAATACACCTTTAAAACCTACTCTCACTCGAAAAATAAACTGCACTATTACAGACTATTATCAGTACAGTGCAATACCGCTATTAATTGGAAATTCTTACACAATGTATCGTTCTTATTATCGAAGTCTACTCCAACTAAGCATAAGGAGAAAGTAGTATTTTTTTTACCATAATGGATTATTCTGTATGTATAGCTTGATTGTGAGAAAAACCATTTGTTATTCTTTTTCACCAAGTTAACAAATACCGCGAGGTCCAACAGATAGGTATCAGGAGATACCGCAAAAAGGCCAGTTTTACCACATCGTGTAAAGCAACCAAGTAAATCTGCAATCTGGATACTTGGCCTGAACTCGCACACATGATTCCAAAACTTTAATAACTCATCCAAAGTGTCCTGCGTTCCCCCATAGCGAAAGAAAGCTGTCACAGTATAACTATTACCCTTAGTTTTCATGGCAAAAAGGTAGCTGATTGGAAAAGAGAACTGTGTGCGGTTAAACGAGTAACCAACGACAAAAAATCTATCTTAATATCTACCTGCGATAAATGCTTAACAAATTCTATCATATACCATTTGTTATAGCGACTATTAAACAAATATGTATCCATCAAATAATTGTCTACCACATCGTTATAGTGGGCATTGTGCTCAACAAAACATGGCTTTATACCATTATCCAATCGAAAATATCTAACTGTAGACCTAGAATAAGCGGGGCGACCATTACGTTGTACCATAGGGAAATGAAAAACTTCGGCCATTGTAATGCACACAGCCAAGTATGTGTTAAAGGTTTTAGTCGTTAATACAAAATAAAGAAGCCAACAAATTTCTGCTTGGTACAAAACTAAATATTCTACACCTTCTCGGTGGTACTAAATAGTACAAAGTACTTAAATTGATACAATGGTACAACACTAAATTCCCAGCTGGTACAAAATAAAATATTCCATTCAAATTTTACTAATTCTTCACTTCTTTTTTAGCCCAGTAAAAAACTAAATTCCGTACATATGCCACTCAAATTCATTTATTCTTCCTTTTGACCTCTAAATAATAATAATAACGATTTAAAATTTAATTTTCCATTTTTTTCACTCTCTCCTTATCTCTACTTAATTAAAAATTATCGTTTCTACTAACACTTTATTTACCCATATGGAACTGTCTCAAAATTATCTATTCGTTTTCTTTTACTAGATGTAGAGTTTACTGAATCGACGCCCTACTAGCGGGTTTCTAATGCTTGGTCCTCTTAAGTATGCTCCAAATAAGCACAAGGAGAGAGTAGTATTTTTTGCCATAGTGGCTTAATCCGTATGTATTCGAAAATGAAAGTCGCAATAATGCCATATTGTTTTATTTTTTTACTATGTACTAATTGAACTACTCGCAGCAGGATTAGTTAAAATGTACCTCCTTCAAATTTGTTTCTTCGTTACAAAAGGCATATAAATTCTAAGCTAGTTAAAAATGGTCTCTCTTTGCTTTTCCTCTGTTTATTTGTAGAGCACAAAAAGTAGCCGGATAATCTGAATACAAAGATAAAATGGTCTTTCTAAAAAAAACCAACAAATTTTCTGCTTAGTACAAAACTGAATGGGTCACACAAATTTATATCTTTGTATATTTTGAGTATTACAAAATTAAATAAAATGGCCCTTCCCTGTTTTCTTCTGTAGAACACCCAAATTTATTCCTTCGTTTATTTGATTAATGGCCCTTCACTTTTTCCAGTTGGTACATAAGGAAATAATCCAATCAAATTTTTCTGGTTCGAACAAAACTAAACACTCCATCCAAATTTGAGTATTACAAAATGAAATGAAATTCTGAGTTAGTTAGAAAATAGTCCTTCTTGCTACAAAATTGGAAATTTCACTCAAGAGACCTTCGTTTGTTTAAATAGTACACTTCTGAGCCGGTTAAATTTATCCGATTGTTTGTTTATTTAAATAGTACAAAGTGATTTAAAATACGACGTTATTTCTCATTGGTGCAAAATTGAATAGGTCAATCAAATTCACCCTTTCGTTTGTTTAAATATTAGAACATGGTCTAGAAAAAATGGCATTTCTCATTGGTACAATATTCCTTCGTTTATTTAATTAGTCAAGAAGAGTTAAAACAGACCTTAGCACAAAAAGGCACATAAATTCTGAGGTAGATGAAATGGCATTTCTCGTTGATAGAAAATTGAGTAGGTTCCCTTTGTTTCTTTAAATCCTCAGCTAGCTAAAATGGCATATCTTGCTTTCTTAGTCTATCCAAATTTTGAATAACCCAAACATGTACAGAAATTCTAAGCTAGTTGCAAATGAGATTTCTCGTTGGTACAAAATTCAATAGGGCACTCAAATTTATTCCTCCTTCACTTTTTCTCCTTGGTACAAAAATTTTCCGACGCTCAATCTACCAGTTATTCTGGTTTAAATATTTGACCTTTTTGGGGCATGTAGTTGCTGGTGACCAATTACTAAATGTGGAAACAGCACCTCAATATGTTGCTTCGTTTACTAGTCTGATTTTTGACCTCCGTGGTAAGTATCTTTAGGACATGTAGTAGTTGATGACCTGTTACTAAAATGTGGAAACCGCCCCTCAATATGTTGCTTCGTTTTCGAGTTTGACCTTTGACCTCGATGGTCAGTATTTTTGGAACATGTAGTTACTTTTGACCAATTACTAAATGTGGAAACACCATCTCAATATGTGGATCCGTTTTCGAGTTATTAGGTTTTAAGTATGTTGACCTTTGACCTCGATGGTCATTGTTTTGGAACTTGTAGTACCTGATGACCAATTACTAGATTTGGAAACAGCATCTCAATATGTGGATCCGTTTTCGAGTTATTAGGTTTTAAGTATGTTGACCTTTGACCTCGATGGTCATTATTTTGGAACTTGTAGTACCTGATGACCAATTACTAGATTTGGAAACAGCATCTCAATATGTGGATCCGTTTACGAGTTATTAGGTTTTAAGTATGTTGACCTTTGACCTCGATGGTCATTATTTTGGAACTTGTAGTACCTGATGACCAATTACTAGATTTGGAAACAGCATCTCAATATGTGGATCCGTTTTCGAGTTATTAGGTTTTAAGTATGTTGACCTTTGACCTCGATGGTCATTATTTTGGAACTTGTAGTACCTGATGACCAATTACTAGATTTGGAAACAGCATCTCAATATGTGGGGCCGTTTACGAGTTACTGGGTTTTAAGTATGTTGACCTTTGACCTCGATGGTCATTATTTTGGAACTTGTAGTACCTGATGATCAATTACTAGATTTGGAAACAGCATCTCAATATGTGGGTCCGTTTACGAGTTATTAGGTTTTAAGTATGTTGACCTCTGACCTCGATGGTCATTATTTTGGAACTTGTGGTTGCTGGTGACCCGTTACTAAATGTGGAAACACGGCCTCAATATGTGGATCCGTTTTTGAGTTATTAGATTTTAAGTGTCATACAAACGACGTATCCCTCATAAACTATAAGACCCAGGTAAAAGTAGGTGTGGTATTGGTAATCGGCATGTCCGAAAACCCCCATATGCCGAGTTTCATCCAAATTGAATAAAATTGTCATAGAAAGGGCGTATGCCACAAAAACTATAGGACCCAGTTAAAAAATAAGTATGATATTCGTACTCAGCATGGTCGAAAACCCCCATATGCCGAGTTTCATCCAAATCGGTTAAAATTGTCATAGAAAGGGCGTATCCCACATAAACTATAAGGCCCAGGTAGAAATAAGTGTGGTATTCTTTACCAGCATGGTCGAATCGGAAATGTAAATTTCTGCGCATGCGTGTTATTTGTACTAAATCGTATTTGGCATACGCAACCAAGTGTGGGTGTATACTATGTTATTTAGGGGATGAAAAATAGGTCATAGTCTTTTATGACCCGCTTGTTGCACGTAGTCTGCTCTATTGAACCGGAACCAGCACTGCAACTGGAACAGTCTGTAGTCTAGTGTAATTTTTCTGCGCATACGTGCAAGTGTAATTAATTGGAAATTTAATTTTACTGTGCATAAACAATCAAGTGTGTGTGTGTGTGTGTGTGTGAGTGTGTTGTTATTTTTTTATTCTCTGGTCTATTATGTTGCTATAAAGTGCTTGTAGAAGAGAACGGGGGTGTTATGTCTTATTTTATGTTTCTGCGCATAGACGTAGTCTGCTCCTAAACTGGAACAATCTGCGGTCTGCTCCATTATGTTGCTATAAAGTGCTCGTAAAAGAGAACGGGGGTGTTATGTCTTATTTTATGTTTCTGCGCATATGCGCAGTAGGTCAAAAATTGGTCTCAAAATGGAGGGCGAATACACCCCCATTATTCTCTGCTATGTTTAAAAAGAGTGCTCATAAAAGGGAACGAATCTTAGCTATGTTATGTTAAATAAGCCATAGTCTTTCATTAGCTCTGCTAGTCTTATGTAATTTCTGCTATGTGTTCGTAGTCTCTGTGTAATATCTGCTTTAGCTCTGCTGTGTTATCGATCTGCTATGTGTTCGTAAAGTGCTCGTAAAAGGGAACGAATCTTATGTGACATGTGCGTGGGCGGGGCCCGGCGCCGGCCGATGAGCGCGGTACTCCTAAAAGACCGTGCGCGTGGCCGACCAATCAGCGTCAAGGGGGACGGGTCCGGTGCCAGCCAATCGGTGGGTGTCCGCTGCCAGCCAGTCAGCGCAGTAGATAGGAGGTCATAAAAGAGCGTGACCAATCAGCGTGAAGGGGCGTGGCCGGCACCGTCCAATCAACGTGAAGGGGCGTGGACTGGGGCGTGGCCTGCACCGACCAATCAGCGTGAAGGGGCGTGGTCGGGGGCGTGGCCAGCCAATCAGCGTCAGGGGGCGTGGCCAAGGGGGCGGGGTCACGTGACCTGCGCCAGCCAATCAGCGTCAAGGGTTTGCGCATGCGCAGTAGGAAAAAAACAGCGCCAAGTGACCCCTACCTACTATTGTGCACATATAAGCTTTACCTTATGTTGTTCCCTTTCAGCATTCATATCTAGCAGCATAATCTCTACGTCAAACACAATATATAAATACTTTTTGATGCGGGTAAGGCTTTGTTTCTGAACATTGCAAGTATGGTTTCGTTCAACATTCATATTGCATGGTTTACTCAACCGTTTACCACCGATTTTCGTCCTCTTAAATTAAACATAACACCCCACTCGCTACAAACCCTGACTAAATCACATACAGTCTTGGCACGTGTTATTACATCTTTATGATTGTTGAAACATTTTGTCTCATGAAAACAATTTATGACAATCATTACATTCGCGTTTAATATCAGAGGTAAATAATTCATGGTATTTTTCACAAGATGAACACTTGAATTCACACTTATGAGTAATCCCATCATTATTGTCCCCTTGCAAACAAGATTTACAAAAGCTTCTCTTGACTAATACATTTAATATGCTACCAATAAGCTGATAATGATTACCTTCATACAGCCCCTCTTATACCCGGACATAACACATGAAATTCACGAGTATTAGGCTTTCTTTCAAATACAATGATTTGGTACCTAGGTGGGATGTGGCTCTGTATTTCTGGCGTCTTCAAGATTACACCCTTTTTGTGCAACAGCCTCAAATTTTAATCTTTGACAATATAGCAGCCTGATTTAGCAGACGCTGTGGATGATTTTTCAATTTATATATTTCTTCCTATTTTTGGTCGGTACATCCTTATCCATGGAAATCACTTTTTATCTCCTAAAAATTCACTCAACGGTGCATATTTCTTGATGGTTTAATTCCACTTTTTCCACTTCCTTTTCGGAGATTGAACACTATACACCTTAAACGTGACGTGACATGCGATCAGGAACTCTGAATTATTATTGAGTGTATTTCCCATTACGGAGAAGAGAGCCTCAGGGTTCAATTCAGATTTCCTGCGCCATGGGAGATAAATTGGCTTATTCAACTTCGAGTCAGTGCTCTCGATAGTTATTCCCATAAAGGTGTTCTTGTCAACATCCTTTATTGTATGGGCCATTACGAAATCAAACAGATTTCGTACATACTTTTCCGTGTCTTCAATTCCATTTGAGCCCATACACCAGCAAATAACCTGTTCGTTTTACCTGCCAAAATCAACTGCTAGAACTTTTCGCAAGCCTGTGTTTTTATATCATCTTCGCGGAAAAATCCTGCCCGATATAGATTGCTGATATCAATTGCAGATTTACATCCCTCCAAAATTACATCCTGTACCCCCTTAAAATGACTCAATAGTGCCTTAATAAATGCTCATGTTCATTGCACACACGTGCTCCCATAGCATTATAATTTTCAACTCAACGCGTCTCTGTATATCACTGCAGACGCGTCAAATCCAAATTGATCTTGAAGAACCAACAGACCTTTTGCTTCCTTAAGCCATTTCATGTGTGCCATCTGCAATTATAAAGTTATGCCGAAATCGTATTAGTTTGTTTGACCTAGTAAGGTAATGTTTATAATCCGTTGACCAAAAAATGAGTTAAAAATTAATCTGAAATTCCTCAGATATTTGGTGTTTACTAGAAAATTGCATAATTGTTTATATTCTGATAATAGTAATGCAATAATACGATTGTCAGCACTAAATCCGTGAACTTCCTAAAAACGATGTTTACGCCTTGAAGTACAAAAGCCTACTAAACTCTATAAACACCTATGGATGAATTTATAGATTTTTAGTCACTATTCCTTTGATTGCGTTGATTGCACTATGAAGTTTTCCGAGAGCATATTTAGATATGCCCGCACACTTCTACTTCTTCCTTTCAACAGAGTGCTGTACAATTTTTAATTGCCCATATACGATACACTACTAAGAACTATAGATAATTTCAAGAATCCTATAGCTTAAAATCAATGGAGCGCTATTTTTACAATGTTACCTTCTCGAGTGATTATTACGAAATGATTTCTGCTCTGCCTATTGGCTCTCTTTGTACTTTTCTTGGATTATAAACTCGTACCGAAACGGATTATGCCTTTATTTCGTGTCCAAAGAACGCGGAGCTCACTTAGATACGTACGCACGGTAAAACTGCTCCCTGTAGATGAGCAATTGACAATTCCGAACTTCTTATATACACTTAAAGCAGCACGAATATTATCCAAAGTTTCCCGAACTTTGACGAAGTTCTCCGAAGGTAAGCTTACTGATAATTATTTTTGAAGTTTCACAACTAGACTTTTATTATTTACTAAGTATTTTCAATAGGACGTATTAGTAAGGTCATCGGCAAATCCGCCAGCACTTCCCGATAACTAAATGTCTATGTCCACTTTTATGACAATAACACGGAGAGTACAGTTAAGAACATCTTTACTTTATCGCTGCTTCTTCAAAAGTGAATTCGCGCGGCTTCCTGCGCGTAATTAATACATTCGGAAAATGTAATCTCGTACGCAGACACATTAAACAAAAAATTTCCACCAACTTTAACACTCGCACTTTAGCTTTAACATCTCGTACTCAACAACATTAAGTCTTTGAAACCTCGAACCCCATTGCTTTGAAAATTATATAATAATGATACTTCTTATAACAAGATTACTTAGTAAGTATTAGGACGCGTAACTCAAAGTAAATTATAGTGATCACATACTAATTCCCTAAATAAACTTGGGAACACAAAAAATTATAACTAACAAAATTGAAAAATCAGCAACAAGAGTATAAAGAAAGAAGATAACACAAGTGAACAAAACGTACATTTCAGAAAATGCTTAGCACAAAAAACAAAATCTACAGTATCAGAAATTTATTTAAAGGAGTAGTCTAGAAAATAGCAGATTTTAACTATTTTATTAATGAAGTTTTATTAAGAAGAGAATATCATAAAAATAGCACACGGTTAAAATGAAAAGATTATTAGCTACAAATCATAGTTCAAGGAAAAACAATCAGCAAAATAGCATACTGCAGCAAAGAAATTTATTGAATAACATTAGTGTAGAAAAAGTAGAGATTAAAATAAGATAATTAAATCATGTAATAAAAATTATGCAAAGTTAGGTGAGGAGAAAAGCATAACTATTTAAAAAGATCAAATAGCAAATTTAAACCACGCAGGGTTAGAAAAAGCATAAGTTAGTTTGAAACAAATAATTTATCAGTTCAAAATCGAAATTGTTCAGAGTTTACGTAGCAAACGAATTAAAGAAATAGAAACACAATTAAAATAGTATATTGTAAAACATCAATGAAATGTATGAACTAACAAAAGTAATATGCAAAATAAATATTTTCCTGATGATAAATTTTTATACTTTTATTATACAATTTGTAAATTTTGTTGTAATGTAAGTTATTTTTTGTAATTGTTATCTCATAAATTATTTTCACTAAAATGTTATTCATTAGTAATAAAAGTTTTACTTCATTAAATATACAGGATTAATAATATTTTATTTTTTCAACTTTCATAGCCATGTGTATATTCTAACTGTAAAATTAAAAACGTTAAATTGTATTTTTAAAGGTCTATTTAACTACATTAAATTCTTGCATTACGAAAAGTGTAAATTAAAAATGTAAAAGTTAAGGTGTGTTTCTTACTACTTTGCTCTAACCAAAATGTTAAAGTGAAATTATTTATATGAGCAACATTACACGCAAAATATAATAAAAATGTTAGTGCAAAATATAATTAAAATTTAAATGAGTTGCAAAACGAAAATGTAATTTAACATGTACTGTTTTAATTATCTCCATGTTATATTGTAATTTTTAAAAATGTTCATTAATTAAGTTTGTGTAATTAGTATCAAACACATGTAATGTTAATCTACAATTCTTAAAATGTAACTTTTCAATCTTTTTGTGTTTCTTTCACTATGTTGAACTCAGTTATTTGTAGGTTTGTGTTAGTATAGGAGAACGTTTAATCATTGAAATACATTTTTATTACGGTTTCACTAAATTTAACTCTAGTTATTTCAATTAATCTTTGTTTTATTCACGAAAACTTATTCGTTTGGTTTAAAATTTGTTTATGTAATTTTATAATCTTCCAAACAAAAAATTTTAGTACTAACTTTTAAAATTTGTAGAATACAATTTATGTAAAGCAAATGAACACTCACCGCCGCTGGTTAGATGTAGATAGGTTTAACAGGACACGATATATCAGTTTCCGACCCGACACAACACATGTATACTGCTGTGAACATTGAAACAATAAAAACATTAGTATACATGAAAAACTATTTCAGTTCTAACAAAATATATTTAACATTTTAATTTATGTTACAATTTTTTCCTAACTTTATTATAATTTAATTTTAATATATTGTGTTTTGTAAGTTCACACCAAGCTATTTAGTAATATCACAATATTCTTTATCAAATCTCATTTTTTAAGAACTACTATTTAACGAGCTTTTAATTTAACGAGTATTATTACAAACAACACGCAAGAACAAATAATAAATATTATCACACCATAGCTATTCTACAGAGTATACTGTGCACATGATCCAATTAAATGTTTTTATACGATCAGAGTATAGCTGTTCTCTCTGAATAAATTGTTACGACAGAATAAATAATATTGCTAAGCAAATTAAAGATTGCTTCAACTATGTACATTATGAAACTGGTTTCCTATTAAAATGTAATTAAATTGCTATTGGTTGTATAATTAGAGGATAGCTATAGATGCTGTATTCCAACTTCTTCACAGTCCAATCGTCTTTGGTTGATCTGGTGGACAAAGAAGACATGCTAAAGCATGATAAAGAGGTCCATTTAAGTGTAAGAGATATCATGTGGGGCGATTAGATGAGTTTAGTAGAAGCATTAGGTTTTATCACTAGATATGTAAAATGGCAAATATCTGAAACTAATAGAAGGTTTTTTTAATAAAGCAATAAAATTTAGGCAAATAGTATTAGAAGTCTTAGTAGGTTAATAATAGGATTGGTTAAAGGACTATTATGTTGTGGAAAAGTGGCAAAGTTTTGGTTCGTAGAATTACAAGGCAGAGGAAAAGAAAAGGATATGGAATGATATATGTAGATGCAAGGTATAAACAAGAAAGAATTTTTAGTGATAGGACAAAACCAGGAGATGTCATATAAGAAGGCCATAGGAATCCTGCAGGCTAAACAGAAAAGAAAAGAGAAAAATAGATTTTAAAATAATTCTTACCACCAAAGTATTGCATATACATCCAAAGAAAGAAAAACAAAGAGAAAGAAAAATCAAAAAAATAAATAGAAAATCAATAAATACAGAGCGAGGTTGAGTTAGGTTAGCTTTGTTTAGGTTTAGAAGATAATCAACAAAGGTATGAGAGAAAAAATAAATAGACGAATAAAAAGAAGCAAATGAAAAGGAAAAGAATCTAATAGTTCAAATATCACAAAGCGCAAAGAACAAGACACATAAGAGACAAATACCGGCAAATAGCTAAATAGCCAAAGAGGTAAAAAGGAAAGAAAAAATAGATATGAAAATTAGAATATCCAGAGGAGAAGAGAGAGGATAGGAAAAGTAAATACTTAGATATGTAGATGAGATAGAGGAAGAGAGCGAGGAAAGAAAGAGAAGGAAAGGAGGGAAATACAAAAGAGGTAGGAAGGAAAGAAAAATAAATCGATATAAAGATGAGAATAGCAAAAGAGGAAGAGAGAGATGAATAAGGAGGGAAATAGGCAGAGTAATAGGGACGGAAATGTCCAGAGGTAGAGAGGAAAGGAGGGAAATAGGTGGAGAGATTGATAAGGAGAGAAATAGGCAGAGAGAAGAATAAGGAGGGAAATAGCCAGAGAGATGAACAAGGTGGGAAATAGGCAGAGACAGGGATAAGGAGGGAAATAGGCAGAGAAAAGCATAAGGAGGGAAATTGGCAGAGAGAGGGCTAAGAGGGGAAATAGGTAGAGAAATAGAGAGGAAAGGAGAGAAATAGCTAAAGAGGTAGAGAGGATAGAAAAAGAAAATAGTTATGTGGATGAGAATAGCAAGAGAGGAAGAGATGAATGTTTAAATTACTCCATAATCTCTAAAGGTAACATTCTATCTACTACTAAAATACGAGGAGCATCAGTGGGAAGTAGATGGTAAAAATCTCATAAGTAAACTCAAAGTAGTAAGAAATCAAAAACTGATATCATAAAAGGAAGTTCAAAAATACTGATAAAAAGTGTATGAAAGTAAGTCAACAGGTCGAACTAACAATAAGAGAATCATATAGAATTCATTCATAATAACATGGGAAAACATTACTGCCTTAGAGGGAAAGCAACTTCATATAGAATCTACGTAATGTTTATACAGGGTGCGGGGAAGTAAAAGAAAGAAAAATACTAATTAGCAAGTATGTATTATTCCCAAATAGAGCTAAGAGAATAGTAAATATCGTGTTGATAATTATTTTATACTTTCCTATCAATAGGATTGTCTCTAAAGCTCATCATCAAAATGTTAAAACTTCGGCATATTTTTATGTACAAATGCGATAGTATAGACAAAAGCTACAAATAATCTTCTGAAATCAATTGGTTTGATGATTAGATCAAATAGACTTAGTTTAATCTGTATCTGTACAACGTAAGTCTGAAACAAATATTTTAAATTTTTGTAATTTCCTCTGCTAATGCTATCATGTAATTATTTCATTCCGCAACACGTAACACAGACACACACACACACACACATACATACACACTTAGTAGCGCATGCACAAACTGTTTCGATTCCTACTCCGACCTCTGTTGCCACAAAAATTCCAGTACCAGTTCCGGTTCCTCCGGAGCAGCCTGCGCGCAACGAGTAGCCTGTTACGACCACTTTTTGACCCCTTTTAAAAGACTATGGCCTAATTTTTTATTTCCCTAAGTAACATAGTACACACACTTGGTTACGCATACACAATTCCTAATGCCATTTCCGGTTCCGAATTAACACAGCAGCAGCAGCAGACTATGAACATAATATATTCCAACTTCTATTGACCATAGTAAAGCAGTGGTTCCTTTCCAGCTTACACACACACAAACACATGGTTCACGGAGCACTTGGTAGCGTATGAATAATAAAATTAAAGTTACAATTTAGTAAATAAGATGCACACGCAGAACATTTCAGTTCCGATTCCGACTACTGTTCAATTTCCGGTTCTGATAAC
The DNA here is from genome assembly GCF_964235325.1 of Thermobia domestica. Taxonomy (NCBI): domain Eukaryota; kingdom Metazoa; phylum Arthropoda; class Insecta; order Zygentoma; family Lepismatidae; genus Thermobia; species Thermobia domestica. The sequence goes on along the minus strand of NC_137455.1, from coordinate 335,037,375 downwards.
ACGAGTATGAAGTTGGCATAGGTGTTTTTGCATCCTTTTATAACAATGAGGTATAGTATAGATATTAGCTTATGGTTTACGTGGGATACGCCCTTTTATAACAATTTTAAACAATTTGAATAAAACTCTGTACATGCAGCTTTCCGAAGTTATCCAATTTGCATAGAACACTGAATATAGGCGTTTTTTAACATACTGATTACGAATATATATTTTTACGTAGGTCTTACAGTTATGTGCGATACGCCCTTTTTATGACAATTTTAACCGATTTGGATGAATCTCGGAATATAGGGGTTTCCCAAAATGGTGATTACGAACACCATATTTAGTTTTACCTAGGTCTTATAGTTTATGGGGGATACACGCTTGTTATGACAATTTTAACTGACTTGGACGGAACTTGGTATACAAGGGTTTTCGGACATGCTGATTACGAATACCATATTTATGTTTACCTAGGCCTTATACTTAATGTGTGATACGTCCTTTAATGAAAATTTTAACCAATGTCCGCGGAATTTGGTATATGAGGGTTTTCGGACATGCTGATTACGAATACCATACTTACTTTTACCTAGGTCTTATAATCTTTTGTGCTTTTACCTGAGCCTTATAGTTTATGAGGCATACGCACTTTTAAGACAATTTTAGTTTTTATACCTTTTTACGATCTGAAGCACATAAATTGGCTACCGTATTACTCGTTTTTGGTGTGGAAAAAACTATGGCAACATAGTAGAGCAGAGATTATAAAACAATATCACCTGCGGTTTCTCAGTGCCTCGCTCTCACCTCGCGTATCGTCTTATTTAACTTAACCGGCAAAACTTAAAAATTGCATTTCGGCTAACTCACACACACACAAAGAAACATGGTTTAGGGAGCACTTCGTGGCAGATGCGCAGTTGCAATTTAGTAGAAATTACAGATCCAACTACCACTTTTGGTTCCAGTTGAACACAGTAGCAGCAGCCGCTATTACAACATGCAGAAACCTATGGATTATTTTGCAACCCTAGACAGGGATACAATGAACACATATTCCAACATCCGGTCTAGATTGTCTATGATAACAAGCAGGAATGCTGAAATTACAACCAATTTCGAAGCGGCGGCATTCTTGTAGCCCTTTTACGACCAATTTTTACTACTATGACCTAAATAACATACAATGTCTGACCTATTACTCGTTCACTCTTCTACGACGAAAATAGTGAAGCAGAGATTAGCACACAGTTTACGGTGCACTTGGTAGCGTACGCCTAATAAAATTAAAGTCCCAATTTCGTAGAAAAAGTACAGTTCCAATTCCAATACTCTTGTTCCAGTTCCGGTTCCGATAACACACAGTCGCAGTAGCAGACTACGAACATAGAGGAACGAGTAAGACATCGACGGCGGAGATTTTTAATCTTTGTAAAATACTATAACACTAAATAGCATACAATGTCGTTCACTCTTTTACTATCACTTGTTTTTTTTTGTGAAAAAAGATAATATCGCACCGTTTTTTAACATAATGGAGCAGTTATTGAATAATAATGTCATAAGTATGGAACAGAGCGGTGGCTCAGTGGTTCACTCAAAATTCCGGTTCCAGTGCCAATTCTGGTTTCAATTACACCTCAACTCGCTGCGGGTATGCGTGGGTTTCATTCCCACTTTTTCATTATTACCACCTTATTTAGCCTATTCGGCATATCCGTAGGACGTAAAACTTAAAAATTGCACACACACAAACACACACACACACACACACACACACGCACACTTGGTTCACGGAGCCCATTGGTAGAGCATGAGCAAACTGTTCCGGTCCGGGAGCAGACTATGCAACGAGAATTTAGGATTTTAGATTTCTGGACTTGCAGCATCTAAGGTCATTTAGCCCGTCACGGGATTTTAGAAATGACGTCCCTCGGCGAGCACACTATCCGGGGAAAGGGAAGGGAGAAAGGATCGGGAAATGAAGGAAGCGGCCTGGGACTTATAAATTAGGTACCACACCGGCATTTGGCTGGTGTGAATGAGGCAAATCCAGGAAAAACTCATTCAGGGTGGCTGGTATGAAAAAGCGAGTGCCCCCACCGGGAATTGAACCTCGGCACCGCTCGCACCGAAAGTGAGAGCGTTAGCAACTACGCTACGCGGGGCCACCAGACTACGCAAAGAGTACCCTTTTACGACTGTGACCTATTGTAGCGATTACACAAGAAAAGGTTCGAACATCTATCTGCGCAAGCTGTTCCGACTCCTCTTCTAATTCATGTTCCAGTACCAGTTCCGGTTCCTCCGGAGCAGACTACGCGCAACGAGTAGCCTGTTACGACCTCTTATTTGAATCATTATAAAAGACTATAACCTATTTTTCATTCCCTAAATAACGTCCTACACACACACACACACACACACACACACACAACACACACACACACACACACACACACACACTTGATTGCGTAGTTTCAACTCCCACTTCCGAGACCGATTTAACACAGCAGCAGCAGCAGACTATGAACACGCATTCTAACTCCTATTGAACATAGTAGAGCAGTGGTTCCTTTCCATTTCACAGACACACACAAATAGTTGGTAGCGCATGAGCAAACTGTTCCGGCTCCTGAGCAGGCTACGCAACGAGTACCCTTGTACGACTGTGACCTAGTGTAGAGATTACACAAGAAAGGCTGAAACACGTATGTGCGCAAGCTGTTCCGATTCAAGTTCCAGTACCAGTTCCGGTTCCTCCGGAGCAGACTACGCGCAACGAGTAGCCTGTTACGACGCCTTTTTTGAACCATTATAAAAAACTGAGAACCTATTTTTCATTCCCAAAATAACATAGTACACACACTTGGTTACGCATACCCAATTCCTAATCCCATTTCCGGTTCCGATTTAACACAGCAGCAGCTGCAAACTATGAACATATATTTCAGCTCCTAGTGAACATACTAGATTAGTGGTGCCTTTCCAGCTTACACCACACAAACTTGGTTTACGGAGTACTTGATAGCGCATGCGCAAATTGTTCCGACTCTTGTTCCGACTCAAGCTCGAGTACAAGTTCTGGTTCCGAATACACAACACAGGAGAAGCTGCACCCGACAAAGAACATAGCAGACTTTTTAAGATTACGCAAGAAAGGCTACGGCATAGCAGCAACAGACTACGGAACACGTATTCCAACTCAGTCTAGAAATTCTATGACCGCATGCAAAAATGCACAAGCAACGCCTAATAACAAAGTCCATCCGTTTTACTTATTCACTCTTTTACGACGAAAACAGTGAATCAGAGATTAAAACACACATACACGCAAGAACGCTCATCTTGTGGTTTCCAAGGGGGGGAGGGGCAAATATAAGCGACATTTCAAATGTGTTTTCAAATTTTGCTGTAATTAAGGTAAAAATTCTATTGGGTTTTCGATATTCCCAAGTACAATTTCCTGTTAGGGGTGCGAGCGCCTCACCTTGCCCCCCTGATGGGCGTCCTTGCACAGACGCACACACTCACACAAACACATGGTTCACAGAGCACTTGGTAGCGTATGCCTAATAAAATTAAAGTTCCAATTTAGTAGAAATAACATACATGAGCAGAAATATTTCAGTTCCGTTTCCGACTACTGCTCAAATTCTGGTTCCGATAACACACAGGAGCAACACGAGTATGATCTTGGCGGTGGTGCTTTTGCATCCTTTTATAACTATGCTGTATGATGTAGATATTGCCTTATAGTTTATGTGGGATACACCCTTTTGTAACAATTGCAACCGATTTCGTTAAAACACTGTATATACAGCTTTCCAAAGTTAACCAATTTGCACTGAACTCTGTATAGAGGACTTTTCGAACATGCTGATTACAAATGTAATATGTTTTTACGTAGGTCTTACAGTTATGTGAGATACGTCCTTTCTATGACAATTTAAACTGGTTTGGATGGAACTAAGTATCTACTGGTTTCGGACATGCTGATTACGAATATCATATTTATTTTTACCTAGGTCTTATAGTTAATGTGTGACACGCCCTTTTTATGACAATTTTAACCGATTTGGAATGTAGCTCAGTATATAGGTGCTTCCAGACATGCTTAATACGAATATCTCTTTTGCTTTTACCTAGCACTTATAGTTTAAGCGGCATACGCACTTTTATGACAATTTTAGTTTTTATAGCCTTTCACGACCACTTTTTCATTCCCTAAAGCACATAAATTGGCTACCTGTATTACTCGCTTTGGTGTGGAAAATGCCTATGGTAACATATCAGAGCAGAGATTTTAAAAAAAAGTATCAGTTGCGGTTTCTCAGTGGTTTGCTCTCACCTCGCGTATCGTCTTGTTTAGCTTAACCGGCATATTCCTGGAACGTAAAATTTAAAAAATGCATTTCGGCTCACTCACACACACACAGAAACATGGTTTACTAGTACTTCGTGGCAGATGCACAATTCCAATTTAATAGAAATTATAGTTCTAACTACCACTTCCGGTTCCAGTTGAACACGGAGGCAGCAGACGCTATGACAACATGCAGAAACCTATAGCATATTTTGCAATCCTAGAGAGGGATACAATGAACACATATTCCAACATCCGATCTAGATAGGTTATGACAACTAGCAGTGAAATGCTGAAATTACAATCAATTTAGAAGCGGAAGCATTTTTGTAGCCCTTTTGCGACCAATTTTTTACTACTATGATCTAAATAACATACAATGTCTGCCCGTTTACTCGTTCATTCTATACGACGAAAATGTTGAACTGAGCTACCGTTTCTCCTAATTAGCAGACCAATGCGTGCTAATTCGGAGACACGCTAGTTCAGTGATAGAGCGCTTACGTTTGGTGCGTGGGATCCTTCGTTAGATTCTTAACCAAGTAATTTGTGTTTAACACCATGGTATCCTCCAGTTTCCTCCTAATTTCTCATTTCACCAATTCTTCTGTTATTGTTCTCCCTTAATCTAAAAGATATAATTGTGAGCCGTTATACTAAAAATTAAAATGCGACGTCAGAGATTCAATTATTATGTTTAATTTTCGAAAATTGTAATGGTGCTAAGAATATGTTTTTCTTTGTTCCAAAAATAAGAATAGCAGCCTCTTTCGTCTCTCTCTTTTTTCCTACCACCGTAATATTCTTACAATAGAAGGGAGTCTTCCTGTTTGGTTTATGCACTGAACGCTGCATTGTGCATTGGGAACCACTACCAGCCGATTAAAGCAGTAATACAAAACTCTGGAGCCAAACCTCCTGTTACGGGACAACGGTATAACCACTCGGTTAGTCGCGTCTCATTACGTAACCGGCGTTTTCTTCATGTGCAATTGACAACAGTAAGTAACGTTTGGAAGGTGAACCTCGCCAGAGGACCCTGAACATTTATCTAAACTAGTCACAACGGAGTTCCCTTTCTTCGAAATCTGCCGCGTACGCTTTAATCATTCGTAATTATTGCTTCTCAAAGCAAACAAGAAATGACAGCGGAGTTTTCGCACCGCTTCAAGACCCCGTCATTAAAAATGTAATGTTTTTATACCCAAATTTCGAGAAACCCTTAAGAGATTTGCTGCAGTTGCTGGAATACTTATTCAGTTTTTAAACTTAAACGCCTTATTTAAAAATGGGAATTACAAAAGTTTACTGCAGAAAATAAAGACATGGGACAATTGTTTATTGCGTTGTCCTATGCACTTACAGAAATTCCAGGTACGCGTGTGTTGCTAACCTTTGAACAGAAAATAGTTTCTTCATACGCACTTCAAATGTTAAGAGAGAATATCATTAACGTATAAACGCAACAATTAATAAAAATACATTAATTATATTTTGCATATTTTTAAAATCAATGTACTAAGCGAGCTTCTACTGATTTCTACTCGTTGCAAGGTCGTAAAAGAGAAGAAGAACGTTACTAAATTTGGTTTCAAAATGCCTCCGAAATTAGAGTGTCAGAAATTATTCTCGTACCTATTTAATAACGAAACTGAATACAAAATGTCAAAATTTTCCCAATATATATTTGACCTTAAGCTGGCCAGTTTTTTATATTTTCTATGTATGACATAGTAGCAAAATTGGAAAAAATGAAATGAAATCTTTGAGTTTTACGTCCCACGGTTATACCGGTTAGACTAAAGGAGACAATGATGATGAGTAATGAATGAAATGGTGGAAGGAAGAAAGTGGGAGGAAACGGGAGAACCCCGAGAAAACCCACGCACGCGGTGTTTGTCCACCACAAAGTTCACTTACTGGGGGCTGGGATCGAACCCGGGACCCCAAGCACCAGAGGTGAACGCTCTACCACTGAGCCACCGCGGCCCTGTAGCAAAATTGGAAACAATGGCTATATACTTATCTAAGCTAAATTATTTATGCTATACGTATCTAAAGCAATATATTATGCTGCAATCTCTTTACCTTTGATGTGTTTTTTAAAATATAATGAGCTAATTGAGCTTCTCACTGCAAGCTTGTAAAAGAGAACAAAAACCTTACTAAATTTGATTCTAAAATGAGCCTTCCCAACTCTACTTTCGATTGTCAATTGCCCGTGAGGGAAACGCCGGTTACGTAATGAGACACGACTAACTGCGTGTACATATCGCTGTACCGTAACAGGAGGTTTTGCTCCAGAGTTTTATATTAATGCTTTAATCGGCTGGTAGCATTTCCCAATGCACAATGCAACGATCAGTGCATAAAACAAACAGGAAGACTCTCTTCTATTCTGAGAACATTACGGTGGTAGGATAAAGAGGGAGAGACGAAAGAGGCTGCTATTCTTATTTTTGGAACAAAGAAAAAAATATCTCTGACATCGCATTTAAATTTTAGTTTAACGGCACAGTTACACCTTTTAGGTTAATAGAGAACAATAATGGTAAAATTAGGTGAAAGAGAAATTGAGAGGAAACGAGAGGACGAAATGGTGTCCACCACAAACTTACTTGGTAAAGAATCTAACGGAGGAACCCACGAACCAAAGGTAAGCGCTCTATCACTGAGCTACCGTGCCTCCAAATTAGCACGCACTGGTCTGTTGAAAGGGACTTTTTACCTACTCTGAACTTCGTCGGGGAGACAGCAGTAGTCAAAAATGCGGTGGTTTTAAATTGCAGAATTACGAATGCTTCGCGCTGCACCTCAAAAATTACGCATAAGAGTCATATCATTTTGTTGAACTCTACGAAATAGATTAAATAGATATTACGAATGTCCTCTGTCTTTACGTGCAGAATATGAAAAGATGTATAACAGCAGAAAACCGGCTCTAGCCGGAAAAAGGTTTGCGGAAAAAAATATACCATAGTCTTTAAAAAAATCTCTACATGTAAGAGGTTAAAAGTTTGTAATTTTTTGCTATGTTACCTAGGGTTCAAAGGAGTAAAATTAAGTCATTGTCTTTTATTACCTCTGCAATGTTACAGAGGGTTAAAAATGTGCTAATAGTCTTTAGAAATATTCTGTTATAATTTTTGTTATGTTAATTTTTTTCGCAGTCTGTTCATGTGCAATTGGGTCCGAAATTAGAATTGCACATACGCATCCAAGTGTTCCGTAAACAATGTGTGTGTGTGTGTGTGTGTGTGTGCGTTGGTGAACCCGCCAATCTTTGTAGGTCGATCGGCTACAGAGCAGCACTCTGAGCAATTTTTTCAAAGCGAGCATTTTTTAGTGGTTGCTCGAAAAGTTTTTTACTTTTAACGCGAGCAGGACCATTATAGGGGTCCCCCCGCGAGTTCTTTTGACTCCGCTCGTTTATACGGATACAGCCGGTTTGTGTGTGTAAAGTGTGTGCTCAGACTGAAAAATTTCGTTTCTCGATCGGTGTGTATTCCAACGCATTGCCATCTACGTGTGTATTCCAAGCAGGAACTAGAGCAATTCAAACTCCCAACGGCTGCGTTCACCATTGTTGCCAATCAAGTATTTGTTGAAACGTTAAAGAAAAATAGCAACTATAGCAAGGAATTTTTCATAGTAAGAACTCGGATATGAATATTACGTAAAAATAACCCTATGCCTAAAATGCTTTTTTTACTAGAGCTGAGGAGAGGGAGAGGGGAGGGAGACGTGTGTATATAAAAATATATCTATATATATAAAATTGAAAATCACTATGTTTATGACTTTAAATCTGCTGAACCGCTTGATCGATCTCGATCAAATTTGTAACATGGATGAGGTTCAAGGCCGGGCTGGTTTTAGGCTATTCACTTGGATGGTAAAAGTGAGGGGGAGGGGGAATGGGTATAAAAATAAATAAAACTTAATAACTCCCGAACCACTCAACCGATCTTGATCAAATTTTCAACATAGATGAGGTTTAGGCCTGGGATTTTTTCTATAATTTTAAATTGACTGAACAACGTATGGGAGGAGAAGGAGGGGAGGTATATAAAAATCAATTTATATAAGACTGAAAGTGACAATTTTTGTAACTTAATAAATCTTGAACTATCCGACCGATCTCATTCAGAGTTTCAACATACATGAGATTCGGATCTGGAAATATTTTTGTAATTTCACTTTAACGGTAGATTCTAGGGAAGGGGGTGGGGAGGGGGACATGAATAAAAACTAATAAAACTAATAACTTTTGAACCACACAACCAATCTCGATCAAATTTTCAACATGTATAAGGGTCGGGCCTTGGGTGCTTTTTATCGTTTCACTATGACGAGCCAGTATAGAGGAGGGGAAGGGGGAGATATATGTAAAAAAAATAAAAATGACTGTCTTTGTGACTTCATCACTCTTGAATCACCCGACCAATCTCAATCAAATTTTCTACATGCATAAGGTTCGGATGTGGAAACATTTTTGTAATTTCACTTTAACGGTAGATCCTAGGGAAGGGGGTTGGGAGGGGGACATGAATAAAAACTAATAAAACTAATAACTTTTGAACCACCCAACCAATCTCGATCAAATTTTCAACATGTATCAGGGTCAGACCTTGAGTGTTTTTTATCGTTTCACTATGACGAGCCACCATAGGGGAGAGGGAGGGGGAGATATATGTAAAAAATAAAAATGACTGCCTTTGTGACTTTATCACTCTTGAACCATCCGACCGATCTCAATCAAATTTTCAACATGCATGAGTTTTCGGGCAGGGATTAAGGATACTCACTTTGAGGATGCAACGTAGGGGAGGGGGAAGGAGGAGAAATTTAAAAATGATCAAAATGACCAATATTAGACGCGTGTCAAGTTAGACCAACCACCAACACCAAAACGCACGGAACATATCTCAGAATTATGGGCTATTTATGGGCTAATTAGTTGCTCTAATCCCAATTTTTGGGCTCCTACTGTTTAGCGGGAAATCGGATTCAAAGTGGGCGAGTCCAGCTTGATATCAAGCTAGAACCCCCCATATGGTTAGAATGGTCCGATCGAAAAAATTCAAACGCCAGAATTATGGGCTATTTATGGGCTAATTAGTTGCTCTAATCCCAATTTTTGGGCTCCTACCGTTTAGCGGGAAATCGGATTCAAAGTGGGCGAGTCCAGCTTGATATCAAGCTAGAACCCCCCATATGGTTAGAATGGTCCGATCGAAAAAATTCAAACGCCAGAATTATGGGCTATTTATGGGCTAATTAGTTGCTCTAATCCCAATTTTTGGGCTCCTACTGTTTAGCGGGAAATCGGATTCAAAGTGGGCGAGTCCAGCTTGATATCAAGCTAGAACCCCCCATATGGTTAGAATGGTCCGATCGAAAAAATTCAAACGCCAGAATTATGGGCTATTTATGGGCTAATTAGTTGCTCTAATCCCAATTTTTGGGCTCCTACCGTTTAGCGGGAAATCGGATTCAAAGTGGGCGAGTCCAGCTTGATATCAAGCTAGAACCCCCCATATGGTTAGAATGGTCCGATCGAAAAAATTCAAACGCCAGAATTATGGGCTATTTATGGGCTAATTAGTTGCTCTAATCCCAATTTTTGGGCTCCTACTGTTTAGCGGGAAATCGGATTCAAAGTGGGCGAGTCCAGCTTGATATCAAGCTAGAACCCCCCATATGGTTAGAATGGTCCGATCGAAAAAATTCAAACGCCAGAATTATGGGCTATTTATGGGCTAATTAGTTGCTCTAATCCCAATTTTTGGGCTCCTACTGTTTAGCGGGAAATCGGATTCAAAGTGGGCGAGTCCAGCTTGATATCAAGCTAGAACCCCCCATATGGTTAGAATGGTCCGATCGAAAAAATTCAAACGCCAGAATTATGGGCTATTTATGGGCTAATTAGTTGCTCTAATCCCAATTTTTGGGCTCCTACCGTTTAGCGGGAAATCGGATTCAAAATGGGCGAGTCTAGCTTGATATCAAGCTAGAACCTCCCATTCTTTTACGGTTAGAATGGTTCGATCGAAAAAATTCAAACGCCAGAATTATGGGCTATTTATGTGCTAATTAGTTGCTCTAATCTCAATTTTTGGGCTCCTACTGTTTAGCGGGAAATCGGATTCAAAGTGGGCGAGTCCAGCTTGATATCAAGCTAGAACCTCCCATTCGGTTACGGTTAGAATGGTTCGATCGAAAAAATTCAAACTCCAGAATTACGGGCTATTCATGGGCTGATTAGTTGCTCTAATCCCAATTTTTGGGCTCCTACCGTTTAGCGGGAAATCGGATTCAAAATGGGCGAGTCTAGCTTGGTATCAAGCTAGAACCCCTCATACGGTTACGGTTAGAATGATCCGATCGAAAAAATTCAAACGCCAGAATCATAGGCTATTCATGGGCTAATTAGTTGCTCTAATCCCAATTTTTGGGCTCCTACTGTTTAGCGGGAAATCGGATTCAAAATAGGCTAGTCTAGCTTGATATGGAGCTAGAACCTCCCATACGGTTAAGGTTAGAATGGTAGTTGCAAATTTGCAGTGAGAAAACGTCGATATCTATTAACTGAAAATTGATTTATTTGCACTCTCCGCAAATGTAAATCTATATCTCTACAAGTAAATCCATGAATTCTTTTTTCACGTGTGTATGTTCATTATGTTTTTAAGTAAATAGTGTATATATGGAATTTATATAGTGAAATATCATTATTTATTAAATCAATTTTTTTTCTAAGGAAAAGCCTCTTTGCCGTTGCTGGGGGCCGCAGTCAGTGGCACAGTGGTAGAGCGTTTGTATCTTGTGCGTGTGATTCCTGGTTCCATCCCAGATCACGCCAATTGATCTTTGTGCTTAACAAACACCATGTACTTGGGTTTTATCGGCATATCTACCGCTGTGCCATTGCGGGCCCCAGCAACGGGGAAGAGGCATTTCCTATAAACTAAAAAAAATATTTAAAAAACAATATGATATTTCACCATATAAATTCTATATATACACTACTTGCTTCCAGACATACTGAACATATAAACGTGAAAAGACATTTCATAAATTTACTAGTAGAGATATATATTTGCATTCGCGAAGAATGCAAAAAAATCAATTTTCAGTTAATAGATATCGACGTTTTCTCACTGCAAATTTGCAACTATCATCCCACGTTATCTAGAAATCAATACCAATCTTGCATGAGATTTCTTGCGAACGATAGAAGAACTAAAATCGACATTAGAGGAACTAATTAGAAAACAAATAAATCATAATTCCGGCATTTTAATTATTTGATTATTTATAGCACTAGGTTTATAGCTAGAAGTTATGCCAAATCCCACAATTTGATGAAGAACTCCTGCTAAACGGTAGCAGCCCCAAACTCGGAATTAGAGCACCAATTAACCCAAAAATAGCCCATAATACCGGCGTTTGAGTTTTTTTGGATCGGACCATTGTTACCGAATCGGAGGTTCTAGCTTGATGTCAAGCTAGACTCGCCAGTTTTGTTTGCCAATTCCCGCTAAACATTAGGATCCAAGAAATAGAATAACAGCAACACATTAACCCATAATTCTGGCGTTTGAATTTTTTCGACCGGACCATTCTAACCCTAACTACATGGGGGTTCTGGCTTGATATCAAGTTAGACTCGCCATTTTGAATCCGATTTCCCGCTAAACAGTAGGAGCCCAAAAATTGGGATTAGAGCAACTAATTACCCCATAAATAGAACATAATTCTGGCGTTTGAATTTTTTTGGATAGGACCATTCTAACCGTAACCGAATGGGAGGTTCTAGCTTGATATCAAGCTAGACTCGCCCATTTTGAATCCGATTTCCCGCTAAACAGTAGGAGTCCAAAAATTGGGATTAGAGCAACTAATTAGCCCATAACTAGGCCACAATTCTGGCGTTTGAATTTTTTCGATCGGATCATTTTAACCGTATGCGGGGTTCTAGTTTGGTATCAAGCTAGACTCGCCCATTTTGTATCCGATTTCCCGCTAAACAGTAGGAGTCCAAAAATTGGGATTAGAGCAACTAATTACCCCATAAATAGAACATAATTCTGGCGTTTGAATTTTTTTGGATAGGACCATTCTAACCGTAACCGAATGGGAGGTTCTAGCTTGATATCAAGCTAGACTCGCCCATTTTGAATCCGATTTCCCGCTAAACAGTAGGAGTCCAAAAATTGGGATTAGAGCAACTAATTAGCCCATAACTAGGCCACAATTCTGGCTTTGAATTTTTTTCGATCGGACAATTTTAACCGTAACCAAATTGGGTCTTTTAGCTTGATATCAAGTTAGACTTGCCCATTTTAAATCCGATTTCCTACTAATTAATAGGAGCCCAAAAATTGGGATTAAAGTAAATAAGTAGTCCATAAATAGCTCATAATTTTGGCGTTTGAATTTTTTCGATCGGACCATTCTAACCGTAACCGTATGGGAGGTTCTAGCTCCATATCAAGCTAGACTAGCCTATTTTGAATCCGATTTCCCGCTAAACAGTAGGAGCCCAAAAATTGGGATTAAAGCAACTAATTAGCCCATGAATAGCCTATGATTCTGGCGTTTGAATTTTTTCGATCGGATCATTCTAACCGTAACCGTATAAGGGGTTCTAGCTTGATACCAAGCTAGACTCGCCCATTTTGAATCCGATTTCCCGCTAAACAGTAGGAGTCCAAAAATTGGGATTAGAGCAACTAATTAGCCCATAACTAGCCCACAATCCTGGAGTTTGAATTTTTTCGATCGAACCATTCTAACCGTAAAAGAATGGGAGGTTCTAGCTTGATATCAAGCTAGACTTGCCAATTTTGAATCCGATTTCCCGCTAAACAGTAGGAGCCCAAAAATTGGGATTAGAGCAACTAATTAGCCCATAAATAGCCCATAATTCTGGCGTTTGAATTTTTTCGATCGGACCATTCTAATCCTATGGGGTGTTCTAGCTTGATATCAAGCTGGACTCGCCCACTTTGAATCCGATTTCCCGCTAAACAGTAGGAGCCCAAAAATTGGGATTAGAGCAACTAATTAGCCCATAAATAGCCCATAATTCTGGCGTTTGAATTTTTTCGATCGGACCATTCTAACCATATGGGGGGTTCTAGCTTGATATCAAGCTGGACTCGCCCACTTTGAATCCGATTTCCCGCTAAACGGTAGGAGCCCAAAAATTGGGATTAGAGCAACTAATTAGCCCATAAATAGCCCATAATTCTGGCGTTTGAATTTTTTCGATCGGACCATTCTAACCATATGGGGGGTTCTAGCTTGATATCAAGCTGGACTCGCCCACTTTGAATCCGATTTCCCGCTAAACAGTAGGAGCCCAAAAAATGGGATTAGAGCAACTAATTAGCCCATAAATAGCCCATAATTCTGGCGTTTGAATTTTTTCGATCGGACCATTCTAACCATATGGGGGGTTCTAGCTTGATATCAAGCTGGACTCGCCCACTTTGAATCCGATTTCCCGCTAAACGGTAGGAGCCCAAAAATTGGGATTAGAGCAACTAATTAGCCCATAAATAGCCCATAATTCTGGCGTTTGAATTTTTTCGATCGGACCATTCTAACCATATGGGGGGTTCTAGCTTGATATCAAGCTGGACTCGCCCACTTTGAATCCGATTTCCCGCTAAACAGTAGGAGCCCAAAAATTGGGATTAGAGCAACTAATTAGCCCATAAATAGCCCATAATTCTGAGATATGTTCCGTGCGTTTTGGTGTTGGTGGTTGGTCTAACTTGACACGCGTCAATATTAGTGTTGAATCCATAGTTTACGGGATCGATGAGAGAAACAGTGACACTTCTGATGCTGTAACAGTCCAAGTTCAGCCCTGATAGTTGAGGAGGGGGAAGTTGCAACGTAGGGGAGGGGAATAAACATTTAAAATGATCGGAAATGGCTAATATTAGTGTCGAATCCATAGTTTTAGGATTTGCTGAGATTAACAGTGACAATTTTGACGCCGTGTGCCGCAGCACGGTTGAGGGGAGGAGGAGTTGTATATAATAATGATTGAAAATGACCAATATTAGTGTCTAATCCATAGTTTTCGGGATCATTATGATGAACAGAGACATTTCCGATCCGGTTTAAATCCAAAATCAGCTCCACAAGTTGAAGAAGGGGGAGAAAGAGATATATTAAAAATGGTCGAATATGTCCACTATCAGTAGAATTTATAGTTTTCTGGGTCGCTTAGATGAGCAGTGATACTTTCGATCCCGTTTAAATTCAGATTCAAACCTTCAACTTGGTTGAGGGGGAGTAAAACGTTTAAAAATGGTCGAAAATGACAGATCCACATTTTTGGGGTCGCTCAGATGGACAGTGATACTTCCGATGACATAGGCCGCAACAAGGGGGAGGGGGATATAATGATTCGAAATTAGTGTTGAATCTATAGTTTCTGGGATCGCCGAGATGAACAATGACACTTCGTATGGTGTTAATTCCAAATTCAGCCGCGCGTCTTCTGAGAGGGGGAGAGGGAAATAAAAAATAACCCATATTAGTGTCGAATCCATAGTTTCCTGGGTCACTGAGATGACCGGTAACACATCCAATGCCGTGCCGCACAACATGAAAGAAGAGGAGGGGGATATATAAATGTTCAAAATTATCCGACACTAGTGTCTGATCCGTAGTTTTTAGGGTCGCTGAGATGAAGAATGACACTTAAGATCCCGTTTGAAACCAAACTCAGCCCCGTAGCTTGGGAGATAATGAAATGATCGAAAATGATTAATATTAGCGTCGAGTACGTGGTATTCGGGATCGCCGAGGTGATCAATAATCTTTCCGATGCCGTTTAATTCGATGCCATTAAAAACGAAAACAGCATATTTCACGGGTACAGAACACATGAGACACGGAATTGTGCATTTAAATTTTCATTTCACCCAGCGAAGCGGGTATATACTAGTAAAACCTCATAACTTTGGAATCACCAAACCGATCTCATTCAAATTTTCAACATGGATGAAGTTCGGACCTGGGATGACTTTTATCATTTTAGTTTGACGGTCCAATGTAGGGAGGGGAAGAGGGTGTATCAGACCACCAGTCTTAGACATTTTTCTCAGCTTCTAGTGCACGTAGACGCTGGAAACAAAAAATGAATGACCAAATGGTACATGAAGAATCAAATGGTGATACTTCCATATCCAGTGGCGTAGCGGGAATACACCAAGGGGGTCAACACCAAAATTTTTAGTGGAAAATGGTATCAATTTCGATTTTTTGGAAGTAATATTGAAAAAGAATTAACTTTTACGGGAAACACTTTTCGTTAAATTCTACGGTTTCGGATCTACGTCTATTATTTGTTGTATTGCTACTATCAGACAACCCGGTAAACTCATTTTTCTGTTCATAGTGCACGGAGACACTTCAAACAGAAAATGAATGACTAAATCGTATCTGAAGAATAAAATGGTGATACTCCCATATCCAGTGGCGTAGCGGGAATGCATCAAAGGGATTAACTCCAAAATTTTTAATGGAAACTGGTATCAATTTCGACTTCTTTGAAAGTATTACTGATAAAGAAACAACTTTTACGGGAAACACTTTTCGTCATATTCTACGGTTTGGTATCTACTTATGTTATTTGTTGAATTGCCACTTCAGACCAATTGCCATCTCAGTCATTTTCCTCTGTTCGTAGTACACGCAGACACTTCAAACAACAAAAAACTGAATGACCAAATCGTACGTGAAGAATCAATGGTGATGCTTCTATATCAATTGGCGTAGCGGGAATACACCACGGTGGTCAACTCCAAAATTTCAAATGGAAATTGGTATCAATTTCGATTTCTTTGGAAGTATTATTGAAATAGAAACAACTTTAACGGGAAACACTTATCGTTAAATTCTGCGGTTTGGGATCTACGTCTGTTATTTGAAGTTGAATGCTACTATCAGTCCGCCGGCACAGGCATTTTTCTCTGTTCGTAGTGCACGTAGACACTTCAAAAAAAAAAAAAGGATTCAAACTGGACCAGTAGTGTGCGTTGTGTATGCTGACATCTCCATTCCTCTTGAAGGTTGCTACATCCGTCCACAGAATGTCCCGGTGGAAACATGGGTTTCCTGGCACTCATCCACTGACAAAACTAGACGGATATGTAAATCTTGTTCTCGGAGTTCCTGATTCAGATGAACATGGTCAAAATGGAGCACGTTGTTGAGCAGAATCCTCCAAACCGTCATGTTGCTTATCGCAGCATCCCTGGCGAATCGTGTTTTCGAGATTTGGGGAACCACATGGACTGCAGCAAGGATGCCGCGAGACCGTTTATCCTAAACACGGCGCCTGATCTGCTGACGTCTTTTGTGTTGAGAAGGGACATGTCCAGTCCTCTGCACACCAAGTGCAAGACGAAACGCTTTCCTCGACTGCCCAGCACGATTGAGAAACCGTTGATCATATAGCCGCGCAGCCTCGCGATAATTCTTCCGACTTCACTCAATACTATTAACATAGCAAAAGCTACGATATTCGAAAACATCGTTTGAGTTCCCTCAAGCACACGAAATAATAGTCTATAGGAGCCGAAATCAACAAACATTCAACACTTTATCTTTCAACTACAAACAACAAATATTCAACTGTTTTAAATCAGAACTTTTTTTCCGTTTTCTTCTCTTCTTCTACTTTGTCAGATGGCACTTCATTAATGTATTTTTCGCTACTAATAAACATCATACAAAAATTTCTCCCTTTTCACTCCTTTTTGCAGCTTCTTTCCCTCTTAACCCCCGTCTTCACCTGTATCTCATTCTTATGTGCAGGTGTTGCTTTGGCGCACGACACTTTGAACTATTTACATGTAAAATTCAATTCTTTGTATGGATAGGCATGTTTATAAGGAACAAATGGCGACAGAATGAAATACAAAGTAATACTCTGTATTATAGGTTTACAAGTGTAGTGTTCTAGTATAAAATGATCACAAGTGATTTACGCCGGATATAATAAGTGAGTGTATATAAAAGATGGCACTATTAGATGTTATTTTCCACTGGCAGCATATTTTTGCACAATGTAAAAAACCTGTATTTTATATGTTCAAGTGCAACGTTACTGGAAAAAAAATTACAAGTGCTATTGAAATTCGTACCATTGACAAAACCCATTCCTTTTCATCTTGGCTTGCGCACATATCCCCGACTGCTGACAGACTTGTTCCTTTCGGACGCACTCCCGCGCTAGCGTACGGACCCACCAGCTTTATTCTTCCCTGACCCGAGTGGATAGCATTCGTGTTTTAATGGCCACCTAAGGCAGGTTGGTTTGAGTTTTTGCACTATAATATTTAATTATTCATCCCTGTATTTTATCTATGCCAAGTGAGACATTTTCATGTCGCCAAGGGAAAACTTTTAGGGGATAATAAGAAGGAAATTAGTAAAAGAATTATAAGTTTTAACAATTGTTTCTAGTGGTGTGCCAAAAGTAAACTTGTACGCATTCCTTTTCTCTCTAACTCTCTTTTTCACCTGTGTCTCAACGGTTTGCTTTAATTCTTCAGACTTCTATCCATCATCTTTTTGTATCATTTCTTTATACTTATCCTCTACATCTTTTTTCTTGAGTAATCCCTTTATATCTTCGCCTTCTCTTTTATTTTTACACATTCTTATTATTTTACTATCTACATTTCTGTATTGTTTTCTTCTGTTTCTTTCTTTCGTAACTTTATTTTCTGTTCTCATCTGTTTACCATATTTGTTTTGGACTTCTATTATTTGTATTCTTTCCTTCTATTATTGTTGACCTTGTACGTATTCCCTGACTCATACTAAGGTATTCCATTTCTACTACCTGTTTGTCGGTGTGTCGGTGTGTCTACAGACCTGATTCCTCTGTTATCGATTTTCTGGTTCAAGATTCTCGTGTTTAACCTCTGAATTTCGTTTTACCAATTAAATTCGATAATTTACTAGTGAACATATTTTCTTCTCTGTATTGGCTACCTGAATGGAGCTTAACACAAAATCTCCACTGAACTAAAATTTCGTTCATCTTCTACATTCGTATTTGCTTCTGTCATCTAATTCTTCTGTAATTCAGTAAGAATGAAGATCTTGTTTTCCTTCTGAATATCTTCATCAGGCAACTCATTGATTCTTCTTATGTACCTATTTGTATACCTTTTGGACAATAGTGTGCAAAATGATTATATTCGTTGCAATCCCTACATTGTGCGCTCCTAGCTGAACAATGATATCTAAAATGTTTTCCACATGCTAAATAACCATATTGATAACATCCATATTTTCCTGTGATTGTTTCAGAACGAAATCTATTGATTTTATATAGTTTGTCCTGGTAGATATTTGTATCTTTGGTTGGTCTTTTGCGACATTCACTTGTAGCGAGAAAAAATGTTTTTGTACACTGATTTAACAATGCACATCGCATAGATATAGCAAATCATGTAGCAATACTGCAAAGGGAAGTAACCATGTTTTGTGAATTTTATTCGAGTGGAAGAAGTGAATCTAGCTGCTCTCACTGTATTATTGATCTTCATTTGGGCCTAATTATCTGTTCTATATATTATATTCCCAAAATCATCAAACGATGAAAAGTTTAAAATTATTAAACACTAATATACATCGTGATTTCTCCTTGTGAAAATTCTATCAAGATTAACAATACGATACAACCACGAAAAACAACACGTCCTACGCAAACGGATTTTTCAGTGGCATCAAAACATAAAAACCTTCAAAGTGATAATATCAAGCTTATTCAAGGTGATGGTGTCCAAAACATATTAGTTAAAATCTTCAAGGTGTCTATTTTAAATTGAAAAAAACATATTTTCCAGAATAAACAGTGCCTTGTTAAAACTAAAACAGTTTTTAGTGATACTATAAAACCAGGCATTTTTAAAAATTATCATCATTCGACCTACACCTGCTAAGAGTGTGGTATGGTACAATTATTCTGCGTCCAGAGGAACCACCCAGGACTGACAGCGGTGATGGAAGGCCTGTGTTTGTGAGTATGAGCTTTGCGCTGATGAACTTTTACATGACATAAATGTCGTGAGGGGAGGACTACAAGACATTATAAACACACGAGAGTATCAGGGATTTCTCCTTGATAGACCCTACCATCGTACTACTTATATTTCACATCATGATATTGTAAATATTGTTTGTATCTATATCGTTTACATTTATGGTGACGGTTTTAATAAATACCACAAATATATGACACTTGTCATTTTATTAAAATTCTGACTACTTAACGTGACAGTTTATTGTTGCTACATTCAGTAACATAATTAGTATCATATTATTAGTAACATATTAAACATATTATGGCTCCCCCAGAGGAATCTCTCTCGTGTGGTTCTTAGTGTCTGTGTTCCTCTTTTCACACATATAAGGCACTTTTTTGCTTTGTTAACTCCATTGTGGTCATTTCATTTCTCACATTCTCTTGTCATGCCCACGACTCGCAGTCAGGCTTCTTTCATTCCCTTAAACACACCTCAAGCTCAAAATTCAAACAATATGGCAGGTATCTCTTCCATCATTCCCGATATATACAGTGCGTCCAAGGAAAAAAGCGCGGATTTATTTTTACAAAATTTTTTGAAGATCGCACTGGTCAATAACTGGGATGACTCAAAATGCATAAAGATTTTCGAAAAGTCCCTTTCTGGACCCGCTCAACATTGGCTCTCCACCCAAAATCTCTCTACCCTTCCCTGGTCAACCGTCCAACAAAAATTCCTAAAACAATTTGGCGACGAACAGGTTCCACGATCTCGCATTCATCAGTATAGGGCTCGAGTTCAACTCCCTAATGAACCACTTTCTCATTACGTTTTCGCAAAGAAATTTCTGGCAGATCAGGCATACACGCAATTAGATTTTCAGGAGTTTCTTTTAGAATGCGTGTCGAGTATGACACCCGAGAACATACGTTGGTTTGGCACTCGCACCATATCTGACTATCCCACATTTATTGATGAGGTTACAACCTTAGAACGCACTCACCTCATGGCCCAAAAGCGAGAAACCGACTCTTCCTTTTCACGCCAAACTTCAGATGTCCCAACTTCTAGCGCCATTCAAGAACTAACTCATCAAGTTTCACAGTTACAGCTTCATCTCAACACCCTTTCAAATTCTCAACCTACCTCTGTTCATTTCGCTCCTACCCGTTCTCGTTCTCCTAGTCCTCACAATCACAACACCCTCTCTCCTAACCATAAATCCCTTCCCTTTCCACGGTCCCTCTCACCCCATCCGCCGTCCTCCTGTCTCCAACATTCTCATTCCACCAATCCAACATCTTCTTCTTCTAACTCGTGTACTCATTGCTCCACACACCCATCTCATTGTTGTCAATGTACCGCCTCATCTCATTGTCAAACTGTCCCTCAGTCTCCCCCAACCCGTAACACTCCACGAAATGATTACAATAACGGCTCTCGTAAAGGCAAGAACAATAAGCGTTTTAACACTAAGCATTCTTCCCAACCCCAAAACGTCTATACTACACAACAGCCAACCATACCCATTCCCCCATATCCATTCTATCATCCCTTTTTTCAATATCCTACCCCTACCCACCTACCCTCCCTCCCTTCCCCTTCCCCTGTCTCCACAAACTCTCGTACCAATAAACCAAAAAACGCCCAAAATTAGCGCGAGAGCACACCAGTCTCCTCGCGCTTAATTCTCCCTCATCCCCTTCTTCCCCTCCCTCTTCCTCAGATTACTTCCAATTACCGTTGCATTTCAAAGGCAAATTACCTTACGTCAAAGCCCGTTGCATGACCAAGGATGTTTTCTTTTGCCTTGACTCTGGTGCTGAAGTCAGTCTCTTTCCAGCCGACCAACTCGACCCTTCGGTTCGTACTTTTAAGCTTCACACGGTTCTAAATGGTCTTTCATCATCTCCGGTACATCTCTCCCGTGCTACCATCCTCAACTTGAATTTTAATGGTCATCAATACTCTGTACTTTTCCGTTTGGTTCCTTTCAAAAACTTTCCTGCTATCCTTTCCAGTAAATTTCTTCAAGACCATCAAGCAACCCTTGATTTTGACAAAGGCATCCTATCATTACGTCATCTAGGTCGCATGCCTCCAGCCGATAATGCAATACACAGCGTTAATACAAACACATTTCACTTTTTCAAAAAACATCCCACTCCTCACATTGTTTTTCAAGCACGTAGGAGACTTGTCATACCACCCCGTTCAGCTAAAGCAGTTCCTCTCAAGGTTAACGGTCACTTTCCAAATACATCCTTCCGGCTACATACTCCTATCTTACGAAACTTAAGTAACTGTTATATGACGCATGCTGTTGTTTCCATAGATAACCTTGTTTTGCCACTTGCAAACGTCTCGTCTCGTCCCCAGATTATAAAGGCCAATACTCCCATTGTTATTGGTTCTATATTTTCACCACCGGAACAAAACACTAACGCTTACACCATCAGACAGGTTCATTTTCCCACGGACGAGGACGCTTCACGACACAAAGCACAACGCCTTAAAGAAATCGGTCATCTCATTGACATTAACAAATTTCGCTTTTCCCCTGACATGAACGAACATCAAACTGCTCAAATGAAGGCGCTACTTTCTGAATATGCTTTTCTTTTTCAATGGCACGACAATGATTTTACAAAAATACCCACCTTTTCGGCCACGTTAGACTTAGAATCAGACGTTCCCTTTCAGTCCCCCCAATTCGTCATTCCACACAGACTTAGACCGCGAGCAAGAGAGCTCGTCCTGCGCCTCATTAATCAAGGAGTGTTTGAACAATCAGATTCTCAGTATAGAAATAACATATTATTTGTTTTAAAACCAAATTCCAAAACTGAGCTAAGGGCCGTTTTTGATCTCAGGGGCCTTAACTCCCGTTCCAGAACAATAGCTTCTCCTTTAGAAGATATACAGGACGTTCTAGAGTCTCTTTCTGACTCAGTTTGGTTCAACTCCTTTGATTTACACTCCAGTTTCTATCAATTAGACTTAGATCCCAAGGACAGACCGGCCACTGCGTTCTCCATTAAGGGTCTTTCTCTCCCTTTCAATCACCTTCAGTTGACATCTGTTCCTCAGGGTTTCAAAAATGCCTCCATTTTACTTCAACAAGCTCTTCAAACCATTTATAGGGACATCTTCCCCAACAATATTACATCATTCGTTGACGACATGTATGTCCACGCAGATTCGTTCGATCAGATGATGATTGTGCTTCGTGCCTTCTTTCAGCAAGCCGCCAAACATTCTCTGCTCTTTAACATAAAAAAATCAGTTTTCGGATCAAAAAGAATTAAATGTTTAGGCCATATTATTGACAATCACACTCTACAACCTGACCCTGATAAGATGTCAGCTTTAGCTCAGGCACCCAGACCGGCCACTCTCAAAAGCCTCAAAAGCTGGTTAGCCAGTGCAAATTTTTTCCGACGTTTTTTCAAAAATTTTTCCATCATTCTTGCACCCCTTTATCAGGCTCTGTCAAACAATCCTAAAAAGCTCATCTGGACTCCTGAGCGCGTTCAAGCGTTTGAAACAATGCAGAAACTTCTAACCTCACCCCCCGTACTTGCTCTATATTCAACCCGCAATACACACCACATTCTCATGACAGACGCCGCATCAGTAGGCGTCGGGGCGGTGTTATTACAGAAAGATCTCACTACTAACGTTGTGCAACCTGTTTGCTATGTCTCTTCCAGACATCCCAAAACCGTTTCCCCCCTTCCCATCTTCCATCAAGAATTATATGCAGTGTACTTTTCTCTTCGGAAATTAGAAAAATATTTGTTAGGCCACCATTTCACCCTAGTTACTGACAATATTTCTCTTCTTGCCGTTCGGAAAACAATTGTTCCATCCCCAAAAATTTTGAGATGGTTAAACTACATTAATACATTTGACTTTACAATCAAACATGGAAAAAGCCATCAGAACCCCATAGCTGATTATCTTAGTAGGCATCCTGCTCCTCTTACGCAAGACACGAAAGACATGGACAATGAAGTTGTGCCTGATTCTGTACTTCTAACTATCGATAACAACTTGGATCTATCTCGCCTACAGGGTGAAGATAAATTCTTCTCCAAAATTATCGAGACTCTCAACAAACGAGACGAGACAGATCCTTCATTCCAACGTCTCAACAAACAATACGTTATTCAGAAAGGCATACTTTACAAAAAACTGTACCGAGTACCTAACTCTCGATTACTGCTCTGCGTACCCGATAGTCTTAAACCAGCTTTATTCGATGAGTATCATGACTCAATGACTCACATAGGTTTTACCAAGATGTATTGGATGTTGCGATACAAGTATTTCTTTCCGCGCCTAAAATCATGGCTAGCTCAGAAACTTAAATCATGTAAAGGCTGCGCCATCTTTAAACGCAATTACATGCCTAATAACCCCACAATTCAGCGTTTTCCTCAGTCAGGCCTATTTGAAACCTTTTCTTTGGACCTAGCAGGCAAACTAATACCCAGCGATCCCGAAGGTTTTCAATACTTTTATGCAGCTACGGATCACTGTACTGGATTCACCATTACTCATCCCATTACAACTCCAAACAGCGACAACTTCATCAATTTTATCACAAACCATATCATTCTTCCATATAATACTCCTCGCACAATCTACTTAGATCTTCAGAGTTCACACCGGTCTACAGTATCGTTAAACTTCCTTAAGTCTCTTAACATAACAGTTAAGTACGGCCTACCCTATCAACATCGTTCTCTAGGCACAGTCGAACAAAGATTAGGCTCCTTGCAAACGAGTCTCAAATTTCTGTGCCAAGACAACCAGAAATTTTGGCCTCGCTTCCTTGCGCATGCCACTGCGGCTCTGAATAAATCACCCTTAACTTCCATTGGTCTATCTCCTCATTTTCTCCTCTATGGCGTTCAACCCACTTTACCATTAGACAATTTGCTACATGTTCAACAAGAAACTTTGAATACTAATGATCGCCTACTTGCACTCAAAGAAATGAGGGACCTCGTTGAATTTCGAAAACACCAAGTTTTCACTGATCTGAAGAAGCGCATTGAGAAGGTCAAAAATCCAACACAGTTCTTCCCTGACAGTTTAGTTATGGTCTTAGATACCTCAACAAAACCCAACACTTGTAAGCCATTATCCCGTCTTTATAAGGGACCCTACAAAGTGATTTCGAATGTCTCGGCTGATGAGTATCTTCTAGATATTGATGGGAAGCCAACGGTCATTGCTAAGACCCGTTTGAAACTGTACATCCCACCTACAAACCCAGACCCCGAATTTGAGTATAAGTACAAGCGCTTCCTCAGTACCTCTAAATAGGATCCGACCACACATTACTTCAAAACCCAACTACCAATTACATTTCACGTTATGTTTTGATTATCTAATTTAACGTTCCTAGTGAAACATGATCCCTTTCTGTAGTACCACACTGGCAAAACTTCCGACTTTGTCTCTCGTTATGCCATAATTACAGATACAGGTAGGCAACACACATTACAGGCAATATTTCTCCCGTGCGGAATTTTTTTCTTCCGGTAGTTCATTATTATTGCATATGCTTCGTCTCCTGTTTTTAGGCAACCCGCTGTACATGCACTATTTCTCCCGTGCAACGACTCCTAGTTACGCTCATAACAACCTCTACGCTTTTCCTTCTCCCCATAAGCAATATACCGGCATAATTCATTATTCACGTCATTTTCTTTCCTAGGCGCGCAAGGAAAGACTCTCC
Source organism: Thermobia domestica (assembly GCF_964235325.1). Taxonomy (NCBI): domain Eukaryota; kingdom Metazoa; phylum Arthropoda; class Insecta; order Zygentoma; family Lepismatidae; genus Thermobia; species Thermobia domestica. Next base: position 335,012,195 of record NC_137455.1, on the reverse strand, counting down.
ATCTCATTTCCTTCTTGCGTCCTTTTTTGGGAACGGCTGGTCCGACCCCACATGATATCACTAAGGTCGCTAGGACGAAATGCTTTCTCTCATCCATACACAATTTTTCGGTACTTACCTCGTACTCTGTCCTCCGCCATTTTCATTCCTCGTTCTAGATATCTTAACAAATCCTCTCATTATGATGTTAATAAAACACAAACCCACCACCACACATTCGCGGACGGCACACATTAATTGCCATTGCTACTCGCGTCTCCATTTTTTTTCTTAACACCCGTATACAAGCTCCTTTTGCTCACGACTGGCAACCTCATGCAGTTTCTCCCGAATCATTTGTCTTCCAGGTCAACTTACGGTACCTTGGCCAGGAATAAACTACGTCTCACTAATATATATATATATATATATATATATTTTCCTTCTGTCCTACTTAATGGCAAATTCACTCTTCATTTCTATACTTCTTCTACTATAACGGAATCTTTCGCTATCCACGACCATACTTCCGTACACAGCACACACAGTAATAGTAAACATGATCATAAAAAAAAATCAATAAATAAATAAATAAATAAAAATAAAATAAGGGGCTCGTCTCTTACAATTTTTTTTCTCTCTTTTCTTTTAGCATCCTCTTCTTTCTGGTTATACCCGGTGTTGCAGCTGGCGACTTTATTCCCATATCTTTATACATTGCAATCCCCCTCATCTTTCTCTTCTTTATCATTGGTGGCTTCTTTTACATCAAGTTTTTTTTAACTCATAAATTTCGTCGCTCCTTTACCCACCCAACGCCTACCAGCCACACTTACACCGTATCTTACACACCTCCCGCTGCTCCGAACCCAATCTATCTTCCTCTTTTTCATACCAATAACGTCACACACCCCGGAATCTCCGTATCTCCCTAAAGATTGATCAGGTGCCTTCTTCATTACAGTTCGCCATTATACATATTTTTACGTTATCCCTTTTGTTCCTTGTACGTTACTTTTGCAATTATCTCTTCTCCCTCTTTTCTTTCTTTTAGTCCTTTAAAAAAAAATAGGTTTTCACAATGGTCTTTAACAAGTAATTCAGTGCCTCCTGTCATGTAATTTCTTTTCCGCATCCGGCCTCTTTTCACAAACGCACCTGGGCTACCCATCATCTTGCTACCCGTTTCCATGGATGATGCCTACCAAGTCGCAGTTTCCTTTTCTGGATGATGGACCTCTCGACTTCCAGACCACAAGATGCTGTCCATTCTGGCTCAAGGATCAAGCCTTCCAGATAGCAGACTTCCAGGAGATAGCCCTTGACTCTCGACGTGCTGCACCACCACGATCAGGATTTCCCGAGTTCCAGCCTTCCCGGATACACTATTGGGATCACGCTCGACATCTACACGGATCCAGCAGTTTTAGTGATTTTTTTTTCTCGTGTGTGTGTTTACTAGTGCCTCCTTCCTCTAGTGTTTTTGTTTCTTTCTTTTGTGCACCAGCCTCATGGTTATAAAAGTCAAACGATGAAAAATTTTAAGGGATTCCATGTCACTGGTTCTCATGAACAGTTGACCATTGTACTTTATTAAAAGGGGGATTATTATATTCCCAAAATCATCAAACGATGAAAAGTTTAAAATTATTAAACACTAATATACATCGTGATTTCTCCTTGTGAAAATTCTATCAAGATTAACAATACGATACAACCACGAAAAACAACACGTCCTACGCAAACGGATTTTTCAGTGGCATCAAAACATAAAAACCTTCAAAGTGATAATATCAAGCTTATTCAAGGTGATGGTGTCCAAAACATATTAGTTAAAATCTTCAAGGTGTCTATTTTAAATTGAAAAAAAACATATTTTCCAGAATAAACAGTGCCTTGTTAAAACTAAAACAGTTTTTAGTGATACTATAAAACCAGGCATTTTTAAAAATTATCATCATTCGACCTACACCTGCTAAGAGTGTGGTATGGTACAATTATTCTGCGTCCAGAGGAACCACCCAGGACTGACAGCGGTGATGGAAGGCCTGTGTTTGTGAGTATGAGCTTTGCGCTGATGAACTTTTACATGACATAAATGTCGTGAGGGGAGGACTACAAGACATTATAAACACACGAGAGTATCAGGGATTTCTCCTTGATAGACCCTACCATCGTACTACTTATATTTCACATCATGATATTGTAAATATTGTTTGTATCTATATCGTTTACATTTATGGTGACGGTTTTAATAAATACCACAAATATATGACACTTGTCATTTTATTAAAATTCTGACTACTTAACGTGACAGTTTATTGTTGCTACATTCAGTAACATAATTAGTATCATATTATTAGTAACATATTAAACATATTATATACTAGCAACCTGTGCTGAATGGATACAAAATCATTGAAAACATGGTCGTCCCTGCATCAGGATTCATAAAACTCGTAGTGCCGTAACAAGGCGGAAGGGTGGTGTAAGGAAGCACTGCCTTCGCCAATTTCAGGAGGGGACTTGACTGGTGTCCAACTTTTTGTTTTGCACAAATTAGTACCTAACTCAAGAGTGCTAAGCATTTTCCGAAAGTAAACCTGGAAATATAAACATGTGAATATTAGTTCACCTTTTTAGGGGAAAGGAGGTAGCCCCAGACATTTTAACACATTGAACTGCCTCTTGGTAAAAAGATGTAAAATTGCCCCGAAATAAGCCTGAAATATGGAATGTGAACTTTATTAACAAACTGAACATATCGACATAAATGCTAAAATAATGAAATAGACAAATGGCAATACAGATCGCTAAATTTCACATATTTGGAATATTGGCGAGCACTAAGGAACACGTAAGATGTTTGAAAAACATCATATTCTACACCTAGAAGGAACAATAAGAAAACCTATCCACGAAGCTAACAGTGGTAGCGTGTAATGGATATCTGTTGACTCAATTGAGGTGCAGTTTCATGAACCCAGCCATCGCAAGATTCACACTGCACCCAGCATTCATTGAACGTTTCACCATAAATTATACATTTAGTGGGGCTTTCTTGTTAATATTTTCTCGTTGTCTGTGTAGTGGTTCATTAGCTTCTTGTGACCTTACTTTGCTACTTCATTTCCTAAAATCGCTTTTTCTTTCAATTTGCCTCTTATATGGAATCGCGCTTTACTTAGTTCTTCTGGTGCGTGACGCTAAACGTCTCTTGCGATTTTCCGTCAATAATTATAACTGTTCACTAATGGAGAGCTCTTTACTAGTTGATGGACGAGTAGATTCTGATTTCTCGGCCATATATGGAGAACAAGGATTCGCTGCAGACGATAAACAAGAAGTATCCCCATTTTCCTTATCCCCTAATGAAGTTGAACATTGTGGGTCTTTCGAGGTAGATCTAGTGTATCATCTTGCAACACGAATCAAGTTTGCGGAGAGATAGTAGGGTTTGTAAATATCTGAGGGTTCAGTGAATATATTCCGGTGCACGCAAATCTATTGAGAGCAATATCCATGCGACACCCGTTTCAATATGCCTCTGGAACAAGTTTAAAGACGTAAATTAGTTTGAAATAAATAATTGCTAGCTTATTTTCAGATCGGTGTTATGGTTGCAACGACAGTAGCAACTAGAGATGCAAAAAAGCCGGCTTTTTTGAATTTATGGTTTTTTTCACATAAACAGCCGGCTTTTTTGGGAAAAAACGAGAATTTTGGAAATTTTGGCTTTTTTTATTTTCATGATTTTTTCTATCTAAATAGCTTTCTTATAGTATATTCTATACTTAGATAAGAATTCCATGACCTAAATGCCGTATTTCGCTCTGAAATTCACCATCAAGATGGATGGAGCACATGTTTTACGAATTAAAGCTAACATGAAGAATGTAGTATTTGAGGGCAATTTTATAGGCTATTTGACTTTATTTTAACTTTTGATTTATCAACATTTTTTTCTTCTCTAAATCATTTTAGTTTGTCATCCGTGTTTCATTTCTAAGAGCTTAGTACTCTAGCTTCTAGCGCAAAAGTTAAACTTATGTTTTTCTTTATATTCGTCAAAGCGTACGTTTTTCAATATATCCGTCAAACCGTACTTCCACATTCCTGTTATACTGTAGCTGTGCAACGATTTAGAAATAATTTTCCGGATACAATCTTAAATACTAATTTATACAAATAATCAGTAGCGGATTGAGAAAAGTACTTTGGGAGAGGTTTCTCTGATTGTTTCGTTTTCTAAAATGTCCTAATTTTATTTGGGTGGATCTTGAAGCTTATGAGTACAGGCATAATATTTCGTTTCGTTTATATATTTAGCGATAATCTTCCGAATACAACCTTGAAGATCATTTTATACTGAGAATCAGTGGCGGATTTGGAAGAGTATTTTGAGAGGGGATTTTCTTACTAATGTTTAGTTTTTCTAAACATTCGTAATTTTTATTTGACGGGAGCTTAAAGTTTATGAGTAAAGGCATAACTAATAGATATTTCCTTTGTTTTAGACATTCCGTAATTTTAGGGAACAGGCTTCAGTCCGAAAGAACACCCCTCTAACCTTCGCAAAACAGTCACTGCTGGTAATTAGTAATAATAACGCTAGGAAGTCAGCCAACTCACAGTACACGCACTATTTCTACTTCACAGATAGAATGCAGAAAAGCTTTGTCAGAATGCTCGAATGCTGGGTTGAATCCCGAACTTCCCGATAGAAGCGCAAAAGCTCCACTCAGTCATGTTTGTTGTGCAGTTGTATTTATCTTAACTTAAATATATTCCATAGTCTTTTTTTTTTGTGGTGGTGGGGTGGGGAGAGTTCCGTCATGATATGAAGGATGTGAGCCAAGAACATGGTAACCAACAAATTTTCAATTGCTGAGTTATGCAGCAGATAGACAGCAACGCATACCGCTTCGTTCAGTCCTTCATGTATAGTATTATGTGAAAAATCAGCTTTCCAACTTTCAAAATGCATTGTGCAGCAGAATCTCTAATTTCTTAAAATAGTAAAATTGTGGGTTACCATGTTCTTGCCTCACACCCTTCATATGTTGAATCACTCTTGTTAAAAATTCAAAAAAACTTGAGGACTGAGTAAACCGTAATGGTGGCTATAGAAAACTATAGCATTTCAAGAATATACAGAACCAAAAGCTCTAGCTGGGCAGCCTTTAAGTGTATCATATAAATCTAGTATTTCTCTTATGTTTTATTTTAATTTTATTTTGTTCCAAAAAGAGGGTATGGAATATTTTGAAGTAAAAATACTACATAGAATTTTGCTAGTTCTTTGTGTATTTTTAAAAAGAAGTATTTACTTTTAGGGTTGGCTGGTTTACACCAGCTGTTTTTTTTTCTTTTTCTTAAATAAACAACTGGTTTAAACCAAAAAAATAAAATGAACGAAAAATGCGAATCGTGTGAACTTCATAGTGATGTTTTCACACATCAAAAAATCTGCATTAGTTTTATTTCCTTTTCACCTTTTAATCAAGGTGTCCCATGTTCAATTCTCGGTTGAACCACAACCCTTCTTTCATGCGTAAACAAAGTAGCGGTTCGGATGTAACTTTAAGCGAGTTTTCTCCTTGATAACCTCGGTATTACGTAAGGATGTTAAGCCTGAACATAGGAAACGAAACCAAATTGTATATTTCTGCATGCCTGAATGCCTGTTATTTTATAAAGAAGCCAAGGTTGCTTAAATATATTGATAGAAATTGGCATAATTTATCGATTGCCTACGTAGCTTCCAACATTAGCTTGGATTGGACTTTCAATGATATGTACGTACTAAATTTGTTATCTAATACCTCAGTTTTAGCGTATTGATTATGATACGTTGACCTTTAAATTTTACATGCAAAGCAATAACAGGATTTTTCCGTTTTTGTTTTACATTTAGAGTAATGACGGGATTTTCCCGATGGCTAGGATGGGAGTTTCTCTATTTAAGAAATTTAGTGACCGGACTTCTTTAAGCTTATGCGACCTCTTGCAGCATAACCCTGTTGTTGCATAATAACACCAAGGCGAAACAAACTTATTTCCGTCAATATGTAATATAAATACATAAAGCAAAATATCTAAACCCAAAAGACCTGATTTAAGCCAAAAAAACAACCATGGTTATTCCCAACCCTGCTTACTTTTATATATAGGAGGTTAAAAAATTCTTATTATATACATTGGTTAAATATTTGGAATTCATAATGTAAATATGTTGAGAAGTAAAATTGTTTGAAATATCTTTTCGAAATTCATGGTTTATTTTCGAGGTTTTTTATTATTATCGGCATCAGCCACTAATTAAATGACTTTTTGTGTTATAGAGAAGCGAAACAAAATCTGCTTTATCAATTTAAAGCAGAATTTTGAAAAAAGCCCAAAATTTCCCAAGAAAAAAGCGAAGCAGAAAAAAAACGAGTTTTTTTTTTTTCAAAAAAGCCGGTTTTTTCCGAGGCCTTGCATCTCTATATTATAATAATTATTATTATTAATGAATAGGATGTTGCAGTTAGGTTTTGTTCCATGAAGTTGGGAAGTCAACTACGAAATCTCATAGGTAGTTATATAATGCTTATATGAATCATTTAGTAGCATTTGTGTTTCGCAATAGTTCGTAAGGGCAGTGAGTCTTTGAAGCAAGCCGGTAGGACAGAAAACCGAGAGAATAATGGTGCATACGTAGAAGCCAGGGATCAAGTTTTGTTGGTCACTAATTTTGGATTCCAATGGTCTCGACATTCCCTCATTAAATTAACAGTTGAATCCCTTGGGAGCAAATATATGGATTTCATGGAGAGACCGAAGTAATATATATATATATATATATATATATATATATATATGTAAGAGTACTGTAAATATGTGATGACAGACGGATAAAAAAAAGTTGTCATAAAAGTGAATGCACATATTTTTGCTAACCATTCGCATTAAAATTGAAAACATTGCGTATTAGAATAAGCTATGGTTTGTTTCATAGTTACTACGGATAAAATACTAAAATAGATAAATTGATTCGATTAGACAAATAAATTATAATATTCCAGAGTAACAGAAGTTTTAAGTGATGCAAGATTACGACGTTCAATAGTATATTAGTCATATTATATGAACTAATAGTATATTAGTTCAATAGTATAATAGTATATTTGTGTGTTCTTGCTAAGTGTTAATGCAAGTAACATGATAACGTCTTAACGTTTTAAAATCCCTCCCTTGTCAATTTTAAACTTACTGCCTGTTTCGTTTTATTGTTTTATATTATATCTTGTTTTGCAGTATTCTTGACGTTTAGTACTTCATTTTCGACGTTATAACAAAAATATTAAATTCGATGGTACGAATAGTTGAGTTAAGTTGATTTTGTGTTTAACGTCCCTTTCAGCAGTGAGGCTATATGAGACGGGACCTACTGATTAAAATGGAATCCGAATTACATGAGTTCCCGCCGGGAACCTGGGTCTCCCACCTGGTATGAATAATGTATCTTGTTTCGGTGTTTCTTGTAGGCATATAATATTGTTCTCCCGCTGGCTTTGTAGCTGGCACGTGTCTCTTCGGTCACATTGTCTCATGGAAGCAATTAAAAAATCTGAACTATTATAGTGGTTCGGATTCCACCTTGAACTATAGGTCTCCCTCTCATACAGCCTCGGTGCAGAAAGAAACAATAACCTTCATAACAGATATAACCCTACTTTAGTCTCGCCATTCCATTTCAAAATGAAATGAAATCTTACAGTTTAACGTCCCACGATTATGCCCGTTAGGTTACGGGAGGCGATGGCTAAGGCAAGTGAATGGTGATGTAAGAATTAGTGGAATGAGAATGTGGAAGGAAATGGGAGTACTCCGAGAAAACCCATGGAAACGATGTTGTCCACAACAAACTAACTTCCCCGGGGGATTGAATCAATGCGCTATTCCATTCGAAATGAAATGAAATGAAATTTTTAGTTTTACATCCCTTGGTTATACTCTATAGCTTATAATAGACGTGTGATTAATGAGGGTGAAAGATTATGAAATAATTGGTGCAAAGGAAATGAGGAAGGAAATTGGAGGACCCAAGAAAGTCAACAGCATTAATCCATGTGTTTCATTTGTTACAAAGTTAACTAGTGTTTAAAGCAATTGCTCTAATTGCATTGCTCAAATTTACTCACTGAACTCGCATTTTACACATTTTACACACAATATCTTTGTTTGTTTGTTAGTGTCTTCGTTTGTTACATTTACTCGTTTTGCAAATGCCCAGTTGGTTTGGGTGCTCACTTGTACGTACCCAGTCAAGGACGAGATACTGCATTCTGGTGCCTCTGGAAATGTAGTTTTATCGATGACGCAACTTTTGGGAGCGTATCAGGAAAATAGCTCCATTAATAAAGCAGATATGAATGCATACTCGGTTTTACTATGGCCCAGCTCGCATACGCCTTTTGTAGGGTAGACAAACAGGGGTGTGTGTGTGTGTAGGGGTGTGTGTGTGTGTGTTCCCGCATTCCTATCCTTGTTGGTATTTGCATATGGTTTAACACCTTACCAGTTGGGACCGGAAAAATTGTTGGGACATTTTCCGGTGCCAACAATTTTTAAGCCTACAGGGGCTTCGTGGCGACCCCCTGCGCCTCCTGGCCGAATTTCGGGAAGGTCCCAATAATTATAGAAAAATGTGAGAATCTGTGTAAACCGTGTGTATGCTCTGCCGAATTAGCTGCCTCCTGGTGGTCTCACACTTAAACTAAGAAACGGTGTGTAAATATGACGCACACCGCATCTATTGGCACTGCCCTGCTTACGGGATGGAGAAACGTAAGGGGAGTGGAAAGAGGAGGTGAGTCGTGCGGGGGAATACACACACAAGTAAATTTGCACAGTACTTGTTGGTACCGATACAACCTTGAAATTTTCGTTTGCGCAGTCGCGTCAACTCCCAGTAGCCTGCCTGTCACATGACAATTAAAGAGCAGTAGATGGGTTGAAATCAGGGGAGGTGTTGCTCACAATTGGAAAAACGTATATGCATATATTCACAACTCGTGCTTCCAGAAACGATGGGAACAGAAGCAAAGATTGTGATAAATGGAGTGGCTAGCGTAAAACATACACAGTGCATGATCTTATCGGGACACAATTATTGTTTCTATCTGCGTACGTAGTTCGACTTTCTGTTGCTCCAGATAACAAGGTCTGGGACCGATTAATCCATTTGAACAAGAGCGAAACAAATGTATGTTTAGAGGTACACTAGAATAGTGTAAGATTGAAGATTCACAAGCACATTTGCAAATCACAGATTCATACATATCTCCATAAAATATGTTCCAACTTTCTCACTATTTTATTTCCTTCTTTTGTCAAATAAAACCCGTTAGTTTAAACATAATAATAAACTAAATATTTATTTTAACCTTTAACATATAAAAAACTCACAATCGTAGTTTACCAATATGTAGTATACATATTCATGAAATTAATTCAAACATATGGAGTCGGAAACACGTAAGATATCTGGATTGGCAAAGGACAGGCAGCGACCGCAGCCCGTGATTGTTGGTGGGGGTGATAGGGCTAACTCGTTATTCTGTGATGCTCAGTAGAATGATAGTGTGCTTGTATCGAGTAAGTGGTCATGAAGTAAAATAAGTTAACTCTAATTTCCAAAGAGGTCAAATTATTAATGTTCGGGTATGTGATGTAAGCCTAGTGAAAGTGGTAATTGGGCTCAATGAGGCGCGATGGACATTTAGGTGACGGTCAAAGTGATGAAATTCTACAAAATTACGGGGAAAAAAAATTCTCGAAGAGGAACAATGGTTAAAAGAAAATCCTCGGTGACCGGTCTCACCTACAGCTGTTCGATATTTCGATACATCGATCGATAGATATTTTCAAATATCAAAAAATTATAAGATCGATGTTTTTTAATATTTCGATATTTTAATATTGTTCAATATTTCTTTATTTTTCAGTATTACCATATTACGATTCTTCGATTCTTTTGATACTTCAATATGCTCATGTTTCGCAGTATTTCGATATTTTCTATTTAACCTCTTCAATCTTAGGTATTTTTCTGCAATAGTAGAAAAAGTAAATTTGTATATTTTTAAATTGGAGTGCTATAAAACATACAAAAGACGTTTTGTAAGAAGAGAGTACCGCGGCATATTTATGTTTATAACCCGAAGCTGGATAATAGAAAAAAATAAAGAAAATCTGTGAATTTTAGCATATTCATTAACTAGTACACTATGTATATTAGAGTTTTTCAACTATCAAATTACGAGCACATTCTGTCAAAGGTGTCTACCAAAGGCGGCTCCTAAGGTATATTATGACAGTAAAAACTAAAGTGGTAATGCTTCAAACAAACAGACGTAAAATTTTCTCGGGTTCTGACTGTTGAGAACAAAAATAAGAAGAGTAAGCAACATTTCTTCTTTTAGTTTGATGCAACAAAACTTAATTTTTACGGGCATGACTTCTCTCTCGAGCCGAATCTGGTGTCTACATGGTAATATTTATTATTGCTATGCCCCTTCTTTCTCTTTCTGTATTTTCTGTCTGTTTTACTTTGCATGCAAATATTCAGAACAGTTTCTACTTTTCTGAATACACAGAAACCTTTCAATTAGCGCACTTGAAACCTTTTCATTGCGAACACTCAATCTTACTCCATCTTCGGTAGCTTTTGTCATCAGCTTTTCATTTCTTTCTTTATATATCTGCATCACATTCATCAGTTTTTTTCAGGTCCTTACGTAAGAGTTGTTGGTTGGTTCAGGGCTTAGCATGTCGTACAGCACCGAGGCTATAGGAAACGTGAAATACAGTTTAATGCGGAATCCTAACAACATGAGCTCCGAACAGAAATCGAACCCCGGTTTCACGCACTTAAGGCGTGCATGCTAACCATGTAGCCAGTAGGGAATATGAAAACGGAAATCCAGTATGTCTTTCTAAGAGTATCCGAAATTAAAATTGTATTTTCTATGGGCTATCAACGAATTCACTAAATACACTTCCACTCAATGCCCATATACCCAACGTACAAATATTTGTTCTTCCAGATCTACAATACCTATTTAACACATGGAGCTGGAAACACGTCAGATATCTGGATTACCAAGGACCACGCGGACACCGCAGATCTGAGCCGATGGCAATGGATTGTTATGGCCAACTCCGCACTGCGTGAGGAGTAGTAGAACGTGAATGGACAATGAGCTGAGCAGACAGTGATAGTGTAAAATGAGCGCTCTATCTAGTTTTTAATGAAGGAAAATTGTTGCTCCGTCAAGTTCTGCATGCGCGATAAAACTTGCAGGTCTGTTAGGTGTGGCGCAAAGGACATTGTCCAAAGTGATTACAACCTACAAAACTGACGGCAAATCCTCATAAGCGAAGTGAAACGGTGGAATAAACCGTCAGGCATTGCGGCGTTTGTCACTCAGTCCTCGTGTGACTGCGGCGCAAATAATGGAGAAACACAAGTAGCACGTTCCTCAACCGGCGTCGACAATCACAGTCTGCCAAGTTACATTATATGAATATGACCTGACATAGATGACCTTCATAATGGACCATGACGCTTTAGCACAATGTCAACAATGAAACATGTCGACGCCTCTGTGCCGTTGAAGGCACAAATATTCTGCTTTTAGTAGTTTCTGTGCTGATGCATACCGGCTGATGCATACGAGTGCCCGTGATTGTGTCGTAAATTTTGAAAATGATCTACTTTCTGGTCCAGTTGTGTCCGTTAGGAAACAGAAGAACACTCAGAAAAGCCATGGAATAGCAAAGTTCGCCGCACCTGTAATATGGGTGGGCAACAGGCCGGTAGCCAGCCCAAAAATTTGGGGGAGCGGCAGATGTTAGGGGACCCGATCCAACAATATTATAGTTCATCACCGTATTATAGTTCATTTGCAAGCCTACCGTGAAAATTGTAGAGGGGGCCAGCAAGTTTAGTGGGAGCCCGGCCCCCTAGACCCCCCTGGATACGGGCCTGGTGGGCAATGCAAAAGTTCACCCCACCTAGCATCCTGCAGACAGAGCAAAGTGACATTAACCTGCTATTACAAATCTGCACATGAAAAATAAGAGAAAATGAATAATTTCTTTGAGAATTTGTACCAAAATTAAAACTCAAGTATTCCGATTCTCGACTATCAACGAAGGTCATGATTTTTCAAAACGATTTCTTCACAGCTGAGAAATTTAGAAACGAAGAAAAATGTTATCTTATAGAAAAAACTCGATTAAATAAAAGATAGCAACCGTCTAATTAACATTTGAAGAGTTCAGGAAAATGGAGGGGATGTCCACTTTCGGGCGAAATTTATAAAATATAGATAAAATATATCAATAATGGGGGAAAAGTTTACGGTTAGCTTGCTATAGCAGTTTAAAAAATTCTTCTAAAATGGAACAAGTATCGCCATTACTTACAGTGGAAGAAAGGGGCATTCATTTTACTCTTATTTTTCTGATTCTTTTGTCAATAACATTCAACTGTTTATGTTCCAGTGTTGATTGGTGATACATCTAAATATAGCTTCGACAATCTATTTCTTTAAAAATTAGTAAAAAAAATATCTCCCAACATCCATCATCTTGAGCTCTTCTATGACTCTTGCAGTGGTCAAAATAAGGATTATACTTTATTCCGATACCTTCATTACATTGCACATGAAAGGCAGAGGCTCATTTCCATTTAACTAACATTTCCAGTTTGTGTTATTCCTACCTTGAACGTGATAAGAACATGGGACTGGCGAACATAAAATCAAGAGCAGAAATAGCAGAGTATTGGAATAATGTGGTCAAAGGCAGCAGAGTGAAAACTACACCATATCAAGTAAGTGAATTTGACAGCTTCATGATTCGAGATTGGATATCATTCTTAAAACCACTGTACTTGAGAAAATGTTCATTTCACTCTAGACAAATTATGGGGCTTCGAATAGAGAAAAGTGCCTTAAGATTTACGATACGTAGGGACACTTATAATGGACTTCGGTTTTCTTCTGTGATTCACCTACTATTAAGAAAAGGCCCACCACAACCAGATTTATTGGAGGAATAATTCTTACATTCAGAAATGACTCGCGTCGGAAAGCTGGACGCTTATACTACAAATTGCATGAATGTTGTAATTTACTACAATAACACTTTACAATAAAGCGTAAAGGCCTGGATATACATTACAATCAAATTGGACGAAAAATCGAATGTAAAGTAGGCCCGGATTGTAAAAATCATATTATACATCCGTGATATTGTTCTGTTACGGGCATGCGTGCAATACAGGTATATTCATGAAGTATTATACAGGGTGGTCCATAAGTCTTAGTACAGTAAATTATTATGAAAACAAACATGACTAAAGCTAATCTGACTAGTGGAGGGCGGAATTGTGTAAAACAGCTACCGATTGATGCATACGTGGTGATTGACGGCCATCTTGGATCCAGGTTATTTTCTAAATAAAAAAGTAGGCATGTGACACATCAATTAACACTGTTTTGTAGATGAATGCAGTCCTGGAAGCAGAAATACGTTATCATATTCTGTTCCAAAGTTATGATGCCCACAGAATTGACGGTTTTCTGTTTACTTGCAGGGTGAGCGACATGGTACAAACGCTGCAAGAAAGTTGTGACACCTCAAATTTGACAGATTTTCTTCTCGTTGCAGGTAGAGCGAAATGGCACTAACGGAGCAGGAAAGAATTGAGATCATCCTAATGTCTGGGGAAAGAAGCCGTCGTGTGATTGCTCAGGACTTCAACGCGCGCCACTCCGAAAGATCTGCAATAAGCCACAACATCGTTAGCTATCTCATTAGGAAATTCAGTGTAACTGGTAACGTTGCCGACAGAACACGGTCAGGTCCCCCACGAACCGCGACAGATGAGGAAACATCCACAATGGTGCTTTCTGCGAGTGTGAAAAGTAAGAAGTGCAGCATAAGACAACTATCAGTGATAACAGGCGTACCACGTGCTTCCGTGATGAGGATTCTCGATACGAACAAGTGGTATCCCTTCAAGCTGTCCACAACCTTTCAGAGGATAATCCAGACCGGCGCATGGAATTCGTCAATTGGGCTTTGTCACAATACGACCGAGACCCGCATTTCCCAGCCAGCGTTCTCTTTACAGACGAGGCAAACTTACTTGGATGGGGCAGTGAATCACCAGAACACGCGATATTGGTCGGATGCAAACCCACATGCGATCAATCCCTGCAAGAGGGTTACCTCTGCTCATATCATGAAGTGGTGTGGCATATGGAACACGTCGATCATAGGACCCTTATTCATTCCTGCTACTCTAAATGGTGTCAGATATCTGGACATGTTACAGGAGTTGGTGTTTGCGTTGCTTCTCCGCCCTGATGCCACCTTGACGCGATATTTTCGGCAAGATGGTGCCCCACCGCACTATGCGCTGCCTGTGCGGGAATGCTTGGATCTTCATTATCCAGGACGTTGGATTGGTCGCCGCCTAGGCCCTGTGGAGTGGCCAGTACGGTCGCCGGACCTCACTCCCTTAAAGTTTTTTATGGGGGCACTTAAAACACCTGGTGTATCAAAAGATTCGGGATGTTGCACACCTACAGGAACGTATTCAGAATGCCTGTGATAGCATCACCCCCGCTGTGTTCTTAGGATTCAGGAGGACTGGATTAAGAGACTCCGTTTGTTTTGCAATTGATGGGCAACATGTGGAGCATCCTGTAGGTGGGAATTTGGGGCGTCACAACTTTCGAAGGGACACGATGACGCATTTCTGCTTGTGGGACTGCATTTTCCTGCAAAAACAGTGTTAACTGATGTGTCACATGGCTACCTTCCCATTTGAAAAAAATAATCTGGATCTAATTTGGCGGCCATTCACAACGCATGCATCAATCGGTAGCTCCTTTACTCAAGTCCGCCCTCCGCTTCGGATTTGTTTTAATCATGTTTGTTTCCAAAATAATATACTGTACTAATACTTTTGGACCATCCTGTATATTAAATGATTTAAAAATATATAACTCTTGCCCCAGAACCTGATATTTCAAATTTTGATGTCGACAAACTTGCTTAAGCAACTGCACCTTTCCCTAAACAATGTCAACTAGTCGTTTATGCGACCTTGATTATCAGGTTAACAAAGTCAATGAACGTTTGTACCACACTTGTTCTCCTTACCTCACTCTCCCATAACTGATACTAATTATAGGACAAAAGTACATTTCCAAAATTTTCGTTGTATATTAAAGAACTGAGATAAATCGGTTGAGAAGAATTTGAATAGAATGCTATGAAAAACATAATTGTTGGTTTTATTTAGATTTTCCCCTTTCTTAAAGGAAAGCTGCCTATCTCGAAGAAAAATGGCAGGATCTGTAAGCTTTGAATGTCTTATGCAGCCCATATGCTCAAGCCTTCTATATGTAACTTCTAAAGAAGTAATTAGCGGAGTAAAGGAGAATAAAAATGATAAACGTAGAAAGCAATCTATTTTTAATAATATTGTTTATAATTTAGAAAAAAACAATCGCCTCTTTTATCCATTGTTTTGCCTGAAATAGACCCGTTTTTTTTTCCAGTATATACCGACCGCATGTCAGTTTTCTTGTATTCTTTTACTCACAGTAATATACGTCAAACATAAGATTTTGTAAGATTCTTCCCATATAACAAAGAACTTGTAAATCAAATTTGAAGCATTTTTCACGATTAGTTTAGGAAATAATATGTTTTGAACTTTAAAAATTGTTTCTTGAAAAAAATAGTAAAAATGGACATCCCCTCTTTTCCCATGGACTCTTCATTTATAACAATTTAAGAAGAGACTACTCGGTAGTCCTATACAAGGTCATGCAAACGATAAGCATACCTGGGACAGCCATGTTTGCGCCATGAGTGACAGTATTTCTTCTCGAACGGCCTTGCCGTCTGATTGTCTTCGTATGATGGTGCTATAAAGCTATTTGTAGGTAACGCTTATACGTAATAGTAGCCTTGGTTAATTTAGTTTATTGAGTTGTATGAGTCATGTTTTTAGAATCCAGGTTTTCGGTATCGAAGACAGTAACGACAGCGATTTAGCTACAAGGGAACTAAAGAAGAAAACTAAGATTATTGAAAATATTTGTGTTGAAAAAATGCGACCGTAGCTTTGCAAAACGTAGAACCAAAGAGCCCATAGCAAATGAAACGAAAACTTTCACTTTTACGTACCATGGTTAGGCCGGCTAGGCTAAAGGAGACAATAATGTGAGTAATGAAGAAAATGGGAAGAAACTGAAGAACCCCGAGGAAACCCATGCACACGGTGTTTGTCCACCACAAAGTTCATTTGGCGTAATAGAACCAGGGACCTCACTCACCAGAACCCATAGAGAATAATAGAAAAGAAAAGAACATAACTGGAAAAAAATAGGCCATCACTGCTGGAAACATTGTATTGTAGGAGAAGCGGTAATACAAGGGAGAGGAAAAGGGACAAATACTACAATTTATGATGTTATTAAAGCTGACAATTCGCATATCAGGACGATAAAATTGCTGAGAATCGCAACAATCAAAATTCGTTTCAAGTGGTCTACTTGCGATGGCAATGAGCTACAATGAATTTTATAATACTGTAGTAGAGAGAACAACTGTACTTCGTTCACAATGTGAATACAGTAGACTTCGAACCTATGCACATTCAATATTAAAACCGGCTGCAGGAGATATATTGCTTTCGATTACAATAGAGGAATAAAGCTAGATATAACATGTTCTTCGGACGTTGAATCCACAACAATAAGTTCACTATATATTATTGTTTTTACTCTATGGAAATCAACAATGGAACCGGAAGTAGTATTCGGTTTCACCAGTTTCGCTTTTAGTGCCGAGATAAGAGTAAAAAATATATCTATATCCATTTTTTCTCTTTGGAGATTATCGTTAAAATCAGAAACTGTCTACTTTGACCACTTCCTATTTAAATTGGTCAAAGATGGGATGGATCCTTGGGACCTTGAATTGATCACAGAAAACCAATTCTCATAAATATCTTTCAGCTTTATCTTAATGGGGATCAATACTGACACAAAAAGCAGTAATAATTTCTTTATCATTTAAGGTTTAATATAGAGAGGGTGAGTGAAGAGGGTATACTTTCTTCAGATGCTTAATTAATTCTAGAAAACCGCCTGTCGCTATCTGTTACTATGGTAATCATTGTTGAAACCGTAAACGGTTGATTTCTACTACTTCCGGTTTCAGAAAAGCGTTAACAGAGAAAATGGGACCTATTCTTGAGAGGGCGAATCAATTCCAGAAAACTGCTTCTTGATATCCCTTACGGTTTGCTCCCTGTATTGAGATCGATATTGAAACCGGAATAATAGCTCTTTTCAAATGACAAGTTAGATAGCTTTGAGAAGGTTTCCTGCTCCTTCAATAGCAGTGAAGCGACGTCATTTTGGGGCTGAGGACAGTGTATAGACACACTCTAGAAGGCTAGAAGGCTACTCTAGTCATTAATAACATGAAACGAAAATAATAATAAACAGTATCTATTAGGAATGCCAAAATTTTAAGTTACTTCATTAAAATATAAGCTTCGTCCCAAAAAAATCTTGTATTTAGAAGGGAAAAATCCTCACCACCAGCAACATTTTGGGAGGGCATAGAGGGTAATTGTCAATTTTTTTTTTAAATACATACCATTTAATAAATCGTATTAGTCGCGAGGAAGATTCTGGAAAAGACTCCAAAATAAGAAGTTATATCAACCCGAAAGAGTAAAAGCAACCGGTGGTCCTAAATTATCAAGTCCCCTATCCTTATCCTTTCTAGACCGCCGGTCGCTTGATCTGAGCGGAAGGTCCCCCGTACACCCTCTCCCTCCTCTACTGAAGCTAAAAGAATGAGCATTTCAAATAAAAAAAAACATATCTCCGAAACTAATAAAAATATTAATGAATTTCTTTTTCCGGTTTCATCTCTAAGGTGTGCTTTACGCTTTTGTCTATTCATGCTTTGGATAGACACAACGGGTTTTCGGAAAATGTAACTTAAACATTAAAAACTGACATATTTTGTAATTAATATTTTCTTTCTTGCTCAGTATCTCCCCAATGAGTTGTGATATGAAAACAAACATCCCTAATTAACTGTGTAGAGCAATAAATAATCTTTCCAACGGTACCAATATTGTTACGTTTACTTCGAACAACAGCCGTACAGCGAGGTAATTTTGAAGGAAAGTGCACTTTGATTGGAATGCTGATGCTCCGAATGGCACCACTGAATTTCAGCTCACATCAGTCAATAAAGGTTTCGTTTCCGAGATAAAAGCTGATTTTTTCCCCAATATTTGAAGAACAGTTCAAACCCTTCTCCCTTGAGCTCGCCTGCACTGTCATGATCATTTCTAGGTCTCTGGTCACTTGATACTAACGTGTGTTAAGGATCATAAAATTTTGAGGTAAGTAGAGATATCTTTTATAGTGTTAAAATCCATTTACGGCTCATATTCAGGTTTATTCAGATTTTTCAACTTTATTTGTGTGCAGTATTTCCCGCGGTCTTTGAAAATAATTCCTTATTTCTTTCACAAAATTGTTTATCTTAGCATAATGAAAAAAGCAGAAAATATAAGGTAAGAACATATGTAAAGATGTCTTAAGTGAGGGTAAACACCATTTACAGGTGATATAAAGGGTGATTGATAACATCTTTGTACACCTAAAGGGTATTTCTAAAATCAAGAATGATCTGTATTTTCTCAATGGTCACTAAAAATGTTTTTGCAGAAACCTCAATAACTCTATTTGTATGTAATTTATGAGAATATTACATCGAACTTCATTAAATACTTACTAATTACTGGAAACAAGCAAAACTATTATAATATTCTACATTATCATATCAAATTGCGCAAAATTGCATGTTTCTTTAGTTTTTTAAATCCTCATCAGATGAATCATTTCCTGGTACATAAGTGTTTATAAGTAAGTTAAAACACTTGTTACCATTACAGCTACAGGTTTCCATGCACTCCACTGAAGCATGCACACACTTGTAATTATTTATGTCCCACGCATGTTTACATGTACAAGACTAATTCTGGGCAACTTTTAGCCATAGACTCCTGAGTGGTCCGTGTGGGGCCGCGGTGGCTCAGTGGTAGAGCGTTCACATCTGGTGCTTGGGGTCCCGGGTTCAAACCCTGCTCCCGCCAAGTGAACTTTGTGGTGGACAAACATCGTGTGCGTGGGTTTTCTCGGGGTTCTCCCGTTTCCTCCCACTTTCTTCATTCCACCATTTCATTCATTTCTCATAATCCCCGTCTCCTTTAGCCTAACCGGCATAACTGTGGGACGTAAAACTCAAAGATTTCATTTCATTTTTCCTGAGTGGTCCATTTGGGCACCAATTTTCCATTCGTAGTTTGCCAACCAAAAAGTACGACTGTAAGAAAATCAATATTCGAGTCGCTGACGTATCGCTAACTGTATGTTTGAAGGTGTGCTTACTTGGTGTTGGGCATTAGAACATCCTTCGTTGGTGGAAGTTGGTCTGAGTTTTTGTAACCGACCAAATCGTCACAGACAGCACTGATCGAGCTTTTTTGTGAGTCGGTGTAGAGTTTCATCGCAAATTCTTCTGCACGTGCTATCGCCTCATCCACATTACCAGATCCTATTAGCAAATATGATTTTTTTTTACAATATACATTCCAAGCTTTTTTTCAGTTCCTGCGAACTGACTGGTGGTGTCGCTTCCACTCAGTACAAGGAACGCCGGCAAGGGATGGCATTTCATCGTTGAGCTCATTCACAATTGTGTGCATTGGAATAAATTGTGATTTTATTGCTGTTCTAATACACCCATATTCCTCCGACTTAATTGTTTTCAAAAATGTATAAGGAGAACAAGAACATCGGTCTTTGGAGTCAATGAGCAGCTGCTTATAACCGCAGCTGAAAGTATGGTATGCGCGATGTATTATCCTCGTTATCACTCTATTCTTGATTATATTTCAGAAACGGTAGGTCTTCTTCCTGTGATGAAAGTAAGTCTGTAAATCCACCCGATGTGATAACTAATTGTTTGACTGCAGAACCTAATCAGCTCTAAAAAAAAAAATGATGCGAGGTCAGATTTGTTTTCAGGCAAATCAATAAGACATTTCCAATGTTGAGGAATAGGACCAATCTCGACCTTCATTATTTCTCCTGATTTGTCATCAGTATATACTTACTGTTCGTATAAATCTTGTATCTCCTTTAATAGAACATGGAATGTAATAGTCAAATTCGTTTGCACGCCCTGTTTAGAAATTTCATCAAACATTTTACATAAATATCCGCCAAATCACCACTAGTCAGTTCGCAGTCATTGGGAAACAGAAAGCATGGAATGTATATTGTAAAAAATCCTACTTGCTAAGTAACATAGGATCTGGTAAAGTGAATGAGACGATAGCACGTGCAGAAGAATTTGCGATGAAACTCTACACCGACTCACAAAAAATCTCGATCAATGCTGTCTGTGACGATTTGGTCGGTCACAAAAACTCAGACCAAATGATATGTTGTAGATATTGTGTTTCTAAGAAAAAGACCCAATGCCACAACCAGCCAGCCATCACTGACCGTTTGACAACTACAGGGCCACTTTTTTTAAAACAGCCGAAGATAGCGAAATTCTAGATTTCGGTAAAATGACTGAAACAGTGATATGTTGTAGCTATTGTGATCCTGAGAGAAAGTCTTAATGGGCATAATCTCCAATCACTGATCATTTAGCCACTACGAGGCCGCTTTTTTGAAAGCAGCCGAAGATAGAGATATTCTGGATTTCGATGAAAATGACTGAAACTGTGATATGTTGTAGATGCTGTGATACTGAGAAAAGTTTTAATAAGCACAACCACTAATCGCTGACTGTTTGGCCACTACAGGGCCACATTTTTGAAAACAGCTGAAGGTAACGTTATTCTGGATTTCCGTGGAATTGCTTGAAACCGTGATATGTTGTAGATATTCTGATCCTGAGAAAAAGTCTCAATTTGCACAACCATCCATCACTGACCGTTTGGCCACTATACGACCACTTAAAAAAAAATGCTGAAGGTAACGGTATTCTGGATTTATACTAATTTATAAGGTCGTAATGTATTATATAAGCATATATCCAGTGCCGTAACATAGATTAAGCTTATTCCTGAGTTTTCAGCGGTGCATGGAGCCACGGTGGCTCAATGGTAGAGCGTTCACCTCTGGTGCTTGGGCTCCCTGGTTCGATTCCAATCCCCGCCAAGTGAGCTTTGTGGTGGACAAACACCGTGTGTGTGGGTTTCCTCGGGGTTCTCCCGTTTCCTCTCACTTTCTTCATTCCACCATTTCATTCATTACTCATCATCACCGTCTCCTTTAGCCTAACCGGCATAATAGTGGGACGTAAAACTCAAAGATTTCATTCCATTTTTCTCACCGGTGCATGTGACCTTTATTCGAGAATACTAATCATGCGTTCATTACGCTGAAATTTTATATTGCTTGAAAATTACTTGCGAAACATGAACATACATATTATGTAAGTATATAGGTAATTCGAGCTATATGTATCTATTTTCTCTGTCCCGGCAAAACAAGTGATTCTTAACTTTCTAGTTTTCTATTGCATTAATTTTCGTAGTTTTGCTGGAATATGAAGAATCAAATTTGTTTTTCGCTGTATGAATTTCGTTAAATTTTGAATCTGTTTTCACCCTATCTTACATAGTAAAAGTTATATATATACATGGACTTTAGAGGTAGACTATACTAAGTCATTGTTTGGTTGACATTGAGTTAAGAATACATTTTTAATAAACTATGTTCTTTCTAGTGGTGTAACAATGTAAGTCTAATAGCATCCTATTACTTTGTAACTAGTTAGTATAGTTTGAATACAGTACTATAGGTCTTACTTAAGGAACTGGTTTTTCGGTCTTAGGTCCAGATATTATAAAATCATAGCCATAATCATAATCAACCATTGTCAACCCACTGCTGGAAGAAGGTTTTTTAAGTCTTCTCCACAACTATCTATCTTGAGTAATTCTTTTTCAGGTTACTCCCCAGTTGTTCTTGATTTCGTCAAACCTTCTTATATGAGGACGTTTCCTAGGCTGTTTTTATCTCGTGGTATCCTGTCTATAGAATGGTTTTTGTTCATTGATCATAATTTCTTGCAATATGTCCAGCCCATGTTAAGAATTATTCAACTAGTACCAGTCATTAGTTGTCAAATAATTCATTTCTACTGTATATATTTGGCCTACAAATAGTTCAAATCCGCTACTTTTGGAGCACAGACACGCTACTTTTTGATCTTCGAATCTGGCAACACTGATTCAATGATTTAAATCAACACAATGTGAGGACCTCCATTTGGTCTAGTGGCTAGCACGCTTGATTTCTGTTCGCGTGGTCCCGAATTCGGTTTCCGGTGGGGGTACAGTTGAACGACCGAATTGGTTCCGATTCCATTATAATCATTAGATCCACGTCTCCTTTAGACGCCCTAGCATAATCATGGGACGTTAAACTAAAACAAACCAAACCAAAAATCAACACAATGTGTATTACTAACTGTAAGTCCTTGAATAATTGCATATAGCTATATGGTATGGATCGAGTTTGAGGTGGTCTGTGGTCAATCTGAAACGAGTGAAATGTAACTAGGGTGGATTTAGAACTTTTAATTAAGCATGGTTTTGTGTACATCAGGCCTAAGGCTTAGGAGAACAACTAGCGTTACTGAAAAGTTATGTTACATTTAATTTCAGTTACAAGTTTCATTTACATGTATTGCTGGAACGAAAACTTTGACATTAACATTATAAATAGCCCAAAGACTATGAAAAATGTCGTCTTTTGAAACCATTCTTGCACCATAAAGTAAATTACGAGTTATTAAAATATTTTGCAGCTTAGTTACGTTGTTTACACTATATTTAGAATAATAATTAGCAATTTATTTAAGTTGGCAACACTGCTTAAAATAATGGAACTGCAACTTGTAATTAAAACAACCAAAAACTATTGTTGTAATGTTATAGAAGCAAACTAAAACAACAATCACTATAAAAATTTAAACAATAAAAGCAATAAATTTAAGCAATAAAACAATCACTATCCATGTGTTTGGTATCTCTGAAACGGTTTGAAATAACAAGTGGCATTATGATCACTTAAGTCTTTTCGAAGCATCTACATGATGAGACGTGATATATCAGTACGTTTTCGAACTGAAGTCTTTAGACAAAGTTAAATTTTTCATATCTTTTAACTTTGTTCCTTCCTTCATTCGAAATACATTATATATATATATATATATATATATATATATATATATATATATATATATATATATATATATATATATAAAACAGAGACAAAGGTTTCAGCAAGTAACTCTTTACTATACACTTACAATAATGTGTCAGTGAAAGCATGTAAATGCTGGACATGTACTGCAGACATAGACATCAATGGATTGCACTATCCGGTCTATGTTTAGCAGCTGAGCGCACCTTCCTATGTATGCCCGAAAAAGAGTTTTGCCAATACTCGGAAGAAAATTCGGAGAAGGTTTTCTTCCACCTCTTGATCAGGGTTTCGTTGGAGATTGCTTCCCATCCATTGGCATAGACCAAAGCCTTGTGAGTTGCCCAGAAATCCTCAATAGGGCGCAGTTGCGGGAGATTTGGGGGGTTGTCTTTTTTGCGAACGTACCGAATTCCCAACTCGTCAAGTTTTGCGACAGTTGCCCTCGCATAATGAGCTGATGCCAAATCAGACCGAATCACGTATCCCTCAGTATTTGGGTAATGTTCCTGTATGTATGGTAACAGTCGGGCCTCGATACGCTCCGTTATGTATGTATTCGCGTTGATGGCACCTCCAGAGATCATGAAAAATGGCTCCGAAGCCCCTTTGGGTCCAGCAGCGAGCCATGCTATCAGTTTTGTGCCAAATTTTGTTTTCCTGTTATATTTGATGTCCGGATTTGTATCCTTTCCCTTCTTCGTGAAGTACTTCAACGGCCTGTTGCATTTGAACGGATAGTAACTCTCATCATCGACGATGACATCAAGTGCAAATGGACGTTCTCTGGTTCCTTTGAAAAGACTGGCGAGCCTTTGTCGTTGTCTCTTTGCTTGGTCCTCGTTGACTTTGGGGGCATTTCGCTGCTTCCTTTGTATGTACCCCCTGCTCTGCACTACTTTTTTCATCGTTGCATGGTGATGACCATATTTCCGTCCCATCCACCTGTACGATACACCAGGCCTTGATGACATTCTGCGTGCAAGGGACCGCCTTTGATTTTTATCCAAAGTAATCCTTGGGCGTCCACTTCCCGCATTCCTTTTTGACCCTTGTCCACTCTTGACCCTTCCTATTGTTTTATAAACCCACGACCTGGCATATCCAAGCCCTACGAACTTCTTCACCACTTCCGTAACTGGAACATCAGGGTGCAGTTCAAGGAACAATTCAACTTTTTTTCGCCTTTCCTCTTGTTCCGACGCAGCCATGGCTCTGCACGTGTCTATTTCCTTCTGAGTCTTCCCTGTTTACCTGTCAAGATATCACTGTACACGTAGGCGTGGCTACGCCCACCACCCTGTTCCATAAACTTTGTCTCTGTTTTTTTTTTTTTTTTTTTTTTTTGTGCCACACGTTACAAATGATACGCATTGCACCGTCTATACTATTTAAGTTATTAGAGATCTAAAAAATGTTGATGTTAGTGATTCTGTATTGTCCTTTATTACACTGAATAATGTATGTGGTATTATGGTTTTCTTTAATATCTAAATTAGAAATAGGTAATACTTAACATAGTACAATTTAAGAAAATTCAACTTTATTTTCCGTTGGTAAGACTGCTTGTTTATATATAGGCTTGGATCCAAGGTAAGGGCTATAAAGGCTAAATCTTCCCTTAACGCTCAGGTATACACTGAATAAAACGTGCTTCAATCCTGCTTTACAGTGGATAAAGAGGCAAAGTATGGTTTAGCCCCTCCCTTGATCATATCCTAGATCCGCGCCTGTATATATAATATAGTCCTGATTATATACATATATATATATATATATATATATATATATATATATATATATATATATGTATGTATATATATATATATATATATATATATATATATATATATATATATATATATATACAGGGTGGCCCATTTTCATCTTTCCACGGAAATATTTCGAAAACGGTTGAACATAATTGAACTGAACAAAAACTCAAGTAGGAAATACTATGGGACAAATCGAATGGTGTTGTCGCGGTGTACCCAATGGCCGCTTTTCATGGGGGCCCAACTTTGGAATTTTAAATGGAAACATGGGGTAAGTGATACCTCGTTCGATAGATCTTCAAATACTAAACAGAGTTGTGACAATAAACAGAACAGAAACTGAAACAGGAAAATGACATAAAGCACGTCGGATGATGTCGCGGTGACCCCCAGGGCCACCTTTCATGGGGGCCCAGGACCCAACTTCAAAATTGTTAATGGAAAAAACATAGGTCAAGTGATATCTCGTTCGATAGATATTTAAAAACTAAAAAGTGTTGTGGTAAAAGATATTTAAAAACTAAAAAGTGTTGTGTTTTCGTATCGGTTACCGTATTCAAAATGGGCACCAAGACATGGTGCCTGTATTAGATAAAACGTCCGGTAGCACTAATATGAAAACGGTTGGAGATAAATGAACAGGATAAAACTCGTATAGGAAATCGCAGAAGGTATTTATTATTCCACGCCTCGAGAATAATCCAACGGAGAAAAAGATTATTAAAGTATAAGTGAGATAATGCTAAAGAGGAAATCTAATTCTTAAAATATTATCTTTCCGATCTCCCTTCGTAAGTAGATGAAGCGGAAATGAATGGTAAAATCTCAAATGAAAACCCCACTTTTACTTGCGATAGGTCTGAAACACTTGGGTGTACAAGTGACTGGCTGTAATGCAGTAATGAACCAATATTGTGCAGACGACTTTTGAGCAAAACCAACATTTGTACTCGTTGTTTTAAAATTGCATTGTTCGACAAATTGGTTTCGCATTTCAGTTGATTCATTTTTGCACAAATCATTGCCTGCAATCAAAATGGAAAGTAATATTTAACAAGAATTTTACCTACTTTTTTTTTAAAGACTATCTGTTATAAAATCGCATTTCAGATAATTTTGTTGTGTAGATACAATTTGCAAAAACTAAGGTTCTCATTTGCAATTTCACCGTTCCTTCCCGTTCCGCTTCACCCACTTAACGTTGAATCGATGATTTTCTACGAATTAAATTTCCTCCTTTGCATTATGGCACTTTTACTCTAGGCATCTTCTCCTCTGTTGCAACATTTTCGAATCTTGGAATGATAAACATCCCCTGTGATTTCCTATAGGAGTTTTATTCTGTTCATCCGTTATTATCTTCAACCGTTTTCATATTAGTGGTACTCGATGTTTTATCTGATACAGGCACCATGTCTTCGCGGCCATTTTGAAAACGGTGGCCCATATTAACAATCTTTTGTCACAACGCAGTTTAGTGTATAAAGATCTATCGAACGAGGTATCACTTGACCCATTTTTTGGTTTAAAATTTCTAAGTTGGGCCTGGACCCCCATGAAAGCCGACCCTGGAGGGCACCGCGACAACATCATTCGATTCTCCCCGTGGATTTAATATTTGAATTTTTGTTTGGTTCATTTATGTTCAACCGTTTTCATATTAGTGCTACTGGACCTTCATCTGATGCAGATAACATATCTTGGGGGCTATTTTGAATACGGTGACCGATATGAAAAATCTTTTGCCACATCGCTTTATAGTTTTTAAAGACCTATCGAACGAGGTGTCACTCGACCCATGTTTCCATTTAAGATTTTAAAGTTGGGACCCGGTCTCCCTTGAAGAGCGGCTTTGGGGGGCACCATGACATCGCCATTCGATCTGCCCCATGGTATTTCTTATTTTACTTTTTGTTCAGTTAATTTATGTTCAACTGTTTTCGAGATATTTCCGTGGAAAGATTAAAATGGGCCACCCTATATATAATCTATCTATATATATTATGGGATTTTGTTTCGGGAGAGGCTTGAGGAACGGGTAACAAAGATTTGTGTTGTGCTTGAGCCCGATACTTACCCCCTAAATACGACACTGTACATCAGTCAACCGTTCCCATATTATCTCATACAACAACGAAACAAATTTTGAGTAAAGGCAAAATAACTATCAATATTCGAGACGAGACCGAGACTGACCATGGTCTCGTCTCGGTCTCGTCTCGATTTATAGAGGTCCGTTTCGGTCTCTGTCTTGTCTCGATATATAAAAGACCGTCTCGGTCTCGTCTCGAATTATCGAGACGATACCGAGACTAGTCTCAGTCTTGGTAACATCCCTACCAAAAACTACAGGAATTACACATGTAACCTATCTTTTTAAGTACGCCACCTGCATTTTTTCTCAGTGTATATCCTCAATTGTTATAATCATGAATTTAATGAGAAAACGTTTTACAGTAATGATATTCCGTAAAAAGATGTGTGATGCATAAACATAGTTAACACAACGCACACTTTATTACAGCAATCATTGCACACAAAATGCTGCATAATCTTTGAAATTAAATGTTACGGGATTGCCAAACGCATGTGGTTTTTAATCAAAATAAGCGCTTTCGTACCTCAGATACCTAATAATGTTTGCAAATGTGGGAGAAGAAAGCTGATTATGAATCAGTGATTGGATCTTAATTATATTATTACGGAGATGTAAATTTATGTTATAGAGAAGGACAATGTCAGAAAAAAGTACAAGAAATTTTTCCATGGCCTAAAAAAGAATACATCAAGATGCTAAATCCTGTTAACCCTGCAGGAATGGTTTCTATTTTGAGATACTCTTTAAGGTTTAACTCATACTCAAATATACTATAAATCACTTAAATAAGCATCCCGACTAGTGAGAGGCGAGGGTACTCACTTTAAACAAGCACCCCGAATAGTGAGAGGTGAGGGGACTCACTTTAATCAAACATACCGTTAAAATAAGTACAGAAAGGGGTTTCAAATTGGTCTGCAATCTTCTCGCAGTAACACCTGTCAACTACGATTGTTCTTGGCTAACTGCAAACCATTTCAAACCAGAAGACTTTTGTAATTGTAACCACCATATTGGATCCACCATTTTGAGTTTTCTAATTTTGACGTCAGATTCTGAATCAGCTGTCTAAAACCTCCCTGGGAGTATGTTTTCTCCTACATTAAATGATTGTTTTCTGTCTATGCTTCAAAATCTTCCCTAACGTTCAAAGGGTTACAGAGGGACCTTAAACCCACAGCATTACCGAAAAAAATACGTGTCGATTATTTTTCGATGTTCTACAAGTCTACAAAGTATATTCAAATCGGTGAGTTACACTTCCGTAAGTTCCCTTGTTAGAGACACATTCAGTAATATAAGAATGATGCCCACAAGAATTAATTAACACAGGGACCAGAATTATTACAAGAATATTTTCGAATTCTAGAATTTACGTACAAACTGTAACAAAGTTGTAAGAGTCATTTTCTAATGTGCAATTTTTGTACTGTGTGCTCATGTTTCAATGTAATTAAGTTGTTCCTTAAAGTGTCAAATGTGCCACACATTTAAATTCATATGTTGGATCTGGTCAGTACAAAAGCCTGATCAAAAGTCCGGTTCATCTATCCGAAAAGCAATTTTAAATGTCCCAAATTGAACGTCTAAATACTTAGTAAGAAAATACATAAAATAGCTACGCGTTAAAACTCTCAGCGCATCCTATTTATGTTTTTGTGTTAATATTTTTTCCTTCAAAACAATTGAGATCTTATGCTTTTCCTTTCTATCGATGAATGTGATATAAAAGGAGTCTCGCTGTCGTGAGAATGTTTCTACGTCATCGTCACGCAGAAGGTAGAGGTACTGTTTGAATGGCGGGAAAGTAAATCGAAAAGGTGGATACATCCTTCTGAGCGTTTATTAACAAATGCAGCGAGCAGTTGTGGACATAACAAACTTCGAACTGCCTCTCGCCCGTTTACGAACGAGTTGTTTCTTTCCCGATAGAACTTGTTTTAAATACCCACTTCTACTCCGATAAAGCGAAGTGGAGACCAAACATACAGAGTGTCTCCCGGTTTAACGTGGTTGCCAGATTTAAGGAGTAGTGTAGGAAGTTTACTTGACGAATATCTGGTAACTTAAATATAAACAACTATGTAGTTTCTTTCCACATAATTTTAAATTCTTGTAGACTTATTCCTCCAACATTGCGTGTACTTTTCTACTTTGTGCTATTATTTTACACTATAGGTGACTGAAATATTGCAACACTGTAGAGGTCCTCATAACGCCTGCAATTCTGTAGAAGAGTGTTAATAGTGTGTGAGTGTGTAACATTAGATGATCCAGATATGTTATTGGTACCGGTGCCATTTACATCTTGCAGGTGATGTTGGCACCAGGATCCAATAAATATAGTACGGCACCACACGTATTTCCCAAGAAACTGTCAGAAATAGAGACATAAGAGTTTTCCCACCGCAAATATCAATAAAAGTCATGGATTTTGATCTCACTCTCGTTCTTGTATCTCTTTTAGTTTTTTATGCACATTTGGTTCCAACAAGTCGGTCTCCGAACTCGGAGCTAACAAGTACGCAAATACGCGTATACGTGTGTGTGTGTGTGTGTGTGTGTGTGTGCGAAATGAAGGAAAAAGGACAAACACTAAATTGCCATCATTTTAAAATTATATATGAAATAAAATTACTTTACTAAGAATCAATCAGAACAATCAAACGCTATTTTAATTAGTTTTAAATACACTTCTTGATTAATCCGAGTTTTAATCTGCAATCATTTGTTTTTCGTATAAATTGAAGTGCATTATTTGTATGTACCTAACAATGAATTTTAATATCAATCTCAAATTATATTAATAATAAACAACATAAGTTTTAAAGCACTGTCACTTGTTGAAAGATGTATCAGTTCACAACACTGAGCGTTATTTATCGACATAATCTTTGAACCATTCAACGCCCACAAGCGTTAGGTTAAACTAGTCCTGTACGCTGTGACAATTAACTCGCATTGCACTACGCAACCTTGTGTATTATTACATGGAGAATTCGGCTCACTATTTACTTCTCTTCTACCATTAGAATCTTTTGCCACCTATCCCACTTCGATTCCTAACAAACCTATTACGATTAGCGGTGTTATATTGACGGTATATATTATTCCTGTATCGATTATTTCTGAAAGCAAATTATTATTTGCCTTGTTTCTAGTACTATCACCGTTCTGTCTATAATTGCAATTTTAAGTATTTGTACTAGGTTTAGTGCTAATGTATTGTATAGGCAGTGAATTGTAAGGGTTATATGTATTGGTATTTGCACTGTAGTGAACAGACATTTTATTTTCGTAATTTTGGACAATAAAAATAAGTGATTAAAATTCATACATTGAGAAGAAAGTAATACTTGCTGTAAGGTATATGGCAGTAAAATCCTAATTGATGCTATAATTTGGGAATTTGGTTGAAATCTTTTGATTTGTTTCAATTCGTTGTAGGCATTTAAAACGAAATCCATAATACTGTGATCTATACGGCTGTTATAACATTTGTTACGAATTTGAGTTCCTGATTAGCTAGAATAAAATAGTTTTCAAAATTTTCCAACAAAATGCTTTTTAAATCCTGATAGCTACGTAGTCTAGCCCTAACTGCGATGCACCACGTAGAGCATGGTTGAAGTAAGACATGAGGTAGTATCTAACGATGGTTAGATTTATCTATACCAATTAAATCGCACTCTTCCTCAAATTTTTTAACAAACGTATTAGCGGTAATATCATCTACTCTACTACTGAACTTTGTTAATGCTCAAATTTTACTAAGTTTTACCGGTAACTTTGACTGGTTAGACTTAGTTGGGTAAGGTTTTGTATACTCTTATTTACCTCCTTGTATTCTGTCCTCTTCTATTTCACTTTCAGGTTTTGTGTCTGAACATTATCCTTGATGTTAAATTTTACGGACTTCTGTCTGGTGAGTTAGCGATTTGAGATACTTCCGGGACATCTTCTCGAATATGAATATTCCGGTGAGTTAGTGTATCATTTTCTTGACTATTCTTGTAATGTAACAATTAAAGTTGTAGATCACGAATTTGAGCAGAATTATTATCAATCGGAGCAGTGTTATTATCAATCCAATCTTCTATTTCACTAAACTTATTCCATAGATGTGATAGTTGTTCAAATCTGGCACTGCGATTTTGTTCTAATTGTTCAACTCTAGCAATGTGATTTTGTTCTAATTGTTCAAGTATGGCATTATGATTGTTCTAATTGTTCCAGTTTGTTTCTCGTTTGATTAAATTTCTGACTGTGAGACGCCAATGAATGTGTTTGGTTTTGCTCTAACTGTTTCAATTTATTTGTTATTTGTTCAATTTGAACTGCTAACTCTTCACTTGAGATTCGAATTTGCTTTCAACCAGTTATTTCGTCTCTAGCATAAAATACTGAAGTTCAGAATTAGTTGATTCTGAAGTTTGTGCATTCCTTCCAATCTCCAATCAACCTTTGATTTAGTAATAATAACATTAACATTATTTTGAATAATCTTACTATACTTCAGATTAAACAAATGTTTCTGGTGTGGAAACCACCATTAATATATAACCACTATTTATTATGCCACAGTTCGTACATTCGGTGTTAATGTATTTTTACGCATATAAGAACTAATTACCTTGAAACATACACAATCATTATATTTGATTTCTAATGACTGATTTTACATCACAGGTCAAAATCTTACATTTAACTGTTATAAAGCCCACATACTTATTATAAAACATCTCCCGTCATTTTGACAGCGAACAAATAAAATTATATTGATCAATCTACAGATATTGCTTGCATTATTTCTTCATCTTCTTCTACAAAATGCTCCCTTACAGGTGCCATGACTACGAAGAATATATAAAATATACAACGTTGTCGTTGTAACCTCATCCATACAATGACATCATTTTTAAAGTAAAAGAATTTCCAAGATTAATAAACAATGATTTCAGGCGCCAAGTCAAGGGGTATAGATCAATCTGTGGATTTCTTGTAACTAGGCCTGTACGAGATGTCTTCAAAGGAATACAGTGATAGAAAATTTTGTGCGTATTGGAGGTTTCTCTGCGGAGATGGATTAAACTCGAAATAACAGGAACATAAATATAGAAATGCAAAGGAGAAATAATACATTTTCATACTTCTCTGTGGAATTCAACCATTTAAGTAATATAAGTTGTTCCCACAACAGAACGCTGCTAATCACCAGAAATTAGAATAAAGAAAAGGAGTTACTAATGATTTAGCATAAAGGACTGAGTTACGCAGCTAACTCTCAAGCATCCTTAAAATTATAACTGCTTTTTGGCATGTTAAACATTCATTATCATCTTTGTATGAAAAATATAACTAAATTTAGAAATAAAATGACAAAAACAAGTAAGAGTGTTTTGA
This sequence comes from Thermobia domestica, assembly GCF_964235325.1. Classification (NCBI taxonomy): domain Eukaryota; kingdom Metazoa; phylum Arthropoda; class Insecta; order Zygentoma; family Lepismatidae; genus Thermobia; species Thermobia domestica. Next base: position 334,979,538 of record NC_137455.1, on the reverse strand, counting down.
AAAGTGATTTAATGAGCTGGAGTTGACGAATTAAATTTTAGTGAAAATCACAAAACTAACAACGCTGGGTGTAGTTCTGTTACCTACTGAAGCACATCTATGATAGCTTACCTGAACGAATTAGATCAAAAAAGCTAATCAAGTGAACAAGAGTGTAGTAGCGTATGATACGTACTCTGAAAACCTTGAACATAATCGTATATGTTAATGTATATAGATTACACCTTATAAAAAGAACAATGATGCTCAGAAGTTTTTTTTATGCTAGAGTTGCTTTTAAGCTGTTTTTTACGAAAAAATATATATCGTACACTTAAGTGTAGAGTTAGGATGCAAAATACCGAGTACATGTCTGCAGACACAGAATATTGAAAATCATTATATTTTATGTTCGTATATATTTTAGGAAAAACGACACTATAAACGTATTGGCGTGAATGAGTCCAGTCACGCAGTTTACAAAACGTGGTATCCTGCTACAACAATGAAAATTTTAAGAGAATATCGAAAGTGCCTTCTGGAGCAGAATCAGGTGATGATGATTTAGAATGAGTTCAATAAAAGCAGAGTAACTTGAAAACTTCATTAGGAGTTTTCAGGTGCCCATAAAGTCCAGTAGTTAGAGAAGGGCAACAAAAAAATCAAGATTTTGAAAGGAGAGATCTTATGAGACATAAATGAAATATTATAATTGTAAAATAATAAGTGTTGTATTACGTTTTATTAATTTCCCTGCGAACATACACAATGAAAATTAAACATGAAAATGCCACAAGCAAAAAGTACAAAATATTCATGTAATATTACTGGTTAGATTGATACAATCTATGCAGAAAGAAAAACGTTGTATTACCTTTAGTAAACCCATTAATGTATATATATATTGATTCTAAAATAAATGCATCTTTCCCCAATAAATAAAGTAAAATCCATTAGCGACAAATGTACTTTCTGTGTAGGGATAATGGATTTTGAGTTTACGAAATCTTCTGTAACCTAGTAACAGAAATAAAAATAATCTTTATTTCGTTTTATTTTATAGTTAGTTCCCGAATGTAAGAAACTCAGTGGAAGACTATACAGTTGCTCTTGTAAGTATAATACTTTTATGCATTACTGTTCAAAAGTTTTGCTTTGCACGAGTTATGGTGCAAATGGATGATGCTTAATTTTCGTTGTAGCTACGTTGAGTAGAACAGGAAGAATAGTATTTAACAGAAATATACATATTGCCTGTTCTCAGGTGTAACTCTCTATAGGTTATCTGTAAGCTCTTGTTTTATCCAATCTTGATAATATTAATTGAGAATGCACATTATAATATATATGTTTTTACTTAATTCCATGATATTTGTCACCTGCTGTTTTGCATGACCGAACAACCACAGGATGAAGCATACATATACATTAGAAGCTTTAGGAACTGTGGAAATGGTGCATTATGTTTTGGATTTCATTACCACTCCTGAATACGAACGTCGAGAGCAAAACTTAAAAAGAGCTAGGTACACTCATGTCCAAAATTATTGTCGCATATCTATAACTATCTTCTTGTAAGAATATAATTTGATAATGATTTTGCAGGGTACTTTTAATACTGATACTATGTATATGATCGGGAAATATATATTTGTGGTAAATTTCATAGCAAAACAATTATAAATACGAAAATTATAATGATAAAACTAAAATTTTGCTAAATGAACAAGAAAATTTTCTTTCGTCTTATTGTTCTTATTTACTGCTCTTTTGATATGGAATTTATCAAATACATGTCATTGCCGATTACACGCATACTAAGATTATAAGAAATACCGGGCGAATGCTTTATCAAATTATATTCCTTCAACGACATATTTATAGACATGCGGCAATAATTTTGAACATGAGTGTATATGATTCAATTTGATGACGATCAATCTGTATATCATTCCACTAAATCCGAAAATATAATAGCACACACATATATACATTTTAATCATACACACACACACACACACACACACATATATATATATATATATATATATATATATATATATATATATATACTGGGTGTTAATGAACTATACCGACAAACTTTAAGAGGTGATACGTCACATCAAAATAATAGAAAAAGTTAATATTTACCTATGGTAAAAAGTGTATATTTTCAGAGCAAAGGCTGTTCAAAATCGTGGAAAAGCCAAATCTCAAGAGGCCCTATTTGAAATTCGAGAGACTATGGATGGTGGTCCTTATCAGCGTAAAGGAAGTCACGAATACGTAATCAAAAAATATATATTTCATTACTGTTCAATTTGTGTACAGATTATTCCCTGCAGGATGAAATTCCCAGACATGCCATCAACCGAATTTTGAGACACCCTCTGACTTTATGATTGGTCTAAAACAGGAAACCATAAGTCTTGATAGCAGTGAACATGGAATCATTTGGCGCAAGTGTTAAGGATCGTCAGCAGCACGGTCTGTCGTACTCGGGAAAACTAATGCTATGATGTTTTCTTTCACATTTATAAGTGAAGAGAACGTTAAATATACCGTGACGAAATACATATCATCACACGTTATTCCGAACACAAAGAAACACGGAGCTGATGGTTTCTAACACTTCTACCTTCCCTCCGAAGCATTGGATGTCCACTGTTCTCAAGGTTTACCTCTTGCCTACTTTGGGCCCTTCTTGAAATCAGGGTATATCAGAAAATTCTATTGAAAACATACGTGAAAAATACACCCTGTAGGGAATACCCTCTTCACCTATTGGCAATTGATTAAATATGTGGGGCCGCGGTGGCTCAGTGGTAAAGCGTTCACCTCTGGTGCAAGGGGTCTCGGGTTCAAACCTTTCTCCCACCAAGTGAACTTCGTCGTGGAGAAACACCATGTGCGTGGGTTTCCTCGGGGTTCTCCCATTTCCATCCACTTTCTTCATTCCACCATTTCATTCATTTCTCATCATTACCGTCTCCTTTAGCGTAGAAGCATAAGCGTGGGACGTAAAACTCAAAAATTTCATTTCATTTTTGATGAAATATGCACTTTTAAATTGTATATGCTTGGCTTCCTTTGCGCTGATATAAACCACCACCCACAATCTCTCGAATTCGAAATAGGGCCTATTGAAATTTTGCGTTTGCGCCGAACTTTTCGCTATAGGTTCATATGAGCTGTTTGTCTTAATTCTCAAACATAAGACCTTATAACAATTTCAACTTCGCCTTATTCTCTTCCTTCATTTCTTCTACCTCCTAAAATGGTAGGAAACGAAATCTTCCCAGATCGGTTATCCTCCATGTGTTTTCTTCAGGTTGGGTAATACAAAATAATGAGAAGGGAATAGGTCTGGAAAGTATCGTGGGTGATGTACCACTTAGAATCCCAGGGTGGGCAATTTGCCAACTATAATGTTCGACTTGTGTACAGACTCATTATCGTGCAACATCATGATCCGTTTTGTGAGCTTCCCACGCCGCTTCCTCGTATTGTCTCTTTTCAGCTGTACTAGAGTATTAGCATAATACTCTCCTGTGTTTGAGGTGGCATTTGGTAGGTAGTTCAGCATTATAATGCAATCTTTGTCCCAGAAAACGGAAGACAGGATTCTTTGAATTATTACTGGAAAGAGAAAACGACTGTGGCGCAATTCCTTTGTCTGTTCCTTGGTTTCGGAATCATAAATATGGAGCTAGGTGTAAACATCTGTCACTAGTCTAGAGAAATCGTGATTTACCTTTTCAAAATAGGCGAAGGTGGCTTTCAATGCTACGACAAGTTCTTTCCTTTGATGCCTACTCAAACGTTTCGGCATCCATTTCCCTGAAAGTTTGGGCATGTTTAGGACAGTGGTAATAATATAACAAATTGGCTCAATCCTGATGTCTAGTATCGGAGCAATCTTTCCGGGGATGTTCGACCGTTTTCAAGAATCAGCGCAAGAACAGCTCTGTGTGTTTGCTCAAAGGTGGAGTTTGACTGTCGTTGCTACGGGGATCATATTCCACTTTCAAATGGCCATTCTTAGAACTTGATATCCAGGCGTTTCCACAGGTGTATGAAGAATATTTCTCACCCAGTGTTTGACTATCCCTGGAGTAGTAATAACTTCATAAGGGTCTTCAGCTCCTATGACATGAAACTTCATCGTGCGTCTACCATCTCACGTTCTACCTGCAATGGCAGTTGTTGTATTACCACGAGCAAAAGTGCCTTCACACTTTGAATTTTTCACATCATGCAACGTTAGACAACTACCAATGCAGTTAAGGATTGTTGGTTGAGAACTAAGTAAATAAATTCTGAAGCACTCTAGTTTGTTCGAAAGATGTGAGTGTAGCAAAAGGAAAAATCTACCCGTTTAATATCTACAGAGCGATTGATATCATCAGAGTCTTATTTAACATACAAAGGAAAATCAGTGTTGGTCAAATATTCATTTTTTTAGCAGGTTACGGTATTTTATAGAATATCTTTATGTTTTACATTACTCGTTTCAACCTTACCTTCACATTCGTAATTTTGCAGTTTTAATATGTCTAGTGAAACTTTATGGAAACGTATCATGTCAATAGGGGTGATTTGACTCTCGTCTTTGTTTTGCAAGGATTATCTTTATCCGCAATATCATCAAAGTTTTTTATTTTAAAAAAAATATTATTATGTGACACTTACATATAAATGCTAAGTGTTATATTATTCGTTTCCAGTTTGTTTGGAAAATGCAATCGAAACAAAACAAAAAGGAACGGCCTGAGAAAGTAAAAAGTAGAGGTGAAATGTCTGAAATTCAATTTATAAAACTATTGCATCAACAGAAAACATGAAATGTATTTCAAATATGACACATAGGGAACTTATATATCTTTGTCATTCCTTGCTACACTCTAAGTGATCGGAACTGTAATTTTTAGAAAAGAATAAAAACAAATGAAATTATATATATATGGAATATTTCTTGAGAATATTTCCATAAAATCAATTTTTACTCGCTCTCTTGTCGAATTTGGAATCTTAAGTTTGATAAATTGTGGTTAGCGTATATGCCGCACATTATATGTTTCAAACATCTGAACATTAAATTATGTATCAAGTTGTAAAAGAAATACCGAAGAAAATAACGAAGTGTTGAAATTAATATATGATGATAATGCTGCAACTCTCAAGACTGTTTGCAAGTGGTATGAGCGGTTTATAAGCGTAAATAATTCTACATAAGACGACCAACATTCGGTACTTCGAATAACCTAACAAAAAGAAGAAAACGTGCAAAACATGGCAAAATGCTACGTTCAAAGAGGAAAGTAACTATTTGACTGTTTATCGAAGAACTTGTTATCTCGTACGGATTTGTGTAAAGCATTTACTCGCCGATTTGCAAAGAAAATATGACTGGGAAATTAGTTCCCCGATTTTGATGACGAACAGGAGCTTTTCCCCAAAAAATATATATATTCATGTCTAGCGGTATCCGGTGCTATTCTCCGGGTATAGCACCACCAAACTTCTTGCTGTCCCCAAAGATTAAAACCATGCTTAAAAGAAAACTTCTTTTTTACATCATCATTGTTGACATTGCGAAAGTCACACCAGAGTCACTCTAAAAGAATCCTTCCAAGAATGATTTTACTTATAGATTCAACGTTGGGATTAGTGCAAAAACAGCACTTTGATAGAGATTAAATCAAATTCCACGTAAGGTTAATACTATATCTCTAATAAAATTAGTCACTGTATTTTTATGACCCCTCGTATTCTTATTACCTATGAATCCTTTTGTGTCACTATTAGTGTTCATTGTTAATCTAATTTTTATTAATTTCTTCGGCTTGTCGTCGTTAACATTGTTTCGGCTTGTTTCACTGTTTGTTGTTTTATTATATATTATTACTTATTTCGTTTTGTTTTTTCTTTTCAAATTGATGTTCTTTCTATGTTACTGTTCCTTCTATGAACAGGATAAGTAGAAAGATGGTCTTGCCTTAAAGAATGCATAAATTATGACTCGTACCTAAAGAAGGAATTCTTCAATATATTCTTATGGAAAATATATTGTACAGAGGAAAATAAACTCTCCAAAAAAGATATGAAATATTTCAGTTTTACGTCTCACGATTATGCCGATTAAGGAATGAAACGGTGGAATGAAGAAAGTGGGAGGAAACGGTAGAACCCCGAGAAAACACACGTGAACAGTGTTGTCCACTACAAAGTTTACACTGAGCAAACGCGTATCCCAATCTACTGTCCGTATATCATATTTCTTTACTCAACTTGTAGATTATTCATTGTAGCTTCGGAAAATTCAAGATAGCTAATAAAACTCAAACTGACCACAGCAGTGTATATACAGTATATACATATATTTTAACAATATATATATCAGTGTTACATAGAAGAAAATTTAACAGACACATACTATTAAAACATATATTGCTTTGTTTATTAAGTGTTATATACACTTAATGGAGATTAAACCAAACGTAGATAAAAACAATCTATATTTTAGGTTGTATGTGTAGTTACATATCGATATAAACTGTCTAGTAAAATTACTATACCTTCGAAATAACCATTATCATCCATTATTTTTCTTTTTCATAAAACTTTAAATGGAACCCATTAAAGGAACTGACTTTTCTTGTTTAATGGATTTGGAATTGACGTTAACTTCTGTAACGTAGCTACAAAAACAAAATATATTATATGCACTTTGGTTTAGTTTCCAGCTGCTTCTCAATCCTATAGTAGTGCACCATATTGAAATTACTATATTGTGTAGAAGTACTACCTACCGTCTCCCTTGGGTACTGGCTTCCGGCGTATTCCCTAAAGAAACTATTGATAACAATTTGAGTCAGAGTTCATGTCCTGTCTAAGCGCGAACAGACAGTAGTAAAATAAAATAAGCGATCTGACATGGGTAACCTCAGGTTTAATCATATTTACTTTTGTGAACATACTTGCATATATACGATTGGTAAGCTGACGATCCGTAAATATTCGCAAACACACAAACAAAAAAAAAACAGAATATTACCTTGTGTGAATTTCTATTTATTGAATAGATATGTATATCTACGAAGTAAACGAAAAGATGTTAACAACACAAAATTTTCACGTAATATAGCATGAATGCTTGAGCGAATGAAATTGCGCACACACTTGAGAAATATAAAACACTTAATATCACGAAAATATATATGTAGATATATGTATATGGTAAATGAAGACACTGAAAATATAGCCCTTTCGTTATATTTGTGATCATTTTCACTAAATCACTATTCACATTCAAGTTGGGCTTTCACTGCGAAATAGGGACAATGAGTGTGGGGATTGGAGGGAACACTAACTTTCGACGAGGCTCCGCAACTTCAAAGATGATGCACTTATAAAATATTTATGCAAGCAAAACTTCGTCTACTTTTCAATTGATGCTGTAACTATAATTCCATCAAATACTTAATACCTTTCCGTAGCCGTCCCATATTAACACATAAGTAAATTTGTCTGCAGGAGACTTAAGTACCTCCTTCACTCAATACTAGACGCCAACTCATCGCTTCTGTCAACACTTGGGAAAATCCCGGTTATCGTGTCTCTGGTTGGCAGTGTATTTTAAAATTTGATAAGAGAAACACAAAAGTTTGTATATCCCTACACAGCACAAATATAGTGGTGGTAGATTTAATAGCTCTGGCAACACGTATGTTAGTTTCATGGGAGCGAAAACCTGGGGATTGCAATTAAACAAGTGTTGCAGACCAACTTTGAAGATTCACTCCATGACTGATGGATTTTCCACATCATGTTTCGATACAAAGCACTTTACTAAAAAAGAATGCACATTGGCAAATTGTGTGGCTTAAGCATTCTGTCTGCGACTCATGCAGGTTGCGAGCACTGTTCTCACGATAGTTGAGACAACGAAACGTTAATACGCGGGAATGTAACGTTCAACGCGCACTTGTTTACACTGTAACAACTTCGTGTCTAAAAAGATTTCCAAACTTTAATAATTATTGTTATGAAGGATATATACAAAACAGTCTCAGTAGCGAAAACCATGAGTTGGTAACTTCACTCAGGGAAAGAAAAAAAGTTTGCTGTTTCAAAGCACTCTACTAATGAGATAAGAGTTCGATTCAGAAACGATTTCTTTGTATTATCCTTAGAGACGATAAGTCTGAGGAACGCCTGCGGGTAAAGAGAGAACAGAGTTTCTCACCAGATCGGAAGCGTTCAGAGCCACACAAAAAATAACTTCTCCTTTTCCTGCATAAAATAATAATTTTGTATGATAAATAAAAGTTCAGAAAATACCCAGTCTGTCCAAAAGACAATGTGGCCATGAAGACGGTCACAGAAGTTTCTTTTAACTCTAAGATTTATATATGTGTATAGATTGCTTTAATTACGTTTAATGTAGGGCGCGTTGTATACTTGTAATATTTAACATTCTATGTACGTAAGTTGTGAAAAATAGAAATTAACCCTAAAACTTGTAGTGAAAGATTATTCTGAAGAGGTAACTAATTACACGTTTTATCCTAACTGCCTTCCACGGTACGAATGCAAGTAGACTCGTGACATTTCAGGCATGTATTCAACGTTAACCATTGTCTCAACATTTTGTTTCAGACCCAGACGAAAATCTAAACTGTTAGAAATCCTACCTATCAATTTATTCTAAGTATTATTAATAGTTATATATATATATACATATATATATATATATATATATATATATATATATATATATATATATATATATATATATATATATATATATATATATATATATGTTGTTCTGACTCTTTACTTAATGTATAAGAAATCTTAGAAATCTTAATTGAGGAAATTTAAAAGAAAGCAGAATATTTTGTTAATTGTTACTATATTATATTTATTATTTTTAAGGGGGGCGCGGTGGCTCAGTGGTAGAGCGTTCACCTCTGGTGCTTGGGGTCCCGGGTTCGATCCCAGCCCCCGCCAAGTGAACTTTGTGGTGGACAAACACCGTGCTCGTGGGTTTTCTCGGGGTTCTCCCGTTTCCTCCCACTTTCTTCATTCCACCATTTTCACTCATCTCTCATCATCACCGTCTCCTTTAGTCTAACCGGCATAACCGTGGGACGTAAAACTCAAAGATTTCATTTCATTTCATTTTATTATTTTTAATATCGTTTCGGCCTTTAGCAACCATATAATTATAATGCTAAGTTTTACATATATTTGTGTAAGTTTAACAATAAGATGTAGCTTGTAGTATTCAATTAAGGGATCACTTAATACCATTTTATTAATTATTATTTTTAAATATATATTCAAATCTTACGAGTCAATGTACACTTACGTTAAGGTTATTTCATTTGCAAGTGGCTAAAGTTTGTGATCCTGGGTTCGTTACTCAGTGCCCGGAATGAAGCTCCTGGAAGTAGTAGAGATGGATGGCATACGCCTGGTGGTGGAAACAGACATTATTAAACAAACATTTGACAAATTCCGTCCTTTTAAATACAAAAGTAACGCACTTACACTAAAGAAATATGATTTCAACCTGAAACCATTTGCATCAGTGATCTATGTAATCATTCAGGATGCATAATGCTTCAGGGAAATCCATGCTCTAACGTAACTGAGACATGGTTCAAACCTCGACTGAATCTGTCAACTTGCTCTTGACAGGGGATATCCAAAGCAAATACATTGTGTTAGACACATTTCGGATTGTTTCAAGATAATTTATATTTTTTTGATAAATGTATGGTAAAGTAAGTGGCTGACATAGAAAGAATTCAATATTTCCTCTTTGATAAATTCCAACCACAAACACTAGAATTGATTTTATTTTATCTAGTAAAGCACAAAACTATTTTATGTCAAATCTTATAGGCAACATTTCAGAAAAATCACCGAAAGGAATGAATTCATTATTACAAGTGAGGAAATGGTAAATAGCTCTAAAACAACATACTCCTTTTTTCATGAAGATGAAATAATGTGTGCACCAAATTTATGATCAAGATATTGTACCATATCTGTTAGTTGTGTTTTATATTCGGTCTCGTTTTTAACCTAAGCAAAGTGAATTGTGAGAAAATAAATGTTCAGAAAATTACCTTTACTATATTTATGAGGAAATATTTTTGTTTCTGGAATATATAAATAGGAAAACGTCAAAATGTTAGAATCTTGCTCTCCTTACTTCGATTTCATTTACTGGTTTCTAAAACAAAGCATAAGTATGATTGGAAAGTCTTGAATGGAAAGTGAGATTCACCGTAGGAAATTAAAACGTTTCTAGAATAGGTAAAAACTGTGTAAATCATTAAACTGAAAACAATGCATCGTGTTATGCAGGTAGGAAAATATTCAACATAGTAGGAATTGTATTTTTGTTTTTGTTTTGAAGGACTTAAACAAAAAGTAATTTACTTATTTTCTATAACTCGAGAAAGTAATATGCTTCTTCTCAAAATCATATATGTTTCAGAATATGAGGAAACAGAGAGACGGAGGAACGTACAAATAGAGAGACGAATATGCCGGTATTCACTTATAGATTTAGAAGTAGCAGCTCTCTTATATTTATATTGCTAGTGTTTCAAATCGGTCAAACACAAATAAAAAATGCACTAAATAGCTTCATAACTCACATCATTTAAGTTGTATGCTTAAAATTGAAAACCTAGTTTTATCTTTATCGGTGTGCATCGTCCGCACGATGAGACGAATAAATCAACGAAAGTGTCTAATTGAGAAATAATTTGAGGGGAATTAACTTGTCAAGAAGACAGTTTAATGAGGTTCTCACACGAAATCAAATGGATTGAAGTGAAGGTGATTCTAAGTCAATATTTTTAAAATGTCCTTCTACAATAAAAAAACAAAAATATATATAAACTAAAATTAATGTGCAACTTATACAACCTCTCACAATGCTGTAGTTTTAAGTTGTAAAAGGAAAGAAACGGGGACTGTTATTTAAGAAAATAAATATACTCAATATAAAACAAGATACATTTATATGTATTCATAAAAAAACATAAAAGAAAACATTTTTCCTCATTTCCCTTAACCACCAAGGGAATATACAAATGATATGACTTTTGTAATCGGATTTCAGAGTGACCGAAGCAGAAACACACCTATTTTGCAAAAGTTTTATTAAGTTATTGATCATGGTAGTCTCTACAACTATAAATATAGGTTGTATCAAATAAAGAGCTCCCTCGTTGCTAAGCTATTAACTATTTGGCGTATGAGTCCTGGTTTCGACTTTTGGCAGGAGCTCATGGAATTCGCATTCCTTGTTATGGAGCACGTCTTGTACAGCATCGCCGCTGAAAGCAAATATATACGAGGGTCATTCGGAAAGTAAAGAACGTTTTGCGCTAGCGCGTGCGCGTGTTCCTCCACCCCCGCTGCCGCTGGGTTATTGACCTGGGCATGCTTTAGCCTCAGTCTGGCACCAGCTGCGATCCGCTACGGTCCGTTATTTCTTCGCTGTGCGACTGTAAAATGTGCGATAGAATTACTGATCCCGCCAAGTGTGAGGTTCGTAGTGTGATAAGATTTTTGAATGCAAGAAAAGTGCATCCGATAGAAATTTATAGACAAATCACTGAGGTGTATGGAAATGTAATGAATGAAGCATCAGTTTGTAAGTGGTGCATTATGTTTAATGACAGACGGACGAATGTACACGATGAGGAACGCTCGGGCCGGCCTTCTGTTGTGACTGACGAACTCAAAGGAAGAATTGAGCGGAAAATTCAAGAGGATAGGCGATTCACTATTGATGGGCTGCACGAATTCTTTCCTGAAATTTCAAGAACTGTTAGTTATTGGTTCAACAGTTTGGCGGCAACTGTGTATGCGGAAGGCATAGAAAAACTTGTACCACGGTATGACAAGTGTTTAAATTTACACGGCGACTATGTCAAAAAGTAACTTAAGTATCACATAGTATGTAACACAAATTTCGCCTTTGTATATCAGTTATTAAAGTGTTTATACAAAAACGTTCTTTACTTTCCGAATGACCCTCGTACTTAACACCAATGAATGTCAAAATTAAATATAGTTAGGAAATATTAGATTGCAGTGAATTAATTAATTATTTTGATAACTAGTGTTAAAGTCATTTAAACAACGAAACACAGTATTTGATCAACGTTACATATTCTGTATTGGAATGGCAAAGAGACTTGACTATCTACGGATCAGGACATACGATATTGCAGAGGGTCGTATGAACTGTATTACATATAAGTGTTATGTAAAGTTTCGTATTTTAAATGTACACAAGTCAAATTTCTCAATTACACATAGCTTGTGTTACCTGTGAATAAATTATAGGCCTATATGATTATAACATATTACAATAATATATTGGAATCTGTTTTCCCCGGTCCCTTGGACTTAAATCATTAATAAAGTACAAGCATCTATAATGTTATTGCTGTTCGGTGCTTTTCAATGGATGTTAATATTGCATTTCTATGTATGTTGCTTTAGTTTCCTACGGTAAATAAAACGTGTAGTTTTTTCAGTTTTTTTTAAAAAAATAGACAATAATATGAAATTCGTAAGTTATTTGTGTTTGGCAAAAATGTCAAGCTGGTATTTCATGTATATATTTGCACGATGTAAAATTATAGTGATGTGTTTAAATACTATTGCAGTGTATTCACTCAAAATGTTATATATATATATATATATTAAAAAGAGCTACTTCGTGGCTAAGCGGTTAGCCTACGCTCCTTTGGGCCGGGAGACCCGCTGTCGATCCTCGGCGGAGCTCATGTGGTTCGGATTCCACGTTAATCAGTAGATCCAAGTCTCAACTGGCAGTAAGTGATGACAGATACTACTCACGATTCAGAGTGATGTGCGTAACACACGCGATACATAGAGAAACCAAACATGTGTGGAGTTATTTTTAGACAGCAAAACTAGCATATGAAATTTCTGAAAGAGACATTTCCATCCTTACGCTGTGTAAGACAGCAGTTTTCTTTTCCATTCTTACTGAAGAAACGGAGAGGACAACGAGGTGTTAGGAATACTGACATTGGTAACACAAATTTGTGGCAACTAAACATTAACATCGGAAGCATAAACAGTAATTGGCGATGGTATTATGCATGAATTTATGAATACGTGCACATTGGAAGCATCCTGTTAGAGCGTTGTCTGTCCTTCGCTAAACTAGTTGTAACCACATCTCTCGGATTACAAAAGAGTGCATTTGGGTCATACATTATAAACTCAGAAACAGTTTTCCTAAAATGTAATTTAATTGCTCTTATCTTCTCACACTTTCGTTCTTAACCCTTTTACACTTTGGGTTTTTTTAGGTAATTTTTAGGCTTTCATTCAAGCTGCTACAGTACCAACACTATTTGCTAGGATCATGGTTCATAACTTTTTTTTTAATGAAGTAGAGTTTCCAACTGCATCAGTCAAATTTCAATATTACGTATCAAATGCGAGAAATTCCCGATCAAAGTGGGGAAAAGAGATTTTTTGGAAAAAAACTTTTATCGCGAATTTCTCCGCTCAGGACACGCACCTGCAAATGGTTCCTAAACAAACTTTGTTTCATTGTGAAAATAATGAGGAACGAAGAATGTACGGGGAAAAATTATCTTGGCGCTATAGCCGATTTACCAATTTTCCCTCGATAATACATTTTCAGTCAATTTCTATCCAATCCGCTTCAGCGTAAAGACTAATGATTGCAGGAATACTAATCGTACCTTGTCTTGTTCGGCATGAACTGGCTTTTTGAACGGTATAACTTGCATATCCCTATCGTGCACCTTAGAGGAGAAATTTCCCCAGAAGAGAAACTTTTGTAAAAAAAAAAATCCGTTTTTTTTTCAATTTTGTCCCCTCTGTACGCCCCGGGTGGTAACTCTCAGAGTCCAAAATATTTGGAAATATACTACATAGTGAATGTAATAACTGTACGAAATAGCAATCTAATATCTTGAAAACTAGGGGCGAGAAAAAAATATTGACCTATGTCTCAACAATACGCATGTTCCCCTATAGCATGAAAAACAAAACACCGAATTCTAGATAAAAATTTCCTGACACATCCCTACTTGTAGGAACACGAATCATACCTTGTTTTCTTTGGCATGAATCGGCCTTTCGAACGGTATTACTTGCATATCTGTATCGTGCACCTGAGTGGAGAAAAATTCCTCCAAAAAGGAATTTTTTGTAATATTTCAATTTTGGGCCCCTCTGTGCGCCCCTGGTAGTAACGCTCAGCGCCCAAAATATTTCTAAATATGCTACATAGTGTATGTAATAACTGTACGAAATATCAATCTCATATCTAGAATTCGGTGTTTTTTTCATCCTAAAGGGGAACATGCGTATTGTTGAGACATAGGTCATTATTTTTTCTCGCCACCGTGTGCGTGGGTTTTCTCGAGGTTCTCCCGTTTCTTCCCACTTTCTTCATTCCACCATTTTTCATTCATTACTCATCATCACCGTCTCCTTTAGCCTAACCTTCATAACCGTGGGACATAAAACTCAAAGATTTTTTATTTTTTCTCGCCCTTAGTTTTAAAGATCTGAAATTGGCATTTCGTACAGTTATTACATATACTATGTAGTATATTTCGAAGTATTTTGGACGCTGAGCGTTACCATCCGCGGCGCACAGAGGGGCCCAAAATCTGAAAAAAAAACAGGATTTTCGTTTTTTACAAAAATATCCGTTTTCGGACATTTTCTCCCCTCAGGTGTACGATAGAAATATGGAAGTTATACCGTTCGAAAGGCCGATTTATACCAAAGAACACAAGGTATGATTCGTGTTCCTACAACAATTAGGGATGTGTCAAGAAATTTTTATCTAGAATTCGGCGTTTTTTTCATGCTATAGGGGAACATGCGTATTGTTGAGGCATGGGTCAATATTTTTTCTCGCCCTTAGTTTTCAAGATATGAGATTGCTATTTCGTACAGTTGTTACATACACTATGTAGTATATTTCGAAATATTTTGGACGGTGAGCGTTACCTCCCGGGGCGCACAAAGGGGCCCAAATTTGGAAAATAGGATTTTTTTTTTTTACAAAAGTTTCCATTTTGGGGCAATTTTCTCTCCTTAGGTGCACGATACGGATATGCAAGTTATACCGTTCGAAATACCGATTCATGCCAAAGCGAACAAGGTACGATTCATGATTTTAGGATAAATTGTGATAATACTGTAGATACTTTACTAAACTAATTGACTAAATATTTGTAAATAAAGCAAGAATTCAAACATTGGAAAATTTCCTGGCACATTTCTATTTACTCTAGAATCATGATTTGTATCTCGCTTTGTTCCAAATAAAAGTAGGTTTCTAACGGTGCAACTTGTAATATGTCTATATGCCCCTGAGGTAAAAATTTAGAAAAAAAGAAAATTTTCTCCTGAAATATTCTTTTTTTCGATTTAGGCGGGATTTTCCCGCTTCTGGTACATAATATAGAAATTTGAGTCCTACATTTGGAAACTATGCTTTATAACGAGACCAACGAGGTACAAACTATGTTTCTAAGATTAATAGGGATACGTCACGAATTTTTTTTTTAAAAAAAACTCTAAAATTTACTCTTTTTTAAAAGCCGCCTTCGTTGTTTGTGACGTCACTGCCCCAAGGCGTCGCACACGTAACTGCAAAATGCCCATAAAACATGTTCTTTGATGCTTCCACACTTGAATAAATTCAAGAAACCCGATGTGAAAAGCTTTCTTAGAGATTTATAAAGTAAATTCCGAAGGTCGACGCCATGGCCTCTATACAGGGCAAAAAAAAAAAAAAAAAAAATTAAAACGGTTAAAGGCAAATGTGATACTCATGATAGGATCAAAAATCAAAATAATTCCATAAATATTTTTTCTAAGTGTGTAACTTATAATGTGAAAAGGTTTCTAGCTACAAACCAATTTATTTTTATATGTTTATGCCTGAGGAGAGGTACAGAAAAACTTTAATACAATGTTATTTCCATGACCTCCAGTTGCAGTAACAGTGCGAGGAAGCGTATGAGTTACTTGAAATACGTGTACCATATGGAATAGGTAATGACAACCAACTTGGGTGCGTGTAAGCGATGTAAATGATAACATTATGCCATTTCTCACTGAAAATTATTTGAAAGAAACATCAATTCATGGTATTCCAGAAATAGCGAAGAAAGACAGATCTATTTGGGAAAGGTTAGTATGCATGTATTTATATTAGATAACATCACTTTGAATATTAGCATGATTATAAGCTAGGTAAAGCTCAAATGCGTAATGATACTTTTATGCTTAAATATTAAAATTAATTTCATGAACGGGAAATACAGGTTTTGCTTTACATTAAAAAACAAAACGTACTTCCAAATTTACGTAAGACATCAAGTGACTTTCACAAGACGGAAAACGTGCGTTGTTTATAATGGGACTTTTAAGATAAGCTCAAATTTCTGCTAAAATATATAATTTTAGTAAGGGATATAATTTGATTTAAAAGAGATCCCCGCGAATTAATTTATGTGCTTACGAATAACGTTCATCATGTTTGAATTAACCTTGTATTTATGAAATATGTGGGAACTAGATTATAGACTATGAATGTTTTAGTAAAGGGTTAATCTAATTCGAGAGGTACAGTTGAATATTTGTATCCCTAAATTCCGGCAATCACCAGAAATTGAATTACCAATTGACTCCCCTGAGTTCCAAATACCTGCATTGTAAATCGTGAGATCAGCAGCTTAATTTCATTATTCAATGGCTTAGATACACATGTACTTACGTTTTACTTAAGTGAAATCGTATTTCGGGAACAGACATATTGTGAATAGAATCATACAATACTTAAAACTCAAGAAATTATTATTTATTTATTTTTATTTATTTATTTAACAATCTCCAGATACAGCTCAGAGTCCATTTTATACTGGATAGTTAACAACAATAATAACAATGGAAAGGATTTGGGAAGATATCGGCCAGGGCCTGTTTAGTAGGTACCATGCCGGCATTTGCCTGGTAGGACTGAGGGAAACCCTGAAAAACCTCAGTCAGGATGGTCGGCAGCGGGATTCGAACCCACGACCTCCCGAATGCGAAGCCAACGCTCTACCACTTGAGCTACTTCACTCGGTTATTAGCAGTGATGTGCCGTAAACTATAATTTTACGTCTACGCGATTGTCTACTGTAATCTATACGTAATCTACATCACACCTTTTCCCGTGTAGACTATGTAGACAACCACTATCAAATGTAAGGAAGAATTTCGTTGCTCGTTTGTTCATATTTCCTCATTCAGTTGTTTTGCTTCGGTGCAGGGGGAAACAACTAACATATAAAAAGTAGAGGGAATTATCTAATCTGTATGTTTACTCTGCTCTGCACATACCACTTCCTCAGATTTTCCACTTCGAGCACTGCTTTTATAATGAAATTTACAAAACTAATTCGCACCTGTGAGCTTTCAGTCTTGAATCTACTGTATTTGCCAATTTTTTCTTGCATATTTTAAAAATGCATAATATTTTTAATTTTCCTTCATCAAGACGAAACTAAGTATTCGAAAGTTACTATTCGCTGGTCTAGGCATTTTATTTTGTACGCAATTTCGCGAGGTAACGACAAAAGAAAACTCCTTTATTGTCCACGACGCCATATTAAATTACGTGTTGTTGACATATTCTACATAGTCTACGTTGTTTACATTGTCTACGCATAGTCGACACGTAAACGTAAACTATCGTTTTTTACGCGTAGACGCACATCTCTGGTTATTAGAGCCACCGCATTTCAGTAACGATGTAACTGAAATAGGCTTGTCATTTGTAATGTCTATTTATAAATATTAAACACTACTAAAGTAGCTTTTAATTTAATTTTGCTTCGAATAGTCATAAACAATACTATGTAAACGAAACATCCTTGTAATTAACATTTGTTGTTTTGACAAGTCTAATAACTGAAATTGCCGTTTCACGAACTAATGTAAAATGTAGGAGTGCACTTCGTTTATCCTCTTCAAATACTTCTAAAGAAAGTCTACTTAAATACATTGAAGTTAAGGAATTTACCAGGAAACAACAAAGGTTTATAAACAATTAATATATTTAGAACTATGATAAATATAATATACTTGAAAGCTCATTTTTTAAAAATGAGTTTTCCTGGTTGCAGAATTAGAAACAGAAAAGTAAAGGATAATGGAACATAGATTAAATTTGTTTAAATCTTGAAATCTTAAAATGAAGTGTAGAAACAATAAATAGTCGAATGTTCTAGTGCTGCGGATGAACTGATTAACTGTTTAATGTGACATGCTGTGCCGAAGATTATGAAATCAGAAGTGTGTTTAATTGAAACTCAGACTTTCAAACTAGAAAAGTAATAAAATAATATAGCTTTAAGAATGAAGAAAAATAACTAAAATATACATCGATTTTAAATTGAAATTGAAGTAACACACTTCTATATTTCTAAATACGCATAATCTATATCAAACGCTAGAGAAAAGCTGGAGGAAGTTCAATCTAAACAGAATCAAATACTTATAATGATACGATAATAACGTAATGAAGTGAAGCAGATAAAGGGTATAAAATTAGGACTTTAAACAAGGTTAACTATTAGAATATCACTAGTAAAAAAGGGCGAAGGAAGTTACTCTTATAAAGTTTCTAGTCAACTGACGTTAGACTAACAAGGTCTAACATGGTTGAACAGATAGGTAACCTCTCTCTTACTAGCAAAACGAAACTATGGCAAAAATTCCGTCTTGTGATATAATAAATGAACGAGTGGATGGTTTGCATAGTGTGTACTCAAAATTACACTAGCTGTAGAATAGAATTAAAAATCATTAATAACGTGTAACTTTATAAATGGTTCATGTTGTTGCCTTAATTACCTTATTTATTACTAGTGAAATATAAATTTTATAATTTAATATGAGGCAATATAAGATAACATAAACATGTCTTTTAATCACAAAAAACAACACTGGAAACAAATCATTCGTTGCTTAACAAATGACGTTATTGTGTTATTGACTTAATTCCAGCTGCATAATATGAAACAAGATAATACATTTAGCATCATAAACTTCCGTGATATTCTTTTCCTGCGGGAAATGAATTACAAGATTTAAAACAATTCATACTGTATTATATATATATATATATATATATATATATATATATATATATATATATATATATATATATATATATATATATATATAATATTACTTGAAGTAAAAAAATGTAATTCATTCGAAATTCCTTAACGTTTTAATTTCAGACTATTTTGGCTGATTTGTGTAACTGCAAGCGTTTCGGCAACAGTGATCATAATTCTGCTATCATGGACAAAATACCAAGAGAATCCAACTGTCATAACAATTGATAGAAATCGGCAGGATTGGACATTTAGGTACCCATCTGTTATACTGTGTAGTAACCCAGTTACTAGCAGTAGAAAAGTCAAGAAACTTGTAAAAACGTAAGTAATGAGTATTGCAAACATATTGGCTAGTAACGTTCCTATGTTAATCCTATGTTTAAAAGTAAAGGAAGAAAACTGTATTTGATTTTATTGTAGTCGCTTGCACACGGTGTTTACAAAGTGAATATACCATTTGAGTATCTTTACTTTCAATATCTCAAATTCACGGTTTATAATATATTTTCTGATTACATTCCAGCTCTAAATGTGGCATGAAGTATTCTATACCTCCATAACTCAGCACTAGAAACACCAAGCGGTTTTCAGACCGCTTCCAGATATACGTATTGCCCGTTCTCAGTTACTTTTATCGATTAGTCACTCATACTGTATGACTTTTATTTATTTGGCATTTAACATATTTACAAGAAATTTGAATAAAAACTAATGTGACGGCAGGGAGTTTCAGAATGATAAAAATAGGAGCACCGAGCTGTTTTAAAGACCGCATAATGTTAAATAATGGGAAAATGAATGAAATTACTGTTGGTTATCGTGTTAATGTGTGGGTGACAGAAAAGGGATTTTTTTTATAAAACATTAAGTATATTTTACATACAGAACACTAAGTAACAGTAGTATAAATTATATAACTTAATTTCAATTTTTGTTTTCTATTTTCAATTTTTTTATCACAAATCATTTTTGAAAACTGTTATATATCCTGCTCCCACTTATCCTAATTTGTGTCATCAGCACACTAAAATTTTGTTTTCGAATTATTTTATCTCTCGTATATCATCAGTGATCTCTAGAAAGGCACTTTATTCCTCTTACCAAGTAATTTTATACGCTGTTGTGAAATATGTGCTCAGTGTTTGAGACTACCTATTTCTGTACCATATGAATATTATCGTTAGTGTTCGGTTACAATAAGTGTTCTTTCGAATTTCTTCTCACACTTCAGAATCTGGAAGAACAGGAATCTGGATCTGATGATTGCAACCAATTGTCAGATGTAAACAGCGAACATTCCAATCAATATATTTTCTTACATAACGATTACAGCAATGAAAGTTCGGAAGATGATATGCCGGATAATATTATATCTCCTGTCTTACAAACAATTTTGTAACCGCAGATGGGGTAAAATGGATAAAGTTGAGTAACACACAGGACACTCTCTGGCCTATCAATAAGTACAATATCCTATTCGAAAACCCTGGTCATTCGACGCATGCAGTTCGACATGTACGTAATGATTACATAAGTTTGTTTCGTCTGCTTGTAGATGAAATAATTCTGCGACTTATACATACATTTCCTGCAACTTAAGCTTACATTCAACTGGGTGATAATAAATGGGCTTTGAATGCAAGTAGTATTTCCATAAGAGACTTATGGAGCAAACAATGTGGAACATTATTTTACAAAAAAATAATGAGCAGGAACAGATTTTCTAGGATCATGAAATTTAAAGGATTTGATTGAAAACGTTGTAGATTTCAGAGATTAAAGAAAGTTAATTTAGACTTCTGGCTTCTGATATATGGTATCCATTAATCGGCAATTGCAACAGAAACTGCAACCCTCATGAAAATTTACTGGTGATGAGCAACTATTCCGAACGAAAGTTCGTTGTAAGTCTATTCATATTTGGGTAGAAATTTTGGATATTGGTAGACATGATTTACAACTATGTGCTTATCAAAGCATCAAATTGTTAAGAATGTTATATTTTACTTGGAAATCAACCAAAAATATGGACCCGTAACGTAAAAAACCACTAACTGAATATTTTTAAATATTAAATTTACATACTTATAATGTAGAACATATATTTTGTATTTATGGTAATAAATAATAAAAAAAGTATTGTAAAGTGTCATCGTATACAGGGATGAACGAAGAAAATTTTCTATTGAGGGACATCTTCGTGGTTGCTATAGTACGTCTGGCATTTAATATATGTGGTTTGCTACATTACATATATATTTTTGTGAGCTAGGGGGGCAGGCACCACCCTGACCCCACCTTCGGGTGCCCGTGATCGTATACAGTTGTATTGAATACTTTTCAACCTTTGTTTAATACAATGATAACGTATCACAAGAAATATAACGCCATTCATTACTGATAACTGGAAATGTTCATAAGAGGTTTACAAAAAGGCTTGGTGCTTCTCGGAAGTAAAAATTGCTGGTGCTTCTAGTGTTAGTTCAATGCAAATGTCAGACTCGATAATGAAATATTAGGCAAATTAATACGTAGAGTACAATGAATTATATGTATGCTGGACATGACCAGTTCTACTAATATACAAAAGATGTTAAAGTATTATCAAATTCACTAACCTCGTAGATCTTAGCTTTACGAAAGTTTCATAAAATTGACATAGTTCTTACCTTGATATTAATAACTCGCCTTCAAATGCTTGCTAACCTATAAATTACTATATCCTTTGAAATATGGAGGTTACAACACTTCTATATTGACATCAATCCATAGTCGACTAGATCCAATTTCTATTTCCATTTCTACGAAATGTTTCTTAATGTTGCCTCCCAATGTTCTTCTAGCTCTTCCTATGTTCTTTCACCGATTGGATTTTCAATTAAAATTTTAAAAAAAAGTTATAATCTCTTCCATTCTGACAGCATGACCTGCCTACCTTAGACTCCTATACTTAGTAACCTTATATAAATAATAAAATTTTCTACTTTAAGTTCCCATCAATAGATATCCCCTTTCTCTTTCAGTGTGGTTATTCATCTAAGAATCTGTTCTCAAATATTTTCATTCTACAATTGGCCCTCTATGTAAACAGATATTTTTCTCAATGAGACAGACCGCATAGCTAATTATATTTCTATGTATACAGTATGTTATCGCATATGCTTACTAAAACTATTAGTATCAATTATCCTGTCAATGTTTGGGTTTAATGAACTAGGTTTAACTGGCTACAAATTATACCTACTATCCTCGTAATGACGACTTGTAGGTAAATCAGTTATATGGCGTAAAACAACAGAATAACCTTAAAACTGACATAAAATCTGGAAACTTGTTAATTTAACTACATGTTTGGCTCCTCGGAATATTTCACAGGGTTATGTGGTATGAAAGAACGCGTCAATATATATAGTTATCCTGAATAAAATCTTCTTAACCACGTAGTCAAATACTATGCACCCAAGTGTAGCGGGATCTTACCTGAACTCATGTTCGCAAATTTAAATAATCTTTCAAATTTATTTCCCGAGAATGGCTAATGTTATAACGTAGATATCGCTAAGTAAACGACTAAATGCATGACACATTAAAATATCAAATGAAACTGTCATCAAGATTACAACTCACTTATAGAAAGGTTAATTTTCCATTGTCGTATATTTTTCAATATACTGTAAAATTCAAAGTAAAAATTTAGAAATCAAAAGAAGATATCACAAATTATAGATCAATCCTTTATCTTAGACTTTACAAATACATTTCTTAAGTAATTCTTACCACAAATAACTAATCACTATCAAGATCATCAAATAACCTGCAATCATCAAATAACCATCAATAAAGAGCGCACCTTTCCATCCCATTCTTTTATAGGTATAGTTTACGAACTTCTTTGCATGAATTCTATAACTAACTTTCAATTAACAGTACATGCTGTTGTACAAAATGGAATGAATAACTGGCATTCATTATGGTTGACACAAATAAAGTTAATGAACTACTCATGTGTTCAAAACTAGAATTTTTATAGTAACTAAACTAATGCAATTCTCGCTGAAGCAAATTAGAATTAAAACCCAAATAAAAATAACAATAATTATACTTGTATCAATAATCAAATTATTTCATTGACAAAATTGATTTTGGTAAAAGCGTGCTAACGACGTAGGGAACTATGAAATATTTATTCTGTTTGTATGTATGTACATTTATTCTTGTTAGAAATAGTCATCGTACATAGGAAGTTACTAGCAAGGATAGACTTCTTCATGTTATGAGCAGATTGTCATTGAGAGCATACTAACAATAGCAATAAAACAGAGAATACTCGTAAAATAATATAAATATTGTTATGAACATGCTTTATATTTACAATATAATTAACCTTTCAGTAAATATTCTTATTTGTAATAAGAAAAAGCATAATTTTAATGTTTGTATTCTAGGATGTTCGGGAAACTTCCTAAACACGAAGCTAAAGTATATGTTGAATATGTGGAGTCTGTTGGAAATTTGAACATTTCGACTCTGAGTACATTCAGGAGATTTAAAGATGTCAAACTTCCTTCTAACATCACACTCAATAATATTAGGTTACAGGTTAGTACACTTTAAAAAAAATAGTTTCTCATAATATTAAAGTCTGCAGTGGACTGTTGTGAAATGACCCATAGCTGCACTTAATGACTTGGGAATAATGTTTCCGCAAGTAAAATAAAAGTTGTATATTCACGTGGTAACGTTCTTATTCAATTGGCACCAGAGTTGAAACAGCAAGAGTTCGGAGTAAATACCATACCGAAACAATATACGAAAATATGTTCCGCTCCCATCTTGATCCGCTCGAGTCCTCAATTGAAACTCAAAGCTCCTTAAAAGCAATGCAGAGAGTAAGTGCCTTACTTTCAAAGTTACGGAAAGTTTATCCCAAACATGGGGAAATGAGTTTCGAATTTCAAATGTGATACATCCCATAATATTTTATAAAAGTGGAATAGGCTATTCCCAATCAAAATTTGACCTACTTTTGTGATAAAATGTTTAAAAATACTGCTTGCAGAACGACTGGTGCACAGTACATATATGTAGATAGATAGATAGATAGATAGATAGATATATAGAGAGAGAGAGAGAGAAAGATACACTAACTCTGGAAATAGGTGTAGCACCATAAACTGGATTAATGTTTTCCTATATTTATTTTCAGAGATTCGTCTAAATGTAACGCAACGAATTGTTTAGTGTATGCAACAATTATGAAAGATGACAACATGATTTCCCAATCGACGACAAACTAACTGTACACTTTCAATTGGAATTTACAGATTAAGAGAGAGAAAACTTGTTAATCTTTTCTTTCTAAAGTTGTTTAAAACAATGATTAGAAATAAAGCATTTACAAACATTTGGATTATTAAGGTTCCAATTAAGTCTATTCACTATAATTAAAATTAAAAATATGTGTAAAACACTGAAAGTTCTGCAGACAACATTCTGAGCATTAGTATCAATTTGGTTTGTGAAAAGGGACATTGAAGGAAAAAGAAATGATTAAATTTATTTTTATGGTGTATGACTAAGAACAAATTATTAAATGACGTAATTTTTGAAGGTATGGCGGCTTGTTGTGAGATAATTTCTAAAGGCGATGCAATTAAATGATCCAAATTACATTTTGATTTCAGCTTCTAGTTTATCCCCACTTAGAATACATTTCGATGAACCGGAATGTTTACATTTCTCAGAAACCGGTATTGATTCGATAGGCAATTTGAATTCCTACTATTTATCTGACTTTGGTTCGGTCAGCTTCATAAATTGGGAATTCATTGATTCTACGCTTTTCATTATGTGAAACTCTTTGAATTCTCTTTGCAGAGTATAATCCAGATAACCTTGGAAAATCCAGAACGGTGCATTATAATATCTTCATAGTATAGATCAGCGTTTCCCAACCTTTTTCAACTTGCGGCACACTATGGGTATAACTTAAATTCTCGCGGCACACTCAGATATTATTATTATTATTATTATTATTATTATTATTATTATTATTATTATTATTATTATTATTATTATTATTATTATTATTTGTAAATATGAAATATGGTGGTACTTTTTTCTGTAATTACTGATCTCCTTCTCACAGAGAAGCAGGGGTGGATCGGGGCGATTGCCCTCCCCAGAAGAGGAAACTTTCTTATTTGATATATAAATAAAACCCATCCCAAAGTTTGTAGCTCTTAAAAGTAGCTCTAAGTAGCATTATTACAATCCACCGTCCCCTAGAAGTCCATCCTGGATTCGCCCCTGCAAACAAGAAAGCTCGATCACTGTTTTTCCCCGTTTATGCTTTTTCATGCTCTTTTCATTATGATACTTTAAAAATAGAAAAATGTGCAATGGAATATAGGACTCAATTTAAAAGAAAAAACATACACTTTCTTTTTCAAAAACTGTATCCAACTTTTCACCAAGGACGAATAAAAAATCTCTTGTACTTTAAAAAAACAAATCTAAGTAACTTGTATGCATATTTGCTTTGTTGAAAGGATTGAATGATATTTTAAAATTACAAGTTACGAAATAGGCTCAACAATAAAGAAGCAATACTGGTCATTACAATGATAACAAATATTTTTCTCAAACATTAGAAATATACAGAAAAGTAACACAGTATGAAACTTATAATATTTAACGTGGTTAATATACATTACAATATTTGAATATTATATGAAGGTTAAAATTGTTTAATAATGATAGTAATGTAACAATATTTCAATCATATGTATTGAAGGTTGCAATTGTTTAATAATAAATTTGAAGATTACATCTTTTCAAAAATAAGTAAAACAATTGGTGCACGAAACAAAATTAATGTGTAATTTGAGCTTGATGTTCTTTCATAATCTTCTTCAATTCTGGACTCATAGTTGATAAACACAAACTCATATCTGTTCCGGAGATAGCAGTTGTGAACCGTTCTTACACTGGATTGTGTTCATTGCAGAAAATCCTGCTTCACTTAAGTAGCATGTAGAAAAGTGAATGAGAACTTTCACAGCCTTTGTGGAAGTAGCTAGATATTCTCGCCGAGAGAAATCCAGAATGATGCCATGTCTTACTGTGAAGCTTCAAACCTTGGTCATTCCACACATCGACCAATTCACTTTCTTCCCGGACATTTAATTCTGCTGACTGTAGGATAGAAGGCACACACGAATCCCTCACCTAGTCAAATGAAGTCAACTCAAGCGTAGGAAAATATTTCTCAACATTGGTACACAACAAAGAGAATGTGTCTGAAATGAGTATTGAGACATTTCTGTCAACTTTACAGCACTTTATAAGCTCAAACATATCAAATTTGTTTTGTTTTCTATTTATGTCCTTTCAAAATGAGAGTTTCTCCCTAAATGAGCAAATTTTGTCCCCCGCATGCTTTTGTTCAGCGCATTCAATATTTGGAAATCTCTTCAAGAAAAGTAAATTTATTACACCATTAATCATTACTAAGGAAATCGGCAAATTCACTTCCTTCTTACAGAAAGAAAAGGAGAAGTTGTTCTTTTTAAGTGCATAAAATCTTGACAATACGTGACCACGAGACAACCACCTCACTTTTGTATGAATAAGCAACTGAGTGTATTCTTGATCCATTGCAGAACATAGATCTGAACATAATCTTCTTTTAAGAGGCATAATCGCGGCATAATCGTTGGCAGTGATGCGTCCGTTAAGTGTGACCACAGGACCCAATGAAAACCATGATATTGCGGCCCACAGCATCACCGAACCGCCGCCATGTTTCACAGTTGGGCGGAGACACTGCAGATCATAAGCTTCTTTGGGCGTTCTCCACATATAAACACATAAACATGGTGGGGAATAGGGTGAAGGATGACTCATCCGACCATATCACACGTTTCCAGTCCTCAACGGTAAAAGGCGCATGTTCGCGGCACCATTTGCGGCGTGCGAAAACGTTATGGTCCCTGATGAGCGGTTTGGCCCGTGCAACACGACCCCGTAAGTTCATGTCATGTAATTCACGGCGGACTATGACTGTCGGAACTGGGTGGGGGAGGTGCTGATTGAGTTCCTCCGTCACTTGCTCCGCAGTGGCACAACGGTTCTGCGTGACAATGCGCTTTAATACGCGGCGTGACCTGTCACTCATGATTTTCTTCCGCCCACTGTTCCGCTTCCCCGATGTGGTTTTCCCGTGTGTTGTGTAGGCCGTCGTCACCTTCGACACTGTCCCACGCGACACACCTAAAACAATAGCCACTGCCGTCACACTCACTCCACATAACCGCTCACCAACAATTTGCCCTCTTTGAAAATCTGAGAGGTCTTTCATTTTACACTACCTCCGTCTGCTGCAGCCACTGGACACTGCTGTTCCACTACGCCTGACGTAGTATGGAGACCGACCTACTACACCACCACCAGCGGTCCGGCGCTGCGGGCGCCACGACACCACTGCCAACCCATACATCTGACGTATTGCCAACTACAGGTGTTTCCATTTTCTGATCACCATCTGTATATTTCCTAAATACAAAATTGATTCATATGACTATTCACGTTACCTCAAAAATGAAATACGCTACGCTTTCATAATGATCTGGCTTTCTATTTCAACAAAGAATGAAGTTTTTAAAAGTTCAAATGCATACATTTTTTAGTATCTACAATATTGCCTAGATCTCTTATACATACAGATTATAAAGCGATCTAAGAGATCTAAGTATAGCCTAACTCTTATTCGAATTAAAGAGAAGGATTCCCCTTAGTATATTTTAGTTTATACTTAGTAATATTTAAAATTGAATTTATAATTTGTATTTAACTGTTCTAACATCTAAATATGCATTTTGGTGCTTATTTAGGTTAAGGATGATATGAAAATCCCAATATTACAAGTACCTCAAATGGTAACATTTCAGAAGCATCCAATGAGAACTGAATACGGGTTGTGTCTCGCTTCCAGTTCTGAGCTTATTGATAAAGACAGGTGTGTATGAGAATTTATATATTAAAATTGCATTTATCAAATCCAGGGTTAAGCATAGGACGTTGTTGTATAGCTAGTATTGGTTTTAACTCTCGTTCCATTGTGAACCTATAGGATGTGATCATAAACTACGGACTTGGTATTGTACAATGCGCTCTTTTTACCACGTAGGTCAGATGCACTTATTCCTAAGGAAAGCAGAGCTTTTAAGCATTTTGGAAACAGTGGCAGCTGTAGTTAAACACGTGACAACTGTGGTTTATTCTGGAATAAGGGTTGCAATATTCGATTAAATTGAACTGCTGCAAACCCTTGACAGACCACCATCTATAACCACATGCAATCATCTGACAGTTTACTTCATCGGTCGTTTAAAGAACTATTTTTTGTACTGTATCATTTGTTCTTGTTTCGTGTATTTTAGAAAGTTGTCAGAGAATATAAACATTACCTAGGGCCAAAATATGATGCTTTAGGAAGAGAAAAAAATCAATGCATTTCCAGGATTCCATGTCTTTACTGGTAATTATACAACTGGTGATTTAATAGGAAGGACCACATCTCTTGTTTGAAATATTCCAAAAGTGAGACTTCACATGTTTCAGTGCTTTTACAGAAATTAGATTGGAACATACATGGTATTAATACATTTTCGCAGGCTTGGAAATGTTTACGTGTACATTGTGCATCTCCAAAGCCAACGATTTAAAAGTTAGTGATGCGTGATGGATTACATTTTACAACAAGTGTTTCCAATCCTAGAAAATACTTGCTACACAGCCAGTTTTTCATCTTCCCATATGAGAACATTAATAAATATGGGCTAAATGATATTGTGGAAAATCCTGAACTTCCGTCGCTTGACAACATTCATGACTGAACTATTCAGATCGTAGTTTTCGTACTTCTGATGATAGGTACTCCGGCTATACCTAACTAACTAACTCTATGGCCTATGGAACCCGGAGGTTCAGTGCCGCGTTCACAAAAGCTCTCCACTGACTTCTATCCTTAGCTAATTGCATCCAGTTTCTACTTTGTATTCCTATCTCTGCGAGATCCATCTTAATATTACCCTCCCATCTGCGCCTAGGTCTTCCTAATGGTCGTTTTCCTATGGGTCTACCAGTCAAGACTTTGAAAGCGTTTCTACTTTCTTCCATTCTAGCTACATGACCTGCCCACCTAAGCCTCCTAGACTTGACGACCCTAACAATGTTGGGTAAACCGTATAAACTATGTAGTTCCTCGTTATGAAGCTTCCGCCATTCCCCATTCTCGTTCCTCTTGGGTCCGAATATTCTTCTCAGGATCCTGTTCTCAAATACTTTCAGTCTATGTTCTTCCCTCAGAGTAAGCGACCATGTTTCGCAACCATACAGAACAACAGGCATGATTATCGTTTTATATATTTTAAGCTTCAAATTCCTCGACAGAATTCGCGACGACAAGAGATTTTGAACCGAATAGTAACACAAATTCCCTGCTTTTAGTCGACATTTAATTTCTTCGTGAATATGATTTCCGTCTATTAATATTGATCTGAAAGTATCCACTTTATCAAAAGTATTATTTAATACTTTAACGCCTCCACAATTTGCCGTATTACGGTCCCGACGCACTTCCATGTATTTAGTTTTCTCTGCATTTACTTCTAAACCCATGTCCCTGCAAGCGTTTAATAAGATCTCTGCATTTATTTCTACTGTTCTCCTATCATCCCCTATTAAATTTACATCATCAGCATATGCCATAACCTGGTGAATGCCGTTCAACTCTAGGCCCTGGTTGCTATCTTTGATTTTCCTTATGGCGTATTCCAGCACAAAGTTAAATAATAATGGCGACAACGCATCTCCTTGTTTCAGGCCATTTTCGACGTGGAAGCTCATGGACAAAAATTTTCCTACCCGGACTTTACTTTGGGATTCACTTAAACATATCTTAATTAATCTAATTAGCTTTCTCGGTATTCCAAGTTCTGTAAGAACGTTGTGTAATGTTTCTCTCCTAACTGAGTCGTAGGCCTTTCTAAAATCAATAAATAGTTGATGTACCGGGGTATTGTATTCCCAGTTTTTTTCGAGTATTTGGTCGGTAGTTGACCGATTTCGTCTAAATCCGCACTGATAATCTCCAATAATTTCATCTACGTATGGGGTCAATCTTGCTAACAGAATGTTTGAAAGGATTTTATAGGATGTTGACAGAAGAGAAATGCCTCGATAATTATTACAGTCGGTTTTGTCGCCTTTCTTGTGAATTGGAACAATGATTGACTCTTTCCACTCTTCTGGCAATTCTTCCTTGTTCCAGATAAGGAGAATGAGTTTGTGTATCTTGTTCCACAATTGTTCGCCTCCAGCTAAAATTAACTCAGCCGGAATTTCATCTACACCCGGAGATTTGTGTTTCTTTAATTTCTTTATAGCGCCTTCCACTTCTATTCGATTGGGTTCTGAAACATACGGTTCTGCGGTGTGTATCTCCTTTTCTCCACGCACATTAGTTTTTGGCTGTGTGTTCAGCAAATCGTCAAAAATAATCTTTCCATCTATTTAATAGGCTATCCGTATCAGTGAGAACTGTTCCGTCAGATTTCTTTAATATATAAGCACGAGGTTGATAGCCTTTCTTAAATTCGCTGATCCCCTTATACATGTCCCGAATATTTTTGTTTTTACTATTATCTTCAAGTTCCTTAATTTTAGCTTTCAAAAAATTCCGTTTCTTTGTTCTAAAAGTTTTGGAAGTTTCCCGCCTGATATCTGCGAAATTTTGTGTAGTTATTTCATTCGGATTTTGTAGCCAGCGTAATTTTGCCTGTTTTCTCTTCTCTGTTAGTTTAATGCATTCTTGGTCGAACCATGGTTTGTTCCTACGTATTTCCGCGTGTCCCAATTTTTCTATTGCTGAACTTTTAATGCTATCTCTAATTTCAATCCAAGTATCCTCAACACTAGTGCACTCCGAGTCTTCTAAAACCGAGAATCTATTCGAAACTTCAATCTGGTATTCCTCTCTTACCTGGCTCTCTTCTAATTTCTTTAAATTAAATCTCTCCGTTTTCGGACATTGAGTATTACCTTTATTCAACGATAATCTCTCCCGTATTATCGCTGCTACCAGGTAGTGATCAGTGTCACAATCAGCCCCTCTAAACGACCGGACGTCAATTATGCTAGATTGTCTTCTTCTATCTACTAAAACGTGATCAATTTGATTATATGTTTTTTCGTCTGGTGATGTCCAAGTGTATTTATGAACGTCGCGATATGGGAATTTTATACTCTTCACGATTAGGTTTTTGGATGTTGCAAAGTTCACGAGTCTAACACCGTTGTCATTACTTTCCTTATGCAAACTTTCGTTCCCTATAAGAGGTTTGAAAATATCCTCTCGTCCTACCTTCGCATTCAAATCCCCTAATAGAATCTTCATATGGTATCGCGGGAGTTGGTCAAATATCCGTCTTCAGTTGGAGCACCTTTTATATCGTCACCCTTATCTTCAGTTGGAGCATGTACATTTAAAACAATAATATCACACCACCGTCCCTTAAGAGTAATAAAAGAAAGTCTGTCAGTAACAAATTCAACCCGTTTAATTGGTGGTAATATTCGTTTGTGAACGAAAAACCCTGTTCCTAACTGGTGATTTTTATTTCCTTCCCCGTAAAAGAACGTAAAATTTCCGGAATTCTCAGATCCATTTCCTTCCCACCTAACTTCCTGAACTCCTACTAAGTCCATCCTGTATTTCTCTAACTTACTCGTACCTACTGTACTTAAAGTACTGAAACGTTCTTTCCAGGAACGTCAATTATTTTTGCTGTTGTTGGCAATATATACTAACATATACTGATATGTGCATGTCAGAATAAGATATTTACGACTGTAAGGATAATAAATGTACTGCACACTAAACGTATGATGGCAGTGATGAAGATAAATTTTAGCTGCTGTAAGTAGCGTACTACTAATTATGCTCTATGTGGGCAGTGCAGCACAATTGCTGAAATGTACCGACATATGAAGTTTGGATATTGAGTGGGTATAAAATACATAATATGAAAATATACTATATAATTAATTTTAAGAGTTTCCATGAATTTCTGAAATGAGAAATAATTTTATAAACGTTTAAATTGTACCACCTGAAACTCGAAAAATACTACATTTAAACTAAAATGTACAGCCTGGTGGCAATAAAGATAACAGATAACCTTTTCTTTCAAAACTGGGAAAGTCGCTTGTCGTATCTAATGTATATCACAATGAAAAGGTCACAAAATTGTACTATGAAAATTACACGGATGGGAGCTTTATACCACTTCCCTCCTATAACAGCAGGCACTATATAACATCAGTAGGCTTTGAGCTATAACTAATCGTTAAACCTGAGAAAGTTCTTTTGTGTGTTGTATTGGAGCACATTATCTGAACAGCCTGCTTTTATGGAATAATTCTTGTTGAAATAATATGTAATTCATTTTACGGAAATATTTTCTTGATCCTTATATGAATTGATTAATGTAGAAAAATCGTAGACCTGACAAATACTTCACATCGCTCAGGATATTTTCTAGTCTGTTACAGAATGTGGGTCTTGATTAAGTAAACTAAATTTTACGTTTCTAATTTATATGATCTGATGAATTGTTTTCTTTTGCAAGAAATATTGGCATCACTCCCTTCTCAGTCCAACTTACTGGCTTGACTTTGATTCCGCTATGTAGAAAACGTGGATATAAGAACACATTACGTGCTAGGAAGTTAAATGATTGTACTGTCTATCATTCTGATGTTCCTTTCAAAGTTCCTCTTCAACCTAACTTAATGAATATCTGATCGAAATATTTTACGAACACGTTTCCAACATCTTTCTCACAATTCCAATCTCATAGTCAATTTCCCTGAACGATTGAAACATCAGGTGTCATAGAAACTAATCCAGTGCAAGAGAAACATAATTCTGAATACAATTTATTAAGATTAAAGAATTTTAAGTAATAAAATTTAAATATGTAAAAAAAAGATATAATATTAAGGTAATATTATTAAAAGTAATTCCACAAATTATATATTTCGTAATTCAGATGGATGGACTAGATATTAACACCGACGTCTATCATTATTGTCTGTGTTTTCGGTTATATTTTTCTGGGTTGCAACTAGAACGTAATAACTATCATGTTTTGGTGTTTAGGTTTTATATTATTTGTAATATATATGTTTTCTAATTCTGAGCATACTATAAGTAGTTTTTACAACCATTAAAAAAGTACAATCTACCCTTCCGAACATGATATTCCAGGTTTTCTGAGCAGTACGTCGCTAAGTATTTACAACCATTATGTAAATGTGTAATACAACTGGAAGCGTGTGTGAATGCAGATATTACACGTCGTTAATAATCGTGTCGTTATTATATACATTTGTTCTTTCAAACGGGAACTTCCAATGGTTGATATATCGACAACGAGGTCTTAGAAGGGTACAGGAAATCACATATTTATACAATTTGTAAGCTGTGTGTGTGTTTAGGAGTTTGGCATGCAGTTGGGATAAAGTAAGATTTTACCGCTGCTAGCGTTAAGTAGTTTCCTGAAATAAAACTTGGTTCTATATATTGGATGTAGATATGTTTCTAAAAAGGAACATGTAATAATCTGCTTCTTTCAAGAATAGATGGGGAAACCAATACTTACTTAATATTAATAAATTCATTAAAAGGGCTAAACACATTCTGTGTGCTAGAAGAATGTCAACTAACGACGCACCAAATTCCACGGAAAGAACACATTTGGATTTCATAGATTTTTGCAGTTTGAACAAGCATCAATTAAGATGTTGGAAGTAAGAGCATTAAAGACAATTCGGGTTTATGTGACATTTTTATAAAATAATAGATTATCAGTGTCGTAG
The DNA here is from genome assembly GCF_964235325.1 of Thermobia domestica. Classification (NCBI taxonomy): domain Eukaryota; kingdom Metazoa; phylum Arthropoda; class Insecta; order Zygentoma; family Lepismatidae; genus Thermobia; species Thermobia domestica. Next base: position 334,945,369 of record NC_137455.1, on the reverse strand, counting down.
AAGTTATTGTAATATCCAGAAACTGATCACGTTTGACGATTTCAGTTCTCTATCACATGGTTATAATGAAAATGAACATTCGAAAAAGGAAAACAGTTTTCACTACCGCATGTTTATTTTTAAAAAAGGAAAACTCATAATAAACAATAAAAATACAAAATTATACCAGGATCTTAGAAGGACATCTATACACAGCTAGAAACAGCAGAGTTGAGTTGTGATCTACTGAAGCATTAAATACTACGTTATAACCGCCACCAGATTATAGAATTATTTTTTGTGGACGCTCTGTATATTTCGCAAAAACAGTGGTTGTTTTTTTCGATTTATACTTTATCCTGCAACGCAAATAAGTTCTTTCTTTGGTGGGAATTGCTTCCTTCCCACGCAACCGGACAAAGAAGTCTCTCATTGTTTTTTCATGTATATATTTAAAACATTGCTTTTTGGTGAGAACCTTTCAGTGAGCGACGAACCTTCCCAGTGTTTCTCCCTGACTTATTAATATGCACAGTATATATTCTGCAGAAGTCTTTTCTTTAATCGCTTATGGAAATACTAGCTGGCCAGATGTTCAAGTGACCAGCGTGACGCCAGTCACATTGCTTTTCTAGTTCCTTATCTGTACTTTCACACACCCGAGTTATTGCAATGTCTCGTGCATCGTGGCCAGTGGACTAAAATTAACATAAATTCTATTCCGTATTCCGTAGCCGGTGAAGGAAGTCTTCTTCGCTAGCCCCAACTAGTGAAGTCGCAAGTTCGCATGCCTTGTGCGTACATGTAAATCATAAGCGCACCCTCCAACATTAACATTCCACTTTGGACACTTATTTTGCTGAAGACTCATCTTAACTCTTCAGGATTGTTTGGAGCAGCAACTAGATTGCTACCTGGATTATCCCGGCAATTTTTTCCCAAAGGTCAATGGTGTGAGAAAAGCCTGTATAGTGACATTTCAGTGATAATCTTCTATATATAAATCAAGGTGATAAAGGGCTACAATGCATCAAAAAGGCAAAGTGTCATTTTAGTAATGAAGATTATTATACATATTATGTGTTAAGTGTTGTGATCGTTTCTCTTCGTTATATTTTTCTTAATAGTGTTCTAAAAATAAGTATAGTGTTATTTAATCCAGTGTGTATTCGTTGTGTGTGTGAATGATATTTGTGTGTGTTATGGTCTGGATGACCGTCTGATCGTCCGTGAGGTTTTCGAGACGAGACATCCGAACCTCTCGGCGCCTAATGCTCATTTCATCATTGAGACCGACGAGCGATTTGGAAATAATTTTGTAACCCTTTCTTAGAGAGGTCCTTCAATGTCCTACTCAGGTAAGTCCAGGTTTCCAGCAAATACCCATTGCCAGGACCACGGAGGACAGACTATTATTAGTCGATTACAAATAAATTCATCCCGAACAGCGACCCGAGCCCCTAAATGGTTATAAGATTACTCGGGATAGTTTAGTTGTGGATAAATGTAGCGAAATTCACTTCAATAGTTATTTGGTTATTCAGTTAGGTACACTAGACATTACTATTCTATAATAGAAAAGTAGGTTGGATTTGTATGTTTTCCGGAAAATGGGTTTATCGTTTAATAATACGATAACACTGATCAAATCGTCTTTACGTGATTATTTATAAACATCAATAAAATTTCATTTGTATTTTCTTCGATTTAAACATAAATCAGAATCAACATAGCTAATTGATATCTAACTTTTAAGCTTGCTTTTTTTTTAATGAGGGAGTAATATTAATAGTTTTGCGCATAGTTTTGTATCCTCACAATGCTAATGTTCTAAAACAATTAGTACTTTTTAGTGTTTTTATATCATGGCAGTAATTTTTACATGTTATTATATAGTTTCTTTTAAATATTTCAGTCTGACGGAAAAGCAGAAAGAAGACATATCAATTCCTCTTTTCAGCATGAGTGATGAGAAGTACGGCTTAGGAATGATTTACTTAAAACCGAGTGTGAAGGTAATAAATTATAATATGCAATAAAGTAGATGTAAGCATTATCTCACAAGTAAACGTTTATGTGGTAGTTTTTTCTCTAATTTTTTTTAATTATTGCTACTAGCTTTCATTTGAATTCTTCAAAAATTCAACAAGAATCTGTTAACAGTTCTTACAGAAATGTGTGTAATGTTCTTCTAAAGTAACAACTTTATTCCCATTTGACAGGCTTGTATAGTATCAATGTTATTCTAGCAAAAATCAATAATCTTATTTTGAAACAAAACATCTAAATTTTCAATTTCAATATGAATTTTTTAAAATGTTTAATGCTTGAAAGAGTAAACTCTACTTCTCGTGCGTTGAAGTGAAATAAAATTTAAAGAAACTTTTTAATGTTCTAAAATTCTCATGGAGGATGATTAAATACCTGAAAAAGTTCGTTCAGTCAAGTTGATATTTTTTATTAACTATTCATTTTAACTGCTAAAATTACCATTAAATATTTTGCCGATATATCGTTCACAAACCTTAATTATCAATATGAATATTATTAACAACGATTTTCCATTATAACATACAAATATATTAAAATTTATATTGTGTAATAATCATATGTTGTTCCTGTTTGATATTAGTTCAAAGTTTTTTTTTTCATAGTGAATATCATATAAGACGTGAGCCTAAACTTTATAGTGTAATCTGAGCCATTCATAATTCCTTTCAAGTTCTGTATGATCCCATCCAATACCTATGTTGAAACCTCGTGCGTTAAATAAATCATTCAGTGGTTAGATTATTATTGTACAAGTGCAAAAATGGTCGGTATAGAAGACCCATCACCATATTTAGCGTTAAAAGAACATGGTATGAAACATTATGCGTTTTATTTTCGTTAGAGAAGAAACATATGCGGAACTCTGGATTATTATATCCAGTTATTTTATTCATGTAATAATTCTAAGACGTGACTTCATCCTTACTAAGCTTATATAATAAACTAATCCTGTGTAACAATATCAAGATTTACCAACAATATTTTAGTACTTTAGGTTTTTCTGGGATATTGTACATGGATTTCGTGTAAGATAAGATATATTTTAAATATACAAAATATTACATTACATTCTTCCCTTCAATCCTATTTTAATAGTACAGTTATTCAGTAATCAGTGTTATTTATCTCTCTCATAAAATTAAACTTTAGAAAGTCTTACTAAGGATGATTCCAAAGTTGAAGTTGGAATCTGGATAGTCTATATCTTTCCTGAAAGGGTTTTTTGAGCAAATTCCGAAACAGGTTCCAACTCCTTGCCCGGAAGTGACCCCATCCCTTCAAGGTTGAACATATATATATATTACAACTTGAGCTATAAATCCTATATATCAAATTGATCCAGTAGATTAAAAATATATTATACAATACTCAATTATATCTTATATCAAAGTAACACAACAAAATATTCACTATAAATATCCTATATTACTGAGCCTCACTCTCATTCCCTAGAGTGATCGTGAGATAGTATGAGTTACATGCCCCTCCCACCTTAAAAACAAAGGCTAATTTCTCGCATCACCATCTTGCCCGGACCTTGACGTGTGAGATGCATGACTTTCTCACATAGCCAAAAACTGAAGCCAAGCTCCGGCAAACAACATCCAGACAGACCCTTCCTCCTTGTCATTACCCGGGGCTTGCCATGGTCACAGGGCTTAAACATTAAAAGGTGATTAATCGGATTTGTATAGCTACGAAAATGGAGCATTTCGAATGAAATAAATGAGATCAAATTACCATAACGGCTAATTTTGCCTAATTAGTAACTCTAAACCTACTGAGTTACTCCTATAAACTCAAATACTTTTTACCAAACACTCTTCAAGCAAACGACTGCCGATAGCCCTACGTTATATGAAGCCAGGCCCCGTCCACGAAGTCTTACAAGTAACGTCAGTCTGATGATGTAATTTAATAATGTAGATGTTTCATTCGCTTTAAAATGCTCCCAATAGAAGAAGGAAAAAATTAACATAAAACCTCACAGAAACAACACGATTATATTTTCCTACATTATTTTCTGGGCTGATTATTTTCCAATTAGTTTTTTTTTTTTATTTTTCTGACTACTTTCTCTTCTTGATTCCTGTTAACCGATTTCAACATTTTCTCTCGTGTTTTCTGATAATTAGTGGCCTCGCATATAAATGTAGACGGAATACATTCTTTGGATATTTATCTAATTGCTGTAACCAGCTTCTTGCTATATATGACTACTTTCACTCTATAGCGATGGATTTTAAAACCAGCAGTGGCGATTTTGCTGCAACAGGAATCTGCTTTACGCTATCTATAACGGATTTTCATTTCATGAGGAACAACGTTAATCCCGAAAGTAGTTTATATGTGAAACTTTCAGCTTCTTATCATTCTTTCCTTTATTCTTACTGTTTCTCATACCCATTTCACACCATTTCACACCTATTTCATATTTACTAACTACCCACACGTGCAAGCGTAACGCGCTTTCCTTACCAAATTTGATCCCTTTGGAAATATATTTGGTGCGTCCCATGTCCAAGACCCATACACCAAATATATAGCTAACAAGAAGATCAGTGTAATAGCAAGAGCAAGGAATCTCTGATAATGATTTTCTTTGTGAAACAACCAAAGACAAAATTATATTTTACTTCATTCACTTTTATATATTTTAAGGAGATAACCACATTTGTCTACTATACTGTAGGTCTTTAATAAAACTAAGCTATAACTTAGAATTGTTTCAGCAGTTACGCACAAAAGTATCTTTATAGTGTTTCTTTATAAAGTGAATATGTTTGTCCTTTAGATTAGCAATAATTGTACTTCAAAGGTTTTATTTTGTTTTCTTTGTCAAACATTCCGAGGTCACCAATTATATTGTTGTTAGTATCTGATTGGTAAATAAATAATTAGCAACTGTGTACAATGCATAGCTGTATTTAAAAAAAGAAGGAATCATAATTTGTCTGCAGCTCATATGCATATTTCTAAGTAAAAGAAGCCAATATAGTCAATCCCAATTTGTGCATCGGAGAAATGTTTAGGCAAGAATTTAAAAATTAATGCCCTCTTAGATAGTATAAGTAGAATACAACTAATTGTATAAAACTAAGTAAAATTAACATTCGGTATATTCAGTTCTAACTGTACTAAATCGTAAAGTACCCTATTATAGTTTTTTTGGAAACTGTACCAAGTTTTAGAACACATTTTACCTTTAACCCATTTGGCGCCAATGTTCTATATATTGAACAGTGACAAAATATGTCAGCATGCAACACTGATTAATGAAGTAAAATTTGTTCCTGTGTGCGCATGCTCAGAAAGAATTATGCTTTCCTCCGACGTGGTATGGGGAAAATTGTTGCAATTTAAAAGGGGCTATTGTACACTCCGCATCAAAAAAATGCGACACTAACGCCATGCAGCTAGGCCACCCAATATACACCTTATCCCATAATCATTCCTGGTAAAGAGACCCCCTCCCTCTCCTCCTTTCTTCTATCCACAACTAAAATTAGCTAACAACATGAATGCAATTCTAATTTCAAACTACGAATGCATTAGCATCGACGAAATGAAATAAAACCGAGACGAAACAAGATTCATAAGTTGATCTAGAGAGAAACTCAAACACACACAATGAAAAATTGAAACCAATGGATATATATTACACAGAGGTTCAGAAATGAGGCGGAGACAGAGAGAGAGAGAGAGAAAACGAGAGAAGAAGAAAACGAAAAGGGAGAACAGATAAAAAGGTGGAATTTTAAACTTAGTAAGAAAACAACCTAACATTATAAAGTTCCGTTACCAGAAATCCAACAGTAATATAGAAATAACGTTTGTTGTTATATTTTTTTCCAGGACTATTCGACTGTATAGAGGATGCTTGAAACTTTCATTAAGTCACTTTCGAAAAGAGTAGCATACTCAATTTCCAGTAGAACTGTAGATCTCATAGACGCATCTAAGATAATGTCAACAGTTTAACACATGCTTTGTTTCCGCGTTGTTTGGTTGTAAATTCGGTAGTGTTCATTGGATGTACTGATGCAAACAACATTTTAATAAACCCAGTAGGTAGCGTAGATCCTATCTTCCATTCCAGACTACTAATGCAAAGTGAACAAAACACAACGAAAAGAAAAAAGGAGGAAAGAAAGAAAGATAAAATTGAATGAGTGCTATTTTATTGGTAATTTTTTGTAAGAAATATCGAGTCCAAACCGTATCATTATGAAAAGTAACAAATGTTCAAATGGAAAATTGGATGTTCCTTATAGATGTAGTAAACCTTGCATGTTTCAAATTTCAACGTGAATAAATGACATTGAACTATAGGATGAAAACAAATTTGTGTCGAACTAGTATAAATAAAATTTTGTTTTCAAATAACCAAAGAGGTTGCCATTTTCTAGTCTTTTTCGAAGATTTATCTGTTACGAACATCCAGTATCACTTTCATCTCTTGCGGATATGACGTTGTAATTTGCACACATAGAATGTACACGCTAGAGCTCAAACGGATCATAGTGCCCGTCGGATGATGTTGATTAACTTATGGACCTCCATTTGGTCGAGGATTCAAAGTCGTAGTGACCCGGTAATTCGACTGAGACTCGGCAACCCAGATGATAAAAAAGATATTTTGCTTATTTCTTTGCGTTTAAACAGTATTTCTTTCAGAGTTGATCAGGACTGGAGATGTTTACCCCAGAGCGGAAAAACTGGACGCTAAAGTTGGCAGTTAAACAGTTTCCAGACCAGGTCTATCGGTCTCTTGCTCCGTTTTAACTTTGGAATAGGCACACGCACATGAAGTGCGTGTGTACGTGAGAGAGGGGGAGAGAAGTGAAAGATGCAAAGACGGGATAAGGAAACGTCAAGAAAGAGAGAGAGAGAAAGACGAATATAAATATGAATCATTTTTATCATTACAGTGTATTATGAAGAACACACACACTGTTTATTATAATTCTCGCCATTGATGCTTTGTAAGTTTTCCAACAGAAGATAGATCTCTGTTTGCAGCCATTATTTTATGCGAAAAAGTTATATTGCCTGATGGGGAATCGAACCTAGATTTTCTGCTTCGAAGTATGGTACTTTACCACTACACCACTGATTGCTTTAACCAAACTTTGTCCAACAAATGCTGTAATATTTCTTTCTGAGAACGACAACACGAAAAGTGTTTACTGCAGATCAATGAAGTGTTTCGAAAATCCTGGTAAATCCCTTGCCCTTTCCTAACCAACATTCGTAAATCGTCTCTATCTTGATAAAGGTGTTTTCTTCCACATTTTAAGCATTGCACGTCTAATATGAGAAATCGACTCTTCAGTATCACTTTGTAAAGAAAGGCAAGTTTAGTTTGAACAGGATTCCAACCTATGCTGGGCAGCTATATTATTCGTAACTCCATTACGTTACCGCTACACTACTATGCCACCTGAAACCAGAAGCCAAATATCACTTACATTAGCCTTGATCATTGGAACGATCAAGTTTCTTCCTGTAATTTTATTTGCACCTAAGTGCACAACGAAATTCATTTATTCGACGACCTAGAGAGAAAGTAGTGCCCACTAATAAAGAAAATCACATTCACTCCAGGAAAAAATACAGAAATATAAACATATTATGCAGTAATTTCACCGTGCAAAATTCAAAAGGACGCCAATAATAATAATAATAATAATAATAATAATAATAATAATAATAATAATAATAATAATAATAATAATAATAATAATAATAATAATAACCTATATTATTAAATTAAAGTGACTGTGACTTATAGTCTCTTGAACCACCCGACCGATCTCGATCAAATATTCAACATTTATAATGTTCGGACCTGGAAGTATTTTTATCTGTTCGTTTCGATGGTGTTACTTAGGGGAGGGGGAGAATGGAAAAATATAAAAAATAAAGAAACCTTAAGTTTTGAATCAAACGACCAATTTGGATGAAATTTTCAACATAGATAACGTTTGTGCATAGAATGCTTTTAACCATTTCACCTTGATGGAGGAATGTAGGGAAGGGGGAGGACGGGGAGATTTATAAAAGTCAATGCAAATAAAAATAAAAGTGACTATGTTAATGAGTCTTGAACCACCGGACAGATCTGAATCAAATTTTAAACATGGAAGAAGTTCGAGCCTGGAGTGGCTTTCATCATATCACTTTGACGGTAAAACTTAGGGGAGAGAAGGGGTGGGGAAATATGGTTTTTATTATTTCACTTTGACGCTGGAACTTAGAGAAGGGGAATCGGAAAGGGATATATATATATATATATATATATATATATATATATATATATATATATATATATATATAATTTACTGAGTCTTGATGAGTCTTAAACCACAGTACCAATCTCGATAAAATTTTCAACTTAGATGATGTTCGAACCCGTGATGGTTTTCCTCATATCATTTTCATGGTTTAACTAAAGGAAGGGGGAAGGATAGCAACATTTAAAAGAGAACCAAAAATGACCAATATTAGTATCGAATCTGTAATTTTTGGAGTTGGTGAGATGAACAGTGACACATCTGATGCCGTTTAAATCCAAATTCAGCCCGCAAAATGGAGGAGGGGAAGACATAAAAATGATCAAAATAACCAAAAATATCATAATGATCATAATGATCAAAAATATCATTGTCGAATTTATAGTTTGCCGGGTGGCTGAGATGAACAATGACACTGAAGATGCCGTGCTTCGCAACGTGGGAAATATAAAACTCATCGAAAATGACCGATATTAAAGAGCGCTTTAGTAATAGAAAAAATGACTGATTAACAGAGCATATTATTATTTTTTCTCAATTTAGCCCAGCAAAGCGGCCAATTCATGCTATTATTATTATTATTATTATTATTATTATTATTATTATTATTATTATTATTATTATTATTATTATTCGTGTACTTTTGAACTTGCAGGGAGAAATTTATTCATAATATGTTTTTATTTCTGTAATTTTTCCAGGATTGTATGTTGTTTCCTTTACTAGTGGCCACTAATTTCTCTCTAGGTCGTCGAATAAATGAATTTCGTTGTGCACTTGGGAGCAAATAAAATTACAGGTAGAAGCTTGATCGTTCCAATGATCAAGGTTAATGTAAGTGATATTTGGCTTTTGGTTTCAGGTGGCATGGTAGACGTCAGTTTCGCTCGAGCCTTCAAGCAGTGCAGATCGCAGCAGAGCCGGAAGTGACTGTTTGCTTTATCCACACCTGTTGTGAACTGTTCATCGACGTTAGTTGAGGCTTATTTCGGCTGATTGGTGTTATTCTACTACAGTGAAGTTAGTTTGTGTTGTGTTCTTATTCTAGAGCGATGGCATATAAGAAGGAATTGCAATACAAGCTTATTTTTGATAAGCGATACCGGAGTTCTCGACCCCATTCGAGCCTTGTCTACCAATGGTTGACTGATAATTTTCCAGGTATTTTTGAGAAGATTTGTGCATTACAGCTCCACGAAGAGTCTTATAGTATTTATATTAAATTTAAATCTATTGCGGCTTATGATCAGTTTTCATCGACAGTACCGGACACAGTGCCATTTAAGCATGCTGACGGTAACACAAGCCTCGTGCGCATAGTCCCAGCTGAAGACCCAGTGAAAATGGTTCCTTTTTATGATTTTCCACTAGAAGTGCCCCTCACAGTGTTAGAGGGCTATTTTCGGGCCTATGGTAGCGTGCGCCGAGTAGAAACGCAATATTGAACCGCCCCATTTCCTACTGGATTCGACAGTGGTGTTAGAATCATACACATGGAACTGACGAAACATATCCCTTCCCGTGTCATCGTACAGGGCTACAAAGTGAGCGTCTCGTATGAGGGACAACCTATTACCTGTTTTTTTGCCAGAGTTTTTCCCACACCGTATCTAGCTGTCCAGTCAAAGAAACCAGTTGCACAGGGTGTGAAACCTAACGCTGTATCAGTTCAGATGACGGAAATAGGGAAAGTACTGCGTCCTGCTCCTCCCTCAGGATTTGTGGATCGCTTTGCAGGGGCCCCCTCGGACCTCCCGTCCGGCCCCGCGCAGGATAAACCTATTCTTGATGCTGATGATTTCCCTGAGGTACCTCGCCGATCAGATGATTCTACGTCATACAAACCATTGCAGCCCGAGATGGAGGAGCCCACACTCCTTGAGCCGCCGCAGGAACCTACCGCTCCGCCACTGGAAGTTTCGAAGATGTCAGTGCAATTTTCACATCAGAATATTACAACAATCGCGGCAGAGTCTATGACAAGTGGAAATGAAGCTTTCGTTCTTCCTACTTTCTCACAGAGTGCTAATTCCGAGGAGTCTGATTTTCTCTCACAACAAAAACGTCGCAAAGTTTCAAGGTCAGCAAATAAAAAGAATGAACAACCTGTATCCCAGTGTGTTCCACCACGAGCCAAACAGCCAAGTTCACGAGACCCGCCCCCACAATCCCGTTCCACGTCTGACCCTGAATTTTAGTGAGTGTTGTTTGTTTGCCTTCTTTTCATGATACGATAACAACTGTGTTTTTGCGTCGATACATATTCGCATGTTATGCGTGTTTTTTTTCTTTATTTTTCCTCGTTAGTAGTTATCAAGTGTGCCAGAATGATAGTTTTGCTGTGGTCTTATCTACCATTATTTCTACGAATTTTTCAAGTAAGTACTGTAATGTGTGTTTTTTCATAGTGCCTCAGAGCATGCCCATGTTAAATGCTTTCACTCTTCTAACTCTTAATATTAATAGGGTTAACTCTGCACCTAATTTAACGTCGTTAAAGCAGTTTATAGAGCGTCGCCGTCCTGATGTATGTTGTCTCACTGAATTGACTTTTCATTCTATCGATTTTCTCCCCGATTATAACGCTATTATTAATTGCCAAAACACCACAGGAGTCGCGATACTTGTAAGAAAAGGCTTAGTTTATGATCGTGTCATGGTATCACCTGATGGTAGAGCAATTAGATGTTATATCTCAGGCATATGTATTATCCTATTATATGCTTATTTTGGATTTCTTAATTAGAGAGAGGGATGAGTTTTTTGCAACGACTACACCAACTATGATTCCTCCTGGTGTTGATCAATGTATAATGTTGGGCGACTTTAATGCGGTGATAGATCCTATCGATTCCCTCACCCCCTCACCTCCCTGCCCAGCGCTAGTTGAGCTTGTGCGTGCCATGAAGCTACATGATGCTCTTTTCGTTTCTAACTCACCGCATGTGATGACATTTCGCTGTTTGTCAACTCAAAGTCGCCTCGATCGGGTTTATGTCACAGATCCTTTATGCAAGGCAGTGCTTCACGTTTTAACCCTCTTGCCCCCTTTGTCAAATCCTGCTGCGGTTGAAGTAGCTTTTAAGCTTCCTTTTTCTCTTCCCGCTGGACGCGGTCCATCGTATTGGAAGATTAACAATACCCTTTTGTCGCGTGAGGACGTGCTTTATGAATTTACGGCGCGATTTGAATATTGGTGTAAGATGCAACGACATTTCCCCAATGTTGATACATGGTGCCAAGTATACGGTAAACCTAAAATTGGCAGTTTTTTCCAATGGAGCGGTAAATTGGCACAACAACAGGACCGTACGCTCTCAGAATTTTTCCATCGTGCTCTCAGCGAGTTCTGGACGTCCCTCCAAAATTGGCCAACAGGATCTAAATTCAGGAACTTAAGAGTAGGTCAACTAGATTCACATGCATCAGTACAATCCTATTTTTCGGAGGATTTTTATCATTGCTTCCCGAAAGAAACTGCATCCTTCTACCAAATTGATCTTCTGTTTCGGAAGCGGAAAGCTACGTACATTGACTCCCTCACAACGGCGGGCGGAATGGTAGTTTCTGACTCGATGCAAATACTCCAAGAATTCACAAGGCATTATACAGCTTTTACAAGTGTGCAGACTCCGGATCTCTCTAACGCCCCAGAATTTTTGTCTGCTCTGCCTCACAAGTTGACAGAGACTGACTCTCAAGCCTTAACACGTCCTATCACTGCGGATTATTTTTTTCTGTTCTACGGGGAACCAAAGGCCGTAGCTCCCCTGGGATCGACGGTCTGAGCTTTGCTTTTTATAAGCGTTACTAGTCCTTTCTTAGCCTACACTGGTTTCCCTGTTGAACGCATGGTTATCTGGAGACCCCTTTTTTCACAACATAGCTATTGTGGTTCTCTTACCCAAGTCCTCCACTGCGCGAGTCGTGACCGATTATAGGCCGCTGTCCTTATTAACAGTGGATCTTAAATTATTTACAAAAGTTCTTGCTGCCAGACTCCGTCCCATTATTCGGAAACATATTAGTCCGTATCAAGCTGCGCTACATGACTCGCATAACATCCAATACACGCTTCGCTCCCTGCGGGACCTATTTGCGTATTATCACCTTCGCAAAGTTTCTGCTGGCGCACTCGCAGTGGATTTAGCCAAAGCTTATGATTCAGTAGACAATCAGTTTCTCCATCTGATGCTTGAATCTTGGGGTTTTCCCACTGTTTTTCGCCAGGTGATTCATAATCTATATGATAATGCTCAGTTCCGCTTGCAAATAAATGGACATCTATCCCCAAGCATCTCTTTACGACGCGGAATACGCCAAGGGTGCTGTCTTAGCACAGTTCTATTTGCTCTGGTTTTAGACCCGGTTCTCCATCGTTTGGTCATGTTGTCTTCGAATGGAACCTCCCTGTATGGGTATACTGACTATTTGACCATAACAGGAGTAGATCCTGTCTCACTGCAGGGCGTGTTTCCTGTCCTGACCCGTTTTTCCCGATGTTCTGGTTTGCAGTATAACGACAACAAAACACAGATGTTGTCTTTTAATGGTTTTCTGCTCCCAGAGGATCCTTCGGTTTCTCCTGCCTTACCGCATGTCACCTCACTCACTATTTTAGGTATCCCCTTCACGCCTAGCCCAACTCCCAATTATGATGAAGTATGGGCTCCCCTTTTAACGCAAATTCGTAAGTTGTTCTATTCACAGCGCTTCCGTAGGCTCCATTTACTTCACCGTATTCATTTTATCTATATTTTTGTTGTCTAAACTGTGGTACAGAGCGCTTGTGTTTCCCTTACCAGAAATGTATGCCAAACGATTTGAATCCTTATTCCTTTGGCATATTTGGCGAGGATTTTATTTTCGCATTCCCCGTCAAGCCCTTTATTTGCCTCGTTCCGCTGGTGGATTGGGCTTAGTCAATATTCGTATCAAATGCCAAACGTTGTTTATGGCTGACACTTATGCAGCGCTCTCATCACTCAGTTCTATCACTAACTATTGGGTAAGTTCTTTCTGGAAGGATTATAGTCAACCGCAAAACCCTCCTTATATTCAATTCGTTGACCAGTGCCCGGCTTATAACAAAACGTTTATCCAATATTGGAATTATTCCGGGATAGTTCTCCACCCTCAACAACACAATGCGCGCTCGTTATATAGAACACTCACTGCGCACTCTTTCTCTCACATTACTTTACGAGTACCTCAGATGTATCCACACGTCGATTGGCCGCAGGTGTGGTCTAATATCTCAAACCCTGTCATACCTGAGTACATGCAGGTTTTGTGGTTTCAGGTAGTACATCAACTTCTCCCGACACGGGCACGTCTCTATGAGATTCAACGAGCCCCAGAAGCCTTGTGTGACCACTGCCAGCAAGAGAACACATTAGCCCATCGATATACACACTGCGTCGGCTTGCAATTCATTTGGCACACCATGCAGAAGGTGTTGGGCCGCATTACCCGTCGCCCGCCTTCATTCTTCACGGTGCAATTTATGTTATTCCCTGATTTTCATTTTTATCCCCCCACTACACATCGAGCGGTGCTGTTTATTGTTGCCAGCACTCTCATATATTTTCAGCGCTTCACAACCTTGTTAGATGCACGCACGTATTTTAAAGTTTTGAAACCTACACGTCGAAAGTTATATACCCCAGACAAGGACCGGCACCTTTCCAGCCGGTTTTTGGAAGTGGTTTTGCAATAACGCGCATCCCTCTCTTTCAGAATAGCAATTATTATTATTATTATTATTATTATTATTATTATTATTATTATTATTATTATTATTATTATTGTCATATAATATTCTTTTGTGATGTATAGTATATGTGTTATTATGTAATATAATAAACATGTTTCGGCCTCCTTTAGTACTACTTTTTTTTAAATAATATTCTTTTGTGATGTAAAGTATATATGTTATTATGTAATATAGTAAACATGTTACGTTTTTTTACTTAATTATGTTTGGCTCCTGTGGTTGTGTTCTCAGCTTGTAATTTATGTACGAAAATAATAAAACTTGTAGTGTAGCGGTAACGTAATGGAGTTACAAATAATATAGCTGCTCAGAATAGGTTCGAATCCTCTTCACGCCAAACTTGCATTTTTTTTACAAAGTGATACTGAAGAATCGATTTCTCATATTAGACGTGCAATGCTTAAAAATGTGGAAGAAAACACCTTTATCAAAATAGAGACGATTCACGAATGTTGGTTGGGAAAGGGCAAGGGATTTACCAGGATATTCGAAACACTTCATTGATCTGCAGTAAACACTTTTCGTGTTATCGTTCTCAGAAAGAAATATTACAGCATTTGTTGGACAAAGTTTGGATAAACCAATCCGTGGTGTAGTGGTAAAGTATCAGACTTCGAAACAGAAAATCTAGGTTCGATTCCCCGTCAGGCAATATAACTCTTTCGCATAAAATAGTGGCTGCAAACAGAAATTTATCTTCTGTTGGAAAACTTACAAAGCATCAATGGCGAGAATTCTAATAAACAGTGTGTGTGTTCTTCATAATACACTGTAATGATAGGTATGTTTCATATTTGTATTAGTCTCTCTCCCTTTCCTGACGTTTCCCTATCCTGTCTTTCATCTTTCACTTCTCTCCCCCCCCTCTCTCACGTACACACGCACTTCACGTGCGTGTGCCTGTTCCAAAGTTAAAACGGAGCAAGGGACCGATAGACCTGGTCTGGAAACTGTTTAACTGCCAACTTTAGCGTCCAGTTTTTGCCCTCTGGGGTAAACATCTCCAGTCCTGGTCATCTCTGAAAGAAATACTGTTGAAACGCAAAGAAATAAGCAAAATATCTTTTTTATCATCTGGGTTGCCGAGTCTCAGTCGAATTACCGGGTCACTACGGCTTTGAATCCTCGACCAAGTGGAGGTCCATAAGTTAATCAACATCATCCGACTGGCACTATGATCGGTTTGAGCTCTAGCGTGTTCATTCTATGTGTGCAAATTACAACGTCATATCCACAAGAGATGAAAGTGATACTGGATGTTCGTAACAGATAAATCTTTGAAAAAGACTAGAAAATGGCAACCTTTTTGGTTATTTGAAAACAAAATTTTATTTATACTAGTTCGACACAAATTTGCTTCCATCCTATAATTTAATGTCATTTATTCACGTTGAAATTTGAAACATGTAGTCTGGAATGGAAGATAGGATCTACGCTACCTACTGGGTTTATTAGAATGTGGTTTGCATCAGTACATCCAATGAACACTACCGAATTTACAACCGAACAACGCGGAAATAAAGCATGTGTTAAACTGTTGACATTATCTTAGATGCATCTGTGAGATCTACAGTTCTACTGGAAATTGAGTATGCTATTTTTTGAAAGTGACTTAATGAAAGTTTCAAGCATCCTCTATATATCCGAATAGTCCTGGAAAAAAATATAACAACAAACGTTATTTCTATATTACTGTTGGATTTCTGGTAGTGGAACTTTATAATGTTAGGTTGTTTTCTTACTAAGTTTAAAATTCCACCTTTTTATCTGTTCTCCCTTTTCTTTTTCTTCTTCTCTCGTTTTCTCTCTCTCTCTCTCTCTCTCTCTCTCTCTCTCTGTCTCTCTCTCCGCCTCATTTCTGAACCTCTGTGTAATATATATCCATTGGTTTCAATTTTTCATTGTGTGTGTTTCAGTTTCTCCCTAGATCAACTTATGAATTTTGTTTCGTCTCGGTTTTGTTATTTCATTTCGTCGATACTAATGCATTCGTAGTTTGAAATTAGAATTGCGTTCATGTTGTTAGCTAATTTTAGTTGTGGAGAGAAGAAAGTAGGAGAGGGAGGGGGTCTCTTTACCAGGAATGGTTATGGGATAAGAATGTGTATATTGGGTGGCCTAGCTGCACGGCGTTAGGTGTCGGAATTTTTTTGATGCGGAGTGTATCCTGACAGCTGTTACTTCATTTTTCTGTTGATCAACGATTGACCTGTAGTATGAATAAAACTTTGAAAGAACGAAAAAATCTAACGTAACCGTTTAATTTATACTCTTCAAATATTAGTTTTTCTGATTGAATTATTGTTAAATCCACAACGTGAAATATTTTGATATCAAGGCATTGTATTTCTAGTTTCCTATATACAGGACATTGGACATTTGATTTACCGGTTTTTAAAGATATTTCAATTTTGACTAAATATAGGAAATAAAGTTTATGTATGCAGTAATCATAAAATACGTGGTTAGTTTTTGATCTAAAAAAATATGGATAAATTTACACCGTAAAGTAGCAACAGGTGGGCCTTCAGCATGTATAAACTAGTTGGGGAATGTGTGGAAAATCTATAATATCAATAGTAAAATATAAGTTCGCGTAGACTACAATAAAAACTGAGTGCGTTGTTTTATGAAAACGATTTACAAACAAACAAAAGAGAGGAAGAAAGGAACAAAGGACGTAAAGAAAGCATCAAAGTGCCATCATACATTGTAATATATAACAGATTTAAGAATGGTGCAGATTCGTTTGATGAACTGATGAGCTGACATTCAACCAAAATATAATGAAGTGAAATGTAATATTTCACTTTTAAGTTCTACGGTGCCCTTTATTCTAAGAGAGCTGGATGATTAAGGTAAGAGAATGATGATGGAATAATTGGTGGAATGAGAAAGTGGAAGGAAACGGGAGTATCCGAGAAAACCCACTGACATGATGTTATCCACTACAATCTTACTTGGCCAAGGATCGAAACAGGGACCCCAAGCAGCAGAGGTAAGAGATTTATCACTGAGTCATTGTGCGCCCATATTCAATCAAGATTAAAGAAAATAATTGGTATTTAGATTTGTTCACGAACGTAATTAAAACCGCTGTGGAGGATGTAATGGAAACTTTATCAGATCTTGAGCTCAGGCAATTTGAATCTCCTGGAATTTCACACAAGTATTACTAAGGCATTACTCTCATCTCCACGAACAAGAATTCATCCAGGGACTTATCCAGAGACATGGAAAGTAAGCAAACATACGTTAACACTAAATTACGAAGGAAAGCAAAGAAGATATAAAGTATGTCGAAGAAACCTATAACACCGTGCCATCAATGTAATGTGGTTTTTCTGCAGTACATTGCTTATCTTTATATCTATCTATCAATCAATCAATCTATCTATCTATCTATCTATCTAGATAGATAGATAGATAGATAGATAGATAGATAGATAGATAGATAGATAGATAGATAGATAGATAGATAGATAGATAGATCGATCGGGTGTTAATGAACTATACCGACAAACTGAAAAAGGTGGTTCCTCTCATCAAAAGAAGACAAAACCTTCATATGGACCTATGGCGGAAGTGCCTAGTTTCAGAACAAGGGCTGTCCAAAATCGCGAAAAAGCTAAATTTCAACTGACCCTATTTCGAATTCCAGAAACTGTGGATGGTGGTCCTTATCAGCGTAAAGGAAGTCACGCATGCACAATCCAAAAGTGCATATTTAATCAATGTTCAATAAGTGCACAGAGTATTCCCTACAGCGTGTAATCCTCAGATATGCTCTCAATAGAATTTTCTGGTACACCCTGATTTCAAGGAGGGTCCAAAATAGGCAGGAGGTAAGACTTGACAACATTGAATATCAAATGATTCGGAGGGAAGTCAGAAGTGTTAGAAACCGGCAGCTCCATGATTTTTTGCCTTCGGAATAACGTATGATGCGATGTATTTCATCACGGTATATTTAACATTCCCTTTACTTATAACTGTCAAAGAAAACATAATAGCATTAGTTTTCCCGAGTACGACAGACCGTGCTGCTGACGATCCTTAACACTTGCGCCAAATGACTCCATGTTCACTGCTATCAAGCCTTACCATTTGCCTACTTTGGACCAATC
This sequence comes from Thermobia domestica, assembly GCF_964235325.1. Classification (NCBI taxonomy): domain Eukaryota; kingdom Metazoa; phylum Arthropoda; class Insecta; order Zygentoma; family Lepismatidae; genus Thermobia; species Thermobia domestica. The sequence goes on along the minus strand of NC_137455.1, from coordinate 334,927,139 downwards.
ATAAGCTCAGAGTATATCTCAAAATTCGATTGATGGTATGTCTGGGAATTTCACCCTGCAGGAAATATTCTGTATACCAATTGAACATTAATGAAATATACATTTTTGATTACGTATTCGTGATTTCCTTTACGCTGATAAGCACCACCATCCATAATCTCTTGAATTCGAAATAGGTCCTGTTGAAATTTGGCTTTATGCGATTTTGGACAGCCCTAGCTCTGATACTATGCATTTTTTTCCACAGGTCCATATGAACTTTTTTCTCTAATTTTGATCACCACTTACAGCTTATAGTTCATTAACACCTTATATATATATATATATATATATATATATATATATATATATATATATATATATATATATATAATGTTGATACTTATGCCTAGTGTTTAGTTACATTTCAAAATCATTATTCTCAAGCATTGACATAGAATTAAAATAAAGATGTGTAACATACAAGGCTTGTTTTAATAGGTGTTCGTAAACTCTCCTGATGAATTCCCTCAGCCGAACAAAAATGAATATGTACATGATGGGGGTAAAAACACAACATACTTTATGTTGGAGCTTTATCCCATTTTAAGTACTCCAGAAGTCAAAGAACTTAGTGTAAGTCAACGAAAGTGCATTTGGCCGAAGGAAGTGAAGTTAGATGTTTCTCCAGTTTACACCAGAATTGCGTGCAGGTTGCAATGCAAATTTCAAAGCATCATGCAATATTGTGGTTGTGCCCCGCATTTGTTATACTCGACTGGTGAGTGTCAATTTGTTCAATGATTCTTATAACTTCTAGGCATTTAATTTAGAATAATTGTTTTCGTTTCCAAAGAAGTTTTGTGAAGTTTTTTTTCATAATGCACCACATGTTTAATGTTTCGTTTCTTAAGAAGTAAAACTATTAATAACCTAAGATATACACTTCTTCGAAGTATAATTGCGAGCACGTTTTTTTCTAAATCCCTTAAAATTGTAGACTTGGCAACAACGCTTTCTAAATAATAGCAGAGGAAGCCACAGGAAGAAGCTACAGGGTGTTTTGAACAGAGCTAATTGCACGCTGTTTGAAATCCACACCTTCTCTTTTGCTACTTAAAGTGGAATACATTTTAAAAATAAAGGAACAGTCGTTATAATTAACCAATTTATTGTGTCAAAACATTAATTATACAAAATTAGATTATTTTTGCGATCTAGTGAAACTTGTCAAGGCGCACTAGGGAACCGTGAGTCAGAGTTCATGATGTACTTATTTAAACTGATTCAGGATAGCAGCAACGACTGTGGACTAAACTGTGAAAAAATTTAGGAACATGAAGAACTCACTGGAAGTTCACTAGTTCGACACAAGGTCGCTGTCTAAGAGAGGAACGAGAATAAGTGTGCAAGCTTACTTTTCACTAGCGAAGAGGATTTTCTCTTATATTGGACAAGCCATTATGTGTTATATCTATGGCATAACAAACACCCTTTGGCGTGGTGTGCACGCGAAACTACTGCTTTATAACGTATAGTTGTACTGAGTTTAGCAGGCAAACATAACCTTATTCTGCAATCTATGTATAGTAACATTTGTACACCACGTTAAGAAATGTTTTTTGCGGCATGAAATTTTCTCAATCAATATTCAAACGAGAAGTGGTAGTGGCAGTGGATTGTTATCACTTCCAGTTGTAGTAGGTAGATTAGAATAAAGACGGAATACATTCTTTGGACGCTTATTTAATTGCAGTAGACATCTTCTTGCTATATATATGGCCAGTTTCACTCTATAGCCGTGGCTTTAAAACCAGAAGTGGCGATTTTACTGCCACGGGAAACTGTTTTACTCTATACTAACTGATTTTCATTTTATGACGAATAACGTTAATCCCGAAAGTGGTTTATATACGAAACCACTGGTTTAATAAGATAAAAAAAATCCATTTGCTGTTCGTAGGATTCTAAATTGATTTAAAAAAACGTTTATCGCTATCTCTTATTGTCTTTGGTCTGATACAGATCAATAAAAAACAATAACGTTGTAGTGCACTGTTGCGTTTTTCTGTTTCTGTACAGACTAAATTTTATAAGCGAAATGTACTCCTATTATTCTTAATCGACAACAGGAAGCCGTTTCTCCATATGTTAAGATTTGGTCTATAGTGATGCACATAAAATACGGTAATTGTTAAGCTTTATTACTGGCTTAATTATTGCCTAGGTAATCGGACTTGATTCCTAATTTTTGACTGATTACTTACTCAACATTTTGGTTGTGACTTACCAAGAAATCCTTGATATGTTTTGCATACGGAAGGTTACACCAATAGGGTAAATATATATATAACGGAGTTTTATTTTTTAAAAAGCAATCTACTTAACAAGATTAGTTAAAAAAGTGCAATACTTTCCCATGCAAAACAAAAGTATTTCCCTTGAAGATTCAAAAGCATTCTAAAGAACATGGGAGTTAACCGAACCAGTGATGAAATGTTTCTTCTTCAAGGGGCACACATTTCCTCACGGTAGAATCCCTTGCGTTCACTTATGAATACGCACATAAGTACAATAAATGTTCCAACTCATTTTAGTGACAATTTGATAGCATCCATGTATACTAAACACAGAAAAATGGCTCAGATTATTCATTTCCTTCCTCTATGGGAACCTCTAAATACAAACAGTGATCAGGTATGGACTTGCGTAAGTAAAACTTCTCCTGAAGAAAAAATATAAAAATAAATTATTCCTAAAATCTGAAACTATAAACTAAGAAGAGTTGAAACGTTTTCCTAAAAAAAAAAAAAAGAAAAAAAGAAAATGAAAACACAGTGGAACATGCAACAGGTTGAAATGTTTTGAATTCTAGCAGAAAGAAAGAACTTAATACGCACGACCATCGAAACACACTGTAAAATTCCCTTCAGTGTATTGGTGGAGAGACGGCACTCCTTAAATTCCCCTCGAGTTTTTCACGAGTTCCTGTGTGCTAAAAAAGATGTGTATTTTCTGTAACTAAACAAAATTTTCTGCCTTCCTAAGTACTAATTTGCCCTGTTACTAACATTACATTAACTAATGAATAAGCGATCTGAATATTTCAAACAGCAAATAAGAAGATGTGTCGGGTAGGCCTCACCGCTTTCTTTATATGATTTCCCCTCCTATAAACTCGAGCGCGTTGTCACCAAACTCAAAATTTTAAGGGACTTAGAAAAAACAAGGGTGCAATTCTATTGTGGAGAAATGTGCAAAATATTATTCTTGAGTTTAGTTTCTGTTATGTAGTACCCATAGGAATGTATGAAATAAGATATTGTTTCTCTACGTATTAGGTTAATAATTCGTTGAGTGACATTCAAGAAATGCTTTTAAAATACTGAAGGAACAAGTACATAGACTCATGGTTTTGTAGATCATTTCGATTAGTGCTATTCGGAAAGAAAACGATCTAATACGTAACTCCTTAAATATTCATTAAACAAATGTGATATTAATTGCATTTTTATTGTAAATGCTTTAATATAGAAAATTGTAGAGATGAATTCAGTACAATAATTTACGAAAACACTTTTGGCCATAGAGTAAAATCTATACATACCTTTTTCTCTTTATACTGATGTGTTTTTCGGCACCATATACACTAACCTAAAATACGAAATTATTTCAGGAATTTATAAGGAGTGTGACCACAAAGGATTAGTATGTATTTCGGAGAAATTTCATGGTAAGTAGATATCAATATTTATCAATAATACAATAATGAAATATAAATTTAAAAACATTGGATTAATTACCAAGTCTTTAATAACTTATGCGGTGCGTGCGGACTTAAATAGAAGCAAACTAAGGTTAAGACAGGAATGCATTTAAAAATCAGTTGAATTAAAACACACAAAACTGCGTTTAAAGCAAACTACTAAGAAATGATCTAAGCTACTCTTCCAACTCAAGTCCCAATCTAAACAACACTTGTTGGTAAATCTTACAGAGTCATAAAAACGCTAACCATAATGCATATAGAAGATGACGTGTAGTTATATTCTTTGGATTCATATTATATACAGTAAAGCTCTATAACTATATGCTCTAGAGAGCTTTGTGTATTATAACAGAGAAATTTCATCTTTTTATGTGAGGAACCATTGAAAATTCAATATTAATAATAATATATTTCTTCAGCTTCTCGAAATAATGAAAAAGCAGGAGATTTTTTACTTTTCATTTTCTTTCGCAGTAGATCAGTAGAACGTAGAAAAAGCAGGAGATCTCCTGCAAAATCAGTAGATCTGGCAACACTGCCTCACATATCTTATTATCATTGCTCGAAGGAAGAGTATTCTGTTACAATTTATTTCTTAACACTGTTTGTAAAATGGCATTTATTTAAATTACTATGTTCATATTTGCAGGAAATGAGCTGGATAGCGATTGTATCTGTTACCCTCGTTGCATTGCTGATAAATATGTATTTACCATTGTTGGTCAAAGCAGGTAAGTACAAAACTGATACTCTGTAAATTTTGATGCCTTTATATAAATACTAATAATTCTTATGATTATTTAATTGTTATCCGACTTTAATATTCTACTAATTTAAAATCATACATGTAATTGGGATAAAAAATGGAATTATAGAAGTCTAAGTTTTAACTAACTAACTAACTAAAATCTTTATTATAAATAATATTGTCTTTCATAAAAAGTTATCGTAAAATGATATTCGATGGTATTAACGTTATGGGCAGAAATTTGTTATATACATGAAGTCTACATGAAGTATTTAATCTAGAAATAATAAGTAGTCTGAATAACAAGTAAACTCTTTCTGTAAATATACTTTGAACGCATATTGATTCTTATCGCTATTGTTAACGTTTATTTGATTCCAAAATGAACTTGACGAATAAGAATATATTTAAATTGTAAAGTGTGTAATTTATATAAACACACAGCGGAAATCACACATCGTTTTTTCGAAAATCACACATCATGCAATATTCAAATATAAGTTTTCTATAAAGAAATATTAATTAACATTTATTTGTTTGCTAAATAGTTTCCCATTCGTATTAAAGTCAGTAAGATTTTAAGCTCTGAATTGATAATATTACGTTTGCCACGTTATTAATATCCCGTAAATTGTAGTACCACGTGGACATCTTAAGCTATGTGCTATTTTCTACTGACCAAAATGAAGTCCGATCAAAGACAGTAAGTCTGCCATTCAACGAATTTTTTCCCACACACCACCTTTGTGCTGATGTCGTATTGCAGTCAGGTGCACTCAATCCAATGCAAAGGTCAATGCCAGCTACTTCGGAGAATATATGACCTACATTATAGAGAACCTAACAGATTTGTTTCAATTTATTTTGCCATTGAAATCCAGCCGAATTGTTCCCATAGCGATCAGCTAAGTTTCAAAGCAGTAATCTTACCTGTGGAATTTTTACCGGGAATGTCCGCTCCTATTAGAATTGCAATTGAGCCACGGAGCTCATATGATTATTTCCTTAACTCTGATATCTAAGGACCATCTATAATTGATATAATATTTTTACAAATAACACCCTGATTTAATATTTCAAAATTGATAGTTCAATTCTCGCGCTAAATCTGTGCAGACATCTGGTTGCTGCGAACTATTAGCAATAATTGCCCTAATGTTCTTTTCCTGAATTGCACTCTCTCACAGTTATTTCTAACGTTTGTAAAAATACTTCAAAATGTTCATTGTTCGTAAGTGCGTTTTACATGCTTCTCTTGAGTCACTTATAACTGTTAATTTACGCATTAATCATTGTATTACTGCCAAGATACGTTATACTAACATGACGTCCCATGCATACGTTACCAGTCACCATCGTATAACATTTGGAGCTCTTGTAAACTTTCTAAATACACCTTTAATAGCATTCATTTCCCTCCTGCATTTTCTTCGTCGTAAGGTCAATTACATGCTTTGGAACACTCTTCGCTCTCATGTGATCAAACACAAATAGTGCAACTTATATTCTTCTTTCAATTAACCAGACCATGGTAGTTGATATAATATAGAAATTGTAAATTTGTTCTTTTTTTCTCTTCCTCATAATACTGCTGTCTTATATAAAAAAAATATGAGGAAACAACAAGAGCTATTCTTTCTTCATTCTCAACTTCACCCTATAATAATGTCAAAGAAACTTCAAACTTTTCTCTAAAATTCATCTGCTCTGTTGGTTACTATTTTTCTGCTAAGTACGTAATAGTTGCGCAGGTAAACATGAATCAATTAACGGATATAACATAGAAGCACATTTATCTGTCCTGATACCTAAGGTACTCAATGCGCAAAGTTCAGATTCGAGTTTGACATACACTAGTTTACACTCTTACTTATACAGAGCGTTCAAAAACTCTCTATACACCTGAATCGTGGCAAGGCAAAGTCGCATTCAAAGCCACATGAAATAAAATTTTATGCGAAGGTTCGCAACACTACTATATTATCGCCTTGCGTGAAGTTCCTTTCTTAGATTCCAGTCGGCAAAGTGACGTTGACGTGATTGTTGCATCTAGTTAGCGGTCTCTGAAACAATGGTGTTAACTTTGGAACAACGAATATTCCTGGTTGAAGGTGTGTTCCGGTTCATGTGATGAGGCCTGGTTCCATTTATCAGGTTACGTCAATGCCCAGAACTCACGTGTGTGGTGTGCAGAAAACCCACATGTCATACATAAAGTTCCTCTGCATGACCAGAAGGTAGGGATATGGATTGCAATATCCAGAAGAAGAATAGTCGGCCCCATATTTTTCAGACAAACAATAGATTCAACTCGGTATTGCGAAATTATTCACCAGTTCATGGGAGAACTAACGAAAGATGAAATTCGTAATGCTTAGATACAACAAGATGGCGCTACAGCACATACAGCTCGCCAATCCATGAGATTACTGCAAGAGGGTTTTGGAGATCGAATAATTTCAAAGGGATTGTGGCCACCTCGGTCTCATGACTTGTCTCCTCCGGATTTTTACTTCTGGGGTTTTGCAAAGAATTCTGTTTATAAGGGAACCCCCACACGCTACAAGAACTCGAAACAGCTATTCGAGATTTTGCTCATAGCATTCCACATGAACCACTTGTGAGAGTATTTGCGAACAAGAAGAAACGTGTGCAAGCATGTTTGGAGTCTCATGGGGTGACATTTCCAACATTTGCTTAAAAATGTGTATTAAAATGTGTGTTTATATGCTACGCCCTGTACATAGTGCTTTTAAGCCATAAAATATAATAAATTTTGAGTAAAATAATTTTCTCGTTGCTTTGAATATGTGACAATTCAGGTGTATAGAGAGTTTTTGAACGCTCTGTACTACGAATTCTAGGTTAACAATAGCACTTACATTATGAAATACTAACTTCCAAATTTAGAGGCAATATATTTACGCCAACATACCATCATGTCCATATCGTGCTTTTAATCCCTGAATAACCTTAGGATGGTTTTCTTCACTCAGGAGAAAACTTTGAAATGCTTGTGTATTCTAGTCAATAGCTTCAATGATATACTGGAATTTATCTACGTTAGCAACCCGCTAATGTTTCCAAATACGTACGAATTGCTAACAAACAAAAAGCCAGTTTCTCAAATCACTTGTAAATTTCTTAATTTTAACTCTCGTTTGATTTAGATGCATGTAATATAACTTAAACTTTGCTTCTTGTTTGGTAAAATTTTATAGCACACTTATGTTCTTGTTCAGTTTCTTCCCATCGCAGTTGCCTTTTATTGCTATTGTACTATTCTCTCGTCTGTCTTCATTTTGCCACATTTTTCGTCTAGCACTTGAAAGCTATCATTGATTTCAATTCCATTCCTAGCTTCTGCACCACACATTCAGTCTAAGTTCCTACACAGTTCTATGAATACTACTCTTAAGATGTTTTGTTGCTTTTTGATTTCGTTCATGATTTATTATATTCAGTCACAATCGCCAAATCTAAGACATTAATCAGAAAATAAAGAGGAGGAAATGAACCTTTAATTTACAGGTATTTACTTTCACAATAATTCACTTAACAAGAACTAAACACAGATACAAGGAAACATCACGGCACTCAAAAATCTTATTCTTGTTCTCCTACTGACAGCTGAACTACCAACCGTTTAAAATGTTGCCAGTTCCGATTTCCAATAATATTGCACACTCTCTTTATTTGCTGGATACTTTTAAAAGAGATTTGTTTCTTTATATATATTTCTTTATACAGATGATTTTTGACAAATTTTGAATAAACAGAGGCGTAGACTTGTAGGATGGAAGATTATATTAGGACTGAAATCGATTTCAAAGAAATATTTCTTGATATATCCTACGTCTTTTGATATGATACATGAACACAAATGAAAGGATAACATTAACCTTATGTGTACCTACTTTCCTGCATTATGACGACCTATACACTTTTCTCCATCTTCCGTAAAAGTAAAAAATAACATTAGCTTTTATCGATACAAATAGTAAATTGCAATGTTCCTTTTATCTTCTTTATCGAAAGGATAATGTCCTCTGTAATCTGACTCCACTAAATTTCTTTTATATAAATCTCTTTCGATAGAATACTAAAATAAAAGCTCGCATGGACTGATTAATACGTTTGTATGTTAAATTATTGCTCATTAATATATTGAATAAGTATATTTTGGCGTTAGCTATTGCAATTGTTACAATGTCGCACGGATGTCTTAAAACTAGGATTGTACCTTTCCAACTGACTTATTGGACTAACTTTTCACACTGAGTGTATCCAACTATAATATAATACCACGTAGTCAATTCTCTTTTTTTCTATTTTTATGCATTCAAAATAATTCAATTGATCTTTACAAAATCTTAAACACTACAGGCTTTCCCTGCCTGAAGAAAATTAACGTAGTTAATTTTTCTTTTCTTTAGTTCTAAATACTTTGAAACAGTCTACATATACTATTATACATAACTTCCTTATAATCTATTTAATCTTTTCTTTAATCTTTAACCGAAAGTTCAAGTTTTCTCTCCTCTGAGCTATTAAATTTCTTCAAATTCGAAAAGTAATTGTTTCTAATTACTATTTAACTTCTAATGATACCAAAGCTGCTGAGTTCGAACGACTTTTAATACCGAAAAAGGGACCGATATATTTTAATAGGAATTTCCTAATTTTTCTGTTCACTGCGGGACTCAAGTCATGAGATTTCACAAAAAAAGGTGTCCTTCTCTTAATTAAACTTAACCAATACTTGGTTTACATTTGTTGTTATTTCTACTATTGAACAACTTGAATTCAACCGCTTGATATTGTTGCTTTTCATTTATAAGAGTCAATTCTTGAGGCCAATACATACTTCTCTTGTACGAATCTAAAGCATTAAAATTCAGAAATAACTCACAAGGTGCATAACCAGTTATCAATGAGACTGAATTATCCAAGAAATGTTGAATCTCTTTTAACTCTTGAGTAGTGCTCTCAGTGAGTCGCTTCGGGTCAACTGGAATCGGGTTACGGGTCGAGTCGGATTGGGTTGTTGGGTCGGGTCAGTCGGGTCAGCTTGGGTGGGGTTGTTAGGTCAGGGTACTCGAGTCGGGTTGTCGGGTTGGGTCAGTCGGGTCAGCTCGGGTCGGGTTATTCGGGTCGGGTTGTCGGGTCCGGTCAATCGGGTCGGGTCCGTCGGGTCAGTTCACTTTGGTCAACTGAGTTTAGGTTGAGCTTAAACTGGCTGGAGTCGAAAACTGCTGTTTTTCACTAGCTGACTAATTAAAAATAGTAATTTTCAATTGATTTTATAGAAGCCATAAATCTATTTTGAACACTTGCAGCTAGTGTTTTTATGGTAAATGCTTATTTTTGTACTTGTGTGTACTTTAATTTTTAAATGTGGAACATTGGTTTTACCAATCGACTGTAATATTAATATCTACGCCAATATAGAGACTGGATTTAGAACCAAACTAGAAGTTGTTAAACAAGGCCAAATGAAAGATTGGATTTGGACGACCAAGCCCAAGCATGGCCGCGTTGGCTCAGTGGTAGAGAATTCATCTCTGGTGCATGGTGTCCGTGGTTCGATCCCAGCTTGTGCTAAGAGGGCTTTGTGGTCTAGAAACGCCGTGTAATGGGTTTTCTCGAGGTTCTCCTGTTTCCTCCCACTTCATTCCACCATTGCATTCATTTCTCATGGTCGCTATATCCCTTAGCCTCGGTGCAAAATCGAGGGACCTTAAACTGAATATTTCATTTTATTTCACCAAGCCCAAGAACATCGATACAAGAATAAGATAAAGATTGGATATGCAATACGAAGTGCATAGTAATCTTGCTGTTGGCCTTGTTTTGGTGATCACGAAGTAGCGATTAGCATATTTTCTTGTTTTCCGTAAAGTTTGAAAGACCATAATCAACATCACACTTGGTCTTCATTTGTACCGATGAGGCGAGCATTCTTGGCTCTTGTATAGCATGAAAGACCACCAAGACTACGAAATGCAGGATCAATACTTGACTGTGCAAGACAAAGAATAAGACGCAGTATTGATGACCAAGACCCAGGGTGCGAATTGTTTGAATTTCATTTGTTGGGCTGAAAGTGATGAAATAAAATTAGTACTTTTAATTAATTATCATACTGTATTTTTAAATTTTAAAGTACAAAATTCATATTATGTATCTTCTTACTTGCAACTATATATAGTGTAAAATACGTTTTAATTACCGAGAAAGAAAAATCAAAGTGGCGCGGGTCCCGGAATCATAAGAACCTATTTTGGAATGAAAGTTGAAGGATTGGAAAAAATCACAGGTATTCTCCCGTTTCCTCAACCCTTGTCATTGTAGTTAAACGATTTCCTTTTGTTTCCGCCAAGAGACTCTTGCTACTGCCTTCCGAGAAGACCCCCTGCCGTCCGAGCAGGTGAGAACACTGACCTTGAAGAAAAATTTCCTCACATAGAACTAAAGCAAGAAAAAAATAAATTTCTCCCACGTCGGACACTGGTATCAGTTATAAAAAGAATTAACTAAACCTCAAAAGTGCCAAATATTCATTAAGATGCATATACAAATTCCCCGCTTGATCTAGCTAGTGGTTAACGTGGAAGACTTCGGTACACGTGGTCCGGGTTTAGTTCCTAATGTGAGTGCGTTTTGGCATTTACCCAGTGTCGTGACCATAGTGCTCTCAAACGGGTCGGGTCAGGTTGTCGGGTCAGCTCGGGTCGGGTTGTCGGATCAGGCTACTCGGGTCGGGTTAATCGGGTCAGCTCGGGTCGAGTTATTCAGGTCAGGTTTTCGGGTCGGGTTAATCGGGTCAGCTCGGTTCGGGTTGTCGGGTCAGGTCAATCGGATAGGATCACGAGCCGGATCACTCAGGTCGGGTCGGATCGGATCTTCAACCTGACCCGACCCGACCCGTTGAGAGCACTACTCTTGAGGTACAACTAACAACCAACTTCCGGTATTTCTTTCGAACTTAAATAGCACACCAAAATTGAGCTTATATAAATCATTCAAATTTACAATATTCTCTATTATTTTGTACGCAATTTATCTTTATTTTGCTCGTCTCTCCACAACTAATATCATCATCTCCTTTGATTTCAGTAGGTACCAGGTTTACGAACAGTTTCTCGCTTTTACCCACAGATTCGTCACAAGGATAGCGTGACAATGTATCAGCAATAATATTGTCGCTTCCAGGCAAATGCCTTAATTCGTAGTCAAATCTTTGCAATCTAATATGGAGTTTTGTAGTTCCAGTGTCTAAGTTTAACATAGTTTATGCTCTCGTTACAGCTTTGTTGTCCGTATATATTATAATCTTTCTACCAAGTGCATAATCTGCAAACTTTTCACACAAAAAGACTAAAGGTAAAAGTTCCTACTGAAAAGTAGGAAGTGTCATCTCACTATTTTTAATAGCCCTACTAGGATATGATATTACCTCAATATCATTATTGTCATTTCTCTGCGCCAAATAACCAGCAATTTGATACTCACATGCATCTCCATAAATTTCAAATTCTCTAGAAAAATCAAGTTGTGCCAATGCTGGTGCTGTTACTAACGCATTTTTCAAAGTATTAAAAGCTTTCATTTCCTTTTAGCCAAATATAAATTTCACATCTTTACGTAACAAATTCACCAAAGGCTGACTAATTTCTGCAAAATTACCTATATGTCGCCTCCTCCAGGTTGCTAAACCAAAACTCTACGAACCTCTCTCCTATTCCTTGGTTTACAAAACTTCAAAATAGTTTCATTTGTTTTCGGATCATTTTTTATCTCTTTACCATCAACAATGTGATCCAAGAAGTTTACACTTCTAACAATAAACCTCGTTTTAGCAAAGTTTAAAGTTATATTTGCCTTACGATAAACACTTAAGACGTACTCAAGATGTTCCAGATGTTTCTCGAAGCTATCAGAAAATATTAATTGGTCATTTAAGTAACAACATAGAAATTTGGTAGTCTCTAACCCAAATAATTGTTTCATTGCCACCTGAAAAATCGAGGCGTTGCTTTTTAACCCCATGGTTAGGCGTGTCCATACATATTGCCTACCTTCATAAAGAAACGCTGTACATAAATATGAATCTGGATGCAAGGCTTGCTGGTAAGAGGAATTCTTCAAATCACATGTGTAACTCTCACTACCTGATAATCGATGTAACAAAGTCTGAATAGGCTCAACCTGCACTTTAGGTGCTTCCACTTTCTCATTCAAAAATCTACAGTCAAGAACAGGGCGAGCTGTACCATCGCTTTTTCTAACACAAAACATGGAATTACTATAAGGGCTAGTAGCCTCTTTGATAATTCCTAGTCTTAACCATTTCTCTATTTGTTCTCTAAAGCTATCCTTCAAGTTGATTGGTATAGGATAAGCTTTGACATTGACTATCTCTTCATCCTTCAAAACATTCTTATATGGCTCCATATTGGCTAACCTAGGATCATCTGAGAATCAATATTTATATTAGATTAATAAATCCATCAACTTTGGCTTAACATACATGGGTAAGTCATCCCTAGCTTGCACAGAATCTATTATACAGTGTTGAGTAATACAGTTTGAACTCTCACTCTCCTCTATGAAACAATTACTCACAATAAAACTATTTAAGTTGACAAGAGTTTCAGTACCAACTTTATCCTTTAAACGCATTATATTCTTCTGCAGCTCGAAAACTCCACTAAACTTTTTTATATAACTTTCTTTCGATAGCACACTATAATAAAAGCTTGCATGGACTGGTTAATACGTTTGTATGTTAAAGTATTGCTCATTAATATAAAATAAGTATAATTTCGCGTTAGCTATTACAATTGTTACAATGTCGCACGGATATCTTAACACTAGGATTGTACCTCTCCAACTGACTTATTGTACTCAATTTTCACACTGAGTGTATCCAACTGTAATATAATACCACGTAGTCAATTCTCTTTTTTTCTATTTTTATGCATACAAAATAATTCAACTGATCTATAAAAAATCTTAAACACTACAAAATGATGATAGATACTATACGATGGATTGGATCAAGCTCAACAACGTAATATAGAATGTGTGATGAATCATGAATAGAATGAAAAACCTTCGGAATAAACTAATGATTTGCAACCATAAAAGAAATCCATCTTGCTAGACGCCACCATTATTAAGATCAAACTAATAGAGAACAGAAGCAAGACGACAGCAGACGTGGTTAAATCACATATTTGAAACCATAAGTAACTCCTCAAGTTTATTTGATTTTTTTATCTTGAATGCAAATATATATCAGTGAGAGTATAACAATGAGTTGAACAGCATTAAGTGTGTCGTGGGAAATTGTCACAGACTGTTTCAGGGGAAAATATTTTTCTGGTAATAGAAATATATCGTTCCACTACAATATCTATTACTAAATGCCTCAAATCGTTAATCCCAGAATAACTTATCAAAACCAAATTCCATTTTATCTTATCAAATATCTAAAGTATACGTAAACTAAATCCTCAGAAGATATAATGGCACTATGCCACACATTTACTAAATTCGACGTCATTGATTTTTATTTCCTAAACTGTATTATGAACACATTCAGGTACTAGGAAATGCAAAAAATTGTATATCCCCTAGTGAGTTAAGGTGTGAAAATGTCGAACTGTATTACGTTTCTATTACCATTCTTAATTTTCAAAGGATCTCTTGAGCAATTCAACGTTGACTTCTATGAATCTTGCACCGTCTTTTGCACCTCTAATTCCTCTTAAAGCATGTTAAAGAAATTGACTATTTCCTATTTTACAGTGTTGATATTGTTTTCTACTGTCACTTATGGTAAAAATGGTCATGAATTTGAGATTTGTATGTAAAGAAAAATATCGTTGAAGAGAAAGTTAGAATTATTCTTTAACTATAAAAAGAAAGAAAAATATTGATTTTGCTCTGATTTAATTAGGTTTAGTTACTTTTATTGTCATAATAAATAAGCAGTAATTTTAATTTTAGCACTATTTGATTATTCACTTATATACTTCATTTAATGTAGTACAGCATCTTTATGGAGGGGATTCTATTTTATGTATGTTTTACTATGACACATTTATAAACGTTCGTGCACTTATATTACTTTACAGATTCGAGGAGATAACTGCAGGATTGGTCGGGGGAATTTCAGTTTTCCCATTTTTTGCTTTCAAGAGGGACGTGATGTTTGGTAAACTGGAAATGTTAGGTATTGCAAAATATAAATATTATGTAATTGGAGACGCATACATGAAGTAAACAAATGCAACACTGGAAGTAAGTGTTCTTACAGTTTGTAACACAGAGAATACGCAGTCTCCCTGAAACAATTATTTGCAGATGAGAGTATTTTAAACACATTAATTAAAGGCATTCCGAAATTTACTAAACCATCCGGAGAAATTTATTTTCTGGATGTCGTGAAAGTCAAATTCATCAGAGTTGAATAAAAATATAACAGTGCTTTTTAATTATTTACTAGTAGGAAAATGATTACCGGGTTGTATATATTGAATCATAATGATGTAGTAAAGTAGTAACAACCAAAATCCTAGCTTTAACGCAGCAGTCAACTTACCACCAACAGTAGTTTGAATGGTATGTGTATGAGTACACTACGTAAACCGGGATCTGACTCCAATAGATTCTCGTATCCCCATTCCCCTCAAGAGATTCCTGTAATGTAACCAGTTTCAGGATGATGAACAATTAAAAAGGGCTTTAAGACACTAATTACATTCCCATACGGAAGCCTCCAACGAAATTGAAGTATATAACAGAGTGTATGGCAGGTTTATTCAACTGTATGACAGGTTACAGAAAAGTAGTATAACTTGAACGGAAGGTGCATCATTAAATATTTCAAAATACCTCTGTGTTCTATGTTTACCGCTCTAGGAAACTTACTTACTAGACGTACTTTGTATTTGAATTTATGTTTCTCTTTTCGTATTAATAATGGTGGTAAAGATAGTGTGGCATTGAAAACAACTGTGTGAAACCAAATTTAAATTATCGCCATATGTGGCGGCTTAATAGTCTGTAACATACACAAGTAAGTAATAGTGATTAATATAATTTACCAATTGAAAAGAAAACATATCCAGCTTCGGGTAGGAATGATGAACTTTATTATGTTCATGCGTAATATCTCAATAGTTTTGAATAAAAAATATTATAGGTTTCATCCACGCAAGGCAGTGCTATTAATAACTTATAGCTAGTTGTGACCGTAACAAATTTTGTATTTTTCGACCATTCTATACGTGCATTTATGATACATAAAATCCGACAATGTTACTGATTGCAAAGATTCTAATCGGTGTGAATTAAGATTTAATAAGAAAATGTTGTACTGTCTAATGCAGTGTTGCATTTGTTTTCATAAAGTGTTCCCCCATAGAACTACAATGTGATATCCCAGTTCGAAATTTTTATATCCTTTATCCTATGGAGTTATCATTAAGTTATAATGAAATGTCCATACTGAGGTAGTGTTCTTTGCCTATTACACCATTATAAAAAAGTATTTTTAAGTATTTTAGCATTGGACTCCCCCTGTAGTAGGTTAAATATTTAAACGAAACGGTGAGGTTCCTCTGCAAGATGTTATATATTCGATAAAATAAGTGTGCTATTTTATATATAAAATATAACTAAACAGAGAAAGGAGGTGGGCGGATAAGGGCCATTTTTCGCCCATCAGACAACGGAAAAGTGAAGTGTCCGATTTCGACAAGTTTGCAATGTATTTGTATACTAGAAGATATGTTGCATATGTAAAGATAATAGATACGTGATAAAGAAAGTAGTAAGTCATAGAAATGAGTGCCCAAAAAGAGTTCGTTTCAGCGTTTTGCGACATTTTGGTAATGTTTGCTGTCTTTGATGGAGGCTTATAGGAAGAAGGAGTCGATGAACCAAAATAAATCTGACTCGTCATAATATAATGCTGTGTAACCTTTGATATGAGTACTAATTGATTTTGGTTCAGAGTGTCCTTCTACCTATTAGAAGACAAAATATATTGCGCGAAAGTATAGAGCGATAACTACCGTTTATACGCTGTAATTTACGAGTTCAACTGGAGACTACAGCTCTGATGTTATTTACCGATTGTGACTGAAAATACATTCTCAGCATGTCAATAAAATATATAGAAAATGTATTGTTTGCGCGGATGTGTGTGTAGGGCAGCAAAAACAGAGGCAGCACGTTATGGAGTATTGAGAAGGCGTGTCATTTCTGAAAGTGGTATGAGTAAAAGTGCGAGCAGAAAAACCAGTCGCAGAATGGCATGAAATTCTGCAATAGATATATATATCGAAGAATCATACATACCACGCGTCAATGAAGTACCAATGGGAGTTCATTGATACGTTATATTGCAATACTGAGGGTAAGATGAAAAACAACGACCAGCAATAGCTACCTGATGTATCCGATCCAAACTAATACATACCCATACACACAAACACCCCCTACCCCACACGCATATATATATATATATATATATATATATATATATATATATATATAAAGAGAGAGAGAGCAAAGGCAGATATAAGCGAGCTCGTATGTGTGTGTCAAGGTGTAGAAGTGTGGAGTCCTTGATAAGCGCCACGGGCGGCAACTGTTGGAATTACACGTTTCCATTACCCTATTTGCTGTGCTGCGATCGGAGTGTTCAGTCGTGCTGTGCCGCAATCAAACCATAGTTAAGAAGTGCAGATATCAATCGTGAGTTTGCAACTGTTTGTGCAAACATATATTGACGAACTGAATAAGACATAATGCCGAACGGCCGAACGGCCAGTGCGATTGTTGTAAAACCTGGCAAAGAAAATCTACGGCTTTTCGTACCTGTTCTAACAAAAAAATTATATCGATCCTGAGAAGTTCTAAAAACTGCGATATACAGAGTGGTGCGAAGTTGTGCTCGAAATGCAGATCATATACATATCGTGTGCTTCGTTCTCGAAGCACTCCTATGCCTTCGTCTGTTGTACAAAGAGATTGTGCATCTACGAGTACTGCCGTCGACATCACCTGTAAGAGTCCTAAAATAGAGTTAGCAATAACTCGTTGTCACAACTCTAATAGCTGTTGTATAATATGTAAGCGTAAGAAATACTTAGTGGCTGTACCAAAAGCAGCTCGAAGGCAGGCCTTTACAGAAACGGGAATCTATATTTTGTCGGGAAAACGCTGCTGTAAAACGCATCTAACGGAGTCGGTATTCCGTGAGGAGGCTTTGCAATCTGTACGCCCTGTAAGTGAGAAGACAGCAATGTCTGCGAAATATATTGAAAGTCTGATAAACGATATCAGAAAGGTAACACAGAAGAAAGGTATCGATTTCGATTCACAGGGACGACTTTCCGACTCCGATTATTATACTCTTATGGGTATATCAATGTGTGATTTTAACTGTATTTATGACCTAGTAAAGTCCAAAATGCGTTCCTCAACACAGAGATCCTCTCGTACTTGTTTGGCAGTGTTACTTGTAAACCTTCGAACGGGTCTCTCGAATGGTGTTCTGTCCACATTATATCCATGTCAGAAAACGAAGAATATCATCTTCTGTGCACTCTGCACGTGAAGCTTTGATGCAGAACTTTGTTCCATTATATCTTGGAACGGAACACATCACCAGAACACAGGTTATTGAAAACCATACGAGGCCTTTAGCACGACGATTATTCATTCTCGACGACGAGAATGATACTGTAATACTTGTTGCTGATGGCACGTACATTTTTATCCAGAAGAGTTCCCACTATTCCTTTCAGCGACGATCATTCTCGTTACACAAAGGAAGACCTTTGGTGAAGCCTATGATGTTAGTCACGACGACAGGTTACATTTTGGATGTCTTTGGACCTTACCTGGCGGATTCAAAGAACAATGACGCTAACATACTCATATCTTAAAAATGATGCACACAATATCAGAGAGTGGCTGCAGCCAAAGGATGTTCTGATTGTTGATAGAGGCTTCCGTGATTGTTTGGCACTTCTGGAGGAAATGGGTCTCGTACCTGAAATGCCTAGATTCCTCAATAAGCAGCCACAGTTTACAACAGCGGATGCTAACGAGGCGCATCTTGAGACGAAAGTTCGATGGGTCGTCGAAGCCGTTAATGGACAGTTGAAAAACTGGCGCACATTGAATAAAGTGGTAGCCAATACGCAAATACCTTATATTGGTGACTATGTGCGAATTATATGGTATGTGCTCTTCTCAATGCTTTCTACCCTATAAGAATTCACAACACCGAAGATGACGAAATAATTGCTCAGCGGATGCTGGCTTTAGTTAAAAAACCTAATTACTTAAAACAGATAGTCGACGAACAAGGCTGGGCGCGAAAAAAGACAATTTGGGCTACGTTAACCGATACAGATCTTCAAGATTTTCCACGGCTAACTTGGGATGAGCTACTGCAATTAACTCTTGGCATATATCAACTTAAACAAAGCCAATCTTACACTCACGAACACTTAAGTGACGAAGGTATGTACTCTCTGTACATACATCATGATGATGCTTCTGTTCTCCGAGTTCAGTTAGGATCACGACACATAAGATTCAAAACCTATAATATTTGGATCAAAACAGAGCAAAGCAACATCGCACACATACAGTGGTACTGTCAATGTAAAGTAGGCGCACGGGTCGTCGGATGTTGTGCGCATGTTGCTTCCGTACTATGGTTTCTGGCTTACTGGCGCCACAATTCCACTACAGTTAAGAAACCAAGTCTAGAATATACTCATATACTACAAGGTGCCACCGCTGCAGGATGGTCCAGTGGCGATTCGGATGTCGACAGCAAACACCATACCTAATCTGCAAACTAGCTACAAGTGTCTCCAGCTGTCTGATTATTATCTATGATGCTTGATTATTTCCGATGTAATATATTGATCTCATAGTCGTAGTAGACTTCATTCTTCTTATTCTTGCCGTTAGTGTTCTGTTTACTATTGCTTTCCCGGATTCCAACTCATGACATTAGTGTTTACGTTCCTTCATTTAACACACGACTCACGTCTTTGTTTATTTTTTTACCTCTCGCTTATAGCGCTTTCTGTCAAAACATATTTGTTTTCTTCTTTTTATGAGGTATACTATTGAAAACCATGCATTTCACATCTCGGGCTTGATGGGCGAAAAATGGCCCTTATCAGCCCACCTCCTTTAACTCTCTCTTTTTTGCTAACAACAAACATGAGAGGAAAGCATCTTCAGTCAGACAGTATGGTGATACTTCTCGACACAAAAGAACTATGTGGACTACTACATGTCAGCTGCACAATGTTATTGTGTTTAGCATCTGGTAAACAGAACCAAAGGGGAGCTAGAACTAAACTAAGCAACGCGATCTGTTGTAATTCAAAAATAGATGAAATGCATTCTGACAGTTTCTGAATATCTTCAGTTGCGATCTATTTATAGTATCAGAAAGCATTATTAATGTTCAATATTATTTCAAAGTTCCACTACATATGTACTACTGTCTTCTCATGTTCAAGTGTAAACATTCCATCATGAAAGTACGCCGCAGACCACATCTGTGGAGATGTTTCCATACAAGCCAGGCTTTGGAAGCAGTACCGTAATCAAGCCATACTTTTCGATCTTGGTCTAAACACTGTCACAATTTCAAAAAAACTTAATTAGTTTATGTCTGTGAAGGAAATTTTTGGTCAGTTTTAAGTTTCTCTCAGAACAAAGTCATTGCAACTACGCTTTATGTTTCTTTTGGTCTTTAAAAACTGCTTCTTTAATATTCTGTTTAGTTACATATTGATATTTCTAACATAACTGACATCTTTTTATTTCGAGTATAGATCAAATGAGATCATTACTACTGTCACCTATCGTTGCTAACATGCCATTCCTTCCACTACCTGTCTCTACAGCTCTCAACTAACTAGGTCTTTGCAGAAAGCATCAGTCTCAAAAGTCTATGTAATCTCTGTACACACTTGGTAGCTATGATAAGCATCTTGATGGTTACTCTGCAGGTTCGAGGTTTAAACGGCGACTTTTCTTAGCTAATATTTAACTCACTGCATTTCGCAGTCATTCTCCAAACAAACATTACTACTTCATCTAGTCACCATATGTTTGTAGTATATTATTTATGCTAAAGCCTGTTCAAACCTAACCCTTTTCATATTTGAAGAGTGTAAGACAAGAACATGGAACTCACAAATTTTCAGTTTTTGAGTTATGAAGCTCCCGATAGAGAGCAAAGCATACTGCTTCGTTTAATATTGTACGAAATCAAATTGTGTTTTATAGTAATATTTTCTTATGGTAAGCCTCTTTGTAACTTTTTGGAATGCATAAGTTGATAACCCAGAAGTAAGATGGTGGGCAATGAGGACCCGTGTAACACCTTCCCATTTAAAAAAAATTATTAACACATTAGATGTTTCTCACAACCAATTCAATGAAGATGATTTATTGTTGAGTGACTCAGGAAGTGAGTATAGTCGCGAAGATGACACAACTGGGTCGAAGTGGGGAAATAATGAGGTAAATTTCACTGTCTTCTGTCATGGTCTGTACGTGGCTTGCCATGTTCGGTTTTCATGATTTTGCAGAGATTCATCTGGGTACTTTCCATAATCTATTTTTGTTTTCGGATAAATGTTACGAACAGGTACAATTGCGTTGAGTGGGTCATGCTGTATTTGCAATAATAAGCGGTTAATGTGGGATATCAAGTGATGCATTTTAGTAAATTCAGTATACCTCACCCAGATTTTGTTGCCGGAATACCAAGAATCCAGTATGTATTTCCAGCAACACTGTATGTCTTTTAAAAATTTACGAGGATCCGTTTCTGGTCCAATAAAAATACAGGAAAACAATTTTTCGCTCCAGCAACCTTCCATTAGCACCGTATATTTTATATTCGCAAATATTCTTCCGAAATCCACACTGCGTTGCTGGAAATTCATGGCAGATTGTGGCTGGTCCAGCAAAATTAGTAACTTGGGCAAACAAGTGAATATGTGTCCCTTGTACTTCAAAAACAGGAAGTATTCTTACGTTGCCTGATGTGATTTTCTTTTATTAATACTGCTTTTCTTTGATACTTTTATTCTTACAACGGCCTACATGCCACTTTTCGAATCCTAAGTAACTATAGTTTCCGTTTGATGTAGGAAACAAACCTAATTATGACAAGTACTCAAGGCTGGCGGAGTGGTACTGGACTGCCGTTAAAGTTGGGTTAGATTAGGTTAGAAATGGCTCTTTACGGTAAAAACGGAAATAGCACAAATATTAATATTCTAACATGTGTATCAAATCAACATCGGAGAACTTGATGATACATAGGAGGACCAACACGTCATGGAGTAAAAGGAATATACTTCAAGATTCAGTTCCGTCTCCTTTAGCCTCGCCGGCGTAATCGTGAGGCGTAAAACGTAAAGGTTTCCAAGATTCATTTCTGTGTAAACTTCTCTTTGGTTATTTGGAAACAATTCGTTTTTATATTAGATTTTTTCTTAATTTAGAATCGATCTCTTTACATAATAAAGTTTGTCACAAAGTTTGTACTATTTCCATTAGCTGAATTAAAGCTCCATTTGTTCGAGTTTTCTTTATGTCATTAGGTACGTTTCTGTAATACTCATGTTTTATATTAATGAGTCGAACAATATTGTTTCCTCATGTGAAAACCCAATACAAGATGTAAGCCATGGCGCAAAGTAAACACACGCTTCAGAAAATAATGTTTGTATCAATTATAGCTTAAATGTTAGACATGGTAGCTCATAGATCAGCATACAAAATTAGAAAATCGCTATATTGATTTGATACATTTATTTTAATCCTTCATGTATAGTCTTATGTGAAAAATCAGCTTTCTAACTTTTAAAATGAATTGCGCAGCAGAAAACTTCTAGTTTCTTAAACTATTAAAATTGTGGGTTACCATGTTATTGCATCACACCTTTCACTTATAATCAACTTACTCCACTTGTCGTAATTCTTGAAAATCTAAATGGGTACAGTCAGTTATTCTATTCCAACCGAACAGATGATCGCAACCGTAGTGCTATTGTTTCACTGCATGAAAATGTGAACTAGTACTAGATATGGTGCTAAAATTTACAAACGAGAAAGATTAGAAAAAGCAGAGTAATCGAACATGTGTTAAATAATTTAAAATATGTGAAGCACTTGGTTGCAATCGTACATGTATTGATACGAAAACCTTGAACGTCTTTAGCACCAAATCAAAGTCTTTCTTCATGGTTTCTGAATCATCATTCCTCTAATTGTTCATAATTTCTCTATTGGTCGATCAAATGTCCTGCAGTTAGAAGGTGCTGGTTCGTTATATTCCAATTTTAGTAATCTTCAAAATAATTCAAACGTTTTATCACTTTCTTAGCTGATTTTTAATACTCAACCATGAGAAGCGTACATAATCAACTTTCTGCATATTCAACAAAATGTCTACTCACATACACACACCTATTTACTACGTTGCCATAGCAACAACTCTTTTTCTAGTTAACGAATACAAAATAATCTCTCGATATCTTTATGTGTCTTTCTTTTCTTTATATATAATACTGCTCAAATAATTCGCCTCTGATCCCTTTTTATAAGCTGGCACAGATTGCTAATATTATATACAACGTTATCGTTGTAGATGTCGTCCGGACGGGACTTCCATAATAGTTCTACTATGAAGGAAAGAACCCTGGGTTGAAGATTATAAAGCATCTACCTTTTGGATAGCCCTCGTGTATACTTAATATCACCTTTAATACAAATATGTTACTCTTCCATTTATATATATAATATATTATAACATTACACATTTTTATATTTATCAATATATCTCAATACTAAGAACGACGATTTACAATTAACATGGATGAGGCTATTCAAAAATTAAACCTAACTGATAGTTTCTTCACGGGTACAAATTAACTATTCTCTCATGTAAAAACAATATTAATTACAAACAAAGATCTTTATAGTATTAAATATTAGTAGGGTCAGAAGGCAACAAAATTAGAATATATAAACACATTGAGGATTATCATTTAATACATTAATAAACTCTGAAAAATTAAGAGATTCGATATTCATTATTCTTATCCTTTCTATATAATAAGTTGCATCTATTTTATATATCTGTCATTACCTTCATACGTTTACATTAAAATTATGATCTTTTATTTTTAAATATTTATAATATTCGTATAAGTAATTATGAGAGAACCTACAAAAGACATGAAACACAAATTAACATTTCCTCAGTTAATACTATAAAAGGAAATTGCAACAAAACTATAAGGAACAAATTCAATAATATTTTCAGTTGACTGCCATAAATTAACTTCGTCAATATTATGTAAATGATTTGCTTTTTACATATTTAACAAGATATTTCATAATTACATATGCTTTCAATTTTTTTTTAACAGTCTTTCATTCCCATCCAGAGATGGGCGGGCCGTAGAAGGTGATGCCTTCTCTTGGCCGGAGGTTTGTAAGAGTGGAGAAAAATGTTAAGTTGGTTGGAAACAGGATGTACTTTAATATGAGTCAGTTATGATGTGCTTCTTACGGCAGGTGAGGAAGAAAATATAGCCTTTGTGAGAAATGGATGATAGTGTCAGCGGATTATGGATGCGAGTAATCTAAGTCGGATTGATGTATGGGTGGCGCTGATATATAAGTCGAGCAGGATTGTAATGAGCACTATCGGTTTCTCGTTCGTAGATTGCGAAAAGATGGTCCACTGGTGGGTAAGCTCGACGAGGTCGTGTGGGAGTTTGGTCAAGTAATTCAGCTATGATTGGATGATTGGCTGCTATGTGACTCATAATATATCGAGTGCGAAGGCGGTAGATGTGCGCTAAGAGGAGAATCATAGAAGTGTGGCTATAGACAACGGTTGTAGGTGTTCTGACTGGTATGGCATATGCAATGCGAATAGCTCGGCGTTCAAGAACTTGGAGGGTGCTTTCAACATACATTTTAATAATAAATCGACTGAAGAACATATTAACCACAGACGTAAGCAAAGGTCAATTTAATACAAATCCATTGGACGCCTTTTCAATAGTTCAAGTGTTACGTTCGAAGGGCTCATTTAAGCAACATTGTATAGCACAATCTTGTGTACATTCTTCTCTTTCATAGGATGATACCATATTTTGATTCCTATTTACAAAATTCCTGCCATCTGCAAATTGATTTTGTGAAATTCGGCGATAATTATTACTTCTACTGAAATTCCTGTTGCTATTTCTAAAATTCCTAGCTCCATTTCTGTGATTAGGTTGCGTTTGATTAACGGTACCATTATAACTATTCATTCTATTATTAAAACTACGGACATTAGAATTATTTTCAGGTTGTATATTTACATTACGAACAGAGGCATATTGTGTCTGATTGCGTCCAAAATTACCCTGACCTCTATCCTGCATTTTATTGTTATTCTGTATTACCGACTGACTTTCATAACTCTGAATAAGCATAATTAAATGATTGAAGTTAATGCACTGCGCCGACATTAACAACTGTTGTAGTCGAAATGGCAATAAGATTCTAATGGAAGCTATAATTCGGGATTTCGGATGATTTGGATTTAGTGAACTTAACTCATTGTATGTAGATACTACAAACTCTGTAATACTCCTGTGTAATTTTGGATTGAAATGTTTCGTTCGCAAGACGGCATCTCTATTCGCTATCATAAAATCATTTTCATAATTTGATAGGAGAGCATTCTTGAAATCTGAATATGTACGAAGACTACCCCTGATAAGTTTTAAACCATGTTAAACAGGGTGGTAATAAGATATGCGGCAATAATTTTAAAAACTGAGACTCATCTACACCCATGAGCTCACATTCATCCTGAAATTTTTCGAGAAATGCCCTAGCGGGGATATCTTCCGGCACACCACTAAATTTAGTAAGCGACTTAACTTCGCTGAATCGCAACTGTTTACCTGTATTTGTCTTCATACCTCTATTGGAGATGTGTTTAGGCCTGGATGTTTGTCTCTCTCTTCTTTCTCTTTCAGTACTCTCTTCACAACTCGAAGATCCGTCAAGTTCCAAAATTGGTCTGGGAGGACGATTAGATACCCAACCTGTAGATGTAGGATGATTCATGTATCCACTATCCTGAAATGGAGTTTCGGGAATACATCTCTCCTTGATAAAATTGACTTCGTCTTGCAGTAATTTGATGTGATTATCATTAGCATTAATCGTTGACTCTAGAACATCTATTGACTCATGAAGTTCCGTGCTTCTTTGTGTTACTTTTTTCATTTTTTCATCGTACTGCTCACATTTTTCTACTACATGTTGGTTCATCTGACTCAATTGACGTTGAACAAGATCCCATCTGCTTTCATTGCATTGTTCCAACCTCGCTATCTTTTCATCAAAATCACTAGCTAGCTGGGTTATCTTCTGGTCCAATTTTTCATCAAAGTGTTGAATTTGCTCTGACTGGTTCCTAATTTGCTCAGACTGGTTCCTTATTTGTTGGGCTAAGTCTTTTAAAATGTCAGTCAAATTTTCTTTAAAATTCATTTCTGGACACACACTCTGATCACCGGTTATATTACTACTTGTTGTACTCATAGCCATATTTCGGTGAATCACTTTGCCACTTCTCAATATGGTAACACTAAGGTCACGTTGAAAGCTTGCCGTTTTTACTATTCTTCAAAACGACACTTTTATATTTCCCGGTGTTGAGGCACCAATTTTTTAGAAGGTGCTGGTTCATTATAATCCAATTTTAGTAATCTTCAAAATAATTCGAACGTTTTATCACTTTCTTAGCTGATTTTTAATACTCAACCATGAGAAGCGTACATAATCAACTTTCTGCATATTCAACAAAATGTCTACACACATACACACACCTATTTACTACGTTGCCATAGCAACAACTCTTTATCTAGCTAACGATTACAAAATAATCTCTCGATATCTTTATGTGTCTTTCTTTTCTTTATATATAATACTGCTCAAATAATTCCCTCTGATCCCTTTTTATAAGCTGGCACAGATTGCTAATATTATATACAACGTTATCGTTGTACAGTATGTTGCGAAATGTTTCATATGATTACAGTTTACATGATTAGAGTTCCTCAATTCCAAATACTTTTGCACATTAGTTCCAAAAAGACGTTTGCAACTCTATCCTGTCAGACTATGTTCCTTCAAATATTTAAACTGTGAAAATGTTCAACGGCCGCTACCTGCAAAACATCGGTTTCTTCTTGGACTTGTCTCTACAAGGTTTTGAGAACTGTGGTTGAAATCAACTGATCCTAGCCCAGAGTGACTTTTATTAATCATATTTTATGCTAGGAAAATGGCACGTCGATAGCAGAAACAGATAAGTATAGTGAAAGGGAAAGAGAGGGATCAAAGACAGGATATATAATAATGAGGGTAGAGGATAGATTTAACACATGACATATTAAATAACATTTCTAGCTATCCGAATTCACCATTAGCAATAGATTCACGTAAACAAATCTGCTAACTTCTTTGGTAAACACCAATGTTGTGACGACTTTCAACCTCTACAATACTTGTCAATGACACATTACATAGTCAGAAAAATTTCTCTTAAAGTAAGAGGAGTATATGTCACTCTATTCATTAGCTACTATACAATAACTGACACGAAATGAGATACATGCTAATTCTTTGGACAGGAACATTTACTGTTTCTTCCTCGAATATTATGCAAGCGTTCAAGTAGCTAAAACCTTATAATTAAGTAACATTGCCATATTTAGTCTATATAACTAAACGAAGTGATATAATGTGACATATCCACCCTTTGAAAAAATAATAAATGTCTGTGTGATGGAAACCTTTAAAGAATATTTTGTGATTATTTTTTAAAGAAATGACATATTTTATATGGACAAAAAAATAACACATGCCTCTACTTCTCTCTCTGTCTCCCTCTCTCTCTCTCTCTCTCTCTCTCTCTATCTATCTATCTATCTATCTATCTATCTCTTTCCTTATATTTTATGTAATAAAAGATCATGAAAAACATAGTTTTGCATTCACAGAGAAAGTGTCTGTAAATGTATTTTGATCTGATGTAAAGTTATACTATTCGTGTCGTTTAAGGAAGCAGTTTACTTATTAGTAAAATCGTAAAAACAAAACAAGAATCAAGTTATGTGGTTTCGCCCTTACCAAAATGTAACTCATTTTTAAATTAGTACTCAGATTATCTTCGTCACCCACATTTGTTTCAAGCTTTTCTTGTACAGTATATTAGCCTATGCTGATTCCCGATACACCAGAAACATTAAGGAAGTATTTTACGACGCATTATTTTTAAAATTTTCGGGGGAATAACATTAATACACTATATAAATTAACACAATTAACTGTCCACCACCAAATAATCATTCCGACAAAGATTAAATTGCAGCACACCGAATGGATCCCGTTGTAACGGCTTATATTCACTCAGTGATACTAATTCTTTAATAGAATATAGTTTTCCGAATCAACAATAGATAAATAAATAACACAGACTTTAGACTAACGTTTACCAAACATTCCTGGACAAGACATACGTAGGTCAAGAAACACGAAGTTAGACAAGTTTTTGATTAACAAGGACCAAAGATTGCGGAACATTCCTGTTGCTTGAAGAAAGCTGAAGACTGTCCGTAAGCCAGGTTTAATGATACTCTCTGGATATTACGTGTGATGTAACTTCAAATAAAAAATATTAATGTTCAAGATATCGCCAACAAAGCACCTAATATACAAATATAAAGGGAAGAGTTTTTTATATCGTGGGTGCATTCTGGTACGATTACACAATGGGTGTCTTCTGCCATTGTAGAATGTCTACAACCTGCTCAATATCATTGGAAGTTATTTAGCAGTAATACAAACATATGTGCTCGTATTAGACGCCATTACCACAAATGTAAAACTGCCACTTCTATCTCACTTATTCGACTATAAAATGTTACGCAATATGCTGAATCAATTATTTGTGATGTATACATTTCTATTCCAAGATTTCCATTTTGGTAAATGAACTTTGTCATTAATATGAAATACCTAATTGAATAAGGAGGAAAATTGCTTAATATTCTTGACCAACTTTGCGATGTGTTATATAAATAATTCGTAATTACTCGATTCTAGGTGCACAAAAAATTAAATATAAGTAGTTGTACTAGAGTTGACTCTTGGGTTTCTACATCAACTAAGAAGTGCAGGTAATTGCTTCGAGAGGGAAGACATATTACCTTATAAATACAAATTTACTAATATAAGTAATTTTGTGTTATTTATATATATATATATATATATATATATATATATATATATATATATATATATATATATATTCTCAATTTCAGTTACTTTTGGAGGTATTGGTGGCCTCTTCTTCGGCGTCAGTGTAATATCTGCTTTGGAAGTAATTTTCTATATAACCATTGATATAATTCGATATACAACGAATATGGTGAGACTACGGAAAAGAAACCAACAGTGCCTCCCAAGCAAAGGAGATTCACATACATACAACAGAACCCAAGTACTCTTAGGACCTAAGCTAATTGGAGGTAGAAATGAAATTTGTGTTGTCAGCTTACATCTAGTTCAAGAAGAACAATCAAGGAAACCAAAGAGGAAATTCTTTAAAAGTTGTCACATGCTAAGAAGGTAAACTGAGTTACAGTCTTTACATAAAATGGAGAAACAATGCAGTTTATTAACGTTCAATAGATATAAAAATGTGACAAATATTTTCAAACAAGTAATAATCAATAATGTTAGCTAATGGGAATTTGTTGTATTTTGCCAAAAACATTGTGAAATAAGTGTCATCTCTAAGTTTAAAAATTAAAATTGTGATAGCATATAGGTTAATCCTAGAGAAACAGACTTTCTATATGGCCAGAAATGATTTATCTAGCACACAGAAAATATTTTACGGAAACGGGTGTTTTGCGGATGTTACGGATATAGAATTTCCCTCTGAACTTAATGGAATTAGGTGCAGATAAAGACATAGTGACACTTGGGGTAGATTATTTTAAAAATACATACTAAAATATTAGTTTGCTACTATTTATTTTTCAATATTTTTCTGGTTTGAACATAATTGCTTTTTTTTATATCACCCTAAATATCAGTAATTGGATAACGTGTTTCACTAAGAGTAAATATTTTCAATTTTGTACAGCATCACACAATCACAAACACAATATTGTTGACTGGGTAAAACTGTGATAATTATTTAAAACGCATGAAATGAATCTTAACACTCTGTAAAAGGAGTAAATATCTACAATCCCTTAAGCTATATGACAATTAAATGTTTCCATAATATCATATATTTCTTCCATGATTTCAGTACTATGCTTCGTTCCTTAATAAAATAACTATGATTCTTCATTGTTTAGTATAAGATCTTTAATATGCTAGCTCGAAGTATACTGATTGAGCAAACTTTCCGATGCTTATTAATTCTACGTTCTCGTTGTTGAGTTGATTTCAATTTAGCGTCCCTTTGAGCAGCGAGGCTATATGATACGTGGACCTACTGATTAACGTGGAATCCAAACCACATGAGCTCCCGCCGGGAATCGAACCCGGGTCTCCCACGCCAAAGGCGCGTACGCTAACCGCTTAGCCACGGAGGAGCTCCCCTACGTTCTCGATAACTGCTCTATTTATGTGGGTAAAATACTTCAATATAATCTTATCCACTACACAAATAGATACATAGATAAAGCATATGTGGTATTAACTGCGAATGTCATATATATCTCGGGAAATAATTGAAGCTATCCTAAGCGGTTGATGGGTTTTCGTTACTTTTAACCAGATTCCCAATGCCGAGATTGTTTCCCAATTTTGAATAATTCGTTTCCGGACTAATACTTGATAACATCTTAATACCGTTAACGATCGTAAGATTACATAAGATCTTACAGCTGTCTAACCCCACTGCCTAATGAATGGCGTCGTGTTCATTGAATAAATACCCAATATTATTATCATTATGTTCTCTCTCTATCACTGAAGATGTTTCGGAGAAGAAATCAAAATAAGAAGCCAACATATTGAGACTATACATTTATTCTATATCCCCTGCACGTAATTCTTTGACACAGTCTAACTTTGTGGTTTAACTTTCCATCCTCACCTCAGGTAGGCACCTTTACTTCGAAATCTTATGTTTGTCGTCAAGCTCTCAATATGACATCATGTTATTCCTTATTGTACTTGCTGTGATAAGGTTGTTGTATTTCTAAATATTGTGGTCTAATTCGCTCAAAACTAAAAGCTATTATTATCCATATTTTTGCTCCCCCTTTTTGAAGCGAAATGACATTGATGATCACCTAGACATTACCTACCTACTGGTCTGCACAATACCAATTCTGTTCTTAGGCTTTGAGTGGAAGTAAATTCACCACAGTTAAGATATCGTCGTGAAAGTCTTTTCATAAATTATAGACTCTAAGTGTGTTGTATTTGTGATCACACCTGTAGGTTTCATTGGTGTTGTGGCTACATTTTCAAGCTAAATGTATTACGCTATGTAAAGCTAAATGTATTATGTATTGAAGCATTGGTTCTACGATACTGTGATCTAGTACCAATTTCAATACTTCTTGTTTGCTTGCTTCAGGTTTGGTCCTTCCTTAGAATGTTGGCTCCTCCCAGAGTTGAGATTCAATTTAAATCACACACTAAATATCAAAAAAACTCAACCAGAAATTACTGAAACAGTATCAACTTCAATATGTTTGCAATCTGTTCAAAAAGATATAATTAAGTTAATTTGGTTTTCTTCAGGGGGGGAAGACTGCTAATAATTTACCTCGCGTGGCATATCTTAAATATCCGCAGTCGAGTAGGGAGTATTGAACCTGTCTTCACTACCACTGTGTAGCTTTCGTTTCGTTTTGTACTTAAGCTTAATTACTCACAAAAGCACTATTATAATCATCTAACAATTATCTACTAAACACTTCCCAATACAATAAATTACTAAGATGTCTCAGCAGATAAAATTACAAAGAGAACCTTGCCAGGTTGCTTATCGTTGTGCAGTTTGAAAGGATAATATGTGTTTCTTCTTTTGCTTGCATTTTAGCCGCAAGGCGAACCATCGGTAAGTAATTACTACATATTTAACATTACAATACACACTGCTAACAACCTCGGTTTACTTTTTTTTGTCTTCGGCAGTAGGAAAATTAAAGCACTAAGATGATATTGATGATTGTTGATAAGGGCATTACTGAATTTCCAAAGACGGAAAGCATACCCAGCTTATCTTACTTATACAAATTTATACGGATCTAACCCAAATCCATATATATATATTTCTTTCAATATAACTCATTCTCACAAGGTTATATCATTTAAGTAATTCTTGCCTACCTCAAAGTACGATTTTGGCAATCGGCACCATATCACACACAATGATGGGATTTTAGAGTCTTCTAAACTATTACAGTTCATGTAATACAAGGTATCCTGGGATACTATGTAGGTTTAAGCTTATTCTTTCTCCCACACCCAATGGAACAACTAGCACGTCGTTTAGTGAGTGATTTGTTAGGATAAATAAGTTCTTATCTCCCCCAGCTTGTACGTATGTAAAATGGTTCGCTATTTTGTGTAGTCATGCTTCAGTGGAAACTGTTAGGGATCATTTAAAATCATAGTCCTACTCGAGTAATTCCGGAAGTTTTATACGGTAGTTTGAACAACCCAACAACCCTTTAACAAGTTGAAAGGGTGGGAGATGAGAATGCGGCACATTTCCTGGAGTTTATGTATACCTATGTAGTCTTATCGGAGGTTACTGAATTTCTTTTATTCTAAAAAATGTTAGCTTTGGAGAGCATTTGTGTTTGTTATCCTAGAGGCTTTTGAACTTATTTATTTTACGAAGAAAATGTACTTCTACTCTTAATAATTTTTCAAATTCAGTTTCATATACATTGTCACCCTACGGCGTAACTTCCTTCTCGTAAGCTATGATTCTATTATCAGTCTCCGATTACTCTAAAAAGTGTGTAAATATACACACTCTGCTGCCAGAGTCTCTTCTTGGATCAATTTCATCAAACAAACAATCAGCCTTTGCAGGAATGTATCACACGTGCGGAAATCCAAAGCTTGCTCAGGTAGCAAAATGTTATGTCCATCAGGATTGTTGCTCCGCATTCTTGTTTATATGTGGAGTTATCCTGATATACCTTTGCATCTAACCATATATCTCACTAATAGTTAATGTTTGATGTAAAATTATCATACTAGGATATTGTATACTATCCCACTTTGTGAAACTCCATTCAGAGTCGTCTTCCTAACACGCTGTATACATAGTCCTCAGACTCTACTAACGATACATATAGCTTGGATTCAGAGGATAATGCTGTCTTTGTTGGTAATATTTGCAATTTATTTGTGAGATAAGAATAGTAAACTTTCTTGCGAGTTAGCCTCTTAATTTTATTTTCTATTTTGTGTTACTCTTTAACTATTTTTTTCGCATACTTAAGATATTTTTCAGTACTTTACAGCCCCATTTTTGAATGAAATATTTGTTTTCTTCATAAACGTGTTATTTTGACGAGCTTAGACCCAGACGGAAGTAGTTTATAAGTTTTACTTTCAATATCAATATACAGGATATGCCACCCATGCGCCTTATCGTAACAGGTATAAGTGAGATCTGAATTTACGTCATCATCTTAAATTAATAATTCATGAAAATAATATATTTCAAGATATTATAGTATAGTCCCTAACTAGTATCGAAAGCATATATTTTGTAAGACATTCTTGTTTTATGGAAGTGTATTTCTTCGCTGTAATTATTTTGTGCAAGCAAATGGCAGCCATTTTAAGTATTGCATGGTCCATTCTAATTCTCTAATGGCAAATTTAGACAATCTTATTTTGCCGTACAAGAACAAAACATTTAACGGAACACACAATTTAGATGGTGTTTCTTCCATTGCTACTATACGACCAACTACATGCTATCTGTGTGGGGATCTTCGTTGATTTTCCAGCTAGCCCATACGATTCGTACCTTTCTTAATCCTGGATTACAAACCTTATTTTGTACCTACGTGGTTACAAACCATTTGTAAATTTTACGACTCAATTTTAGTCTTTTTATTATTTCTGTCTATATTATTATTTTTTAAATCTAAAAATGGTCTTGTTTATAGAATTATATCGACCATAATATTGGATACCTTTGGAATACTTTATTAAACAAGTACATGTAAAAAGTTGTGTATATAACTTGCTAGCTGTATACTTGAATTGCAAATATGATATCATGAAGAAATAGTTACATTTCTGTGGGAAAATTGTTTTATAGATATTACAATAATATATAACTAAACTAAAAGGATCAAGGCAACTAAAAAAACGTAGCACTTTGCATATAAACTTAGAAAAAAAGTAATTAGGTGCAAACTTGAAAGTTGTCGTTCCAAACTTTTTCATTTTTCCTCGTCACTCACTATTCAACACACAGCTCTAGTTTCAGCACAAATCGCCTTCCTCAAGTGCTTACACAAATGTGTTGTCTTTCTCCTTTTCCTTGATGGTCAGTAAAAGTTTTTCTTTCTTGTGGCGGGTTTGCCATAGGGTTAGTGATTTGGATGCGCTTCATTAGAGTATCACTAGAGCCTTCATCAGAAGATATCCAACAACATTCTTATTTGATTATTTTCACGTTCTTCCTCACTCTCACCCATAGTTTCACCATCAACGACAGTTACAATAATATGACACGAATCTTTGCACTGTTTATAGTCCAAAACACTCATTTAATATTAAAAACAAGAAAGTAGATTTGTCAAAATTTGTAGAAAAAAAAACTAACGTGGTTAGAAACCTTTCGTAAAAGTTACGACTAGACCTTCAAAAAAATGCATGATAAAACCAACTGACATGCTGTAAAAACAAAACTAACTTCTGCTGTAAGAGCTAGGAAGGTATTGGGGAGGAGGTATTAGGAAGGTATTGAGTACAAATAATAACATATACTACACTTATTTATAAAGTTGCTGATAAAGTATATTCTCTCACGTGTTCTATAACAGACTTGTCATGAAAGCTAATAACTAAGAAACAGTGATATCAAGTTGTACCAAACAGGTTCTCGCTTAAGTTTATGCATGTCTTCTATATCGAAACTCAATTACATCGTGCTGCAAGTACGAGAAACTATCAATTTTCACTATTTCTGTGTGTAGTATCAGTAGGACGTTATGTCCTTTCGGTAGAGTGCTTGACTTTCTATCATTAAACCACTATGATTTTTTAAAACAGAATATGTATGTCTGAATAAGCATATACGCGAGAAAACTATCAGGAAATATCCGAAATTAAAATCCTTGTCTATTAAAATCTTTAAGTAGATTTCATTAACTATGTAGCAATTTCCTTTCCTGTAAATAAATAAACATATCAAGTTTATCCATTCTCCTATGAATATCTAAACTTGCATTGCTCTCATTATATTAATATGACAGTTCGACGTGTAGGGGAAATAAGTACACGTTTGGTCTCGCTAAACTTATATCATTTGCAGCTTCATTCTAGAGTTAAATTACTTATAGCAGACATTGTCAATAACATTGTGATTAACAATACGGCTATTACCTAATAATTATTACCTTGCGATGCAGTTAACCTCTTCATCGATGACAAAACAAATTTGGCATGTTTATGTAATTTCCTTCATAAACTAAGTAAATGTAAGTACAAACAATGCTCTAAGCCACTAAATGTTTAGTATGACCCAAAGTAGGGAGATGTAGAGTGTTCTGCCTGCAGGACATTTGGATACTACTGCAATGTTTTGACATAGTGTTTATCTATATAAGCAAGTACTGACAATTATAACAATTATAACAATCGATAAACTTACATTTTAAATAAGACGAAATATGTTTATTTGAAGTAGGTAAGTTAAAATAAGCGCGTCAAAAACGTTTATAGAAAGATATATATTGGTGATTATGAATTTAGAAATCATTTTAAATTTCCCAAATATAGTCCCCAAAACTCATCATTGTAATATTCCGAAAAATAATCAAACGGAGTCCAGTTGACCATGTTAACATTCGGATGAAAACTTTCCTCATTGTAACTTCATAGGATCATTGGCGTATTCATAGGATCAAATATTTTATGACGCCATAAACGCCTTCTTCGAAGATTTCTGTCTTCATCTTCAATTTGGCTCTCAGTATTGGGATGTTCATAATCTTCTCCCAATGATATCTGAAGAAAATACATAATTAAAACAATACTGTAATAATGGCAGATAAATATCTGCAAGTATTCATGCAATATAAATACAAATGATCACATAGAAATATACACATACATAATATATATCATGAAGCAACGTATCTAGGAACCGAATCAAGTTATTTCATGGCTGCGGTGGCTCAGTGGTAGAGCGTGGTGCCCCTGGTTCAATACCAGTCAAATGAACTTCGTGGCTAACAAACACCGTGTGCATGGATTCTCTCGTTTCCTTCCATTTCATTCATTTCTGATCATCAACGCCTCCATTAACCTCAATGCATAAACGTCGAACGTTAAACTAAATATTTCATTTCGTTTCAAGTGATTTTAAACACTACAACTTAAAACAACTCGAGATATGATTTCATAAACCGAAATGTTTGAGCTCGTTCGTTTACTTGTAGACTTAAGCAAATTAGTTTCAGAACATACTGAACGTGAAATAGTATTATTTCACGCCTTGCGTGTCTATTATTGTAAATCAAAAATATTTAAGAGTTGTCTTTACGGATTATTTATAGATTAACTTATTCCTCCTATGCATCACCTCATTAATTCCCACGGTGAGGATTATTGAAAATTAAGTACAAAAATAAATCCTATAGTAAGTTTTCTTTGTCGTTTCATTGGGCGAGTGGTCCAAGGCGGTTGGCTTTGGTTTCTTGACTGTTGCGGTCATGGGTTTGAGTTCCACTGCAGACACGGCTGTTTGTATTTGATTATTTCATTTTCGTTATTACCATTCATATCTATAGTCACTCCAAAGTCCACTATGCCTACCTTTAAATTCATTGAGACTCTATGGTAGAAACACAATAACAACGTCTAATAATATTTACAAAAATAGTATACCTTACAATCAGAGGAGGAAATGTCATCTAGCTTAAGTTAGAAATTTCTAATTGAATTGTAATCATTATTATCCACAGCATCCGAATCAATATCTTTTTTGTCAAGACACTGGAGCATTGCACATTCAGATAAAGTGAAATAAAAGAAAATGCAGTTAGTCCTTTCTCAAATTTCTTTGGCTCATAATTACTTAATATATGAAGAACCAAAACAAATCGCTATCTTGATTGATTTGATATTTACAGACCTTATTACTACTACATACATCCACTACATTCAATGATTTTAACAAAACTGAATGAAATAATTAAAAGGTTGCTTTTATTACAATAAGCTATATTTTATGTCCAAATGTAAAGCACGCTGAACAAAAAATCGCAAACAATATCAATCACAGGAATATTGTAATTCATTTAACATGAACTGAATTACGGTGCCTTTCTGAAACTAATATCGCGCGAAAACTTTCAGAAATTAAGAAACAACGTAAAACCAACCTACCTTCCTTTTTACCATCCGAAGCGCACCCTTTTCTACTGCAACCAGCCATGTTCAACATAAATTCCCGCCTAGAAAAAAAAGTTGAAAATCGACAAGCGTCCAGGCGTCATTTTTTAGTATACCAGTATGCTAAAAAAAACGATCTCGCAATTTCATTCTCATTCAATAGCGCTAAAGACTTCGATAAAAAAATGTTCAGCGGGCTGAACTAAGGGAGCGAGGAGATTAAACGAACCATAAATATTTTCTCTCTTTTTTAATGAGTATATTTATTGAATTTGATAGTTTTGTGCTGTGAACACCCCATAATTTCTTGTATAATAATTGCACTTTTTGATCAATGAATTTATTCCGTCCAATATGTATTTAATTAATGCTTACCAAAATAATTAAAATATTATAATGAATATATCCTAATGTATAAACCTGGAGAATATATAAGCCAGAAAATCTTGAAAAAATATTTCTGTTGAATGGTATCAGAATTTAAAGTGATACATTACGAAAACATCAATCTACTATTATTTATTTCAAATTGATAACCAGGTTAAATGTAAGTTTGTTTTCTTCTAGCTTTTCGGCTACTAGGATATTCAAACCCATTAGGAAGTCAATGGAAGAGTTTGTGAAATATGGCAGTTTAGATGGCCTCAGAACCTTAGGGGACACAAATTTGCATTTGATTCTCAGGTTTGCTTTTCTTCGATATTCCATTTTAAGAAAAAAATATATACTGGAGACCTTCTTTCATCTAGAGCAACACACGAATAAAATTTCTTTTGTTTTAACATGATATTTTGTGGAAGAGTAGAATAATATTTAGTTAAAAAATACATAACCTCATAAATTTAATGCTTTTTCACGTATCAGATCCTGATCGCGAAATAAATAAAATGATCTAAACAGGCTCTGTAACTATTGAGAATTATTCACCCTTCTATCTACATGTTATTTATTTACTGTATCTTTGAACTGCACTATCACAAATAAACTAACTTGCTATTGAAGTACTGTTACTTAAGTTTATTTTTGAAGTACACACATTTTGTCTTTTCGTCGGTGAAGTGAACATGCACGCAACTGACCCATTATTGAGAAAATATTTGCTTCTATTTTCTTTATTGTATTGGACGCCCGAGAAAATGAAAAGTGACAAATGTAGAATTCTAAAATTAAGTTTTTCTTTCAAGCGTGTAAATGCATATGATACTTTTTTTTCTAAATGCTAATACGTTCGTGTTCTTCGTGATGATGTAGTCCAGTTTCTATAATAAACTATGACAACGTGAAGATTGAGACAGTAGTAAAATGTGTATATGAACACTTGTTGTAATGAAAATGAAACTCTTATTTTACAATCTACTTGCTTATCAATTCATTAAAAAAAAATAAATAACAGTTTTATTGGTCAATCTTGATGTAGTTTGCTACATCACTTTACACACAAACCTTCCCATTCATCCCCAGAAAAAAAACAATGGGTGAATATGATGACACGATTTCGCTAAAATTGACAAATATTGAGTTTGCGATAGCTAATACCTAGTGCTTAAATAAATATAAGTTATACAAGTTATATAAGTTAAGGAATGGTAGTTATAAATTTAAAGTCTCAGTGGGACGAAACGTTTATTACCTTATGTTATAAATAAGAAAAGTCAACTAACAGCTTCTAACTGCACTCCGAAAAGTATGAAGTGTATGAGAATTGTAATTGTAACGTTTTGGCTCACTTTTAACGCGGTCATGTCAAGCTGGCTTTAGGTGTAGGGCTAGGTAAATTGATATGTAGCATGCTATTTCTACATATTTACTATTTTAATGTCTTAACGAAAGGTTCACTTAATTACCAGAAAAATATTCCATCATTTTGCTTCATAATCCACGACATGGATACCTTCTATTATTATCATAAAATTTGAAAGAGGTGTAAAGTATTCCATTGAGCTGATGAAAAAAACTATAGTTGTTATTGGCTAATAGTTATTTGATAAGAGAACCTTGAAAAGTGGCATATTTCATTGGTTTCTAAGATTGCAAAATACTATTTTGAGTTCGTGTTTCCAGGGAATCACACTAAAGTTCTATAACTGGATTCTTTCATTTTAAAATGTATTGCACTTATTGGCTGTGGTGAGACTTTATTGCACGACATGTATATCTTGATACATCAATCTATCACTCTTTATGATTTGAAAAAAAGGTGTCAAAAATAATTGCGGAATGTTCTGATCATTTGAAAGTATAGGATATGTCAGATTAAATATTGCGTCTCTGGATCATACAACTAAGGGAATTTGATTTGAGCATTTCACAATGAAATATCCAATCTAGATTATCAAGGCATTTACACTCTGAGACAATATTTATTGTTTTATGGATAAATTTATATACAAAACATAAATATATATATAAAGTAGGTATATAAAAGTCTCTTCATTCTCTTACAAAAATGAACCAATTTTTGTATTTTCTTTCTGACTAAAGAATATCACTACACCAGTGCAGTATGTTCTCTACTATCGGATGTTAGATAATATGACTTGTAATTTAAAACCGTTATAAGCATAAGTTTATAATTGCTAAGGTTAGTTTATAACCTTACTATTTTATTTCTATTGCTTATGACAGCAATATCTCATGAAAAATATTCATTTGAAATGTGTTATTTATGCACACATTAATATACTCGTTAATCTTTTCAGGATGTTGTGGTTCATGTTCTGGATAACTGCTTTATTGTTCTCTGTGTATGTGGCTATAGATCTGAGAAACACTTATCACAGAAACTCAGTGTCGTATGAAATTGATTCTGAACCATTTGGACCAGATGAAACTGGATTTGCATTTTCCATTTGTGTGTTGAAACGAATCAACTGGACACAAGTGTAAGTTCTTTTGGATCATTCACTAGAGATGATTGGAAATTTAGCACAATTAGGAAAACAAGCTATAAAAATCTAATTATATTTTAGAACCATGAATTGTTGTTCTTTCGTTTTTAAGTTGCACATGATGTATCGGTTACTATTTTTAGAAAAATAAATAAATAAAAGCCAGTGTTGTTACGAAGCACTCTCCCTATTACTTAGTATTTTGGATGTAATAGATCTTAACACTTTGGACTCGGAGGCCATAAGAACTGCTCTTTTCCCGATCGTGGTAGGGTTATAGCAGTTTTCAAATTAACATAGAGTATCACTAAATAAAATAATATGTGAAAATAATAAAATATGGTTCTTCGTTGAATAATTATTGTAAATTTGTTTACATTTATTTGATATCGGCATATTTGTGCTATCTTTGAAAGAAAATACTGTATTTTTGAGCTTGGAAAAAATTATAGACCTGAATAGAAACTGAGTACAATACCATTACTAGTACATAAAATGTGTATTTCACGAGCAGTAGACTATCGTATAATACAAGGAGAATAGTATACTCAACTTGTGCACCAAAGAGAAAATATAAGGTGCTCCAGAAGTACTTGGCACAATCTCTCTGTATTTCGTAGATCTCAGCATTTAAAAACCATGTCTGCTTTTTGTGTGAAATAAACGGAAGGTTTCCGGAACGCAAAGACCAATATTGCTATGTGGGCAATAAAACCTCGCTTTATTTTTCTTTTAGCAGTGAACACTACGCATCATCGTTGTGTCAGCTGTATGGGGTTTGTTGACGGTACCTTATCTGGAAAGTGCCATTCAACCAGCGCTGACAGTATTTTGGGTTGCTGCCTCACTTGCTGGTTCCACCGATTATGAGCATAATATACGAATAAAACGCGAAACAAATTTTTATTGTGACTTAAATGTGTTGGGTACTAGTGCCGTATTGACCACTGAAATCGAATTCAAGTCGTCTTCACCATTCCATGCTTCTTTGTTTGAAAAGGGCATGATAATTTTGGTCGGAGAGGTCAACTCTTTCTGTTCGAATTATAATCAAACACCAATACTGGTTTCTCTACTTTTGTTCGTCTTCTATTCATTAGAATCCTCACATCCGCTTGATGAGTAGATAACATCGATATGTCACGTTTATCCTTCCATTTCAGCACTAAGATATTTCTTGTGTTCTCTATATTTCTTCATCTTTCTTCAATTTGATGACTTGTACTTCTTTGGAATACCTATTGGTTGGTTCATAAGTGTTCCCACCGTCCCTATCTGCATAGTTTCTAGAGTTTCTACCAATGATATACCAGTATAGAACCTGTCTGTATAAGCAGTGTATCATTATTGGAAAAATCACTTAAAAAATTAAAGCTCAATTTCACTTCACTGCACCTCGAATTATTTTACGTAACCAATAATAAATTGGACTGCTAGAAACCTCATCCGCGAGCAAGCATTCGATCAACCTGTATGCTTTATCACAACACTATACACTATACACCCCGATTCCGAACACACAAAAACGAAAAATGGTCCATTATGAAAATTCCTCACGTACACCTCATATGTCATCTACAGGCAAATATCCGTCACTGATACTGTAAGACAACAATTTATCAATCCATGCTTGAATTTCATCGTGTGGATCAACTTCTCTACAAAGTTCTGCTATATTGCACAAATATAAACGACACAAAACGATTGCGGATCATAACTTATTTCCCGCCACATTTCGTGCAACCACATTGCCATCTTATGGCTAAAACCTGAAAAACAAGCTCCAAACACTATATCCGTACAACGCAACCTGTTTTCATACGGATTTTAGAACCATGCGTAACAGAATTCTTTGGTCAACATAAATACGAACGCCCGTTTCTAGAAGGAACACACAGCCCACATACATGCGGACTTCATGCCCCAAGTGTTAAAATTCTATGAAAAACAAATTTGTAAGTGACGATTGCTTAGCGCCAGATGTAACGTTCCTATTTAGATAGGAGCTCGTTAGCCGGTACGGGCCTCCCACCTGTGAAAACCCGCCACATTTGAGAAACAATTTATATATTTTCAAATTAAAAATAGTTGCCAGAAATCCTAAGGACCACCATATGTTCAGCTTAATTATAAATACAATATAACCTTCGTAAAAATTAGGCCAATCGCAAAACCATAAATAGGTCAAGAATTTTAATATTAGTTTCGTTAAGTAAGAAGTCAATGATTTAGGAAGCTTTTCTTTATAACAAAATCAATCGACATTACGAATTTCCTTACAAGTTATTAAACTCGCTGCTACTACTTGGACACATTAAATCAAATGCAAGTGAAATTAATATTATTAGCAATAAATCTCAACTTAATCGTGTTCCACGACAACCTAAAATAATTTGGATAATTGTACCGAATTTTCAAATATATATACATATATCGAATATAGGAAGTTATAAGTATGGTTAACACAAACTGTCTATATCCCATTTAATCAAACAGTTGAGTCTCCATTAGAACATATATGAATTCGATTTAAATTTAAGAAGATTATTAAACAACTCACCAGAATATTAAGTAAATAACAGTCCACACTTTAGAATGTCAAATTGAATTCTCTTGTAATATACACACAACTCTTTAATAGAATAATTTACCAAATCTCGATAGATAGAGCTTACAATTACAAGGTTTTACCGACTACATTTCCAGCACACATCTGATGAGAATAACTCAAGTGCTGGGTGAAGTAACAACAATCGCCACTAGAGGGGCTGTATTCAAAATTTTACAAACGAAACTAGTTTATCGAAGACCCGAAATAGAATGAATTTATATAATACCTTACAACCCTTTTTTTTTGGTAACTAACAG
Source organism: Thermobia domestica (assembly GCF_964235325.1). Taxonomy (NCBI): domain Eukaryota; kingdom Metazoa; phylum Arthropoda; class Insecta; order Zygentoma; family Lepismatidae; genus Thermobia; species Thermobia domestica. Next base: position 334,884,094 of record NC_137455.1, on the reverse strand, counting down.
AGTGACATGTTACACAGAACAGATATATATCGGAAATATTATACAACCGCTATGTCCATCTCACTATCGGCCTGTTGGCAAGAATTAGAAATAAAATGCACACCCACAAGGAATATTTTTCAACGCATTCAGGATCCAAAGAATATATTCCATTTATATCATTAAACATCTATTCATATCGAGAGTAGTTGAATTTAACATTGAATTGAATTGATTTTAGTTTAACGTCCCGTTCAGCAGCGAGGCTATATGAGACGTGGACCTACTGATTAACGTGGAATCCGAACCACAGGAGCTCCCGCCGGGAGTCGAACCCGGGTCTCCCTTGAATTTAACATTTCTCGTTTTAAAACTTGATCGCAAAAGATCGAAAGTGATTGGGTGTATAAAGAGATGATAGCACTGTCTGCCTTAAAATCACCATCAAATATATAGTGGAGGATATTTATTAGTTATTTAGATTTCAATATAAGTATATAGAAATTAAAATGAGTACGACAAGCAGACTACCGAAAAGTCATTCAACATCCAAATATGTTCCATCTATTAAGAGGCCTCAGCCCAGCGAAATTAACATACCGCTAATTTTACAGTAATTATGTGATTTCTTCAAATAGATAAAAGATAATCGAAATGTGGAACAAGAGCGCCCTAGACAATATAATTTTACAGGGGATACCGTTATCCCGATTCACTTATCTGCTTTCGATCCCGAGCCATTTTGAAGATTGGCATTTATTTTCGCGTTTCTAAACGGCTGAAAACTGAAAGTCATTAGGTGAATTGTGATAACGGTACCACACGCAAAATAATATTATATATTGCGCTCTTCTTCCACATTTCAATTATCTTTTATCTATTTTAAATATTTGAAGGTATCACATAATTACTGTAAAATTAGCGCTATTTTAATTTCGCCGCGATGAGGCCTCTTAACACAATGTTGAGACCTGTAGACTCAGTAACTAGACACGTCTTTGTTTACCTATGACCGTCACTAACCGAAAATGAAATTAGAAACAATGACAAGAGATACTTGGTTCATAACCATATATATATATATATATATATATATATATATATATATATATATATATATATATATATATATATATATATATATATATATATATATATATATATATATATATATCCTATTTAACATCCCTCTTTTATTCTAACGGAAATTGGCAGATATTAAACTTTGCCGTTTTCAACTTTGATCATCACACAGAAGAAAGCTAAAATATATCGTGAAAACGAGTATTACACACTTCATCAAGTGTTTATGAACATCTTCCATCCTAACCTTATAATATCTAATAAAACAACATCATGGTATTTCTACATACGGTTTCATTATTAATTTTCAATGATGTTTAATTGTAAATCTTAGGGAGAAGTGATTTTCTGGAACCAATACGTAGTGTCAAGAATACCTCACGTCACCTTCCTAAACTCTTTAATCAAACTATAATATGTCGATCACAATCGTTTCTGATATCCATAGGAAGAAAACTATATAGAGCAGAAAGAAGCAGTTTCTTCGTTTGGATTAAATATGTAAATATAGTGATTTGTCGCCAAAGTTATTCCTCTAGTACAACAGTAAATCACATAACAGTGTCTAGTTTCCTTATTAATTTTGACATTTCGTAAACAAAATACTATAGGTAGAGATGTTTTTTTTGTTATGAGTTCAAGTTTCAGAGGTACGTTCCATGTGTCATTATGTTCCTCTATTACAACTGAGACTAAAAATCTACTACATCTGGCATCACTATTGTATTTGTTAGTCTCGTATTTCTTAAAATGAAATGGTGCTAAAAGATCTGAGGTGTACTGCTTTACACAAGTCCACACTTATGCAGGCAACCATACTGGAATAGGAGGAGAACTGAGATTAACATTAAAATTGCTATTAATCTTCTAAAAATACTTTATTATTAACGCATTATCCTGAAGATTTAACCACAGTCCTATATATGAACTACATGTTAACTAACGATGAATATATGTTAACTACAAAAACAACTTATCTTTATAAGCCTTCAATCGACAAAAAATGTTCCTACATTGTTCTGTTTTTGAAGTCTCTAAAAGGCAACATTTCCAGGCAACGAAACATGTATCATTCAATCATTTCTTTTCTACCTAAGACTATCCCCCGATAAAAAATGTACAATATGAAAATGAAAGAGAAATTTATCAATTATTTCTAAGATAATTCACTTCGTTTCTTTTTTCTTTTATTATCTAAAATACTGCCTTTTTGTAATTTACTTTTCTTGATTTTCAACAGTATGTAAAGCAGAATATATTAATGATTAAGATGTCATCTCGTTGCTCACCATGAAAACTCTTCGTAATATCTCCTAAGGGACTAGTTTGTGCACAATGAAAACACTCTTATGTTTGAGTTTATTACATCATTATAATATCCTGGTGAATTGTTTACCTGGCTTTTTTCTCAACCAATGTTGAAATTATGCTTGAAACATTTCCGACGTGGTCTTAATTATTTTTCATATTGACGTTTGCTGTGCAATATCTCCATCTGGAGAACATTTGAAGCAGGTTTCATATTATTTGAAAATATATCCATCAGAGAACCCATAGGTAAACTTATGTGTGCAAATTTCAGTAGAATTTGGATGAAGGAGAACTGAATGGGCAGAAAATTAACCGACTGATAGTCAAACTAATTGTGTTGATCATGCTAACCATTAAAAGTTTTGTATCTTTATATGAAAATCATATTGATTGTGTATATTTCAGACGAATTAAGTATCTCTAACTAACGTCATTCTTGCGTTAGTCATTCCTGGAAAATGATCCTGAACTTTAAAGAGAATTCGTAGTGAGTCACAAAATGAAAAAAAATTGCCTCACAACCAAAATAGAACCTGGTGACTGCATGATAGGTTGCCTACAAGTTTCAGAAATTACAGTGTATACGATGCTTTATGTGTTCCTTATTTCTAGCCGATATTACTCTAAAGAAGCTCTAGATTTAAGATATGACTGACGCCAAAATTGCCGTGCTACGGCGTTCAACTCGTGTGAAACTGTTGATTTTGATCCTCTCAAATTAGGAGTGCATTTCCAAAACATGCTAAATCCATTTGGTAAAGTTCTTCAGAAAAGGCAAAGAAACTGTACCTTTTTACATTGAAACACTATCGAAAGCGGTATTTTAAACAGAATTTACCACAGAAAAGAATGTGTTTTGACAAAACATAATTAAGAATTTAACGTAAGAGGTTCCATGGTGTACTCTTCCATATTCAATTCAAATTCGGACACTTTTGGATCTAGCATGTTGCAGAAATACACTCCTGAAATGATATTCTTTGATTTCCATCATAGTTACCAAGGCATTCTGAACCGACAAGTCTTAAGATGTCAAAAGGAGCATCCGAATAACACCATTTACACACACCGAAAACCATTTGGTCCAAACAAGGGTCAAAGCCGCAATTGATAGCCTGATTTCTTAGGTCTGAAGCAAATTGCATTATGCTCTGATGATTGTTTTGCCTAATCAGATGCACTTTTGAGATAATATTTGTGTTTGTAGAATTGTACTCCTCCATTAATGCCTTTCAATCGTAATAACTTACTCGTGGAATAATTTAGACATCACATGTCTTACACTTGATCATATGCAGCTTAACTTATTACGTCGTTGAAACGTCAATCCTCCTCTTCTTTCAGAACATGAACTGGGGTGTAAGGAAGTGAGATGTTACAGTGATATGTTGTACCGTATAAGTAACGGCGGCAACTACCTGTAGTATTTCAGTTGTATTTATAAAAAGGCAAAATACGTGTACTTTATGTTTAAGCCTACAGTCACTAACTTCCTGTATGTAACGTGAAATTGTCCTAATACGTTAAGTTCCTGATAGCCAATATGTATCTTCTTGCAAGTCTGCAATAGTATAGATAGTATATACAAATCATAAGAGTGAAGAAAGACATATTAATAATAACAATTCTTAAGTAAGTGTATAAATAATTCATGGAATAAACATTGTCTCTGGGCTATAATTTAAGTCACAACGTGTACACATAGAAAGATGCAGACAAACACATTTGCATTTTGATATATTTTAGGAACATAATTAATTATTACTATCGTAGTATTTTTTAAAGAAATGTAATGAATTTTACGTCAAATATTTTTTCTGCATAATAATTTACAATTTATTACTAAATTTTCATTGCATTTGTTGTGGTCATTTTTAGTAATACTTACTTACACTTAGAATTTTAAGGAAAAAATAAAAACTACCCTGTCGACATCAGCTGATAACTCTGGAATGAAACTGAATATTAAGTTCGGAGCGTTATCAACCCGATACAGTATTGGTAGCAAAAAGATCATTTACATAGACAAGAAGTGTGAAATTGTTTTACTTAATACTCACAGAAAATTGTTCTAAATCTTCTAAGATAAGCACTTTGTGAGTAAATTCTCTGTTCTAAATGAGAGTTATTACAAACTTGTCAATCTAATTAATTTGGGATGAAACGAGTCATGTTTAGTGTTCCATATTAGCCTCGTAGAAACTTTTCTATTACTTAGAGGTGATGATGGAAGGTATCTCTGCTAATCGTGACCGAATATTAGGTCATAGTCGACGTCTCGAGTTTAACGACAGTTAATTCCTACATGAGGTAACAAATAGATTAGGTGAACAAATGACAGCTGATGCTATTTCCGGTGTTATTTGATTTAGGAATATAGATAGAACTAACATGATTCTCACAAGAAGAAGGTTGACTTTGGTAAGTCAACTTTGGGGCCATTTTTGCGAGGAGGTAGTGCACATTTAAAGATTTAATATTATAACCTGGGAGAGCGCAATGGGCAAAAATAACGGAGAAAAACCGTCTTCAAAAAGTTTTCTACTTGCCACATATATTGTACCTTCTCCTTTAGCCTAATCGGCATAATCGTAGGACGTAAAACTCAAAGATTTCATTTCATTTTTTCAGTCATTTTCGATAATTTTTTTTATGTATCATCCCATTCCCCCCTAACGTTTCGCCGCTGAATTTGGATTTAAACTGCATTTTAAATGTCAGTGTTCATCTCAGCGCCCCTGGAAACTACGGATTCACACTAATATCAATTATTTTGCATCTTTATATATATATATATATATATATATATATATATATATATATATATATATATATATATATACATACATATATATTTGGTCTAGGAATTAATTCGTGCGGTTGGTACGCACACATTGAAGCTGTAGTACAAACACAAAATACATAAATACCTTAAGAAAAATATTGTCCATCCCTAGCCACCACTTTCGCCCATCTGTCAGGCAATGTACGGATTCCGTGGCGAAAGAAGTCCTCATCCTTGGAAGCGATCCAGTCAGAGACCCATGTTTCGATATCTCCTGAAGAAGTAAACCGCTGTCCAATCAAATCGTTGTTCATGCAATCGAACAAGTAATAGTCCGAAGGAGCAACGTCTGGTGAATACGGCGGGTGGGGTAAAACTTCCCATCCGACATTTTCTAAATAGGTTTTGACCGGTTTTGCGACATGTGGGCGAGCGTTATCATGTTGAAAATAAGTTTATCATGTCTGTTCTCCCATTCTGGTCGTGTTCTGGCCAGAGCTTGCTTCAAACGCATTAATTGTCGTCGATAACGTTCTCCATTCATAGCTTCACCCGGTTGCAGCAGCTCATAGTACACCACACCTTTCATATCCCACCATATGCACAGCATAACCTTTGCACAGTGAATATCTCGTTTTGGTTGTGATGGACCTGGTTCACCTGGTTTCACCCAGGCCTTTTTTCGTTTAGGGTTCTCGTGGATCCACTTTTTTCGTTTAGGTGGATCCACTTCTCATCACCCCTAATAATTCGATGCAGAAACCCCTTTCTGCTCTGTCGTTGAAGCAGCAATTCGCAAATGGTTTTTCGTCTTTCAACGTCTCTGTCTTTCAATTCATGTGGAACCCAATGTGACATCTTTTGAATCATTCCCATGGCTTTCAAGCGTTTAGAGACTGTTGTTTGATCAACGCCTAATGCTGCTGCAAGTTGTTCCTGCGTTTGACACGAATCCTGCTCGAGCAATGCTGTCAATTCTTCGTCTTGAAATTTTTTTGGCTGTCCAGCTCGCTCTTGGTCTGCCAAGCCGAAATCACCACTTCTAAACCATGCAAACCACTTCTGACACGTTCGCTCAGCTAGAGCATGGTCACCATACACTTCCACCAAAATACGATGACTTTCAGTCGCACTTTTCTGCATGTTAAAGTAATGCAGCAGGACACCCCGCAAAAACACTTTATCAGGCACAAATTGCGCCATGTTCACTTAACTACAAACTGGTGTTGTTGACGCTTTAATCCACTGCCCTATACTACGAACGATACGCGATGACAGGGGTTTGCAACACATGTGTGGATACACGGAACTGTGGGACGCTCCGTTCGTTGCGCCATCTCTTGTCCACCCGCACGAATTAATTCCTAGACCAAATATATATATATATATATATATATATATATATATATATATATATATATATATATATATATATATATATATATATATATGCGGGGTAAAATTTAAACTGTGTCGAAAGTGTCACAGTTCCGCTCAGCGACTCCGAAAACTATGAATTCGACGCTGATATCAGCTATTTTTAACCATTTTTATACTGTATATCTCCCCTTCCCTCTACCCTCCTCTGCTTTTGTATTTAAACAGCATCGGAAGAGTTACTTTTCATCTCAGCAATCACGAAAGCTATGGATTTGACACTAATATCGGACTTTTTTATCATTTTATATATCTCCCCTCCCCCTTCCCCACGTTGCACTGCTGAATTTGAATTTAAGCTTCATCGGAAATGTCACTGTTCATCTCAAAAATTCCGAAAACTATGAATTCGACACTAAGATCGGTAATTTTCAATATATATCCGCACTTTCTTCCTCCAAGTCGCACTTTAAAAGTGAAATGATAAAATCCATCCTAGGCCCGAACCTCATCTATGTTGAAAATTTTTATCGAGAACAGTCTGGTAGTTCAAGAGTTGCTAAGTTACAAATACAGTCACTTTCATTTTTATACATAGATAATTTGTCGCACTAGAAAGCAGTTATTTGCTTACATACAAAATTTTGTATACATATTAGAATATAAGTATATTAGATAGTGATTATATATCTTAATGCATGAGTATTAGTGAAATTTGCCTACTGCTCTTTCTTTTAGGAAGTAATTTGGTTAAAATTAACAAAATTGCACCATATCAAAGACCACATTAAGAACTCAGTTTCATTCAAGAGTCTATTTGTTGCAATAGAAACCCTTCATGATGGTGGATGTGTATGCAATTGTAAAAGTTCTGTAATTAATGCACAAGCAGGAGTAAATGACTAAAAGACACATAAAGGAAATGAGTCCCGACTATTAATTTTCAAGAATAATTACAACAGTTTTATTTTCGAATGCTTATTTTTTTTAAATATTCACAACATTGAAATTTCTCAATTTATGTACTTCACGCGTTCGAAGGAAAAAACTGTTCCATTACTAGTAAAACTAACCTAATACAAGGATTTTTGTTATTTTCCGAATTTTTCTCATTTTTCCGGAAAGAAACCGGAAAAACTGTTTTTTACCAGCCTGTTCAAAATTTCCGGAAATTTTACAACACTACACCTTACATTACTAGGTTCGCCATTGCCAATAGCGTGAAATACATTCGTGTCACTTTCGAGATATATATCTCTTGGAACGCCCACCTCTCCTATTTACAAGCAAATATTCGACGTCGGATCAACATGTTACGCAGTTTAAAAACAAATATGTGGAGTCACTAACACTAAACTTCTTAACTATATATACATAATTTTTATTCGTCCTGTCTTACACAATGACAAGTTGTCTGGTTATCAGCTATACAGTAGTTATATGATAAACTGCGAGTATTGGAACGCCATGACTTACGCCTTGCTTATTCCTTACTACCACGGACGCCAACAGAAGATTTGTACCATCTATACCAACACTTAAACCACATGTGTGCAGTCCTCGGTCTCGTTACATTCAGTGCCGCATAGCGGACGATTATAGACTCTTACAGACTCCAGCTATACTACGTTGTTCATATTCGGCGTAGGATCAACTTCTTCCTATCTATGAGTATGGTCAGGACACCGCCCACTATAACGCCTGTCGTCCTATATATTGTCACCATCCATTGCGCATAATTTCATTCATATACTTCTTTATTTTATAACTAATGTGTCTCCTAGTGTTCAAGCCAGCCATGAGTAGCCACGGAGCAGAAGATTAACTTAATTGTCGCAACTAACATGATATATCGTTGTGTTTTATTACCTGCACTTCATTTCATCATATATATTATATACTATGCTTATGTTACTTTTTCTGTATGCCTAACCAGATAAATAAATAAATAAACATTGATACTGATCTCCCATGGTCCCAGACAAGCCGCTATCTTTCGCTGCTCGCCCACCTTCGGATAGGAACGAAATTGCACTTAAACATATTGAAAAATATGATTTTACGATCTGTAGCCTTGTTTGTATGTGTGTGGACAACAATTCCACTGAAAAGTAACAAATATTCACCATGGAATAAATTTATTATACAATTGTCTGTCTAGTCTTATGTTATATAAAGTTATTAATGAAATATGTATCCACCTCTTCTGAAAGCAAATGTAAAATAACTCCAAACAAACAACTTATCGATAATTAATGAACGTTCAGTGTGGACGAGGAGTTGAATTTTATGTGCGTCGTCGTTAGACTGACTAGCGTAAACACGCAAATTACAGTTATATTCAAACAAAAATTTCTTTATGAATACCGCCGTTTGGACACAAATAAACAATATGTATATTGTTTTAAAATTTCGTAGCATTAATTTGAATCAAAAACGTTTTCATAAATCGCATACTATATGTGCTGATGATGGCAGAAACCATCAGGAAGGCGTCTTTCAATTCTAACAAGAATATTTATTATGGTTAGGAAACAAGAAAAGACATATAGAAATTTGCTGTAAAAATAACTTGACTCTAAAAAGCAAATTAAAGGTTTTGATTTACTTTGCATTTTTAGTTCGTAGTTCTTTGCGCTTGTCTCTGACTTTAAAGAACCAAAGTTCCACACTGAAGAGGTGGAAACATGCAAATTGTAATATGAGATACAATCAAACTTGGAGCAGTGTTGGGTGATGACTCATTTAAGACAGAGATATAAGGAAATGATATAATTGTTTCGTTGATGCTATTGACATATAAATAGTTCTTCTCGGTACGTGCTCAAAGGTGATTAAACACGACTAAGTGATGTGCAAAATGAACGTTAAACGAAAAGTGTCTTGCCAAGTGTTCACTGTTTCCATTGAGCTGGTCTACATAACCCTAATTGTGGATAGAACTCGCATACTAGGATAAAGACAATATCCTTTTATGGAGCGAACTCAATGCCTAAAAGTAGGTATAGGAGATAACCTACTGGGAGATGTTACTTAGTGGTTTTTGAGTTTGTTTTTGGAAGAAGATAGTGACATCTCTGTTACTGCGAAACTGTTAAAGATCCTTGTCAACTTAATGCCTAATAAAAATTGCAGGACGACGCCGATGGGACAGCTTTATGGTTGTAATTTCCGCTGACAACCACCTTCTTGCATTCTGTTATAGAAACATGGACAGAGTTGATAACGTTCTGCTAAAATAGATTTACAGCAGCATATGATAGTCTTCAGCTTACCTTCTGGAAATTTGGCCAGTCTTTAATTCTCGACCTGAAATGTAGATAATATTGTGAAATAATACAATGGAAATTATCTGTTGTGACTGCTGATAAGTCTTGATGCACTATTTACATGAATGAAACAGAAAGGGAAACATGGGGATGAAATCGTCTATATTTTTGTTTCCTGCGTGTAAACAAAGTTACAAAAAAAATCAAATTTCAGTAATTTTAATAGTTATTTTCCTCTTTAATCAGACTTTATCGCTTTAAATTATCGAGCGTTGCTTCGTTTACCTTGATGCTTCCATTTTAAAATTTGTATGCGAACATATGTTTCTACCTTCAATTTCGGTATAGTTAAAAAACAAAGTGTAATGATGTTATATTAGACTGGAATACATATTTGAGCTCATTCGTGGCTGAGTGGTTAGAACACGCACACTTGGCGTAGGAAAACCGGATTTGATTCATGTAGTTCATGTATTCCACGGGGGCGGGGGCGGTAGCGGGAGCTCATGTAGTTCGTATTCCACGTTAATCAGCAGGTCCCAGCTTATATAGCATCGCTGCAGAAAGGGACGTTAAATTCAAGATGAACATCAACCACTCGAATATATATTTCTGTGAATTGGAGAGAATCTCTTGTCTCATTCTATGGTTTAATAACAGGCAAAATATTCCAATTTTATGTGCTATTAAATATTTCGTTATTGATTTAACTTATTTTCTTTGACGAGCTTTAACACATTGTGTTGTGTTGAGGTTGAGTATAGGGAGATCCACTATATGGGGATACACTGGTTCAAAATTCACTAAATTAGAGAGAAGTGTTTTGTTTCACCCATACATTTACAATTTGTCAACACAATTTGTAAAAATTATCAAGAATTTTAATATATAACTTTCTAAGTTTATATAGCCTGTTTGTCTTTTCCTATGAGATAAAAATTGAGAAAATATTTGTATTACCATACGCAAATCACCTGGTCTGTCTGAAATAATTTATCATCTCGGGTGAACCTTTAATATCTTCTTTGCTTCTCTGATTGCTTAGATGAGTTTGCTTTGTTACTTAGATAGTTGAAGACTGGAGCAAGGTCCAAAAAGTAGAAGTGTGAAGGAGATAGCTTCACAGGGGTTTCTCGTCATTTGATTTTCTTCAAACTTGGCACATATATACTAGACCGAAAATATTCGACACGTATTTTCTTTTTCTTTCGGAAAAGAAGTTCAGTGGGGAAGAGGGGGCCCTTTTCAAGGTAGAGGACCCCATGATTAAACGGACCATATTAAAGGAACGAAACTCTGCCGATGCAAACATAACTTCAAGTTAGGATATGTGATTTGTATATTTGTATACTTGTAAATTATGAATACTTTGTTTCTCTTCAAGAGAATTTCTACTGTTTTTAATGCTTCATACTCTTTTTGAAAAAGAGAAATCAACGAGTTAGTTTTTTTATATTAATTAAAATAACTCGTTTCCTAATCTTTCGAAACATACACTAATAATGTTGTGTTTTGTAATACGTTGGCAACCATATTATCATGTACTAGGAATTTTTTGTACATTCCAGCGTTATCTTCGTTTCCACGTATAAACGAGTAACTCATGTAGTCTTAAACTTGCGGTATATCGTAAACAGGTCATATAAATTACTTCAAGGTATTGTATCACGGGTGCTGTGTTGTAGTGTCAGGTTTCCGAGCATTGGTACAAGGAGAAGAACCGTAATTTTCGAATTGTTTCCTAAAAGTTCTATTTCCTATTACTACTTAGTGGAAATTACAAATTTATTATATTTTGGCAGTTGGAAATTACGAAATTAGCCGCATCTATCCTAATTAATTTTAAAGTCTTTTATTAACAAAATGAAAACGCTTCAACCAACAAGTGGATTTTTTATGGAATTCAATCCTTCGTTTATATTTTAGTCAATGTTGTATCTCCTCTGGTGAGCTCTGGATATACCTATTTCCTAGAGATCAGACACGCAATTGACTATCTATAACTTACTTCTGCTATTGCAAAAGTGGCACGGTTATATTATAGTATCATTGCATACGATTTCAATCGACGTAATTCTTTCTAAGATGTTTTACAGTAATATGTGTTTTGAGTAATAGTAAAAGGACAAATTTTGCAAAAAAAAAAAAAAAATACATTTTCTTCTTTCAGACCGTGTGAAATGTTGATCCGTTACTGCTCTGTTGATGGCGTTTCCATTGATTGCTGCAAATCATTTCAGATTTCCATATACGGAAACTTTACATGTGTTACAACTAGACTTCACCACGGCCCGTAAGTATAACTTGTGTCCCAGCATTCACATTATATTTAATTGCCATCGTAGGTCAATGAATCAATTTAGAAGCAACGGCATCATATTTCAATAAATTTTATTTTGAATTACACTAAGCATTAAAATAACCTGAATAATAACGTTGTAAGTCTATTTCGCATGTTGAAAACAGAAAAGTCAAAATTGATTCATCAATGTAAGAGTTTATCAAGTTGTTCACTAACTGTATTCTTATAGATTAGGTAGAAGACCTGAATAGGGTATTTTATATAAGATGCAAATTAACTTACTGAGATTTTCAGTATTGCTTTTTAGTAACATTTGCGGATATAATTAGGCAATAACAATTAACATTTGACAAAAGTGAAAAATAGTGTGTGGAGTCGACAAGGGAGTTAAATCGTCATTCTAAACATACTTCTTTGAAATATCTAACGATCCTATCTAAGGTTTGAATCTTCATATGAAAACATAGTAAAATATTTAAGAATGTAAAATAGAGAGTTAAATTTCATTGTATTGAAACGAATCGTAAAAGCTTCGCATCTATTTTTCTAACAAGTTTATACATGAACTTGTTTATATTTTACTCTAAATTCTCCAAATGTAATATAAAATATTCTAAGTTGTGCCCGGCTGGAAAACACCACTTTACTACTATTGATCAGTCAAAAATAGAATTCCATGGCATATAGCCTGGAGTCTCAAAGAAAGTTGTAAGTCATAATTTAGGGCGATCGGTTGCAGTTCTTTTATTTTCTTCTCGGGAAGGAGCCCAAATACCGAGAAAAGAGACAGCCGATATGAAATGCTAATTTCGGTATCTTTACATGTTACAACTATTGAAATTTCCGAAATCCCTTAAGTGCATTGCTGATGACATTAATATGCCAGTTGGTTATTCATCTTTGTTTGGATATCTGCATACTAAGAATTTAGTGGGTTGATAAGAAATAATTGAGGACCGTTTTCTCAAAATTCGATAGAGCAAACTTTGAAAAACGGAGGTATGTTCTTCCTGGTATACTTTTTATGCTACCAATCGAGCTGTGAAATCAGAATTGACAAATCTCGAAATGTGTCATGTTAATAGAATACTAAATCATCAACGTTTTGGCAGAACTCGCTAGAGGTTATGAACAATAAGAATAATAATCCAATTGTTGTGAAAAACAAAGATGTTTTGTGCTCTATCGAGTTTTGAAAAAACGTATCTCAATTGTTTCGTATCGAGAAAAGAAAAGGACATGATGAATCAACATCTATATGCATTACAAAACAGCTACATTTCTCGCATATTTGAGGTTTCGTTTAAAAACATTATGGAAACTATTCACGTTTGGGACATTTAGTTCCGATTTTTGTAGTATCTGTTTTTTTAACCAACTACAACCTCATTAAAGGAATTTTCTTTGGTATACCGTATTCTTAGAGAAGGGCGTTCCTCCAGATAGTGAGGATTTTTGGGCGTTTGTTTTCTCTGGAGGTACCCACGGGTCCATCGTTTCCATATTAACGATTGACTGAAATGCACAAGGAAAGTATTACTGCATAAACCTAACAACTATTCAGCAAATGAGATATATTTTTCTGCGTGTCATGTGTTTAGACAGAGCTCAAACCAGTATAAAAGTCGTTTGTAACTGTTCTCAGATTTCAAGAATCTGCAATATCTCGGATGTTTACCAAACCTGTTTGAAACCCACTAAACGTTTCTCTGGTTTCTCCGTTAAAGAAAATTCACTGGCAACTATGCGTTCTGCACGGTGCAATTTCCCAAAACTCTATTTCGAAAAGCACTGCCAAGCTTGTCGTACAATATCATTTTTCAAAATTGTATGATGTTGTGATGTGATATGTGAAAGCTCGATACCCTCGTTGAATTCTTTGGTCTCCTCGTTAGAAGGATTACTTTTTACACGGGAGGGTCCCACAAGTTGTCGCTAAAATCTGATTGACACATAGCACATCCGATAGAGCATCATGAGAAATAAAAATGAGCAAAATGTAAGGGTCTATGGACCAGAAGGATAGGAACTAGGGGAATTCAAAATTTGAATATCCGAAGAATTATATCATGGAAGTATGTATGTTTAAAGTACATATCTTGAAAACCGTTAAAGCAATCAAAACAAAAGTTGCACAATATAATGAGAACAAAATGCCCTATCGAAAACCATAAACAGTGTTGCCATAGGTGAAGCAGTGTTACCAACTCAGCATACAAATATTTTATTATAAATAGCATCATATACAAGTGTGCCCAGATTTAAAATGCACTATTATCACTAAACATAACAGTGAAGTGTAGTGGTACAGTGTTACACACTATTGGAGCTACGTGTATTAAAAATGTCTGATATGTGGCAACAGATGATAATAAAGGAATCTGGGTCTCATACTATGAATTTAGTTCAAATGCATAACGCAGATAGTATAACATAGCAAAATGTCACCAGTGTCATAAAATATTGATGCATTTGAAAACGAAATTAAGTGATGCCATTTTTACATCCTGTGTCAGCTTCGAAGCTATATAGGAGGACAAAGTGGGATTCGAATCACTATGAAAGATAAAGATAACAATGAAATGTAACAAAAACATGTCCGAGGCGGAATTGGAACCCACGATAAATAATATGTCGGTTCTCTAGCCTTCTAGACCACACCGCTATCCGGTCCGACTGAAAACGAAATGCAGTAGTAACAAAATAATTATATTTAAAATGTGAATATAGTAATATTACGGTGTACAAACATAATTATATGGTATGTACGAGAGGAAGCAAAAGAATGTGTTACTTAACACGAAAGACCAAACTAAGAAAGTAATCTTCCAAATACTGATAAGATAACCTGGAGAACCAGTTTACGGAATTAGAAAACACGTGTTTTCTTTTCTCGCGTGTATCATTTAGTTTTCGCGAGTTGTCTGCTTATTCATCGGGACTACAGAAGTATATTACAAAATCCTCACAGTTTTCTAATGCATTCTTTTATTACCCTTTGTTCCCACATATCAGACTTCTCCATTGTTACATTTTCAGCACATGTAGCTCCAATAGCGTGCAACACTGTACCACTACACTTCACTGTTATGTTTAGGGATAATAGTGCATTTTAAATCTATGCACACTTGTATATGGTGCTATTTATACTAAAATATTTTATGTTGAGTTGGTATCACTGCTTCACCTATGGCAACACTGTTTATGGTTTTCGATATGGCATTTTGTTCTCATTATATTGTGCAACTTTTGTTTTGATTGCTTTAAGGTGGCAAGATATATACTTTAAACATACATAATTCCATGATATAATTCTTCGGATATTCAAATTTTGGAGTCCCCTAGCTCCTATTCTTCTGGTCCATAGCACCTTAAATTTTGCTCATTTTCATTTCTCATGATGCTCTAACTGATGTATTATGTGGCAATCAGATTTTAGCGACAACTTGTGGGACCCTTGTGTTAGCACACGAAAAATCTTTCATATAGTCGACTTTACCGAATGCTACATACATCCGGTGCCCATCCTTGTTAATATTTGTACTTTATGTTGATCACTTAAGTTGTATGTATTTCTGGCTTTATTATTATTTAACTTTCTTTTTTATATTGAACATAATTTACAAGAAAGCATGGTGATCTTGTTTATTTGTAAACGAAATTACTTCGTGTATTGTCTAACAGAACGAAGAATGTAAACAAAAATACACAATAGAATTTCGAAGAAATTGGACTGCTTATTGTCAATTTTTAAACTTTAGGGATCTCTTTACAGCATACATATTTTTCAAAATTTTTAAAGTAGCTTCTATTCAAAATATATGCTTAAAATTTTTCAAAGATATCATTTTTGAAACTATGATGTATAATACTTCAGTCTGAACGGAATCAAAAATCGAAATTTAGTTGTTGTGCGTTTGTAATGCTGACAAATGCATTTTAATCGTCCCGTATTTTCATAGAATAATCCATATTATTCAAACCTTATGTTCAAGACATAATTTGAAAATCATACCCAATTTATATCATAGTATTATTTTCTCAGATGTATAAATCTACTTGATTTCGAGCATGGCAAAACTCGACAGGAATTTATGATATTTAGCAATAAAAAACATTGTGCTTTTATCTGTTAAGATATACCTAAACACCTAATCACATAATCGATGCGAATTTTCACTACATTTTAATCAGTAAAAATATGGTATTCCAAACAACGCTTTATTTTCATGGCAGACGTTTATGAAAAATGTTTATCTTACAGAGCACGTTACTTTATATCTGATTCAAAAGAAAGCTAGTTGATTTATATTGTAAGCAGGTATTATACTAATATTGCATTAGATATGTATAGCATACAGTGTCTGAATTGTTTATGTAGGCTAAATCGACGGCTTAGTTTCAAAGAAACGTATCCACAATTCAGATACAAACATTTCTGACATTATCAGATGTTGAATGTTTCTTTCTGTGAACTGATTATAAGTCAAACTTCCTTTTAAATATGGTTGATCAAATAAAAAGCATTTTAGATTATCAAAAACTAAATTTAAATACGAAAAACATTTTCTTTTTGCAATTCTGAAGAGCAAACTTTTTGTAGATACGCTCCTATGACACTAAGCCTTAGAAATGTAAATGGCAAAGTACGAAGTATCTCCATCAACAAATCATGAACGTGACAATACTGAAAGAATGGTGTGTGATGATAGATTAGTAGTTCCGTATGAAATATAGTAGCGAATCAATTTTTGAATATATATTATATTACTTTCGTAAGTACACATTAGTAGTTCAGGCGTACCACAACATGGATTTGGAGTTACAGGTCCTCTATGAACGTTATATTATTTCGGGATTCTTAATTAAACATTCATAAAAATCAGAAGTATAGCTCAGTAATGCTGATATCACTTATCTTGTGTTCTATTAATATATCATCGCTGTAAACATTTCTATCAACACAGAATGTTACAACTACTCGAATAAGTATGTCCGAAAAAGAAGATTGAGAATATCATTTACTAGAACTGTTATACCTCAATGTTATCCATGCGGTCAATGTCCATGCTGTAGAAGGGAGTCGTTTAATGTAACGGAACAATATCTGCCGAACGTTGCAAGTTCATATTAACAACAGGCAAACTGCATAATACCCCTGAGTTTGCAAAAGCAAGAGTAATTGCTTACTAAAGTATCGTTGCGAAAGGAAGAAATATTTGATTTCGTCAGTTCATTGCAAATCATTCATCCAATTCCATGGTTTTGTTTTCTTGAATAAGAAAGTTAAAGCTACGTCACACTGTCAGTGAAGCCAGGAGAATATCAATGCTATATGTTGTTATATCAACATATAACGGATATTTAAAACAACAAATTCCCAAAATTATAATATGGTGTAGGAATGAACCGCTTGGAACTAACGTCCATTTGTGTCTCTGAAACGTATGATTTCCTCGTGAGAGAATTGTAGTAACTCTGATAAGCACTAAAGCAAAATTAAATAAATATGTTTTACATATGTAGAATACTGTTCTTAGCAGAAAATGTGCGGTCTAACAATTTCCAATAGTTGTGGAGTTCATGTAATACTAAACCCTGATGAAGCAACAGCCTATGATATGTGAATGCATATTTCATCATTGTTTATATTGAAGATCTCCATATTCTGTACTCCTAACACAAACCATTAATTATTTATGTGCGCAAAACTAGATGGCGTTGAGCAAAGTTTCTATTACGATAAAGATATACTCTGACTAATATATTTCAAAAGTAAGGTTTCCTTGTACATTTACTTTTATTTTAAACATTTATACTTTGATGTAAATATTCATATAATGTACTGGCAATACAAATTAAGCCTATATGCTGAAACCTGAACTTCATGTCTATGATATCTAAGAACATAAGTGTGAATGTTCTTTACTAGAGACTAATCAGCTTTGTTAAGATAAATGCTCCACAGCATGATTATTACTCAAAGTACGGAAGTCTATGAGGAATCACTTGACATATCGCTACGTTAAAATGTTACTTTTATGCTTATTCGTTATATTTATTTCATGTGGAATTATATGTAAAATGTCGACTGTTGCTTCGACACTTGGAGAGAATGTTATCAGAAGAAATTACGCCCCTGCAACCTACTTCAAACTTTGAATTAGTGAGGGCGTCAAAGTAAAGAGATTTCTCATGTGTTTTAAACCGAGAAAATTATATTAACTGAATATTAGAATAAAATATATTTGTTGATATCCATTGGCGTACACAAAAGAAGTTCTTGTAGATTAAATACTAATCTTTGAGAAAATATCATGAGGATATTTGCAAGTATCTTTCCATTAAGATGTCAATATTATATTCGTAACATTTATGGGTAACATTTATTATGTTCCATTTCAGAAAGTATTAAGAAAATTAGCAGTACATAGTATTATTATTAGAGACAAATACAGTATTTCTTTTGGAATAGCTTTTTCGATAAAATCATTATACAACAAGTATTAATAAAACTGCAAACATATTACTCTTATTTCTCGGTTTGGGTACAAAACCTCGCGGCCAGAACCTCGCGGCGACAACCTCGCGGACCAAAACCTCGCCTGGCCAAAACCTCGCCTCCCAAAACCTCGCGGCCCAAAATCTCGCCAGGCCGAAACCTCGCCTGGCCAAAATCTCGCCTCCCAAAACCTCGCGGGACAAAATCTCGCCGGGCCAAAACCCCGCCTGGCCAAAACCTCGCCGCCCAAAACCTCGCGGGGCCCAAAACCTCGCCACCCAAAACCTCGCGGGCCAAAATCTCACTGGGCCAAAATCTCGCGCCCCAAAATATCGCCATTCCCAAAATCTCGCCTGACCAAAATGTAAATGTTCCAACAGATGATAAGGATGACGGTATAAAAGACGCTGTTTCAGAAGAAGTATCACGGGTATTTGACCAAGTCCCGCGATACCATATGAAAATTCTATTTCTGTATTAGAGGATTTCAATGTGAAGGTAGGGCGACAGGATGTTTTTAAACTGGTTATAGGGAAACAAAGTCTGCATAAGGAAAGTAATTACAACTAACTAGGTTAGTTTCGTGAACTTTGGAACATCCAAAAACTTAAAATTGTAACAAAAATCTAATAATATCTATGAAAATATGAAATAATATATGAGTTTTTACGACGTCCCTTGATTATGTCCTATAGGTTAAAGGAGACGTAGATGACCAGGATGAAGGAAATGATCGAATAAAGAAAGTGGGAGGAAACGGGAATAACCCGAGAAAGCCCACGCACACGATGTTTTGTATCTTATTATTATTATTATTATTATTATTATTATTATGGGTAAATTTTAAAGAAAAATTTTGCGCGAGGCGAGGTTTTGGCCCGGCGAGATTTTGGGTGGCGAGGTTTTGGCCCGGCGAGATTTTGGGCGGCGAGATTTTGTCCCGCGAGGTTTTGGGCGGCGAGGTTTTGGGTGGCGAAGTTTTGGCCACGCGAGGTTTTGGCCCGGCGAGATTTTGGCCCGCGAGGTTTTGGGCGGCGAGATTTTGGCCACGCGAGGTTTTGGGCGGCGAGGTTTTGGCCACGCGAGGTTTTGGCCCGGCGAGATTTTGTCCCGCGAGCTTTTGGCCGGCGAGATTTTGGGCGGCGATGTTTCGGCCGCGAGATTTTGTCCGTATCCCTTATTTCTCTGGTTACTCTTATTACGCGATTACTCTTTCAACGTGTTTGCAATACGCGATGTATTCTTACGATGTTTATATATAGTGACAAAACTAATATTTTAGTTAACCAGGCAAACTGTTCATATCGTAAATATTATGAGCTGAAAATATGTCAATAATCAAAGTCTCCATATTAGCAAACATAAAGTATCTACATTTGTTAGCGACTTAGTTTCGCCGTTTTAAATGTGAAACAGAATCTACAGAAAAAATTATGAAGGCTTGTGCCTTTAATAAGAAAGATGCACCCTATGACGAATAACTAAATTATAAGAAATAGAACGTTTCAGCTTATGACCAAATACGAAATACCAAATACCAAGTATGGCACGAAAGAATGATATACTTTCCTATCAAAACAAAGATATTGCAATGACTTTCCTTAATATAAGTTTTTAGATAGAAATGTTCCATATAATATAAGAAGATAATAAAAAAATATTTTAAATTGTAAGCATAGTCCTATTACACTTTCCCCTGAAAATCGGTAATATTACACCGTTCCCTCTCATTGTGATGATTTTTTTTTGTTTTTTTTTTTGTGTGTGTGTGTGTATTTCATAATTTCTCTGGTTACATTCGTTGTTAATTACTTGTTGCAACTCTCTTCAATATATGCAGGCATATCATTTAATTTAAATCCCTTTTTCTATCTTTATAAATATTAAATATTAATATAATATGTTTAAAAAAATATTAAGGTGCTACTGCAACTTCAATTTGAACTATTGATTAATTTATAAAGGTTAAAAAAGAACGCAGTTTCTTCCTTTATTTCGAGATACGCTATATAGCAAGCTGGAGTACATGCACTTTGTGTCTCTTCCATGCATACCTGAGTAAACATTTGTCCTTAAAAGAAACACGTTATTTATCATCATTACAATGCGTGACAATTATGAGCTTCTCATCTGAATTGTATTCATTAATGCTAATAACAAAAATAAAAGCAACATGGTTTTCTTTCTTTATGCGTACTTCTTCCCTACATTCTGGCCACTACCCGATCTTATGATCTACTAGACAACATGAGTCAAATGAAATTACATGAGATATTAAAATGAACCAGTCAAGTTCCCATATCTTGGCAAGAAGCTGTTCTTATAACACTGTTGTATCAAGTAAAACTTTTTCTGACAGTGTGTTAGCACACATGATAATCTTCGTAGCAGAATTTTCAATATTCGAGGTTTATCTTTTGCACTGTCCCAATAATTAAAATCCGTATTGTCATTAGGATACAATTCTTAGCACTTCATATGATTACCCACATACGCAGCAGATGGGAGATGGTATTTGATATATGTAAGTCACAATGTTTGCTAAACTGTGAAGAGTATTCATACGATAAACATCCTGCCATACCTGAATATGCTTGAAAACACAATTCGATAGATGTACTGTAAAGAAATATGTTAAAATTATTAATACCTAGTAGGTCTTAATACCATAGAATACACAAAAGAGAGTATTAAATAGTTAGATTTATTTTTATAACAAGTAAGTCGAAAACGTTCTAATACTTAAACGTATCTGTCAACGTTATAGTTTAAGATGTTGCAGAATCTTAGGAATAAATAAAATATATAATCACAAGATAGGAATTATAATTTATAGGACCTCTTTGGTCCCCTAATGTTGGTTTGAGTATCAAAGGTTTAATTATAAAAGTGTGTGCATTTGTTGGAAATATGATTTCTTAAAGATCAGTACGGTTACATTTTACATTTATTTAAACACTGTTTAAATATTTTATCTGTGTGTAAAACTCCATATTAATGAGGATGGCTATTGAATTAAATATATGTATGTTCACACACCAGAAAACATCTCTTACTTCTCTTCATATTCCTACAGAAGAAAATAAAATATCTTAGTTGTAAACGAGTATATATGTTATATAGAATAGGTAATGAATGGAATGGAGAAACGTGGGAATTGGAAGAAAATTAGAGATTAGTAGGAAAAACAAAGAGGACAGAATTACTCCTATACGAAGCCCACTTAGCCCAACTGATTGTCCTATCTGAGACTCCAGAAACAGGAAAGGAATGTTCTAGATTGAATCTGGCTTCTGTCAGGAGAAATGTATAGACCTGAAGATATAATTTATAGTCACTATTCAATGTGCTGTCCTTGTTTGTTTTTACTACGTGTGAGATAAACACTTGCAAAATATTTTTATCATGTTTCTCCTTATCATTTTTCAGCCAACCGGATATAGAATTGACGCCATCCTTTGAGCATGAGTTAAAACTAAGCATGAAATGGTTATATCTCCCTACTGCCGTAAGTAATAGCTTCTAAAGTTATTTGTTGCGTCAATATCTAATATCAGTTCTTTAATAGCTCTGGATGTTATAAGTCAGGTAACAAATTAATGACTACATTACAGAGGATTACTGTCTGAACAAATACAGTATGTTTCAAAGAGTAATTTAATTTATTTACCTCTAAACATACTTCTTGCCTCAGTATTGGGTGATAATAATCCTAACCAATTGGTTATCAGCACGACTTCGGTTTGACCCCTTGGAGAGCGCCCTATAATTATGATTAAAGTTTCATTTGTTTCTTACCCATATTTCCAAATGAAATTATGAATGTAAAGTATGTACAAATCATGACCTAGTTAAAATATTCAGTATCAACACGTTTCTTATAAGAGAGCTACATTTTATGAAAGAACCTCTCATAATAGTTTCTCAAGCGTGTAATGTATTACTAACTGACTACAAAAAATGTCCAAAAAGCATGAACAATAACCACAACATACACATAAGAATGGTAGAATGGTTTAGTTCATATAAATATTGTTTAGCAATATTATCAACTGATTTCTGTTAGCCTTGTCTACATGTGGTGAATGAAAGTAGAACCGAAATTGAAACATGATTTTGCTTTTCTGTTGGCTACGCGCACCAAAGATATTTTGTTTCAATTCAATGATCACCAACGTAAATAACGATTTTTTGTCTTTCTTTTGTTCTTCAAAAATACATTAAATATGAATCTGTCATCAAGTTATGGGGTATAGTCGGAGACAAACTATATATATGGAAACGACAAGCGGTTATAGTAACAGTTACGAGAAGGAAATGATTTTTATAATCCAACGTAAAACGTTGTATGTTGTTGTATATGCTTGCGTTGTTCAAATGCTCTGTTTTACTCAAAGTGGCACCTACATGATCTCAAAATTGTTACAGAATAGCTATGGGAGTCGCCTTCATATCACATGGGTCTAAAATTAAATTAGTTATATGAGTGTAGTAGATTTAGTTCAGAAAAATACCGGACGTTAAAATAGTTTGACCTACACTGAAGTAGTAGGTCACCTCACATTTAAAGCGTTGAAGGATGGTACAAGTATTAGATTCAGCAGACACTTTGCATACATTTATAAATAAAAACATTATACATGATGTCACCATTGTCTTTAGACAGTTAGTGTCGGAAGAACAACATTTTTTCATAATTGTGTTATTTTCTACGTTTGGACTCTACAGAAATTTTCAGTTATATGACCCGATACTGTATTCGGACTTTCTACATTTTACGAGGTTAACTTAAAAGCTGAGTGAGTTTATATATTTTTATGAAGAAAATATGAATTATCAAAGACGCGTATGAAAATAGGGAAATATTTAAGTAGGGAGAAATAAGTATCTCCATTTTATTTTCATTGTCAAATGTAAAAGCTCAACGCAGCTCAAACGACGTGACAAAGTACGTTCAGAGTAACTTAGTCTCGGTTACTATGATCATTATATAAAGCATTTAGGGTAAACAAGAACAATGTTTAGTACGGTTGGGACACACTTAAAATATAAAACTTTAAAATGCTGATGCAAGGTCTTAAGCTTTCGAACAGATGCTAGTGGTGATGGAATGTGAAAATTTGATATTAACCGTTATGTGATCGTGATTTTTGTGACTACAGCTTTGATCGTGACAACAGCTTTAAATGTTTGACATAAATACATAATTTTATAATGAAGAAAAACGTAAATTGAAGTGTCCATTTATCTCTTGGATCATTTGACATATCAAATATTAGAGAATTATATTATCATCCCATGTTTATTAAAATAATAGATGTGGTTGATTGTTTATATAACTAAACTCAACATCCAGAAGGAGTAGGATATTTAGGACATTTTCCATCACAATTTTGTAGAATTCCTTTCAAATTTCATACACTCGTTGTAATACCGTAGAATGCAGTGTACGCATTAATTTTGAGGATACTAAAAGGTTAATAAGTTTGACAATTTTATGACATATTATAAACGTACATTAGTATGGGGGAAAATTGCTAAAATTGCTCATACAATACAAACTATTACCTGACACCGGTATCGTTGAAAATCTAATAAACAGAATAATAAATTAGTGTGTAGATTGACCCGTTTCAATGAAAGGTTATATTCAAGGTCTTTCACCTTTTCCGTCATTTGACTTTGAATGTGCTGAAACACTACTCTTTAATCTATTGAAAATGAATCTGATGAACCAACCAAAATGTAGTAATAACATAAGAAAAAGCTTGATATTCGAACCTTGTCAACGTAATTTCTTGTGTAGACATAACTGTATTGCACATTATGTCTTAACCCAAATATTGAATTATGCGATAATATTTGTTAAAATGTGTACTTCCTTTTACACACTCATACATAATTTCACTCACATATAAGTTAGGTATGTGGTATCTGACTCAGAAACGGCGTATTATTTTAATCGTGAAACAGGCAACAGTCACAAACTAGATGTGAGTTAAACATACTATAATTTTATGAGTCTGCAAATATATGCATATTTTAGGGTGTGAAATTTCGTACCAAAGCATAGCAGTAAAGTGAATGACTGCTGTCACAGAAAAGGTAAAGTATTAATGCTAACTTAATGGTAAAGTGTTTAATGCTATCTTTGAATGCAATTTGTTTATATACAGCACATATCAAAACATATGCCCATTACAAAACACTATGTTAGTGTGAGGTGCCACGCCAAACAATATTACAGTCTGCAATTATTCTTTTGATGAGAATGACTGTGCTTGCTACATAGACAATCTGGAAATATTGATAGAAACTAGTTCCGTCATTTCCCATCCAGCATTTCCCCTTATCACATATATTCGTATGCATGTATTTGTACTTTGCCTTAAAGTTTTTCCAGGTACACGAACTTTGTGGCGCTCTCTAAAGAGGGCAATGCCATCGCGGACTGACCGCGCACTCTGTGGCGTTTTTGAAAAGTTTTTCAAAATGTCTTAGGAGTGAAAAGTTAAGCGTTGCAATCTTGACATCTTTGCACCAACACGGTCGAGTGTTGATCAATAACACATGCGGATTTCTGAAACATCTATTTCAAAGTAATTTGTTTTCCCACTCCCTCTCCCGTTGTTGGGAAGGAGAACCGGAACCGGTTTCTGGTTTCAAAGCATGTGGTGAAGAATAGGAAGACTGTAAGTATACGAATGGCATGCGAATTGTTACGAACTTATGACTCTTGTAATGTTCCTGTGCCACCGCCCTAACGAGGAGGAGAGTGAGTGAGTCCAGCATGCTGTGTCCTGTTCAGAGAATGGTGGTGACTTCAGAATTCTTTTTTATTATAAAAGTCTTTCTTCGATGCATAGTGTCTGATAAACATCGAAAATTCGACTTGTAAAGGACAAAAAAAAAAAAGTGAATCAGCGACTATAGCGTCTGCACTAAAGAGCTTTTAGCTAGCAAAGAATGCTAGTACCCTAATAAAGCATTATGTACGTTGATCCCTTCTTTCTACCCTTCTATTGAACTGATATATGAATAAATAAATAAACAGTGATATTTTAGGAAGCAGGTTAGCAGACGGATCCCCATTACTTGCATCATAAGACCGTAGAATGTAAACAACACAATATACTTTGACTTTATATATATATATATATATATATATATATATATATATATATATATATATATATATATATATATATATATATATATATATATATTAATCTACCCTCAACTTTTCCTATAAATTTCTCTTAGGTTATTGAATAGAGTGAAACTTTTGTTTTATTCATATTTTAATCCACATACGAGTACATTTTTCCTTTAAATTTCTTTGGAGCCCCAAGAGAGTAAAACTTTTATTTTACTTATTTTTCACCTATATTCAAATTTTTCTTTAATTTTCTTGGGAGCCCAAGAAGTGAAACGTTTATATATATATATATATATATATATATATATATATATATATATATATATATATATATATTACCTGCATTCAGTCTTTTTCTTAGGTCCCCCAAGAGTATGAAGCGTTTACTTTATTTTTCACCTATATCCAAGGGAGTGAGACCCGAAGCTCATAGCTTCTTTAGCTTATACGGAAATCCAGCACTCTTTAGCTTTATTAGACAGATATTTGTTGTTTTATCCGTTATTTGGTGTAATATTGATTGACAATTAATTGCGTTTACTTTTAGGGAAGGTATGGATTATAAACCTTGACGGTCCTTGTACGGCTCATGCTAACAAGGTTCCTTAGTAATTATTTTTTACCTACCGTCGGGGGCCCCAACAAAGTGGGGCCCGGGGCGAGGGCACCGCTCGTCCTGCCCTTACGCCGCTACTGCCTATATGTGCAATATAAGTATGCGCACGAGACAAGATTTGTGGCTGTCTCGTCTTGAAAATGTGATGTAAAAGTGATGTCTCCACTCGAAAAATTTATATTTCTCTATTGGAAGAGCCGTGTCTCGACTCGAATTTTGTCAGGAAAATCCTGTCTCGGTTCGTCTCGTGTGCATCCCTAGTGCAATACTTACGTCAAGATGACAATAATAGCGAAGGACCGAAATGCATGAAAGGTCCAGAGGCGTAGCCAGAAACTCGTGAAGGGGGGATTCGTAAAGCATATTCTCTCTCTCTCTCTCTCTCTCTCTCTCTCTCTATATATATATATATATATATATATATATATATATATATATATATATATATATATATATATATTATACCCAAACACTGTGGGGGTAAGACACCCCAGTCAGCTCTACGGGAGTTACAGGGGATGTATGTAGGGGAGACCGGGGTATTCAGGAACACTTAAGCTTTGATTATAAATAACTCCTTTGTTTTTAGAGATAAAGACTTCTCTTTTGACTTTCTTGAGTATAGAAAGCTTGGAGCTTTTCCTTTCTACTAAAATGCAGAGGAAAGTCAAAAGTAACATTTTTCAATAAATTAGTGAGATGTTTGAAAAATGTTCCTATGTTCGAGATTGCCCCAGTGGTCGGGGTAATCCAGAACATACTGTTTACTTTAAACTTTCCTTTACGAAAGAAGGGAAATGCATTAAAATACATTAAAATTATACTGTAATTTAGTATTTAAATCTTTAATAGGAATTATAATTACAAACAACTCAAATTAATGAGAAACGTGTCCAGACCTCATTATCTTTGAAATTATTACACATGAAAGTTAATACATAATAGGCTAAACAAATGCAATCTTATGAAATAAATTCAGAAATAACGGTACATTAAGGAAATTATTCATTAAAATGAAAACATTATTTTGAACTGTAGAAATCACATATATATAGGCATTTATGTTTTCTCCCAAAGACAGTATTCTTTATTAGTCCAGTGTTGAAATGCGGTTAATAGGCTGAACAAAATTAGCTAACTGCTAATGAATGCTACTAGGCTAAATAAATGTGTAAAACACTCTGTGAATCACACACAGAAAAAATTGCAGCCTATAATGAAAGATCAGATATGTAAAATAGGATTACTGACTATGAAATAATGAAGTAATCATCCTAAAAATAATAAATATAGCAAACTATTCTAATTAACAAAGCTAATAACTCTCAATACCAAGACATGATGTATTTCCCAAACCAATTTCATTAACTTATTACTTACATTTCAATAAGGAAAAACTAATTAAAATTTTTTCATAATTTATTTCACACCATTGGGCAATCCCGAACACTCCAGGTAATGGTGAACATTCTGTCTGTCGTTTCCCCATGAGGCGTCAATTTATTGTTAAAATTGAAACTAATTATTGACTGCATACTGGCTAGTAAGATTACAAAAAACTAATGCTCAAATATAAAGAAATATATAGCCTTATCTGTAATAATATAGATAAGAGAAGAGCCATGTTACTTTGCGCAGATTGTTGAATCAGTTTCATAGGTGAATCGACAAACACAACAAAACATCTTCCTGGTAATCCACTCAATTGACTGTTATCAAATGTATGCTACACTTGTCCAGGTCCCTCCGCTAGCATGCAGCAAAATCGTCTGTTTTCTTACAAGTTTCCTTCGGTGTAAACTTGGGTGTTCGGCATTACCTCAGTGTTCGAGAATACCCCGGTTTCTCCTATGCAGTCATGATTTCAGGGGGTGGTCCGGGGGGAATTTCCGTTTTATTCAAGTTTCTCCCCCCCCTCTCTCTCTCTCTCTCTCTATATATATATATATATATATATATATATATATATATATATATATATACGAGGGTCACTACGAAAGTTTTGAGATACGCATTGTTGTGGTACAGTATTTGAATTCCAACAATTGCGTTCGGTAGTGCTATCAAGAGTGAAGAAGCGAAGAAAGTTTCAACTTGCCTCGGTTATCGGCGTGGCCGTATTGCCTTCACTTGTTTGTTGCAGTATTCGGCTGTCTAGAATGGAGCTCGAAAGGGAACATTTTCGGGCAATGATCCTTTACGATTTCAAAAGTGGTTTGAACGAGACACAAAGCCTTGACCGTTTGCAGGGGGCATTTGGGGACTTCGCTCCTTCCCGTGCTACAATTTTTCGATGGTTTGGTGAATTCAGAAGAGGCCAGACATCGCTTAAAGATGAAGAGAGAGCTGGACGTCCGGCAATAGCTGTGTCAGATGAAAACATTGCCGCTGTGGAACAAATGATTCGAGAAAATTCTCGAACAACTTTCAAGGACATTGAATCTACAGTGAACATTGGATCGCCAGCAGTAACAAAAATTCTTCATGATCATCTTCGGCTCAGGAAGGTTTCATCTCGTTGGGTGCCTCACACTTTCACTGAACAGCAGAAGCGCATGCGTGTGGAATGGTGTGAAGAAATGCTTGCAAGATTTGATGGAGGCAATTCTCGACCATCTCTGACATTGTTACTGGTGATGAGACTTGGATCTATCAATTTGACTCTGAAAATAAACGCCAGTCTACAGTTTGGATCTTTCCAGATGAAAATCCACCCACGAAAGTGAAGCGATCGCGAAGTGTGGGGAAGAAGATGGTCGCAACTTTCTTCTCCAAATCTGGTCATGTTGCAACTGTTCCACTTGATGAACAAAGGACTGTTACTGCTCAGTGGTACACCACTGTTTGCCGAACAAAAGTGTTCCAGAGCTTCGGGAACGGCGACCAAGAACTGAATTGCGTGGGATCCTGCTTCATCATGACAACACGTCCGCACACACGGCCAACATCACAATTCAGTTTTTAGAATCTACGGAGGTCAAACGTATGACTCATCCGCCGTATAGCCCTGACCTGGCCCCGTGTGATTTTTTTCTGTTCCCCAGGATCAAAGATAGCATTCGTGGGAAGAGATTTTGCAGCCCTGAAGAAGCTGTAGTGGCTTACGAGAATGTACTTTCAACACTTGAAGAAAAAGACTGGCAACACTGCTTCCACAAATGGTTTTCGAGCATGCAAAAGTGTGTACAGTGTAATGGTGAATACTTTGAGAAAATGTAAGTGTTAAATTGATTTTAAGTATTAAGTTATTTCACATCTCAAAACTTTCGTAGTGACCCTCGTATATATAGAAACGCTTTCAAAGTCTTGAATGGTAAGATCAATTGGAAAACGACCATTAGGAAGACCTAGGCGCCAATGGGAGGACAATGTTAAGATGGATCTCGCAGAGATAGGAATACAAAGTAGGAACTGGATGCAGTTAGCTATACTGGATATAAGTCAGTGGAGAGCTTTTGTGAACGCGGCGTTGAACCTCTGGGTTCCATAGGCCAGAGAGTTATATATATCGATTTCCGATTGGTCTTCCATTCAAGACTTTGAAAGCGTTTCTACTTTCTTCCATTCTAGCTACATGACCTGCTCACCTAAGCCTCCTAGACTTGACGACCCTAACAATGTACTCTTCACGATTAGATTTTTGGATGTTGCAAAGTTCACGAGTCTAACACCGTTGTCATTACTTTCCTTATGCTGACTTTCGTTCCTTATAATCGGTTTGAAAATATCCTCTCGTTCTATCTTCGCATTGAAATCCCCTAATAGAATTTTCACATGGTACCGCGGGAGTTGGTCAAATAAACGTTCCACTTAGTAAAAATTGTCTTTTATATCGTCATCTTTATCTTCAGTTGGAGCGTGTACAATTAAAACAATAATATCACACCACCGTCCCTTAAGAGTAATTAAAGAAAATCTTTGAGTAACAAATTCAACCCGTTTAATTGCTGGTAATATTCGTTTGTGGGCGAAAACCCTGTTCCTAACTGGTGATTTTTATTTCCTTCCCCGTAAAAGAACTTAAAATTTCCGGAATTCACAGCTGCATTTCCTTCCCACCTAACTTCCTGAACTCCTACTAGGTCAATTATGTATTTCTCTAATTCACTCGTTACGGATTTTAATGCGTAAAATATAAGGACTTCTAATATTTCAAGTTCCAAATCTCATGTCCATTTTCTTTTGCTGAGGTCGTGGCAAGTTATCAATCCCTGTCCGAGGCTTTTGTGAATATTTCTGAACAAGTGTTTATATATATATATATATATATATATATATATATATATATATATATATATATATATATATATATATATATATATATATATACAGGATAAGGTTGTTAGCCTTACCCAAACCCCCAAGCTGGAGGACCACTCCTAGTCGGCTGTCCGCGACTGCTTATTCAGTATATTCGCAGCTAACCTCTATATCTAGAGGCCTTCTCCTCGATCCGCAACCTGAGGACGCGCCATGCCGTGGTGACAGGAACCTACGTTACACGGATATATATATATATATATATATATATATATATATATATATATATATATATATATATATATATATATATATATATATATATATATAAAACAGGAAGTACTGAAAATTATCTTTTCCCACATTCTTTTCTTTCATGTAATGCACGTTGAGCGTTCGTAATGTATTCTGGGTCTCTGCAATGCATGTTGCGTGGTACCATGGGGTCAACAATCTCTGGCAACATGCATTCCTTAAAAAATCTTGACAATTTTGGAACCATTACATTGCTCCACAAATCTCCATTTCTCTCCACAACCTCAAGGTGCAATGGTGTGGCCTCATCAATATAGCCAACGAGGTAACACTTACTGATCTCTGAAATGTTTAACCGTCCTTGGATCTGGTAATAACAATCACTGTTCCGTTTTAGCCTCAAGCTACCCTCACCGGAGATCTCTAGGAACAAACCTTTCCTCCGTCTTATTTCTTCTTCCATATTTTTGCCTCTAAGGGAAGGAAGACATTTTACCTCCACTAGGGCATTCTCTTCTACAATGAAACCTGAAGAATACAAGAATAGGATAAAGGATTAAGCACAGATTCATACGAATTGTAAATCATGCATGTGTTACAAGCAGCACTTTCGCAGTTATAAAAATAGCTGATTGAACAAGTTTTGCGAACGTTTAATTTCTAATTACTAATTACTTACTTCCCCTAGTACAGTAGAACGGCTGAATAGGCTTTGATAAGAATATAAAGAGATGCCCATCCTCTCTAGGACATCCTCGCCCTCACACGATATTATAATCACCACAACCAAATATATCGGCAGTTTGGAGTTACCTCTGTCGTATCTTGCGGTTTTTCGTTGCCCTCCTCCTAACCCCCACTCCCACCCCCCACCAACACAAGTTTTGGAGCTATATGCATTGATATGAAGCGTAATCCCGTGAAGGAAGACGGACAGCGGTGAAAGAATTCGTTGCGCTGAACGAAAAGTTGTCTGACAAGCGAGTGCTTCCTGTCGAGCCACGGTGAGAGAGAAAATATTTTCTGGGCAACTTCAGGTATATTCGTATGCCATGAAAAGCGCCGAACATCATGAGTAGATGAGTTACTGATTCACAAATATGACGGCCACAAAAAGAAAGAAAAAAACTACCGCGAACCTAGTGTCGGTCGTGGTTTGTAGAGAACGGAAGGGGCATAACATTGTGTCTAACAACAAGCTTTCCAATATATTGTTTTGTATGAATATGTTAAATTAATGTTTGATATAGGAGGAAAAGTTAACTAGAAAACTTTATGTAAAGTCTATATTATTATGTAAAAGGTATCCATATTTGGTCTATACGGTATAATCTATAAGAGAAAAATGTACTGTTGCAAAATCAGGCAATAACTATCTATAACCTAAGTTCATGAAAAGAGTAAGGGAAAAGAAACAAAACCATTTAGATAGGAACTGGCCACAAGAGACATGTCACGTGGATAATGCATATATAAACCAGGGATCTCCACAAAGTGAGGCTCCTTCTGCCCTGGTCAGTAGTGCGTAGTAAAGCCAAGATGAGGTCCCTACTGCAAGTATGACTGTTTTTCTCTAGTGGCTGGCACGAATTAATCTGGAAATTTTCAGAAAGGAAATGAGGATGTTTTCACAAGCTTACCAGAAGTGTTACAACAGGAGAGCTAAGCTCTCAACCCTGTTCGCCACTGTCTTTTATACACAGTAGCTTCCCAGTTGCATCACGATTTTGGGTGGGCACCGTTCTAGACCATCTCGCTTTGGCAGAGCCAGGAATCGAACCTGGGACCCCACGACCAGCAGTCAGAAACGGTAACCACTAGATATATATGGTAAAGTATGTGATGTGCCCTCCCGAGGAAGATGCCTGAATTCAACACTGTTCCCACTACGTCTGGGAAAGTAGCTTACACGCATAAAGTATAAAAAATATGCATTAAGTAAACGCATAAAGTAAACAATATGAAATGCATTAATAGGAAAGACAAATCATGGACAATAAACGGCTCCAGTATTTGCAAAGGATTGTAAGATCAGATCAGGGCCGCTGCATGTTTATCATCATATAAAAATAATTGCAAGAAGTCAGAAAACTTACCATCAGGACTTGCTCCCAAGAAACCATGTTGGAGATCAATAATTAGTCCTCTTTTTTTCTATTGTCCATTCCTTTTCATATGCAAGCCTTTGAAGAACCACATCTTCGTTATTTTTGCCATATTCAATAGCTGTCGTCCAAATATTTTTTTTTGGTAAAGTATTTGCTTTACAAGTGCGTGGCATGGCGTACTATCTTTTCGCTTCATCACTTTTCCAAACATCGAGGCAGTGAGTAATAATAGACGTAGTAATGGATTACTTACTGTAAATGAAGAGAGTTTCCCTTCGCATACCGTATGAAGAGATGGCGGTGACATTGGTGGCTTCTCTGCATTTGGCCCATAGTCTTTGTTATTCTCCGGCTGTAACTCCAGTTTTCTTCTAACTCTCCGTGATGTGGATTTAGACTGCCGGTCTCTGTCTCTAGTGGCTTTTCTCTTCTTCATGAATTTTTGGAAGTACGTCCCAGGACTCTTTTTTGTTGCAGATTTCCATGGACTGTAATGCCACATGGCTTTTTTTTTTTTTTTTTTTGTAAGCTAGTCCAGCAATATAGCATCTACGTTGAAATGAACCTCTTTTTGTTAAATTCAATCTCTTTCCTGCATTGAACTTGCACAGTAAGCTCATAAACAGTTCGGCTCTATTAGTAGTTTCGTTTGGCACCAATCTATCAGCTTTGCGCACTAATTGCTGCACCGCTGCTATGATATGGTAATACAGACCAGATGCTTCGAGAACAGGCAACATATCAATGTCTTCTTTCTCATTTCTACAGAAATATTCTTTACATTTCTCGTGCCTTCCAAAAACATGCGATGGACCATTTTTTAAATCATCACGGAGTTCTTCAACAGTATGGTTATTTTTGGCGTTGTAGGTGATGGCTCCTCGAGCAGCTGCCGTTAAACGAGGAATTTTATTCCTCAAGATTGCTCTACTTTCAGGGGAAAAACTAATTTGAGAGCGAAGTTTGTGCAGGGTACTCGTGTAATTCCTGACACAATGATTGGCACACTCTACTTTGGTTACATAGCGCCCGTACGGAACTCTTTCAATAATTCTTGCATGAACACTTGAGTCCCCATCCGCAATGAATTTCTTATAACGAACGCCATGCATTTCTTCGCTCCTTTGGAAAGCTTCAACTATAATGTCAGCTTCCATTGACGAGGAAGATGAAGACCAATTTTTGTAGCATTTGTGATTGCTTGGCTGTTTTTTCTTAGATTCAGCTGAAGCGCACACTGAACAATATTTGTTCCTCACTCCAACAAATAACAGTTGCTTCGTCGCTTGTCCAACAACGCATGCCTGAAATATAAAAATTAGTTTTCCTATAGACCCTATATTGGAAATATTTTACAATATATAAAGCACAATATTACTCTTCATTACAATTTAACACAAATGTCTAAAAGAAGAAAAAAAAAGTATAAAGAACAGAATGTGTGCGGCTATATACATATTTCTTGTTTTAAAATTATGTGAAACATATTTCACCATTTTATTGGTTATAATACTCCTTTTAGCACAGAGCTACAGAAGACACATAATTCTTTTCAGGCTCGATAACATAGAATAGTTCGGCTTCGGTACTGTGGAGAAAAAAGAACTCAATATGAGAATAAGAAACTTTTCCAATTTTATCATAAAGACACAAAATGAAATGTCTATAAGTTAATAATAACAATCCTAAATTTAAATTTTAAAATTATTTATTTTGATTTTTTAATCTGCTCTTATACCTCCCCTCCATGGGCGCCCTAAGGGGGAAGGGGGGCACGGTCCTCCCCTGACTCACGGAAATGTATAATGCATAGATCGAGCATTGGGACCCGTGATTGCATTTTTCCCCATTCTACCAGCTCCAATTATACCCCTCCAGAAAATTTTCTTCGGGAGTCGTTGCTCCCCTCCCCTTGTAACAAAAAATAATCATATCGCAGATCCGCCCTCTCCCCTAACCTGATTACGTAATAACTCCTTTGCACGTACAAAAGTATTCTGTGACAGTCCTTGTATTAATCACATTTAATTTGTTCCTATACGAAGTTACTATCTTGATAGGATATAGTTCTCAAACAGATATCCGAGTCCGGTGTGAACACACCACTGTCTACATACGATATGTAAAACGTAGTGCTGTAATTTTACTACATAGCTATTCTCAGTAATATAATAAGCATATTATTATTATTAATTTTAATTATTATTATTATTATTAGTTTCTGAAAGAAACATAATTCTACTCTGCTTTTCTTGTGTAGAAAATATATAAACTATTAAGTAAACATCCTTACCTCATATTAAAACTATCTTCCTGTTGAAAACTTCTAGAAGAGCTCGTAGGTTCTTCACCGATGTCTTGGTCTGTCCGAAGGCTATTGTCTCCCTGTAGTGGAGTATCTTCCAAATTCTCTGTAACGGCATTTACCGGTACATTATCACATTCAAGTTTTCGTAGTTTCCACGCTAGACGACGTGCTTTAAATTGCTTATTTCTTTTTCTCGTTTTTGACAGTAGTCGTTTCTTTCTAGCCATTATCACGGATAGAAAATCACGCACCACCTTCACAATAGAAAAGAGCAGCAAGTGGTTAGTAACACTGATGCTTTCTACGCTTATGGACGAAGTATGGCTACAGTTCACATGGCGGCGCCACCGTACGACGGGAAATTCAAAATTATCGAATGTTGTAATAAATTCCTACTTTTCTCGAAATACGTACAATTTTAAAAGTAAATAATTACTGCAAAAGAAAGGACAACACTCAGGCTATAGAACTATATATATTAATCCATAAACATATTCACTATCTTAATGTAACGAAAGTGAAAAAAGAGTGTTACTTTGGAGCGCGTTGTTTTGCAAAGAATTGTTACAATTGAGTTGCGCACTTCTTCAAAGAAAGTCACATAAAAGTTAAGTAAACAAGAACAAAACTTTGTAAAGTTATTAGATCTCTTAGAGAAAGTGTAGGGAGTAATATATTTTAGTTTCACTGTTCTTGCTTTATTAATTTAGTGGAAAAGTAGGAATAGCTTATCGTTAATTAATGGTTAATTATGTCATAATTAATTAATTAATCTTCGGAAAAAATATTTAGGAACGATATAAATATCATCATTATCAGTCTTCCAATAAAAATCAGAAATATTTTTCCATTATTTTACGAAAATCTTGAACGTCGTGTATGCCCTTAAAAAAGTGACTGACTTCGCAATGCTTCAATGTTAGAGAAGTCTTCAAGATACACGTTTTCAGCTGGCTCAAGGCCAAGGTGGTGGATTTCTACACATCTATGTATAAAAGATTATGCCACTCTACTAAAGAAAGAATAGAGATTAATGGTGGTAATGTGTAGAAAGCAGGTATGATAGGTATTTGTGTAAAATAGACAATAATTTTATTTATATTGTCCTTTTTGCAATATCCAAACAAGCCTTTATGATATGCTTATTTACTTCTGACATCGTCAATTGGTCGCTATTTACTCAAAGAAATACGACATTCGTAATGCTTAAGTACTAAGCTGACTTTGAACATGGCACGTGAAGTTCAAAAACCACCATTTTCAGATGGCACTTAAATGGTTACTATTTGTTTTAGATTATTAGTGTGAGAAAGCAATATGGTTGTATTCGTTTCTATTTTTGGGGTATTCATAAAATATAATTTCTATCAGAATATATCTGTGTTTCGAGAAAATTTTTAATTCACTACCAAGTAGAAATGACAATAACTTTATTAGCATTAATTAATTCTAATATAATATACATGTATATTATATCATGCGTATGTGTGATTAGTTACAATTCCATGGAATATACGACTTCCCATTGAGAGGTATGGAGTTCATTTTTGCCGCTCCTCTGTCCTATCTGGAAACTTGTCTAATTGATGTGTCTGTCACTTGCGAGGTATCAGATGAACATGTTCGCTCCATTCCACTGGAATCAAGAAGGTGTAGATTTCCTGATGAGAACGAGAATACTTGGATTTCTGATCATTACAGCTATTCTGCTTGTTTGTGGCAGTGCCTTATAGAAAGAAGCATGCAACTATGTAACTGCAGCTCAGTAATTGTGGGACATAACAAAGGTAAAAATTTAATATGAAAGAATAATAAACTAGTTATAGAATAAAGACTTATATATATATATATATATATATATATATATATATATATATATATATATATATAAATGGTTAGATATTGGGATATATACAAGGTGTTTCAGATAAAACGTCCAGTGCTTATAAATCCGAAACGACTGAGAATAAAAATATGAAACAAAAACTGAGATAGAAAAATGTCATAGGGCGCATCACATAGTGTTGTTGTGGTGACCCTCAGGGCCCTCCTTCAAGGGGGCCTAGGGACCAACTTCAAATTTTCAAATAGGAACACGTATTGAATCATACCTCATTCAATAGTACTTGAGAAACGAAACAACTTTTGTAGGAAACAATTTTCGATTTGGGCTACCGTTTTCAAAATGGCCGCAAAAAGTGGGTCTGTATCAGATAAAACGTCCAGTGCTTATAGGCCTAAATCAGAAACGGCTGAGAATAGAGAGATGAAACAAAAACTGAGATAGAAAAATGTAACTGTGTGGAAGTTACTACATGAACCAGGAATTGCATCTCTACCATCTACAAAGAGTGCAAATAGTGAGTGCAGCTGATTTCGAATGTCGTGTCATATTTTGTGTGTGGCTTGTGAAGCACTGTGTGGTCAATCGTCAGTCTCATGCCTCGATATTGTTCACCGATAAAGCCTGTTTTACCAGAGACGGCGTGTTTAATAGTCGTGATTGTCACGTGTGGGCCGCCGGAAACACTCACGCAAAAATTGTACTTAGCCATCCAGAGACATTTGTAGTTAACGTGCGGGCAGACATCGTTGGTGACTACTTACTAGACCCTGTCTTCTTCCTCGACACTTAACTGCACCAATCTGCAACATGTGCTTCAGTAGTAAAAAGACAAATAATTCTACGAGTACCGTTATGTTTTATAAATAATTTAGAAACTCATGTCCTCCTTTAATGTTTGCGTTGGCAGAGGGGGCGTGTATGTCATTAGGGTTTGATGACATGTTTACGTGTGTTTGGAAAGTTCCTATGTTTGTTTTTTAGTTGTGATGACATGTATGTATTGTTGGAAATGTCGTGTCCTCTTTTTCGAGGTTGTATACTGGATATTTTTTAAAAATAATAATGGAAATTTGAATTAAATCTGTTGATATGATTAAATTAATAATTTGTAGTAGTGATTAAATTAATAATAATAATATTGAATATATTACTCGAACAATATGTGAGAGAATAAAAGATATTCTCCTAATAAATTTTGTTTGCTGTGCAAACTCATTATTTATTTAACCTTTCGTAATAAATTACTCGAACAATATGAGAGAATAAAAGATATTCTCCTAATAAATTGGTTTTTATATTGCTTCGCTTTACAAAGAAAGCTCTTAAAAGTATATAGAAAGTGGGAACTTGCAAATTATTTATATTCTCCTAATAAATTAGTCGTAGCAATTTATTTGATCGCTTGCTAAGTAAGCTGAGAACATTTGCAGTGTCAACTTACAAATAATTTCGAAAATATTTTAAAATAAGAAGCTGAGAACACTTGCAGTGTGAACCTACAAATAATTTCGAAAGTATTTTAAAATAAGAAGTTGAGAACACTTACAGTGTGTAAAAGTTTATGTGATACGTACTGGGATCGAACCCGGGACCCCCAAGCTCCGGAGATGAACGCTGTATTGTACTGAGAATAAATCCGGGACCCTTAGCACCAGAGGTGAACGCTGTATTGTACTGAGAATAAACCCGGAACCCTTAGCACCAGAGGTAAACGCTGTATTGTACTGAGAATAAACCCGGGACCCTTAGCACCAGGGGTGAACGCTGTATTGTACTGAGAATGAACCTGGAACTCTTAGCACCAGGACCCCAAGCTCCGGAGGTGAACGCTGTATGAGAGAATCATTGCAATCCTCATATGTAAATTGGTGAGAAAAAATATGGGAGATAGGAAGTGTGTGTGTATGATTTGAATAGTTTATTTATTTATTTATTTTGTTAATATTCATCGTTTTATTGATTTGTTTATTCCTTATAGCTAACTCCGTGTTTATAGCCATGTTTTGAGTTTGAAATACGGAGTGACTGAATTGTTCTTCCGTCTCTCACAGAACGCGATCTTAGAATGAACAGAGTTTTATTTTTGTAAATGGCATCACTTCCGGGTATACGTGTTTTCCCTTTGCTTACGTTAGAACTTTGACTGGTGACATACATAGAGTGTCAATGCACTTTTTAATTTTATTTCCGCTTGTCAATATGTACTGAAATATCCTTAGACGCTTTCCCCTTGCCCGTGAGAAGTCTGACTGGCGACATACTGAAATATTTTTCCATTAACTATGATTGTCACTGCGATACTTATCTGCAGTGATGAAGAAGACAGATAGAAATTTAATGTTTCTTCCCTTTTACAAGATGTTTTGGACAAACACGTAAATGTATTTTTGTGGCAATATCTGATTTCGGCAATGTGAAAGTTTTACATGTAAGAATTTTCTTAATTAGTTGAGAACCGTTCATCCCTACAGGGGCCAATGTCGATACCCTGTCCTAAATGAGGAAAAAAATGGTAGTTTTTCCTTGAAAGGTCATTTCCTGTTGAGATTTCTCCAGCAATTGATGAACTTGTAAATAAGAAATTTTTAGATTTCCTGGTGGAACACTGAATAAACGATGTTAGCGGACATGATGACTTTATTTATAATTAATGAAAACTGTTTGAAAACCTGATGAAAAGATGATGCTTGGGGGAGGGACACATTGAAATCCTTATAAATACTATTGAAATAAAAGTTTATTATTATTGTTCTTTACATACTGTCATAGTGCGTATTGAAAAACTTTATTCTTGTGTTTTTATTGAAGTTTTTTCGTTGCTGATTCTAACAGAACGAACTTTGATTTTTTAAGGTGAGAACTTTTTAAATGCTAAATTGACTTGTATTATTCACTTAATTATAATGGAAGTTTTTTGAATAATTATTGGTAAACTACACGAGCTGCGTTTGAGAAATTAAACTTGGGATTAATTACATTGTCGGGAAATAAACCTACGACCATTTTGTAATTATGACAAGAGTTATTATTATTATTATTATTAGTAGTAGTAGTATTATTATTATTATTATTATGAATATACGGCTATGTTTCCCTTAAGAACCGCCATTATGATTTAGCAAGGGCTAAAGACGGGCCATTTACTTGTAGAGTTTTATTTGCTTAATTATACTGTGCTTAATTACAATATGTTTGATTCATTTGTTACGATATTTTAACTGTTACATCGATTGTGTACTGAAACATGATCACTTTAAAATCAGTTATACCTAATATATATATGTACGTTGTACAGATGTGAAGAACTGCACTAGGATGTAATTTAGAATTCTGCCGATAGATGTCATAGAAGTACGCTTTGGTAAAATAGCTGATAATCTTTTAGGAACGCAAATGTTTGAACTAAGACTAGTATTTCCAGAAAGAAAGAAAGAAAGAAAGAAAGCTCCAGTTTGGGGGTGGGGGGAGGGAGCACTTTTCCCCACATTATAATTTAAATTTTCGTGTTTTAATAGTAAATATTACTGAATGTTAGTTATTTGCGTGGGCGGTAGCCACATAGCGCATACAATAGCTTTAATGTTAAGAAAGAAAGAGAAAGGATGGATGAAAATTTTTACGGATCCCCTAAATACATTGGTTATTGAACACTGTCTTTTGATTTTGAAAACTTGTTGTGTATTCTCGAAGCAAAAGGCAATGATGGCCCTCCAACTAACTGGCTTTTGCATGTCAGATAGATTGCCTATATTTTAACAGTATTATATTATAGCAAAAGGAAATTACGTACGATTATTGTAGCACGTACCTATAACTAGCGGGGGCCCTTCCACCCTTAGTTACGGACTACCTTAGATTTTAACAGTATTATAGCAAAAAGAGAATTATGTACGACTATTCGTAGTATATTTCTACAAGTAACGGGGGCCCTTCCACCCTTAGTTACGGGATCACTTAGATTTTAACAGTATTGTATTCCAATGAAGCGAATTGAAATGATGTATGGGTATTCCTAACATGTTTTTACAATTGTGCGGCTTTTGCCTCTCAGATAGATTGCCTAGATTTTAACAGTATTATATTATAGCAAAAGTAAATTACGTACGACTATTGTAGCACGTACCTATAACTAGCGGGAGGCCCTTCCACTCTTAGTTACGGACTACCTTAGATTTTAACAGTATTATAGCAAAAAGAGAATTATGTACGACTATTCGTAGTATATTTCTACAAGTAACGGGGGCCCTTTCCCCTTAGTTACGGGATCAATTAGATTTTAACAGTATTGTATTACAATGAAGCGAATTGAAATGATGTATGGGTGTTCCTAACATGTTTTTACAATTGTGCGGCTTTTGCCTCCCAGATAGACCACCATAGATTTTAACAGTATTGTATTATAGCAAAAGGAAATTATGTATGGCTATTTCTACCATGTTTTTACCAAGTGAGGGCATGTTTCCCATTAGTTAGTTAGTCCCTACAATTGCGGGTTTTTTGAATAGGTAATAACATGATGATAATTATGTTCAACTGAAGGGACATATGTGTTGGTGGGTCCCCTTAGGGATTTGTAATATAATGAACGTTTGGTGGTTTACTGATAGAAGAATCAACTATGCCATCACAAACTATGTTTTATTAACAGAATACAATTGCGAGAAGGAATCATGCCTTTTATTTAATGCTATT
The DNA here is from genome assembly GCF_964235325.1 of Thermobia domestica. NCBI lineage: Eukaryota > Metazoa > Arthropoda > Insecta > Zygentoma > Lepismatidae > Thermobia > Thermobia domestica. The sequence goes on along the minus strand of NC_137455.1, from coordinate 334,842,242 downwards.
AGTAGTATTTAATGGATAAAAAGAAATATATGTCATACTTTACCTTTAAAATATAAATATATATTCAGGACTAATAACGAAATACGTCAACACGACACACGGGAGTAAACTATACTAAGGTTAATTTAAAATTCTGCCGCTAGGTGTCACTGTTAGTGGTGGGGGGAGAACACTTGATAGAACATGATATAACATGTATTTGATGTGTACGCTTATCATTTTTTCTTACGTCGGCGTGCGTTAAAGATCACAGAGAAAGCTTTCCTGATTATTAAACCTGTTTTAATAGTATTAAATAAAGTATACTGGATTATCACTATATTTATTGAGGCCTGTTTTATTACAGACATTGAAGCTTGCTAATCGTTGTGGTGCTAGCAATTACATTAAAAGTACCGACCAACGCAGTCGAGATTTCTTCTTCTTTTTTGTGGATTGTGAACGGAGAACTAAGCCTTGAAAGGTATGTATTTCTTATGATTATTATGATTTTTTTAAAAAAAAGAAAGAAATTATATACCTTTTAATTGTACTTGACTTGTATTTAACCAATATTAATGAACAAAGAGAGACTCTCTCTCTCTGTGTGTGTGTGTGTGTGTGTGTGTGTGTGTGTGTGTGGATATTTTTAATAGAATAGTTTACAATTCAATATAAGTGAATATATTTACTGATTTTTCATAAAGTAACTTGATTGATTTCTATTTACATATTAATAATTAACTAAAGATGATTAATTTTTTCTTTTATATGATATTATCATGTGAGCGTTGCTTAAAAGAAGTATTTATTTGATCTTTTTTATTAAAGTGGAGTTGATTACACAAAATAGTTTTTCTTTGTTTTATTTTTTAGATGGATTTCTTCTGCCCGGCTGAAGAATTAAATATGATTGATGAAATCTACCTGGGAGAGGTCTTGCGCGGTCTCAACGAGTACCCTAGGGTTTTTAGTACGTGGAAAGCCATTATGGAATTAAACAGACTTGGCCATAGGGGATCGGTGAGATGCGAAGCCATATTGCGGACCCTTCGTGTCTTTGAAGATAATGATACACTACTTCTCCACCACTGTGTAAGCAGTGCTGACGTACTGGATTTGTTTGTGTACGGTTTTTTTCGTACTAAAGAATCGTATGAATTGGCTCTAGATAAAGTTATGTATTTATTAGCTTGTGGGGAAGGTCAGGGAGATAGGATAAATGATACAGAGTTATCTGAGTTTTTTGATTTTGGCTCGCGATTTGTTTTGGAACCATGCTTAATCCCATCTGAAAATAATAATGCCATAGTCATGACCCCTCAAGAAACTCATAACTTGAGTCCTAATAATTTATATTTGTTAACGAATGAAGATTTAGCTTTTCTAAATGATAAAGAGGATGGGATTGGCAATCTAAATTCCGATGAAATAACAATTGAAGAAGAAATGAGGAGATTGGTTGAAAATGAGGACAATGCTGTGGTTATACCCACGCAACAGGTCCAGGGAAAAAATCCTGTATACAATCCAGCTCAATATTGTGTACAGGATAATCATGACTATGGGAACCAATTGATTTTTTCTTCTCAGCCTGGACCGTCATCTGCTAGTGTCCCACCAATGGTTGGACATGGCAACATAAATAAGAATAGTAGAAGTAGTACTACTGGTAGTCATAATAGTGGTAATACAAGTGGTAGTAGTAGTGATAATAATAATAATGGCGGGGATAATCAAAGAAATAGTAATTTCGAAGTTGTAAGACAAAGCAGACAAAGGTTTGGTAAGTTTCATCTTACGGGCCATGAAATTGTCGTCAGATCTGTGGGTGATGAAAGGAATATTAATAACCCAGAGGCCTATATCGAAAGTTTAATCGATTTTGCGTTGGAACATGTGATCTCCAATGCACGCCCCATGGACTACATTGGTTTATACGTTGAAAGTAGTAATAGTACTAATAACAAACCAGTGTATGTGCCGTTTAGAAGAAAGGACAATTTCACTGCTAGAACAGTCCTCACTTCAATCGAACGAGTACTAAATTCGAATGAAGTGTTCCTTTTAGGGGAAGAAGTATTGTTTCGATTCCATATAGCTGAGAATTTGCACGGACAAGGAAGACCTAATGCAATGAGTGCTGTCCAAAAATATTGCAAATACCAAGATTACTTGGAAAAGCGATTAATTCGCATTGAAAATAAAAATATGTACTGCCTCCCCATGGCCATAATATATGGAATAACAAAGCATACGTCAAGTAGTAAAGTTTTATATAATTTAAAAGCAAGAGATTATAATAAATGGCTTTTTAAAGCAGAAGTTCTCTGCGAGATGGCAGGAGTTAACGTTCAAAGTAAGCAAGGTTGTGACTTTTCCGATTTGGACCTCTTTCAAGCATATTTGAAAGGGGAGTATCAAATCGTGGTTTATGAGGAGATTGAAAAGAATAATCGGGAATATATAGTACGTTACCCGGAAGAACATGCAGAAAATAAGATTTTTATCCTGTATCAAAGAGGTAACACTATTGGTCATTTCGAACCCATTCGTAATATTACAAGTTTTCTTAGCAAACGGAAGTATTGTTATTATTGTTTGGAAGGTTATGATGAAAGATATCTGGCACACAAGTGTAAAACTCGTACTTTTTGCGAACATACTCACGAACTTGACTATACTGCAAACAGAATTAAATGTAATGCATGCAATAGAGAGTTTGCTGAGGGTACATGTTTTAACAACCATGTGGCACGTAATAAAGCGGCTAAATCCGTATGTGATAATGCAAAGCTCTGCATCGATTGTGGTATCATCTTTGATAAGAGGGGGCGAAAATCTGAACACATGTGTGGTGAACATTTTTGTTCAACATGCTTTGCATATGTTGATACAAATCATACATGTTTTGTTCAGAGATAGCAACCTGTTCATACGAAAAGGTTTATGTACATCACCTATGATGTAGAGACGATGTTGAAGGCACCGAATGAGCGCGGTGAAAGGGAACATGAAGTTGTACTGGTGTGTTGTCATCATGTATGTCACGTCTGTATAAGGAAAGGTATCGATGAGCCTTGTAAAACGTGCGGTGACAATATTGGAAATCGTTCGTTTTCTTTTAAGACAATGACGAATTTTATTAACCACGTGTTAGTAGAACGTCCTGTCTTTCAGAAGATCGTGGCGATCGCTCATAACGGCTCCAGATACGATGGCCTCTTCTGTCTTAGAACTCTAATAGAAGACCAGCATATTGTACCTAGTGTTCTTATCCAGGGTCAAAAGATTTTTAATATTAACATAGGTAACCGTATCTTTTTTCGCGACTCTTTCCTTTATATTGGTGTGAAATTATCTAAATTACCGAAAACGTTAGGCCTTAGTGAAAATTTAAAGAAGGGAGATTTCCCATATTTGTTTACTACTGAAGAGAATCAAAATTATGTCGGTCCCTACCCTCCGCTTGAGTACTATGACCCTGAGGGGCGAAACACAGAAGAAAGAAAACAACTGAAAGCCTGGCACCAAGAACGTGCGGAAAGTGGCGAAGAGTTTAACCTGCAGAAGGATATGCTGGCTTATTGTGAAAATGATGTTAGAATTCTAACAGAAGCGGTCATTAAGTTTAGCGATATTATTGAAGAGAAAACGGAGGGTTTGCAATCTTTCATAACATCATCAACCATTGCAAGTCTTGCAATGCGTACATATCGTACCTTGCACTTACCGAAAAATACTATTCCTATCATTCCCGCGTTGGGATTTCATCATAAGACCAAGTATAGTACAAAAGCTATGCAATGGCTTATGTATATGGAAGACCAATTAGGGATAGAAATCCAGCATGCTAGGAGAGGTGGGGAAAAGTATATTGGTAGGTACAAGGTCGATGAATGGCACGAAGGACTCAACGCTGCCTTCGACTTTTATGGATGTTACTTCCATGCCTGTCGCCTTTGTTTTCCCTTTAACCGTGACGCGGTTTTGCACGATGCACAAGACTCGTACAATACGATGGAGAAACGATATGAGCAAACCATGCGCCGCCGTAAGTACCTGAAAAGTATAGGTGTAAACCTATATGAAATATGGGAATGTTCTTGGGATAATAAGTTAAAGACGGACAAGAAAGTGCAAAAGTTTGTTCAAGAATGTTGTACTAATCTACCTGATTTTCTTACTCCTAAGAACTGTTACAACGGTGGTCGTACGGAGATCTTTCGTTCTTACGTCAATTGTACGAGTGATGAGCGTATTTCTTATGCCGATGTAACTAGTCTTTACCCATGGGTAATGGCGCGTAAACCTATGACGGTTAAATCACCTAAGATTTACACGGGACCGGACTTTCCAGATGTGGAAAGTATTCACGGTGTAGTTAAATGCATAATCGTCCCTGCAAAGTACCTCTATTTTCCGATCTTACCATACGTTGCGGGAGATCGATTACTTTTCGGCCTTTGCCGCACATATATGGAAGAAGAAAACACTACCACTAATGAATGTACCCATAGTGACGCTGAGTGTGCTCTCACAGGAACATTTTGCAATCCAGAGTTACACCTTGCTCTTAAAAAAGGTTACAAAATAATCGATATACATGAGATATGGAAATTTGAACTCTTAGATCCTAAAGAGGGGAATTCAGGTGGGCTGTTCGGGACCTATGTGAATTCCTTCCTTCAGATGAAGCAGGAAGCCTCTGGTTTTCCTGCTTACTGTACCACTGAAGAAGACAAACATAAATATATCGATGAATATTATGTCCATAAAGGCATACGATTAAATTATGATAATATTAGGCATACGATTAAATTATGATTGAGGTAATGTGCGAAACTATACCTCAATTCATTGTATGGAAAGTGGGGGCAACGCACAGACATGTCACAGAGTATAATCGTTAGTGATGAGGTCACATTTCTTAGGTATTTAACTATGGCAAGGTATGAGATTCAAAGTGTGGTACCAATTGATGATGACCATCTCATTCTCACATACAGAGACATTGAAAACGAAAACGTTCCGTTAGCGTTTTCCAATGTGATACTAGCCGCATTTATTACTTCGTGGGCTAGACTTAGACTTTACGAACTACTGACGACTGTAGGACCTGACATAGTAATCTACTGTGACACTGACAGTATCACGTACCTACAGAAAAAATATGAGGAACCCTTGTTACCACTCGGAAACTATTTGGGTGATCTTACAAATGAAATTCCTGAAGGTTGGGAGTTTACAACCTTTATAGGTCTTGGCTGTAAAAACTACGCCATGCGGCTAACAAACGCCCAAGGGGATGTTCGCGATATATTCAAAATTAGGGGGATAACACTAAATGATAGAACCTCTCAAAAAATTAACTTTGAGAGTTTCTATAAATTAGTGTCTGCACAATTAGAGTCCACAGTAATAGAAAACCCAAATAGCATCGTTCGTAGACCTGGGTTCCGTATCTTTAGCTGTAGAGAGACAAAGACACACCGTGAGGTCAACAAAAAACGAAAACGTATTGACGAACCTGACATAACTGACGATGAACAAATACAAAAACGTGCAAGTGTACCTTACGGTTATAGACCCACGAATGAGTGAATGTGAGTTGTATGAATGTCTCTTTTTTTAAACCGGCTCGTATGCACAGCATAATCGTTCTTAAAATCGATTGTAAAATATTTATTTTTTAATTTATTTCTAATTTATTTTAATTTATTCATAATTTATTTTTTCATTTCATTTCAAGCTTTAATTTTATATCCCAGTGATTTTTTAATGGTTCGTATGTCAGAGCAGCTACGCTTGATCATTTTATTTGTTCGTTTGCTGTGCAAACAATATATAAACTAGTCATTTTAAGCTTTACTCTTATATCCCAGTGATTTTTTATTCATTTCGTTTGCTGTGCAAACAATATATAAACTAGTCATTTTAAGCTTTAATCTTATATCCCAGTGATTTTTTATTCATTTCGTTTGCTGTGCAAACAATATATATAAACTAGTCATATCAAGCTTTAATTTTATCTTTTATTCCCTCACATGTTCGAAAAATATGTCAATGTATCAGTGTGAGTGTGTATATAAAGCAGAGTCTCTATTGTATGCATTCATTTGATTACAAGATGTTAAAGTTTCAACATCCCTCTACTATTTTAATTGCTGGTCCTTCAAGGGCTGGTAAAACTTGTTTTGTAAATCGTTTACTTAAAGAATGTGATCAAATATTTAGTATAAAATTTAATGATATTGTTTGGTGTTATGGTGCAGTAATACCAAAATTAGATGCAAATGCAAAAATACGTTTTGTAGAGGGAGTACCTGACATGAATAATTTTGAACGTTATATTAGTTTAAATGCACATTATATTATAGTATTTTAAAATCCACGTGATAAATTACAAATACAATATTTAGCAAGGCAAATTATGCCTCGGTATAGTAAAGAAGTCGTGAGTGTGTTCGAAAAAGTAACACGGGACCCTCACACTTATTTATTATTTGACTTGACAAAAAACAAACGATGCATTGCGAATACGTACAAATATTTTTCCGAATGAAATCATGCATGTGTACGCTAACGTAAAAGACATGCATACAGAAATTTTTGTTTAGTCTGCATCAAGATGTTGAAGGTGAAACAACACTACAGCACGCTCCGTGCTCTGTGGAAATGCAAAAATGCAAAACGAAAACAAATTTTACAAAATGCTTCAGGCGATTTAATAAGAACAATATCTCAAGTAGCTAAAAACACAATAAAAGGAAACATTCCCTTAAATTCTCGTCAGAAGCAACGTTTACGTAGACATAAAAAGATCTTACGTGCTCTATCTCAGCAGCGTACTGCATTGAATAAAAAGAAGAACTTGTTACTACTGGAATGGGCTGTTGCTGTACAAAAAGGTGGTGCGCTTTTACCGTTAATCTTGGGACCACTTCTTGCAGCAGCAGGAAGTAGTATTTTCAGTCGTTAGATATGTCAGAATTACGTAAAATGATTTTAGTTCCTGAAAATGCTGTACATGAAATTCAATCAAATCTTAAATCCATAGATTCACATCAGTCACGTTTAGATGAAGAAATGAATAATATCTTAAAACGTCGTGATCTTAGTGTACAACAAAAGTGGAAATTATATCAACAAGCTTTGCATCGTTATTTACGGTATACATCTTCTTCTTCACATAAGCCTATTACTTTACCTATCATTCAAGAAGAAGAAGAAGAAAAATTATCATCAAGTTCCAAACAAGATAGCAATACTTCTATTTTACCATTTCTATCAGACATTTTACAATCAGTACCAAAAACACTTCGTAGGAAAACAGATCTATTATTAAAACAGTTGACAAGTTCTGATAAAGGGGCAACGGTGGCTCAGTTGTAGAGCGTTCACCTCTGGTGCATGGGGTCCCGGGTTCAAACCCTGCTCCCGCCAAGTGAACTTTGTGGTGGACAAACACCGTGTGCGTGGGTTTTCTCGGGGTTCTCCCGTTTCCTCCCACTTTCTTCATTCCACCATTTCATTCATTTCTCATAATCACCGTCTCCTTTAGCCTAACCGGCATAAGCGTGGGACGTAAAACTCACAGATTTCATTTCATTTCATTTCATTTCAAGTTCTGATAAAATTCAGTGGGATAAGTCTGGCATTGTACGTATTCAAGGAAAAACAATACCAGGTTCAAATATTATAGATTTAGTAAATGATGTTGTTCGTACAAGAAAATATTCAAGAAATCCTTTAGGTATTCATGAATTTAAAAATTTATTAGAAGATCTTAATGTTCCTAAAAAATTTATTGGCACACCTATTAGCACACCAGCATCAAAAGTGAATAGTAGTAGTAGTAGACAACGTATTCGTAAAGTAAGAAAATCTACTAGTCCTGCAGTAGTTGCTAATTTATTTAAACAGTGGAAGGAATATAGTATGTAAAAAATGACAATATTATCAAAAATATATTATGATTATTCAAATCCTGATTCTTTATCAAGTATACAAACATTACAACGCAAAACAAAGTTATCTAAAACGAAAATTAAAAATTGGTTAGCTTCTCAAGATGCTTATACATTACATGCACGAGTTCGTAAAGTTTTTGAACGTAAAAAGTATTATGTTAGTGCCCCAAATGAAACATTACAAATGGATTTAGCAGATATGCAAAATATTGCAAAGTATAATAATAATTATAAATATATATTATGTTGTATTGATATTTTTTCACGTTATGCATATTGTGTTCCGTTAAAAACAAAGGAAGGTCCTGAAATGGTAAAAGCAATAACAAAAATTTTTAAAAATTTCAAGTTACCCGTGTTTAACGTACAAACAGATTTAGGCGGTGAATTTTATAATCGTCAGGTAAAACTATTGTTTAAAGAATATGAAATTAATCATTATAGTGTTCTTTCTGAAATTAAATGCGCGTTAGCAGAACGTTTTATACGTACATTAAAAGAAAGATTATATCGTTATTTTACTGCAAAGAATACTTATCGTTATATTAATGTATTAGATCAAATTGTAAAAAATTATAATCATTCATACCATTCAAGTATTAAAATGGCACCTGCACAAGTAAATGATTCCAATGTGAATCAAGTGTGGGAAACATTATACGGAAATAAAAATAAGAAAAAGAATATAACATGTAAATTTAGTCCGGGTGATTATGTACGTGTTAGTAAGTATAAACATGTATTAGAAAAAGGATATTTACCTAAATGGTCACAAGAAATATTTATTGTTGACAAATGTATTAAGTCAGATCCTGTCACTTACAAATTAAAAGATTGGAACGGTGAAGAAATTAAAGGAATATTTTATGCACAAGAATTACAAAAAGTAATTATAAATTCAAAGAAAACATATCTCATTGAAAAAGTATTAAAACGTAAAAAAGGGTGGATGTATGTAAAATGGTTAGGATATCCATCAACTTTGAATTCGTGGATTAGATCAGATTCTATTCAGTCTGCAAAATGAATTCGAACTTTACACACGACTTTTACGTTACTCTTTCTTCAAATGCAAGTAGCAATCTTTTTGATAATAATACATCATCATCATTTCGAGTTAAATTGGCAGAACCTATTGATTTAAGTGATGGGGAATGGGCTGTTGCATTAACACAAATTAATATTCCGTGGAGTTTTTACAATGTTGGTGAAAATGAAAAAATTATAATTACTAGTGTTATCGATGATAAAGTTGAACGCTACCATGTTCCAATAACACCTGGATATTATTCATCAATTGAATCGATTCTACAATTAATTCCTGAAAATGTTCGTATGTTACACTATTTACAAAATAAAAATCAAGTTATTAAACATTCTTTAAAATTAGAAGATCAATGTATGATTGGTGTTACACCAGGATTACAACAGACTTTTGGATTTATAATTGAAAATACGCTTGATGTTAAAAATGTTATATACACAACAGTTAAAAATGTTGATTTAATATTAGCACGTGGAAAATTTCCATGTGATTTAGATTATAATATTCCCAATACAATTAATGTTTGCATTGATATTGTAAAACAACAACAAAATATAGGTCCATTAGTTCGAACACTTAGTGTATATAATGTACAACACGGTCATGTAAAATCTTTTGTGTTTCACACACCACATTATGTTAAAGTTGAAAAGAAATATTTTGATACAATAGAAGTAAACTTAAAAGATGAACACGGGTTAAAATTACCATTTCGTTTTGGAACTTCAAACCTAACACTTCACTTTAAACGAAAATGATTTCTGAAAGTATTGATGATAGTTTTTACATTACATTAGTTTCAAATGCTAGTGCAGATGTATATCCCACAAATAGTCCAACACATTTTATTAATCAATTAAAAAATAATATTCGTTTATCAGAATCCGATTGGTATGTAGGTTAAGTGAAGTACATATTCCATTAACATGTTATAATGTTACCGCGGGTGAAAACGTTATATGGTACAAATTTAAAAATGCAGAACCTATGAAAAGTAAAATTCTTGTTGGATATTATCCATCCATTCATCATTTACTAGAAGAATTAAACGCAATATCGAGTTTTATAAGATTTAGTTTTTCAAATGTTGTACATGTTGAATGTGATGAACATGTAGAATCAGTTACATTGCCGCCTACATTAGCTTTACAATTAGGTTTTTCTGAAAAATCAGATCTTGTAAAAGAATCTCACGGATTCAAACAACCATACATAGATATCGGATATCCACATCAAATTTTTATTTATACAGATATTATACAATATCAATTTTTAGGTGATACAAAAGCCCCATTATTACGTATAGCAACAATCTCTGATATTAAATATGGAAAAGTTCAAACAATTACATTTGAAGATATTCATTATATGCCACTTGCAAAATTTTGTTTTAATACAATTGAAATACTATTAAAAGATCATGCAGGGCGAAATTTGCCATTTCGTTCTGGGACACTGACCGTAACACTACATTTTAAACGCCCTCCGGCATCTTCTAAATAATAATAATAATAATAATAATAATAATAATAATAATAATAATAATAATAATAATAATAATAATAATAATAATAATAATAATAATAATAATAATAATAATAATAATGTAACAATGAGAGCAAGATTTGTTACTTATCATCGTGGGCGCGGAATACCATATTTTTCAGGACCTGTATATCAAAGGGGACATGGTATAGGTAGTTTGTTTAAAGGATTATTTCGTTTTGCTTTACCATTTCTTAAACAAGGTGCAAAAACTGTAGGATGTCAAGCATTACAAACCGGTATGCAAGTTGCGGGTGATGTATTAGAAAATCGACCATTTAAAGAATCGGTCCGTGCACGTGTAAAAGAAGCTGGTAATAGTTTAAAGACAAAAGCAATTAATAAAGTTGGGCAGTTGATAACTGGTAACGGCAAGAGACGGTCACGCAAGAGGAAAGCTCCTGCAATTGTAAAGTTTGGACCACCAACAAAACGTAAACATATATAGGACATCTTTTCATAATGGCGTTCCTAAATTCAAATAGTTTTGAATGTTGTACCAATGAATTTGATTTCTTTTCTATACCAATGACACAAACAGCTATTGAAGCAACTACAAATGCTGAATATCGTCCTATTTCCACATTAACCTCAGAAGGACCTATTGAATTTTTTATTCCGGGAGAAACAGGTGAATTTATTCATCCTGCATATCTATATCTTTATGTACGTTGTAAAATTACTAAAGCTGATGGTACAACTTTAGCTAATGATGATGTTGTCGCACCCGTAAATAATTTCTTACATTCTTTATTTAGTCAAATTGATATTTCGTTAAATGAAAATAAATTAGTTCTTCATCAGGATCTTATCCTTATCGTGCATACATTGAAACATTATTAAATTATTCTCATTATGCTTCTCAAACACATTTAGCATGTGCCATGTGGCATAAAGATACTGCAAAAAATTTTAATAAATTAGATAATACAAATGCTGGTTTTCAAAAACGTGCTAATATGGTGAAAAATAGTAAATCTTTTGAAATGTATGGACGTCTTCATACTGAAATTGTAAGTTTAGATCGTATGCTTCCTAACAAAGTAAGTTTGCGTGTAAAACTACATCGTAGTAAAGATAATTTTTGCTTAATGTCTGCTGAAAATACAAGTTATAAAGTTGCACTTGAGGAAATTATTCTTCATGTACGACGTATTGATGTAGCTGCAGATTTAGCTATGCAATTAAATACACGAATGGGTTCGGAAACAGCCAAGTTACCTCTGACGAGAGTGGAAACAAGATCTTATACTATACCTGCACAACTAAAGTCTTACAGCATTGATAATCTTTTCCTGGGTAATGTTCCTAAAGGCCTGATTATTGGTTTCATCTCCAACACAGCCTTCAATGGGAAATCACATCTTAATCCCTTTGAATTTCGAAACTTTAACGTTAACAAACAGCAATTACAAGTCGGTTCAAAATAATTTCCTCCCAACCCCCTCACTCCTGATTTTAATAATTTATACCTTCTAAGTTACTATACTTTGATTTCAGGTACTGGTATATATTATCAAAATTATTCACATACTGTTACTCTTGATGAGTATCCAAACGGATATGCTCTGTATGCATTTATTCTATCTCCAACAGGAACTTTACATGATAACACGTGGGATGTAGTACGCGATTCCCCTGTAAATTTAAAAGTATCATTTTCAGAAACTTTAACTGAACCTGTTACATGCATTGTGTACGCACAATTCGATTCTTTAGCACAAGTAGACAAAGACAGAAATATTTATACTGATGACACCTTCTAATTTATTTAGTTGAGTAAAATGCGGGTTGTTGTTCACTTCTCGGCGTATCATGATAACGAAGATGACTTTATTATAAAAGAGCTAGCCATTGTAAATCCTGACGTTCCCTTTTTTCAAAATTGGGTTTTTAAACCATCATTTCCTTTAAATAAGTTATCTGAGCCAATCGTAAGTACAAACAAATATCTAGGTGAAAATGTGTATGGCATTACCTGGCACGAAGGGGATGTAGAATATTCACATCTTAAGGAAATACTTCAAACATATTGTTCAAATACTACAACCATATACACATACGGAATAAATAGAAAGTGTTTTCTTCAATAAATTCTTCAAAGAGAAGTTACAAATTTGGAAGAAATAAACTGTCCAAAGAATACTGCATTAAGTTTTCACGTTCATCGGTGTGCACATAATAAGCATCGTTTCGGACAATATAGATGTACTGTTCATGAAGCATTACTGTATAGTGAATATGTGAAAGTGTATGATTATGTGTTACATGTGAATAACAGTGATAATTACATACCTACTACAATTAAAAATAATATTAATAATAATCTTCATCATGTATAGTGAAGAATTATTAAAAGTGTTACTAAGTGATAAAGTGACTGGTGCAAGTGTTACTGGAATTTACCCTATTGACAAACTTCCTGTAACGGTAAAACCTCCTGCAGCACTTGTGATTAATCTTGATACATCTGATTCTGCTGGTTCCCACTGGGTTGCAGTGTACATCAATAAGAGAAAACATGGGTACTACTTTGATAGTCTCGCTATGGACATTTCCAAGGAAATAAAAAACTTTTTGCCGAAAAATACTAAAATGTACTTTACAAATATTCAACAATATCAACATGATAATTCTGTGTTATGTGGTTATTTTGTCTTATATTTTCTGCATCATATTATTCGCACTCAATCATTTGAAAAGTGTTTAAAATTGTTTAACAAGAAAATTTTGAAAAAGAATGATGATATTGTTTAAAAAGAAAACACAAGTAATTTTTTAATTTTTTTCATTTTTATTATATATTTTTTTTAATTTACATTTTTAATTTACAATATTTTTTAAACTTACACCCATGCATTTTATTTACAATTCCTCATTACAATCTTGATAATGCATTAGTTAATGCTGTTGATCTTTCATATTTCCACCAATAATTCAACTGTTGTGCATTACGATATGCACATCCTGATTTCTTTACAATACTTGTGTGAAAAGAACAATATTCATTAAATGTATTTCCACATAATTCATTTAATGAAGGACAATGTTTTGTTTCTAAATCAATGACATTATCTAATGCAAATATTCTTTTAATACAAAGAGATTTCTCTAAACCTTTACAATAAAAGGTTGAATTCTTTGCGCATAATTGATATACAAGGTTTCGTATGCATGATACAGTATATCCAGTTTTGCTATTCCATTTCAATCCATGCAAATTTAATGTTAACCATTCAATTTGTTTTTGACATCCTAGTGATAATAAATTATATTCTACTGGTGATTTTACCAAGCAATGGAAATTTACTGTATCATCGCATGCAGTTAAACAAAACTCACTAATAATAAATTCGTTATCAGACATTTTAAAACTTTGAATATCGATAATATATTGATTTACACATGGTGAAATTTAATTTGTATGAAAAATAAAAAACGGAATTATCTGTCCAACAAATTCTGTATTTTGTAAAAGATCACAAGTTTTATGCATAAAGCATAGAAATGAGATTTCACTATGTTCTTGTTCAAACACTTCAAAGAGTTCACTAAGAGTTTTGTCAAGAGATAAATACTTCACTGCAAATGATCCAGTATTATGAAAATGTCTACATTCATGAGGAAGATGTAACTTGCATTCCACGCATTCCATTGGATTATTGTTGTGTAAGTATACTTTTATAGTTTTTAATACACAGTTCATATTAATGTTTTCACCAGTACATAACACACATGAAACACTAGCACTATTCGAATACATTTTTTCAATCTGAAATATTCGCTTTCCATTTGTCTTTTCTTATGAAGATCTCTAGTAATTTCGGTAAATAGTCTGTATCACTTAATAATTCCACATAGGCATCATAAAATTTTTCTCTTGTTAATATTCCGATAATATGCGTGTTTGCGTACAAATAAAACACATCACCTTCAACACTAGGACTTGCTATAATACTCCAAGCGCGGATTTCCAATAATTCTGGACGCATAGTCATACAATCATGATCAAAATCATGATTAGATCCTGTCGTACATCCCTCACATATTAGTGTTTCATTAAAATTCCATTTTTCAATAGCCTTCTTTATACATTCGCGATCCACTTTTTCACTATTACAACAACAATCTAAAGCCCAAAATCGTGATGTTCTTGATAATACAACTGGAGATGATGGTGGTGTTGGTGAAACTGTTAGCGCTGGTGAATCTATTGCATCAAAATCAAATTCTTCATCTGACGATGATTCGTATATTTCGGTTTCAGCATCAGATATTGCTTCAATATTGCTATTGCAAAGATCCTTCTTCTCATACGACTGCATGATGTATCTTTATATATTTTGTCTCTTATAACCTGTATTTAAAGTATTTTCATAACCGCAAGGTAATCACGTGTTCAGCATTCCCAACATTAAAGTTATTTCTATTAGTTTGCCCCCAATTTGTGATCTTTATCTCCCACGTCCGCAATCTTTCTTTTGTTCACCTACCGCGGCACCAAAGTTATTTCTATTAGTCTGGCGGTATTCTGTGATGTTTATCTTACACGTCCCCAATCTTTCTTTCTTTTGTGTTTTTCACCGACAATGTCTTTTGTTCACCTCACCAAAGTTATTTCTATTAGTTTGTCCCCAATTTGTGATGCTTATCTTACACGTCCGCAATCTTTCTTTTGTTCACCTACCGCGGCGCCAAAGTTATTTCTATTAGTCTGGCGGTATTCCGTGATGTTTACCAAATGTGTCAACGGCCTTCCTTTGTATTTAAATTCAAGTTTTAGCAACGCCCTGCAAGCACACATCATCACTCCTACCCAACTGGTTTTCCAAAAGCGCGCGAAAAGTTAAGTTCATGTCTTAAAATCAACAGCAAAAGACGTACGGAAAACACGCTCTGTATATGTACCAGCATAGTGTATCGTACCGTACACGAGCTTCTACCACGCTCACCGAGTATGCTCACACAGTGTTCGAGTAATAATTACGAAAGAATAAAAAAATACGATCCGTCGAATTAAGAAGTCCCGCATGAATAAATATTTCTCTCCCATCATACAGCGTTCATCTCCGATGCTAAGGGTCCCGGTTTCATTCTCAGTACGTATCACATAAACTTTTACACCCTGTAAGTGTTCTCAGCTTGCTTAGCAAGCGATCAAATAAGTTGCTACGACTAATTTATTAGGAGAATATAAATAATTTGCAAGTTCCCACTTTCTATATACTTTTAAGACCTTTCTTTGTACAGCGAAGCAATATAAAAACCAATTTATTAGGAGAATATCTTTTATTCTCTCACATATTGTTCGACAAATAAACTAATCACCATCTCCTTTAACCTAACAGGCATAATGGTGGGACTCAAATATTTCATTTTTCCAAATTATATATATATTTCTCAATGTGAGTTTCTATTAGTCAAACTCATTTGTATAATATGAGATTTGAACTGGGTCTTCATCTCAATGTCAATACATTCAATATTATTATTATTAATTTAATCACTGATACGGATTATCAATTTAATCACTACTACGAAAGTAAGTGATACAGAATGACGTATCGTCATATCAACAGATTTAATTCAAATTT
Organism: Thermobia domestica; assembly: GCF_964235325.1. Lineage (NCBI taxonomy): Eukaryota > Metazoa > Arthropoda > Insecta > Zygentoma > Lepismatidae > Thermobia > Thermobia domestica. Next base: position 334,826,106 of record NC_137455.1, on the reverse strand, counting down.
TCATTCTTATTTTTAAAAAATATCCAGTATACAACCTCGAAAAAGAGGACACGACCTTTCCAACAATACATACATGTCATCACAACTAAAAAAAGAAACATAGGAACTTTCCAAACACACGTAAGCATGTCATCAACCCATAATGACATACACGCCCCCTCTGCCAACGCAAACATTAAAGGAGGACATGACTTTCTAAATTAATTATAGTACATAACGGTACTCGTAGAATTATTTGTCTTTTTACTACTTGCTTCCATATCTATTAGAAACTGTCCCGCTTGTTGTTTGACAGCAATTGTGGTTTCAGCATAGCGCAGCGCCAGCCCACTTAGCTGCTGTTGCTAGTGCTTATCTCGATGAAACATTCCAGATAGGTGGATGGGGAGAGAGGGTCCTGTTGCGTGGTCCGCTCGTTCACCGGACCTCACTCCACCAGGCTTCTTCCTATGGGGCTACATGAGAAACCTTGTCTACGAAGCTCCTGTAGAGAGCGAAGAAGACCTCCTGGCATGCATCCTTGCTGCCAGTGACATCATTCAAACCACTCTAGAGATATTTGCGCATGCACCACAAAGCTTTTTCCTACGCTTTTATGCATGTATGGACTCCACGGGACGTCATTTTGAACATTTAAAGTGAACCTGCAGATAGTAAGTACAGTCTCTATGTTTTAAGTACATTACATTTACGGTGTTTACACGGTAGAGTTTATTTGGCTTTTCTTTTGGAATATGTGCTGTGTGCAAAACGTATTCGCCTTCTTTCTGTACGACCAAAGCTATTTTGCAGCCATTTTTCTTTGTAGTCTGATTTTAGGTCCCCTACACACATATGACATCCTGCACTGAACCAGCTTCACAGAATCATTTGTGTTCGTCTGCGCGGGCCGTCCTACTACGGTTTTTTTTCACACTCCTACTGTGTAATGATTGTACTGTCGCATGTAGTTCTTCACTTGGGATTCCTTCTTTTGTGATTTCCCGCCCTCATTCTCCATCTTTATCACGTGCACAGTCACCATCAAGAACGTATCCCTTTCTTTCACAGCATACTGCTGTGTTCAGCTCATAATCATGCTAGTAGCATGATGACTATCCGAAACATTTCCATTGACCACAGTTACCAATTTCTCGTCACGTGTTTGCTGCAGATGTTCGAAATATCCTATATTTATTTGCCGCTCTCCCTTGCGCCGCTCATGCTTTAAATCCATTACTATAATAATGAAATCTTTAGGTAAAAGTAATAAACACTGCCTTAGACAGGAACTTAATCCGACATTTCCTTCTCGACCATTTTTGTTTTCATTCTCAAAAAAATTCAAATTTTTAAGCCCTTGTAACATCGTTGCTAATCATTAAAAACAAATCATACCATGACCGTAGTATCCAAGCATCTGATGTGCATTATCTTGTCCATCTCTGTTGTGCTGTATGTGTGATAGAGGCTTCCAAACTTTGGATTTTGGTGATATTATAACATCCTTAGTTTGCAACACTGAATAATAAAAGTTGTATTTTTAAGTTTTCGTGTAATATGTTGATTAAAATATGTAATAATAATACGTAGTGCTATTTGATAGCTTGATAGTACCGTGATAGCTTGACGTAAATAATTTTCAGACCATCTGGCCCGTATGTTTTGATATTTCCTTGGCATCTGGAAAAGAGAATGAACAAAACATCAGACGTATCGCATTTCATAGCCACATCGAGAAAGAAAAAAACTTTTAACACGAGTATTAATTTCAATTAACGATTAGATGGAGTGTCGTTATTTCCGACGCGATGGCGGCGTTATTTCTAGAAGCAATAGAATTTGTTTTAACCATTCTTTCCAGACTAAGAATACCGGTCCTGCATGTATCATCTATATCCTACTATTATGCAAGTATGGCCCTATCGACGCATACCTTTAGTAATAGTAAAATCTTGCTTTTACGCAGACAATTCGCCTATCTCGTTTGACGCACTAAAAATTTGCGAGTTGTTTCCTCTAATCTGCAGCTGCCACGTCAACACTTGTTCACTGCTTTCTCTCTATTGACGAGTGGTTGGCCTCTAGTCTTTGTGTCCACAGAGACGACAGCCAACACTGTTTGTCACCCACCCACAAGTGGTCACCTTACGAACGACATGTTCATGCTAGCAAAGTGGAAAGTTTTAAATGGCGTTATTACCCGTCTGGCGTTATTTGCCGAAGTTACCCCATATATATATATAAGTCGTAAGTTCCAAATGTAATATATATTTGTTGAAACTTCTTTTGAAACCATAGTTTTCTATCTTGTGTACACGTTAATAAATGCATAATTCACTTTAAATTTGCAAAAAAAAAAAAAAAAAAAGATTGTTTATGACCATGGTAAGTTGTCCGCATGTGCTCGTTCATAATGTACTTAATAAGTAAACACTGTAAATTGGTCAAACACAACGTGCATTTACAGTATCTTATATCACAATTTATGTCACGGTAATATATACTGTATACATTCTGATGGGAAGTTCTTTGCATTTCTCAATTTTCTATTGTATTTTAAAATGAAATTGACTACGAAACAAAATACCTCATGCTTAATGAAGAGTTGAAAATTGCCGGTTGAGAATTTGAAATTTCAAGGTTAATCAAAAACAGACACAGTCATGATAATATTAGATAATCAACATGAAGTGACATTGCTAGACAAAAAACATGACACTTGTATTTGAAAGTACTATGTGGATGTAAAATTGTCGTTATGCTACAGACACGTAAATGATCATGAAAGACGTAGGAAAATTAGTAAATTGTTAGCTGATGTCATCGTTGTTAAACGGTTCTTCGGAATTTAATATATTTGCAACACATCCATCTTATTTCCTTATAGTCAATACAGTACGTTGTGCTTCTAAATTTTCTTACGAGCGGTCTAAATTTACACGGGTGGCTTTATGCCAAATTCAAACCATCTTAAGCATGAAGGTGAGTTGACTTATGGTTGTAATTATAATTTTGTATATTTAAATCATTCAGCAAAAGTTCTGTGAGAGGAAAAAACATTTCTACTCAAGCTTCCTTCATTTCCATCGTTGGATGTGTTAAACAGATTTCAGCATTCTTATTTTTGCTGATCTGCATATTTATGAATTCAGACATTCATACTTTCAGTGGTTAATGTAATAGACAAACGCATCCAAAATTCTTGATAATAATATCATATACTGGGAACGTGGTGGTTCAGTGGTAAAACAGTCACCTCTGGTGTATGGAGCATTTGGTTCGATTCCTGCTCTCGCCAACTGAACTTTGTGGTGGAGCCAAACACCGTGTATGTGGATTTCCTCGGGATTCTTCCGTTTCCTCTTACTTAACTCATTCCACTATTTTATTCATTTCTCATCATCACCGTCTCCTTTACCTTAGCCAGTATTACCGTGGGACGTAAACTTAAAATTTCATTTCAATATCAGATATTCTTGTCTCTGAATTATTCCTACATTTTTACGACCACAATTTCTTAAATGTATTATGCTTAATAACAAACTGATATTTTTGTCACAGATACTACTATTTGAAAGAGCAAAGTATGATGTTTTTAATTGTATTTTATGAAGCATCATTTGAACACTTTCTCTCGATTACAGCGTGATTGTCTTGGTAATACAAAATCACAGTTTAGTACGATCTAAACGTTACACCAGTACGAAGTGTAAGTCAATTATTAACAATGATTTACGTTCAATATTATTTTGTCTTGAATATAAAAAGAAAATGTCCTGTGTTAGAAAAAGGTGCATAGATAATTTGTAAATAAGGATACAATTCTGTCTGATTGCACTAATTTGCACAAAAATTAATATTTTTCTTTGCAGAGAGGCAATCACTTTGTGACACATCTGGCAAGGCATGCTTAGAAAGTTTCAAAGGTATTTATAATTGTGTTTTTTTTAGGAATATTACATGTTAGAACCATTGAATATGCATTGCTGATAAGTTAGACGAAAAATATTTTCAACGCGTTACAGTCAATTGGTTTGTTAAATTTGTCCTGAAACAAATAAACAAACAAGAAATCTACAGATAATACGTTCTATACAGTAAGTTCAAATGTTAGTTCTTAATGGTATTACAAGCAGAAAATTTCAAGTGAGAAAAAGTGTACAGAAAATTGTCAATAAAATTGAACATTCACTAATAGCATGTGTTATTAGCTAGTAGATTTTGAAATGGTTATGTTATTCCTTAGATGTTCTACCAGAAGAAAGAAAGAATTTATGATAACCAAATGATGGTTATTATAAATTTTCAAAAATCTGATAATTCGGTATATACAAGAGTTGATGTAAACATAATTAATCTGCTACGACACTTACTTTCAAGTTTCATTAGTCACTAATTTCCTAAACTGATTAAATCTCTTAGAAGTAATGAAATTAGAGTAACGGTAATATAAATTAATGCTTTTTACAGAGCTGCGTACGAGAGCAGTACAATTGGCTCAAATATGCCTCTCTTAAAATATGATTTTTTTAACAACTGACGATAATAAATTTTGCATATGTTGCTAAAGAAACAATAATACAAATATTAGTATTCATGTCAGCCAAAAAGTATTATGGAGTAAATAGCCTACCTTCTTCATGGAAATATCATGTCGCTGCACAAGTACATTTTAGCAATACGGTTTTCGTAATCAGTTACATTTAGACGTTTTCCTCAGTGAAACTTCTTTCGCTAGATTTCATCGCACTTTCAATAGAACGATATTTAACAATCCTACATTCCAAATACGTACCTAATATTACTTCCACGGGTTCTATTATGCAAGTTAATTTAAAGAATAAGATAGCAAATTGCTTTAGTGTTTAATCCTCAGGTTCTGATTAGGTTTGTCGGTATTTCTGATATTGAATTGTTTAATCAATAATATATTTATCCTTGAATGAATATAAAATATATAAGAATATGTTCAAATTAAATATTTTTCTTCAAGTTTCTAACTAGGAAAAGAGAGAGAAATAACATGAATCCTATGAAATGGGTTCTAGTAATCATAATTATATTGGGTAGTTACATGTTATGTAAGTGATGGGAGCTAGAAATAAATTTATTCACTCTAATAATCAGAGTTGAATTGAGAGTGAATATATTTTTAAAGAAACACATTATTTAAAGAAACACTTAATTTCATATAAATAATTCATTCTGACACTAACTACTACAATTTCTTTTTACTTCCTGGAAATCAATCAAGTCACTAGAATATTTTTGTATGAATTGAAATGGCAGAATATAATATGGCAATTAAAAAGTGGAAGCTGTTACTAATTACTATTGTACATATTCAAATGGATTGTTTATCTTGAGAGGCTTTGACAACGTTTAAACTAACATATACACACTGCTGGCACTTCTGTCATGCGAGAATTACCAAGAAATTTTCTTTTCGAGCGCTGCCCAATACCACAATTACATAGTCACATTTAGACTTTAAGCAAAATATTATAAAAATACACTTATTAGTAGTATTGCAAACTAAGTAAGCGACCATATAACAAACAACGAAAAACAACCACATTTTGATGGGCTCTACTACAGTAATTATGCAATGACAAAAACAGGGTATTGTATCATAGTGTATCTAATGTATTCAATGTACTTTTGTTTCGAATCGTACGGTCATCATGTGACGTATTTTGCAGAAGTTGACACGAAATAACAGGGTATTGAAAAGTTTACTGTTCAGGGTACTTTATATCGGACTAATGTTTTGATATCTACAACATCCAATTACGTAGATGACTTTAATAGAATTATGATAATCCTCCTTTTACATCAGTTTGATATCTTCTGTCGTTTCGTTTTGGAGGTATAAGAAATTGTTAATTTGATACATTGCATAAAATCTCAGTGGACGATACTCACCTAAGCACGTTTTTTTACATAAAAACTTTTAGGAAAAAATAAAGTTCCAATCGCTTATCTCCTTCCTATTCATTCCAAAATCTACATACCATGATCATAGTATATTAAAGTACTACGATTGTGCATTGCCTCGTTTATCCTACTTGTATCTTTTGCTATAGAGGGATGTAAAATTGAATTGTTGTTGACAGTCATTCAATGCAATGGAAGATTTTTTTTAAAAAACTTCATAAAGCGTAAGTTGTGGATTCATGGATTTTTCATTTACCTCAAAAATAAAGAAGAGAAGGTTCTTTAGTTAGTTTTTTCTTATTTGCGTGCAACGATGTTTTCGATTGGAAAGTGAAATAGTCATGAAAATCGCAAATTAAGCACAGGTAGGCTGTCAAATATAGTAAATCGAATACCTTTTATATATTGAGTGAAAGAAGATAGAAAGTAGATGAACAAAAGTCGATCGAAGTTGCTAGAAGAGTTTCGTCTGCCGGATACCCAAAAGATGGTTGAGAAGAGGTCCAGCATATTAGGTATCTCGAGTCAAGTGCTACTATGTAAACAATACTATATAACATACTACACACATATGGATTATAAATGGTTTGTATACTTCGTTAGAATATGACACAAAAAGAAAGTAGTAAGACTAAACGAAATTTGCTATCGTCCGTTATCAAGAGTACAGTTTATGGTTTATAATTTACAGTGTACAAAGTATCTTTAAAAAGTTGCCCATATCCAGAACTGAATGAAACCATCAGTATTATTTTTCATTATCTTTCTAATTTCATATGACATTCAGGAGTTTCCAATGATTCATTTGGACAATTTTCAATTTCAATAATGTTGATATACTTAAATTGTTAACTTATATTTTTCAAACTAGACGTAAAATTTTACCTAATGTAAATTTCACTGTTTCGAAACTAATTCCTCCTCAATCATAGTTCATCATTAATTCACAATCATTAAAAATAGTCTACCCGCATCAGGATATGCCATAGAGGATCCAAAGAACTGGATGCATCTGAGGTATTACGCTTTTGAGATTTCAATTTACGCAGGATGATATGTAATTAACTTTATTTACATTTATCTTAGTTTCAATGCGCCTATTTGTTAGAGACTGAACGAAAACCTGATCTCAATTGGAAAGATGGTAAACAGTGAAAAATATTGTAGATCACCGAAGACCGAAGTCAGACTATTGAGTAACTTGATCAGTAATTATAAATACGTATTATCGACTCCAATTTATTCCATTCATTTCGCAGCTTAATCAAGGTTTCAAAGGTAGATATAATGTTTTTCAGTTTTATTAACAATGTTTGGGCAGTGGTTATTGGTTTGCTTTAATAGTTTACTGAATTTTATCGTATAGCTTGTAAATAATTATTCGAACGTCTATAAAAAAGTAAACAATATAAGGAGTTCAAATTGTAATATTCTTATTCTTATAATTGTAATATTATACGTATAAGCGAAACCACGAATCCGGAGCATCAAAGGACCGAACTAGGTTACCAGATTAGTAGAGATGTGTTTTAAATTTCATGTTATAATATATAATATACATTCCTTTTCAGATAAACTGAAATTTGATAACCCTTATACGAAAAATGGGAAGGGGCTTAAATGTGATTGCCCTCGGAGTTGTCAGGAGTGTAGTTTCAAACCATTGAAAGTATCAGGGTAAGTATAAATGTATAAATAGCTGTACTAAAATTGAATACTAGAATGCAATGAATACGGATTTAAGGAAGAAACACGGTACAGAAACCATATACAAGTAATAAACTTATGTTTGAAATGTAATACTATATTTATTAAGCGTTTCCAAAAATTAGAGAATCGAATTCAATAAGGAGTAGAGTTATCATTCAGGGAGGGCGATATGCAAAAATCTTCAGAAAAATGATCAGAATTGGCCAAATATCTAGAAATTGCTAACCTTCATACTTTCTCAAATGTAAAGCCCATTAGTAATTTGGTACGCTTACCTTGTACTCCACTAGAATGTATATGTCTGTAGTGTTATATAGAAACATGATTTTAATTCCTAATTTATTTTTAATGAACTAAACATTTTACTTTAAAAATAGTTAGATTTATCAAAATTTAGTTATATTTACCGTGCAGGTCCGTACTTCCGGAAGACAAAAAGAATTCAGAACTTCTTGAACAATCGTCACCAAATTTGAGTGGAATATACAGGGTTAACAATTACGAATGAACTTCGATTTTCCAAGTCATTACCAAAGAGGTAGAAATTATCCATTTCTGGATTTAACATTGATTGCTGTGGAGGAAAAATGTTAGTAAAGAGAACGATTATGTTTCCTGCAATCAATTAAGCTTCTTAAGAAAATATTGTATCTTTATCCTTAACACTGCACTAAAGCCAGAAGTCCTTACTCTCAACAACAACTTCCGGTTCAAATATTTATCTGCATGAACCGAAAATGAGAACAGATTTTTGATGCACCTTTCTGGAATAGTTTTAGCGTTCTGAGAATATGTACAAACATTATACTCAAAGAAATTTGTGTACTTCCAAATTAACAGATAGGGTTGATTCTATCAATATTTGGCCTTAGGTGAATGTAATGTGCGTGCATTCAACATCCTTTGGTTTCTCTTTATATATGTTATTACCGTATAATCGCACGAGTACACATCACTCCACTGAAATTCATTGATTTCCATTTAGGTTATATTCACAAGCAAGAAAATGACTAGCCATAATTGCAATTAGAGAATAATTTTTATTATTTTGTTATCTAGAAAAACAACTTATTCTTGGATTCTAAATTATAATTTATGTAACGCGGTTGTATTATTTACAAATTAAAATAGTAGGTTATTAACTAAATATGGTAGGTTGGAGGTTTCTAGTCACTCACTTCCCGCCTCACCTACACAATCTTAAGTGCCAAGGATACTTTGGTACTAATGACTTAGTATAAAATTTGAGACTGAATATCAAATTAAGAAATGTTTATGTCAGTGTATTAGGCGTTTCTAATTACATATTCGGTTTGAAATCCTAAACTTTTACCGCCAGCAACCTTAGGCTAGCAACAATCTTAAATTCAATCATGTTCAAAGTATGTGTTTTAAACAAGTAATAAAATGGTTTCAAGCAAAAAAGATGTTGAAACGTTTTACAAAAATAATAATAATAAATTAAAAATCAAGATTTAAAGTGGCCATCTAACTCACTCCTTCCTACCATAGTTGCAAAAATACCCGCGAAGTAGAAACTGTTAATTTTAATAATATATTATTAACTATTTATATATATAAAATCATGAAAGAGAATATAATTGATCAAAAAACTGAAAGTTTTCTTTTACAAATGGTAAACACACAGATGAAATACCCAGTATAAATCAAATATACCATCCAGCCCTCCAGAAGTATTTATTGGTAATTGCTAATTAAACATGTGTGTGAACGTACTGATGACAATTTTGAAACGAAAGCATCGATGTACAGGTATGGTGTGAAATTGAATAGACGCTGTGCTTAACAATATAATCACATCATGTATTAGAGCTATGTCAAAGAAGATATGTTCGATCAATAAACAATAACGTAACGAACAGATGGCCTTTCTAATATTTCGGAACTGTTTACGCAGAGAAGAGGACAAGCCGGATCACCAAAATTTGCTATGGTATATATTTGATTCCTACAGAACAGTTAGCAAATTCTATCATCTATCAAGCTTAAGAGGTTCTATGTACAACCTCTCAAAAAAAATAAACCACGGTATGCAACAGGTGCTCAGCTGAAATTAGAAAACATTATTGATCTTTTGTCTAAGGAAAACATAATATTAAATAGTTTGTGATATTGTGAGTGTACCTTACGTGGTTTATATTCTTAAAGTTGAAATTTATGGACAATTTTAACAATGAAATATTGTTATTTGTTTGAACCCTGTTTGGTGGAATAACTGCAGATGTACCCCATTGAAGTTTTTATCATTATGTAATATGAAACTTAAAGTACTATCAGGAATGATAATCAACAATTATTTATATTATAAAATTGAAAGTGGCCATGTTTGTTTAACTTACTCCATTAAACCACCCAACCGTTCCCGATCAAATTTTATACATAGATGAAGTTTGGGTACAAAATCTAGCGGCCAGAACCTCACGGCGACAACCTCGCGGGCGAAAATGTCGCCGGGCCAAAACCTCGCCTTGCCAAAACCTCGCATCCCAAAATCTCGTCATACCCAAAATCTCGCCTGGCTAAAACCTCGCGGTCCTGATCTCAGGACACAGAATCTCGCCTGGTCTAAACTACGCGAGACGTAATCTCGCCTGGAGGAAATGTCGTCAGTATAAAACGTTGTCACGACGATTTCTTCGATGTTGAATGCTCTATTGCTGCCTGTACATATTTTGCAATAACACATAATTGCATTTTAAATAATGAGAAGAAAATTCTAACGCGTGCTTTGAAAATCTATCCTATATAAAAACGAAAATAACTATTTTTTGGCATCATATCTCTTTAGCAACTCGACCGATCTCGATGAAATTTTCAACATAGATGAGGTTTGTGCCTGGGATGTATATTAGAATTCCATTTTGACGGCACAACGAAGCGGAGGGGAATATACTTGAAAATAAATAAAACATAATAACTCGTGAATCACGAGACCAATCTCGATCTAATTTGCCACACACATCAAGTTAGACCCTAGGATGTTTCTTATCATTTCGCTTTGACGGGAAGAGGAAGGGGAAGGTGCAGACATAGAGAAATACATAAAAAATAAATGTGGCTGCATTTGTGACTTAATAACTCTTGAACCACTCAATTGGTCTCGATCAAATTTACAACATATATGGGGTTTGAACCTGAGATGGTTTTTACTTCACTTTGACGCTGACCTTAGGAAATTCTAACAAAATCTAATAATATTTATGAAAGTATGAAATATATCTGAATTTTCATGTCCCTCGATTATGTTTTGTAGGTTGAAGGAGACGTAGATGATCAGCATGAAGGAAATGATGGAACGAAGGAAGTAGGAAGAAACGGGAATAACCCAAGAAAGCTCACGCTCAGGATATTTTATATATTATTATTATTATTATTATTATTATTATTATTATTATTATTATTATTATTATTATTATTCGTAGTAGTAGTAGTAGTAGTAATATAGAATTGCATATTAACAAACTCATTGGGTAAATTTTAAGGAAAGGTTCATTCCGAGAGATTTTGGCCCACGAGGTTTTGGACGGCGTGGTTTTGGCAGCGCGAGATTTTGGGCGGCGAGGTTTTGGCCACGCGAGATTCTGGGCGGCGAGGTTTCGGCCACGCGAGGTTTTGGGCGGCGACTTTTTGACCACGCGGTGTTTTGGCCCGCGAGGTTTTGGGTGGCGAGGTTTCGGCCCAGAGGGATTTTGTCTCGCAAGGTTTTGGGCGGCGACTTTTTGGCCACGCGGTGTTTTGGCCCGCGAGGTTTTGGGCGGCGAGGTTTTGGCCAGGCGAGGTTGTTGCCCGGCGTGAGTTTGGCTCGCGGGGTTTTGGGAGGAGATGTTTTGACCACGCTTGGTTTTGGCTCGCGAAATTTTGGGCGGCGAAGTTTCGGCCGCGAGATTTTGTTGGGCGTTTGGGCGTGGGATTTTTTTTCACTTTGGCGAAGCAACGCAGGTGGAGGAGGTGGAGGGATACATAAGAATCAATCTATATGTAAGTTTAAGTGACGACTGAAAGTTTGTGACCAAATAACTCTTGAACTAATAGACCAATATCAATCAAATTTTCAACATGGATCAGGATTGGAACTAGGAACTTTAATATAATACCACTTTGAAGATAGAACATATCACAGAGGGATATATATAAAAATAAATAAAACTTAACAACTCTTGAACCACGCGACTGATCTTGATAAAAAAAATTTAAGATTGATGTTGATCGGGCCTGGGATGGTATTCGATATTTTATTTTGACGGTGTGACGTAGAGGAGAAGGATGGGTATATATATAATGTAACTAAAATGAAAGTGAATGTTTTTGTGATTTCATCACTCTTGATCTACTCCACCGAACTCGAACAAATTTTCAACATAGATGGAGCTTGACATGGAATGCTTTCTATCATATCATTTTGAGGAGATAGTGGAGGGGGAGATACACTTCTAATGATCAAAAAATGACCGATATTAATATCCAACCAATAGTTTTCGGGGTGGCCGCGATAAACAGTGACATGTCCGATCCCGTTTGTATTCAAATTCAGACCAACAACTTGGAGGAGGGGGAAGAAAGAGACACGTCAAAATGATCGAAAATTACCAAATTAGCGTTGAAGCTATAGTTTTTCAGATCGCTGTAATGAAGGGTGTTACTTCCGATGCTGTTTGAACCCAAACAACTTTGGAAGAAGAGGGATATATATATATTAGTGTCGAATCTATAGTTTTCGGGATGAACAGTAACACTTGTGATGGCGTTTAAATCCAAATTCAACCCCAAAACTTGTAGGTGAAGGATATATATACATTTATATATATAAATGATCGAGTCATTTGCAACGACAATCAACAAGTCCCTGGTACAAACACCGATGACGGCAACTATAGATCTACTAACCTCTTGCTTCTCGCACGGCCAGTTTTATGTTGCAATGTCTTCGTTCGTATTTCGGAAAATTTATATGTATTGGTTGAAACTTGCAACTCAGAAAACATCGCTTATTTAACTGTGCTTAAGTAATAGTAAAAGTGAAAAACTAAAATATTAATAACTTAAACTTGACGAGAACACAAAGAACACTTAATTTGTAACAAAGACAGAGGATTACCACTATATCAAAGCACGTTTCCAAACAAGGACAAAAAATCCAATTAGAATGTTCACCACAACAGACAACAACAACAAAGAAATCATATTTCATTTGTAGAACTTGTCTCATAAAGGTTGATTGCACTCTTTATTGCTATTTTGATCCAAAAAATTTCTACGGTATGTCCAATCTCTGGTATCTTCGGGGAAAAGTAAACCAGGCTCCAACCTCCAAGCCAACCTTTGCAATCGGGAAAAATTCTGCAAATACGTTTTTTCTTCTTTTAAATATGATAAGACTTGCTACCAAGTGTAGAAAAAAGCAACATTGATTGAATTATTTAATCATATAATATTTCGAAACCTTGTATCAATGTCAGCACATGCTTGTTTGTCATTTAGCTCTCCATACGTAAAAGAACATTTAGATACGTAAAGGAATTTTTCCATGTGTAAAAGAATGCTCAAAGTTAAGAAATAGAACATAATTCTCGCCTGAGTACTAAAATAAAAGTTAAAGTAGAACAAAACAGTGTTTGCAGTGTATATGAACGTCATTGTCTTGAGAGACGGTTTTACATCGCTAGAAGTATGCTACGAAAAGAACTTGTGTTAGCCTAGTGGTCAGTCGTTTGATTTCAAATAGTAAGGTTGTGAGTTCGATTGCCATCTGGGTCAAGGCTTCTTTATGATATTCTATTTTCCGCAATGCATGAAAAATTATATAAAATAATTTGATTAAAATACAAAAGTTGTATATATACTGTATAACACATAATCATTGTAGAACATAGTAATTATCATGTTTAAAATATAACCTCTGAGATATGTGTTCACAGTACGTTGACATTTTATACACGAATGTTAAATACAAATTAAGAAAATAATATCATACCAAGAAATATGTTATATAGTATATTTATTTGCAGCTGTTCGTCATATATCGACGTTCTTGAAATATTATTCGAGACATCCAAAGTCGGAGCGTGGTTCCAGACAAACAACTCATGAGCACCAACATTTCCCGGGCACCACAGGTCACGTAAAGAACCTGGAGTTATTCTTAGAATGGAAAGCCTTCACATAGGTTTATAGTTTAATCCTGTGATACGCGTTTGTAACATGGAAGTCACATGTTTTATAACCTAGCGATGCCTTGGTCTCTTTCTTGCTTTCTTATATATATATATATATATATATCCAAGATTTCTTGCTGGGGTGCACCAATAACTATATTTGATTTAAGTTTTTAAATGCCTTTAGCCATCTGTAGTGTGAATGAGGTATATTACTTTGTTTAGTGAATCCTTTTTCTTCAACTTTCACAAAATCGAATTAAACTATTTAGCTTTCTGTTATGCCTCAAACGGACACATGACAGCAGAAAGTTTCGAAAAGTGTTGTATTCTCACTTCATATAGTCTAATTTCCCATTTTATATAGTCTTTGCTTACAGTGGAGGGACTGCATGTCCTCTGTGGCACCCCCTAAATCTGACCCTATATATATGTGTATATGTATCTAATGTAAGTAAAATAGAGTTTGTTTTTGTGTGTTTGCCTGTCTGTCTGTCCCCCTGAGGACCAAACTAGTGTACCGACAGTTACCAAATTTGTGCCACGGGCACCTTGATCCAGGCCCCAAATCCAAACGAAGAGTTTTTTTTTAATTTCGAACCAGGGGGTTTCAGGGATAGAAACTGTAGTAGAAAATGACCGATATTAGAGCCAGTCATAGTTTCCGCTGTCGCTGAGATCAATAGTGAACTCCGAGCACATTAGCTTCCAAATTCACCCCTCGATTGCGGGCCGAGAATCACCAGGGGTGGGAGATACCGTAAAATGTAAAAATAATTCAAAATGACCGATATTAGTGTCAAATCCATAGTTTAAGAGGTCGCTCACATCAATTGTGATATTTCCATTAGCGATGACTTTCAAACCCAGCCATAATTATATGCAGGCCGGGAGTCAACTGCTGGAGAAGGGGTACCGAGACAGGTAAAAATAATAGAAAATGATCGGCATTTGTTTGAAATAAACACTTTTGTCTGCATTCACGTTGGTTTTCTTTCTGTTCAGTAATTGATAGTTTTATTGTGGTTAGAAACAGGTTAGTTAATGCTAGTATAAGTATTAACCGTTTTACTATTAAAGTATTCCCAATGGGAAAACATCTACGTTGTCGAATATCCATTCACACAAGATAATCCTTTTTAGAAATGTTTAATTTTTCTTTCATTCTTCAGTTTATTTACAAATATATTTTATCTGACGCATGCGAAGAACGGGCATAACAGCTAGTATATAATCAAGTACATGTATGTATCTGTTTGTGTGTTCCAAAAAATGAAATGAAATCTTTGAGTTTTACGTCCCACGGTTATGCCGGTTAGGCTAAAGGAGACGGTGATAATGAGAGATGAGTGAAATGGTGGAATGAAGAAAGTGGGAGGAAACGGGAGTACCCCGAGAAAACCCACGAGCACGGTGTTTGTCCACCACAAAGTTCACTTGGCGGGGGCTGGGATCGAACCCGGGACCCCAAGCACCAGAGGTGAACGCTCTACCACTGAGCCACCGCGCCCCCCTTGTGTGTTCCAACATAATTATGATGTGTCTAGAGCAAAACGGTCAAAACTAGTATCGGATACATAGTTTCGGTGTCACTTACAAGAAGAAAGCAGACTTTGGTAAATTAACTTCGCGGTCATTTTCGCAAGGTGATAGTGCACATTTAAAGTGTTCATATTACAAACTGGGAGAGCGCAATGGCCTAATATAGCAGAGAAAAAGCGTCTTAAAGTTTTCGACTCGCTGCATATGTCGTACGTTGCGCAAATTTATCAAGTGACGGCGTGGCAGAATCAGTAGCATCTGTTACGTGCGAAGGGTCCCGTGTTCGACTCCAGCTGCAGTCTTTTTGCTTCAACCAATAAAGTAGCCACTTTTAGCTACAAGTGAGATGTTAATTCACCATATGTTTATAATGAATTAAAACAATAAAAAATATTCAAATGAGTTGCAAAATCTTTCAATGTGTCATGTTAAGTAGCAACGAAATGTAATATTTTTGGTAAATATATTGATATCACGATTTATATTACGGTTACCACAGTCGTTGTGTAAAAAAATGTTCTTCACGCTTCGTGTCTACACCTGTTGATAGTGTATTACAAGCACTGGCGCAAATGGCACAGAGGGTTGAGGGGACATGTCCCCTTCAATCTTGAAACTGAGTTACTGTCCCCTCCAATAATCTGATTTGAAATGCGTTTTTGGGGAGAAATGTGATGATTTGTGTTCGATTGCCACAAAGGAAAATGAGATGAAATTTACGTCCACCAGAATAAGCCTCAAATCTGCCCGACTCCCAATGTTGATGATAATTCTGCTCACCTGATCCTCCACAGTATTGTTTTTCAACTTTATAAATATTTTGAACATCGATTTAAATACAAAATATAAGAACGGTCCACTACAATGTTTGAAACAGATTTTCGCCGCTGATTATAAAGGGAATAAGGGGGAAATCTCGTTTGGTTATAGTAACATCCAATATTAACAAAGGTGATTTCCTTCTCATCCCCCTTGTAATTCTCACACTGTCAACAGATGTAGACAGGAAGCGTCAAGAACATTTTTTTCACAACGACTGTGGTAATCATAATGTATCTCGTGATATCAATATATTTGCAAAATAGAATACATTTCGTTCTTAGTTAACATGGAATATTGAATGATTTTACAACTGATTTCAATATTTCTATTGTTTTAATTCATTATAAACATATGGTTAATTAACATTTTACTTGCAGCTACAAGTGGCTACTTTCTTGTTGAAGCATAAAACAAAAAAGTTCACTCTAGCCGAAATCGAACATAGGACCATTTGCGCCTAAGACACAAATGCTACTAATTCTGCCACGCCGTCACTTGATAAATTTGCGCAACGTACGACATATGTGGCGAATCTAAAACTTTTCTCTGCTATATTAGGCCATTGCACTCTTCCAGTTTGTAATATGTACACTTCAGATGTGCACTATCACCTTGAAAAAATGGCCCTAAAATTCATTTACCAAAGTCTTCTTTCTCCTTGTTAGATAAATAGTATCAGTTTCAATACCGTTTAAGTCCAATTAGCTCTCAGGGTGGGTACGTAGGGACGAAAAAATCGGAATCGACCGATGTTAATGTCGAACCATAAGCTTTCAACGTCGTAAAATTATATGCTAGCAGTTGTAATGTCATTTAAGACCAAATTTACCCCCAGGGGTGGTAATACTCCCTTAGCCTTCCTAGGAGAAATAGGAGAGTCTGACATGAAAATGATAAAACAAGATCGATATTAGTGTAGATATCCATAATAATGGGGTCGCGTAGATAAAGAGAGGCACTCCGAATGACAAATAAGTTAAGTCACCATTAGCACCCTGAAGGAGTGTGTGAAACAGTGAAATGTAAAAATAATTGAAAATTACCAATGTTAGTGTCGAATCCATAGCTTTCAGGTTCCCAAGTTCATTGGAAGTATTTCTGATGACCTTTACGTTTAAATTCAACTTCCAGTCGGGGTAAGATTCCCTAGCACACTGTTACAACGAAGGAGGGTCGAAGGCGCACCTACTACCTATTTCTATAATAATAGAATCAATTTCTTGTTTATAGTGAGCAGGCCGTGTCATGGAAAATCAGCTCCCGGGGCGAGAGTATGCGACAATATCCCCGTAGATATGAGGGGAGTCGACAGACTAGCTGCGCAGCGCAATTAAATTTTCAAAAATAAACCCTACTTATCCTTGAGTTTGAGTTTTCTTATTTCGTTTCTCCTTCTATTTTATACATGTGCACATGCATTTTCCTAACATAAGTAACACCTCCTCCGAATTATGTGCCTCCTTTCTTAGGTGACCGGATTTTCGCCCCACGCCACGGCACTCATAGTGGATATAGTAACAGCAATATACGATGAGGTTGCTAGTTCAAGATGGATGTTAAACTCCTTCATTGAAGAGGCCATTATAGTAGCTTATCTAAGCTCACAACTTCTTGACAAAGTAATAGAACTATCGTGTGACAAATCCTTGCAACTGATGTTCTGTAACGGAAAATTGGACAAGTTCTGCCTGATGAGGAGAGAAGAATATCCTGGTCTGGTATCTGCTGCTTTAATAGTAATAATTCCATTTGCTATATCCTACCTGTGCGCAAGTGGTTTTTCTTCCATAGTAAGCATTAAAACAAACACAATAAATCACTTATCGGTTGAAAATGGCTTGACAATGTGCATCACGAAGATTGAACTCGGAAATGCTGCACTAGTGAAATTATACCATGCTTAGGTATCTCATTAGGTTTCAATTTTAATTGCATTTCAATACGCAGCTTTTGTTGCAATTGTATCTTTCTGGTATTTCAATATACAGGGCTAATTAGTTTCATATCATACATCTTTAATTTGAATTCATTTTTAACAACTCTGCACCTTTTGAATACGTTTAGTAGACTTATTTTTGTTGTTTTTACAGTATGTATAAAAAAGTATGTCTATCAGAACAAAATTCAAAATATTATTTAAAAATAATTTCCGTTATTAGATTCTAACTAAATTTATCACTTTCATTTACCTTCGCGATGCCATAGGGGTCGCGACTCCTAGGTTGACAATCCCTGCCGCTGGCATACATGAGTTAAATTGGAACGTACACACACACATATACGTACATTTACTTTTATATGCATAAATACAGATAAGAGAGAGTTGAGAGAGAGCGATTAAGGCGTTACCGCTCACAGTCTCTTCACGTGACCTTTGCGATTCATGAATTTCTTACGTGACAGTTTGGGGCTAGGTAGTTTTTTGTCTTGAACTACGATTCTATTTTGGATATGCTCTACTAAATCGTATGTTTAATGCGAACATTGAGAAGTTACCTGCGTATGAAAATAGCTGCAAATAAATACACTACTTTGCTTATTTATCGCTATTACACGATTTTCTTAATTTGTATTTATTATTTACATATACTGACGTTTTGTCAATATCTTAGATGTTATATTTTAAACATAATAATTAGTTATGTCGTTAAATGATTGTATGAATATGTATATAACTGATGTATTTTAATATAATTATTTTACATAATTTTCATGCATTGAGAAAAATAAAATATCCTAAACAATTATCACCTGAACGGGTATCGAACTCACGAACTCATGATTTGAACGCTCGGGGGTTTACCACGAGGCAACATGACCGCTCTTGGGAAGATGCTTCTAATGAAATATAACCGAGCTCATACGTAAATGTTCTTTTTCGTATGGAAATCACAATGACGAAATGAGAGTGTGAATACATATTATCGAAATATTGTACCACTAAGTATTTCAATCAATGTTACTTTTTTACACTTAGTACCATTTCAACATGTCTTTTTATTTACATTATATTTACATTAGATTTAACAGAAGAAAAAGCATATCTGTACAACTTTCCCCGTTTGTTAAGGTTGGCTTAAGGTTTGAACCAGCAGCTTTAGTTTACGGTTTTCCAAAGATACCCGAAGTTGGACTTCGAAAGTGATCGTCTCAAAACAGCCATCATCATATCAATCTGTTTGGAATATGGTATATGTTTTTATGCATGTAAAGTCAGTATAACAATTCATTCTTTAAACAGCTTTTCGTATGTATTAATATTATTTTATGAAAACTATTTTTAATTTTATTATTATATTTCTCACGCCATTTTAAGATTTCTTTCGCGAGTCATTGGCCAAGTCGTTCCTCACAATAGACGTGCCGTGCAAGTAACCAATAACATGTCAGGTACAAGCTTTTAGCTATTGCTTCCTGCTCACAGCTCAGAGCTTTGGTAACTATGGATAAACGTACAGCAGTAATAACTTTATGAGATTGGAAGGCTATTCTGCAACTGCAGCTAGCAGGCGAGTAGGTATCCTGGTTCAGCAGGAAGGCAATGGATTAGGCAATATGATGCTACAGATCAGACTGGTAATTTACTTTCTCCTGGTTTTTATCTTGTATCTACTGAAGCCGAAGATGCGAGATTAGTATACAAAGCCCAGTTAGACCCACTAAGGACGTCTAGACAGCTAAGGAAAGCTTCTCAATTTCCTGGTAGTAAGCGGACAGCATTGCGAGGGCTTCGTCATGCATTGCGAAGTTTTCGGCTTATGTGGTCGTGTTGATGGCGTGAAGGAAAAACTCTCGCACGAACACAAAACTTACCTTCTCGCGTTTGCACATGCGAATCTGGGTCGCAACTGGGAAAACGTACTTTTCTCAGATTAATCCATATTCACAACATCAAGTGAAAGGCGCCGTTTTGTATGTTGTCCGAGAGGCACCCGATATGACCCTGGATATGTGGCTGCTTGCAATCCCAGCTGCCATGTATCTATTTCATGTTGGTGTTGGATTTCCAGTCGCGGAGGACAGTTTTACAGAATTAAAGGACATCTGAACAGTGCTCAGTACTTAGGCATTATGAGTAATATCATGGTGCCATCTATATGAGTACTTTAGCTTGATGGTGTAATTCAGTTCGAGCAAGACCAGTCGCAAATCCATACCTTCCGTGGGGTTTAGGAATGGTTCGCAGGGCAGCCTGAGATTAATTTAATTGACTGGCCGCCTCGTGGAGCAGACCTTAATCCCATGGAAAATATATAGGCAGAGGTGAAGCGTACTCTAAAGGACAGTTGGCCTGAGGCAGATCCACCAAGAACTAGGAATGACCTGTGGCGTTTTGTTTCTGAGACATTGCTGGAGGTAGGGAAAGAGATAGATTTGTCACCCATTTAATATATTCCATGCCCAGAAGAATGGAGCGTGTAATAAATTCAGAAGGGTCTTTGACACGATATTAATGTCCCCAACTTAACTGCCGAAAATAGGCCTTTTCAGGGCTACCTAAACGTTTCTGAAAATATTTCTAGGAGTAAACCACTCCTTATATCCGATTTTTGTATAATTCTACTAACAAAAGAAAATCGCTGCAGCCTTTGAACTCAAGACCTCCTCATTAGGAAGTTCGTACTATACCAGTCAGCTAATATCAACGAACAAACCCAATATGAAGAAACACGACTTTGAATTTCCGTGTTCGATGACAATAATACTCATAACGTTGCAAATGTTGCATTAACTTTTGATATTCAGCAACACATACACACACAGAACCGCACACACACACACATACGCACAAAGCAAGAGAGGGAGAGATGAATATACAAAAGCATATCAGCGTACTGACATGAAACTTTATGACACGATTTTCCGTTCTAAAGAAAATTTCTGTATTTTTTTCGTGACGTTAAGAAGATCAGGGAAAGTTGTCTGTCTGGAATCAGGATCTGACTTTGGATATTCTGTTTTTACACTTTCTATATCCCCGGGAATATATTGTATTTCAAGAATGTAAATGACGTCTTGTAATGAGAATGTTGAGAAGTAAGCTAGCTCTACATGACAAATAGCAGCAAATAAATACACTAAATAATTTATTTATTGCTATTAAACAATTTTTAAAATTTGTATTTAACATTCTCATATATAATACCGACGTACTGTGAACAAGTACCTCAGTTGTTATATTTTAAACATAACTACATATGTTCTGCAATGATTATATATATATATATATATATATATATATATATATATATATATATATATATATATATATATATATATATATATATATGTATGTATCATAAAAAAGCATTAACTCAGATGTGAATCGAACTCTCAACGTTACGATTTGAATTCCAGCGACCTACCACTGAGCTAACACAAGAACTCTTCATAACATGCTTCTGGCGATGTATAACTGGCTTTCAAGACAATGGCATTCATATGTACTGCAAACACTGTTTTTGCTCTATTTTAACTTTTATTTCAATACTCAAGCGAGAATTATTTTCTATGTCTTAACTTCACAGCATTCTTTTACATATGGAAATATTCCTTTACGTATCTACATGTTCTTTTACGTATAGAGAGCTAAATGACAAACAAGCATCTGCTGACATTAATACAAAGTTTCGAAATATTGTATCTTTAAGTATTTAAATCAATGTTGTTTCTTTTCTACATTTGGTAACAAGTCTAATTTTATATCAAACAAGAAAAACACATCTCCAAAATTTTTCCCCATAGCAAAGGTTGACTTGGAGGTTCGAACTAGGTTTACTTTTTCCCAAGATGCCCGAAGTTGGACTTACAAAATTTTTGCCTCAAAATAGCAATAAAACTTGCGGCTAAACTTTGTGAGAAGAGCTGCACCATACATATAACGTAATGAATTGTGGATTTATTATTTTGTTTTAACCCTGCGTAGCATCGAATTGATCCGAGTATTAGATAAAGCTAGAACAAAGAAACATTTGTTAGCACGCATACCCACTATCGTTAACGCGTTTGTCTTTACGGTCAGAACCTGATGTTCGATCACGGGGATTTCTGCTTCGCGTGTCCTAACGTTAAGCGCGTGTGATATTATATAACAGTGACCATCGGACAATAGTTGGCATATTGTTTTGAAATTATAGACCTAATGATACCAGGTTTGAGGTAATATTAAAGCTGAAAAGTAATACTGTATCATATCTGCAAAATAAGCATTTCTACGGATTGGAAAAGAAAACTGAAATTAACTAAATTAAAAGAAATATAATATAAATGTACTATTTAGTATAACGAATTCTACCTTGAACATTTGCTGAAAGGTTACAAACAGGATCGATCTATGATTTAGTTTAACAAGTGTAATTATTAAAGATCAAATTGGAGTAGCTACTATTGGATAATCGTAATTACTAAATATGAATTATTCACTTATCATTTTCATTCTTTAGTACACATTGAACATTTCCTTGTAGAATAATTGATAGAACGAAAAGGACATATTTTCTTCTCGTTAATTTGCAAATTCAATATATTTATCATAACAGTGAATCAATATATATTAACTTTTCACAATCGACGTATCTGGCATTAAAAACCTGTCAATATCTGTAAAGCATTACAGAGCATAATCAGTCTTATAACTGTGCAAATTACCACTCACACATAAGATTAAAATTCAAACTTCATAGTTAAAGTTACAAATGTGACTGGTATATCTTAACATAACATTTTTTACTACTGGTCTTGCTTTAGCAGTTGCAAACATTGAACTTAATTTATCAAAACTAAGACTTCTTTCAATCTAAAAACGCTAGAATTCAGTAAGGATTTCTGATGATTTAATTTGAAAATCAAACAAACCGTATATTAATTCATAGATTCATTGGTAGGCGAGAGCTAGATGCGGTATTTTCGAAATCCATAAATCTACTTTCTACATTCACACCAATGTTACATGCCTTAATAGTACAGGGTGGTTCTTTATAGAGTTTACAACTTTAATCAGTTATAATTTTTTATTGGAACCACATACAGACTTGGTTTATATGTCATTATATTGCAAAACACTTCAAGTGCGACGCACGTAGTGAGTGGTTGCGGAGTTGGCCACACGTAGCGCCACCGTTCTGTCGTTGAAAATGCAGATAATCACTGGTTCGGAAAGCGCAAAGTGCGTGTTTTGGTTTGAAGATAGGAAGTCAGCAATGAGTGTATAGCGTACGTTTAGCACAAAATAAGGTAGGGAACCACCCAGTAGACCGCCAGTATACAAATGGCACTAAACATTTGTTAAAACATGTTGTTCTGTGCGATACACAATGGCTCCAGGGCGCTCATTCGTGACCGACGATGTGGTGAAAGCAGTTAAGGAGAGTTTTGTCCGCAGTCCTCGAAAATCTACACGACGTGCCTCAAAAGTAACTGTTATTCCTCAGACCATTGTGTGTCCATAAAGCCATACAGACTTGGCTGAAGCCCTGAGTGAAGCGGATAAACACATATGACATAAATTCTGTGTTACAATGTTGGGTCACTTATTGGTGATGAATTATTCTTGGACAATATAGTATTCAGTGACGAATAAACTTTTCACCTTTTCGGCCGAGTCAACACACACAATTGTCGTATTTGGGGTACGGTAATCCACATGCGCAGGTGAAGATGGTTCGTGATAGTCCCAAAGTGAACGTGTTTTCAGCTGCTTCCAGAGCAAAGTTGTATGGACCGTTCTTTGCTGAAAGTTCTATCACCGGCATTGCCTATCTTGATATGCTAAATAACTTCATTTTCCATAGTTAGATGAAGATGACCACGATGGCCGCTTATGGTGACAAGATGGTGTAACACCGCACTACCTGACAGACGTAAGAGAATTTCTTGATGATCGTTTCCCAGATAAGTGGAAAGGTTGTGGTCTACCAATTGCCTAGCAGCCACGGTCTCCAGATTACACGATACTTGACTTCTTTCTGAAGGGATTTGTAAAGCATAAGGTGCACACCCCTCTCCTACCTGATAATGTTAATGAACTGAAACATTTTATAACAACAGCCATCGCGGATGTTACCCAGAAATGCTGGCTACTGTTTGGCAGAAAATCGACTTTCGTTGGGATGTGTCATGATGACCGCAGAGGCACTCATTGAGCCATAATGGATTTATCAAAAAAAAACTTCAAGTGTTTTGTAGTGCAATGACATATAAACCAAGTATATATGTGGTTCCAATAAAGAATCATAACTGACTGAAATTGTGAACCGTGTAAAGTATCACCCTCTATTGTTATTCAGTAAACATCATTTTATCATTAACGATATTAAATTATTGTGTAAAGTTGTTACAAGCATGCTGTTCGAGACATGATCTTGAAATATGTTTCACAGATGATCAGTGGTAGATCATACTATTGAACAGAGCGAGAACTGGCTTGGGCAACTCTTAATAACACAACAGTATAACTTGTGAAATTGTTATCAACCAGCAATCGTATTTTCAGATGCATATGAATTCAAAATGGAGAGTACCATAAGCACTGAAATAGGTACGTACGTAATAGTTTAAGTTATTGATTAATACACATTTTAGGAGTTCATTTCCGTAACGTGCTAAATCCAAAAATGTCCGATTCTGAATTGAATGTGAAAGAGTATATTATGGAACCTCTCACGTTAAATTTTATAATATTTTTGTCAAATATGTTATTATTTTTTGTGATAAATTCTGTTTGAATTATCACGTTGGTGCCAAAACATGCTAACTAAGGAAACAATTTATTCCTAAATATGCTATATCCAATTTAATGGAATAAAATGTATGCTAGTGAGAATGACAGAAAGATATTTGTAGTTAAGTATACGGTGCATAGAGCTAGAGCAAAGCGTTATTTTCGATAATTGAACCGTAGGCCAGATAATACAATTACCGTAAATTTCGATTTAATGCAAAATCAATCTCTTTCGGAGACGTCAATAGGATAGGCTTATTACTCACGACACCTGTGGTCTACTCTTCGGATTGTTTTGCATGATAAGGACGGATCGCTTAAGAAAGAAAATGCTGGAAACCGAATATGGATGTGGCTGCAATGAAATTTTATCATGTTTGTGACATTTTCTTAACAGAGTGCTCACTCCAATTGCTATTGAAGGAATTACAGGTTTGCGATTCTTCTCCGATTGGTGCACAGATCAAAACAAGAATTACGCAATGTTATTAATGTTGATGCGCTTCTGTCACAAGAAATCGTTAGAGTTTGAATGATACTCTCCTATGTCGGGTTATTATTATAGGCTATGCCCGCTGAAAGGGAATACGGGCAAGTTGAAAAACGCTTAGCAAGAATTGAAACGAGTGCAGCCTGGAGAATGTGATAAAGTTATATCAGAAACTGATACCCTTCATATTGTTGGAAAAACTTTAGTTGTACAACTATAGAAAGGTTGAGCACATAAAGTTCTGAAGAGTAAAAAGGTTTCTATGTCACAAATGCAAAAGTACTGTCGTTGATTGATCCATCACAAAATGTAATTATCTTCAAACCCTTGTATTCTATCGCAAGTTCTTAACATAAAATTTTAAAACAGAACTATCATGAAAACATCTCTTGGTTTGAAACCAGTTAGACGCAGTACAAATGACAGTGAAGACAAAGTTAGGGATGTAAAGAATTTGTTGCAAAAAAAAAAGGGGGGGTCTCACATGGTACACAATGAACTACTGCAAGGACTGTTTTAAATTTTAAAACCCGAATGCAGATAACAATGTTAATTTCTATATTGAAAAGGATTAACACATGGAAGTGCGGAGAATAAATTTTATTAAACACATAAAAGAAGAACCTATTACATCACAAAATCTGTTTTAGAATATTATGTTACGGAGCGTTCATGTAAAGGAAATTTTCTTAATAATTCTTATTTAAATGATTTGTATTTTAACATGCCACACAAGAAAGGAAAATGCTAACCACTTTAAACATTTTTTTTTGTTTTGGTAAGCATTCCATACATTTTGTAAGTCTCCTCAAATAATTAAAGTCTTTGTGAAGTGTTAGTACGATTCCTCGCCTCTTCAGTGTCAAAATATACTAAATCCTCAATATTGTTTTCAAAATATGCTGAAAGCCAAGTTTGTTGCCAAAACATACTATGCATCAAATAAGCTGTTTCATTACTCTAACTTATAGAACCTTGATAGGTTTATAAACTTGCTGGTATGAACCTCTTTCTAGAAACGGTAAATGATTTTTTAATCATTGCGATATTATTTCAATATAAAAAGATATATTATAGTTTTCAGCTCTTTCTGTAAATTCTAGCAAACGGATTTAGCACGTTTCGGAAAGATACTCTTCACTAATAACAATCCGTTCTTTGAATACTTTATACATATAAATTTTAAAAGTAATCCTTTTTAGTGGTTAGCTAGTTCTGCAATACGGTCTTGTTTATTATTACAGTTCTGGTAATGTGAATGAAGGTGAGTATGCCCAAATGACTGCAACAATAAGAACTACGAAAGAAAGGCGACGACTGAAAGTGATTCGTGGAACACTAGATATTGCAGGTAATTATGATATAATTATTAAGTGTAATTCAAGATAAAGATAGATACTCCATCGGACTCAGGGAATAAAGTCAATGGATAGTGTTAATTTAACTCCCACCAGACCACACTTACTTGATTTCACAGTAAGGACAATTCTCGGGAATATTTTTTCTTCAAGCTCAATTAGATAACACCTTTAAAAATAGTGATACAATACTATTGAAGATAATCACTGTCAATCTCTGTGTTTATATCGTAAAAATGTAGAGGTGATATATGAGAACAAAAGGGGGATTGATTAAGACACTTTCGTATATTTAAACTACTTTAACTTGAATTTTAATTCTTCCACTTAGTATTACACACATTTCCCACATTTACAATTCTTGCAGTACAACAATTACCCCAATTTTTAGAAACTTTTAGGGTAAGTATTCCTTATAATTTACTGTCATTCATTCCTTCCCAAATTTGACGTCTTATAGTACGACATCCATATACCAAATACTCGTATTTAATTGTCATATTGTTTAATTGTTAAACTCTTTACTTCGTGTGTTTACTGTAATTTTTGCATGCCTCTTACTTCACCACTTTATTGTTCATTGGATATCTTAAAACACTTACGTGTTTATTACTTGTAAAAACTGACGGTACAATACATTTAAGAACGAGTTTTTAGTACTACAGAGAAGACGAGAAATTGTTTTGAAGAGTCTGACTTGGGTAGAAAGAAATGATAATTCTAGTTCTAAAAAAATGTATCCCTGATGTCTTGTTGGTATATGGACACCGAGACTTGATCGTGTTATAAATTGTTTGCGCACCAAATTATATTACGGTAAACAATAGTAAATACTGTGGCTTTCTTTCGTTCCTTCATTCGGTTAATCTTTAAAAATCAATCTAAATGATAGTAAAGGAATTACCAGTAAGATTATTAAAAGTTTAAAATTAGATATACCAAATGCTGCTTGTAACAAAACAATATTTTATCTGTTAAATGCGTAAGGTATTGATTGCTGCAATTTCCGGTTATATAGAGAGATTCTAATAGAGATATAGTATGTGCTTAGAACGCTTAATTCAACATAGATAATAAAGTTAAACCAGAAATGTTTAACCTATGAAACTTCCTACTACAATAAATGTTTAAAAGTGTACCTAGGTAGATTGTGCATATTCTATGAATGATAGGTCGATTACAAGAAATGCTTCTTGCTATCTGCTATTGTTTTGTTAATGGTAAGTGAATATTGAAACCGCAAGTTGTAGTAGATTTCTTCTACTTCCGGTTTTATTCGAGAGTAAGGATGTAGATGATGCTTAAACTTTTGCCGTAGAAACATATTTCTATATATTAGTGTTATTTCCTAATATCGATCAACATTAAAACTAGACATAATGTATTTTCTCTCGCTCTGTTTTGACGAAAAGATAAGAGTTAACATTTAATATGTTCTTACAGAAAACAGTTTCTTCTATTAGTTTGCACCCTGTAACTATGGAAGTTCAAACCAAAAGTTGTTCATTTATGCCACTTCCGGTATAAATAGAAGAACAATAGAGTGGAAATTGCTACAGTTAAATTGATAACAGAAATTCATTTCTCGTAAAGGTTATCGTTTCCACTCTGTAACAATAAACGATAAAACCAAAAGTTGTTGATTTGTGTTTCCTCCAATTTGAGCTAGTTGTTAAGATAGAAATAGTAACAATTCTTAAAACGGATAATCGATAGATTCGCTTCTCGCTATTTATTGCAGTTTTTGATCTATACAGATCAATATTGGAACTGAAAGAGATTCAGTTTATAGTTTTCCTAACTTACAATCCGAATTAGCATTATTGCTCAATATCGAGTCTCCGTGTTGATAGGGGGGCGCGGTGGCTCAGTGGTAGAGCGTTCACCTCTGGTGCTTGGGGTCCCGGGTTCGATCCCAGCCCCCGCCAAGTGAACCTTGTGGTGGACAAACACCGTGCTCGTGGGTTTTCTCGGGGTTCTCCCGTTTCCTCCCACTTTCTTCATTCCACCATTTCACTCATCTCTCATTATCACCGTCTCCTTTAGCCTAACCGGCATAATCGTGGGACGTTAAACTTAAAGATTTCATTTTCATTTTTCCGTGTTGATAAAACCAAAAGACACAATTGAACTAAGTTCTCAATTATTAGAGCAGAAATAAAGGTTGAAATGCATATTATATATTCAAGATACTTCATATCCAGAATAAGTAATAACAGATAAAACTTTTGTGATATTTAACATGTTATGTAAGTTCAACATCAATTAACAGAACTATAAGAATCTTCGATGCCAGCGGTCCCCGGTGCTTCGATTCCCGGTGCGGGCACTCGTTCGAAAAAGTGTGAAAAGCTTTTTGACATCAGCCATTATGAATGAGATTTTCCTGAGCTTTCCTGATTCAGACCACACAAATGCCGGGGAGGGATCTAGCTTATAGGTCTGACGTCGTTCCCTTCGTTTCCCTTCGCCCGGAAAGTGTGCTTGCCGAGAAACGTCATTCGTCATACGTGACGAGCTAAATGACCATAGATGGCGAAAGCCCAGAAATCGAAATCCTGTATCGTACAGAACTGTAAGAATATTAAATATTCAAGCATACTTGAATCACTTTTACACAGCATAATTACGCCAACGTATAGCAAACACACTGCCACATGACTTAGTGTAGGAATCGCTCTCTTCTTATATACTAATAGGTGAGTACTTATCTTTCGTCCTACAAAACTCATGACACTGAGTGTTTGCTAAAGATTAGTTCTTACAGTTGCAGCACTCGCGTACTCCATATACCTAGGTAGAGTGAGTGTTCACTATTTTCACTTATTCTATCGACATACAGATAGATGACGAAGTTACTTGAATCACTGCAAGTGGTAGTTTTAGCCTTGCACAGCGTCAATGTTTACTCAATTTCACTCATTTTACCCTCGATAAGCTCTGTTACTCTGTCGATGAATTCTGTGGTACTAATATAGATAAAAGAAAAGAAAATTTAAACGTGATCTCCGGTTCATACTTATTGATTGCATATATATTGTTTTAGTTCCTAACCACTCTTGACTTCAAGTCTTTTCTTCTCGAATTCATTTGAGATTGCGTGGTGGACAACATCGCCTCCCCGAGTTTCCTCGGGGTACTCCCGTTTCTTCCCACTTTTACATTCCACCTATTATTTCATTATCATTCACTTCCTTTAGTCATTTCCTCCCTTAGCCTAAACGGCATGAACGGAGGACGTTAAACTCAAAGATTATATTGCATTCATTTCTCTCTGTGATAACTTGTCTAAATCGAATAAAATTTCTCTTGCTAATATATTACTTGTGTGTTGGTTGTAGGAAAAGAATTGCAAATGTTGAGAACAAGTCGATGCTATCAGTCAGTCTTCTCCTGATTACGATTTACTAGCTAACACAGTGGGATTTTAAACATCATGACTCATATTTAAGTATTTAAATAAGCAAGTAGAGGGAAATATCATTGATTACACACACACACACACACACATTACAATCATCTACCATTTTAACACATTGGAGTCGGAGCACATTTTTATATATTTTGTTTATAAATGTACCGTTTACAATTATGAAAAAAGTCCGCCGAGCAATATGATTGATTATAAGTATTCATATATGAGTTTTTGGCGCATTACAGCTCTTCAAATGTTACAAACCATGAATACAAACATTAGATACTTTGAAATGGCAGAAAGGTATAAATATAAGGTAAAAATATATTGCAAGACCGATTACTTCTATCTTTCACCTGGAGTCGCCCTTTTTGCATTCGCTTTTCTGCAGTGCTACCATTGTCAGAAAATGTATAAGAATGTAAATAAATAAATACGATTGTTGTAAGAAAATATTACAAAGAGAGACCCCCAACTCACTCACATAAATGCTTATGTTACAGTAATCCTCATTCGTCAGTCAACCTAAAAGAAAGAACAACTGAACTTTCCTTCTATAGAAGCGCTGCCAACATAGTCCGAGTCAATATTTGAATCATCAATTTCAGATCCAGGATCAGCAGCAAACTCATCAAACATATTCCGTATTTCTATTTGGGATAAATCTCCCATCTCGAGTCACAAATTTATGTAAAGACGCGAAACTAATAGCTGTTGACGAAGGGAGAATACTACTAAACACGCTGTAAACATATGCCAATTGTTATCGCTCCAACTTGCTCTGCACCGGATGCACTGCCACTTAGATTTTTTTACAAGTACTAAAAGGATCACAAAGTATAAATGAGAAGTCGAAAGTCGTTTACGGATAGCCATCCAATGCTCAAATTAACGAAAATTTCAGCACGCCGGAGAGACATGATCCGTCTACTGAGGTAAAGGAAAACATTACGTTGAATAATGACAAAATGTGCGCTAATTAGTCTTATTAAAGATTACATACAAATAAGATAAGAAATCATTAAAAGATTGCACACTGAAGATTCCATGATTATAATAATGTTGTCATAAGTACAAGTATATAATTTGCTAGTAGAATAAACAAATATGAAAATTGTTGGACATATATATATGAAAATTTATATTTTTAAGAGAATTACAACCACATAAATTGTGCTAATTGTTCACTGAATATTGTTCCCATCGTTCTTTTGAAGTTCTTCGTGGTAAAGAGGTTAGTTAGGTGCCTTTGAAGTGGGAGACTGGATTCGTGTTCTGGCGGGAGCTCATGTGGTTTGGATTCTATTTTAAGATGTAGCTTCTAGTCTCACATAGCCTCGGCGCTCAAAGGAACTAAATATTAAAAAATGAAATCAAATCTTCTTTTATGTTTTCCTAAGAACGCATATAACAATGTCGTCTGTTGAATGTAAACAAAACTGAAGTTTCAGTTACAGTAAATTACATGGCTTTGCCTTCATTAGTGTTTTGCTTTCAAGCTTTCCAGTAGCACTTGTAGGATTCTTAGGATTCTTCAACATAAGTTTTCGTGCTTTAACGGACATCCGCGATTGACGGAATTATGTGTACAGCATTAGCTGTCATTACTCGTACACCTACGCATTACTATGGGTTGGTATCACTTCATGTAGAAAACCTGGTTTGTAAGCTACAAGACAGAATACCAGAAACAATCTTCAGATAATTAGTCATTGTTTCCATCTGACTCATAGAGTGACGATCATTACGTGAGAAAAATACAATACACAATACACTGTTTCTCATCTAGTTCTTAGTTGTGCACTGCATTTTGTACACTTTACTCAATTTTCTCATTATATATTCTTGTATTTTGCAGTATCCCTTGGTGGTGTTTTCTCCTTTTTCATCGGAACAAGTTTTATGAGTGTGGCTGAGATTCTTTACTATTTGTTACTTAGACCGATTTTCAAGAGATACAAACCTCATTGATATTCTATTATAAGTAACACCAATCGATTCAAATGATGCAATACTATAATGCAAGTGAATTACAGAAGAATGTCTGTTCACGTGACATTGCATCGTGCCTTTTTATGTGTACTTTTCAAGTGATTGTTTATTCAAAACGAACTGACCAAATATAAGACTACTTAACTACATTAATAAACACTAAGAACTTGCATCTCTCATTTTGTCTGTTTTTTCAGCATTTTGTAACTCTCTTTCATGAAATGTTTACATTATACAGAAAGCCAATTCAATTATTTGCACCAAAACTCCTAAAATGGGTGTATTCAAAATTAATGGAATTTTAGTAGTAATCATTTATTTCACTAAGCTGATTTTAGAATCGCTTGCATCTTACATCAGTCAGCGTCTTTGTTAGTAATTTAGTAGTCATTACTTTAAAGTGATTATTTCTAAATTATGTATGATCATTTTTAAGTTATGTCTTGCTTCATATGCATTTAAGTGGTTGTGCTTAGCTTGCTTATCTATAAGTTTATGTAGTGCACTGTAAATCAATATATCAAACGGATTTATGAAGTAAATGTGTAAAAAATGTGGCGGATGTGGAAAAAGAGTGTTTGTAATAATAATAATAATAATAATTATTATTATTATTATTATTATTATTATTATTATTATTATTATTATTATTATTATTATTATTATTATTATTATTATTATTATTATTATTATTACAAACACTCTTTTTCCACATCCGCCACATTTTTTACACATTTACTTCATAAATCCGTTTGATATATTGATTTACAGTGCACTACATAAACTTATAGATAAGCAAGCTAAGCACAACCACTTAAATGCATATGAAGCAAGACATAACTTTAAAAAATTATTATTATTATTATTATTATTATTATTATTATTATTATTATTATTATTATTATTATTATTATTATTATTATTGCACCAACGAGCATATATTAACAGTCAATATATGATTTTAATAACATTAGACAATGCAGTGTAAATTTGTGTGTTACAAAATAGAGTAATGTGACTTAAGCACATGCATTTTTAAGAAATAAGTCATCTAAGATGGTAGGTTCATTCAATGAACATTTCGCCATACATATTACTAATATCTCAATATTTTGTAAATTCCAGTAATATTACGAAAGTAATTCATTGAATAATACGAACGTGTTGATGTATCATTTTCTATTGTATGGGGAAACTACAGATCACCGAATGCTGCTAAAACAGCAAATTAATGTGAGTTCATTAAGGTGTTAAATTAAAATCAATTTAGTTGTGTGAATTTCCGAGAAAGGAAAACTTTTAATATCCTAAAAAAAACATAATTTAAATATGTGAGGACGGAAAATTAATTGAACTTTTCCAGTTGTTTCCCTGACCAAATGTGCAAGCTTACAAACATAAATATTTAATGAAATAAAATGAAATCTTTGAGTTTTACGTCCCATGGTCATGCCGGTGAGGCTAAAGGAGACGGTGATGATGAGTGATGAATGAAATGGTGGAATGAAGAAAGTGGGAGGAAACGGGAGAACCCCGAGAAAATCCACGCACATGGTGTTTGCCCACCTCAAAGTTCACTTGGCGGGGGCATAAATATTTAAAATATACAAGATAAAGTACAGTTGTAAATTTAAAAAGTTATGTCAATTTTACTTGGAATGAAAAAAAGATTAATGGACGATCGATCAGATGGATATTGTTTGTTCTATAAGAGCATGTAGAATTTACAAAACTTCCACAAGAACATACAAAACAATATGTAATGTAATTATGGTTCTGAATACGGAATGACCTGTCCCATTTTGTTTGAGACCGGTATGTGCACTTTCATATGTTATGGGTTAGTTTCATCGTTGATTTTATGTCTCCGAGATAGTGAAGCAATCTTAATTTAAATTTAATATAAGTAAGGTATAGAAACATTACTTTGATATATTATCGAACTCAGTTAAAAGTAACGTTTTACACTGACAGTTAATAAACGAACGTGTGATTTGTATATTAACTCTTATGAGGAAGGTAAAGAAACGGAAATCTTAAATGGATTTTGTAATACTGTTGTGGAACATCGGACTAGGAATTTGTCTTCACTACATAGCGCCTTAAAAGTAAAATCCATAATCACAATAAAGCATGGAAATATGTTTCAAACGGGTAACCAACTGGATTTAATCTCAATGTTACGTTAACATACATTTGATTTGGTATGAATTATGTGAACATGGTATACGACCTACGAATTGCTCTTTAAATGTCAATTATTTTTTCACTATAGGACACCATATGTAGTACTTAAAGAGTTACGTTCCAAATTATGTTTTATTCATTACATTTACTCAATTTGTCGTAAATATTAATAATTTAAATATGTAGTGAAATTCCTTAATTTGTGTAGCACGTACGGTTTCTGGATTTTAGATTGTTATTTTATGTAAAATGAACTAACATCGTTTGTAGATAGAAATATTTGAAACGATACCTTGGAGCGATACAATTATCAATATTATAACGCATTTCCTTCTAAGTGCGTCCGTAGCCAAGCGGGTTTAGCAATGCTGATTGAAATTTCTGAAGCGAAGAGCGACGGTTGGAGCCTCAGTGCGGAAAGTTCCTTTTTATTTCTTCCTTTTTTTTAAATATATGGGATCATTGATATAAATATAAATTATTTGCTTTGAAGTGCTTGGGAAAACGGTCAGGCGAACTTTCACTTTTCAAATCTCTATTACATTTATTAGCCCGCCATTTCCATAATTTATGTATGAAAACGTTAACACAGACGTCAAAAATGTAAATTACACTGTTCAACAAATTTTGATCGAAAGTATGTAAATTCTTTGAAATTGCGATTTTTACATCCATTTAAGCATAATATGAAAGGAAATGATAATAGAAAAATTTTCTTAGCTCAGGTTGTGAA
The DNA here is from genome assembly GCF_964235325.1 of Thermobia domestica. Taxonomy (NCBI): domain Eukaryota; kingdom Metazoa; phylum Arthropoda; class Insecta; order Zygentoma; family Lepismatidae; genus Thermobia; species Thermobia domestica. Next base: position 334,791,046 of record NC_137455.1, on the reverse strand, counting down.
AAAAACGCCCTTGTACAACAGTAGCTGTATATATACAAATGTATTAATATTTATAGAACATTTAAGCAAAATCCTTGTAAAAACCTACATTTCACTTTCTTATCTATTTCACTGTGATGTGATAAGCTGGGGAGTTAAGAAGTACCCTAACTATAACTTGTACTTCCTTTTTCAAAATTGCGCAAATACCAGTTTCACAGCGATACAGAAAATAAAGTAACCGTGGTCAAGTTAAGCATTAACAATTCCGTAATAAAAATCAGTATTAACATCAAAACATGAAACATATGTACAAATACCTTTTTGTGGAAGAACTACACTCAATGTAAACAAAAGTTTCAAGTGATCCCTTGTACAGGATTATGTTTATTTTATTTTGAGCGTCTTCACTTGGCTTGCCTTTTGTAGGTTACATCTGGAGCATCCCTTGCAATAGTCCAACAGTAGTCGGCCAATATGTTAGAACTCCACTTTCCCTCATATCTCTTCTCCATGGCTGCAATATCTTGATGGAAACGCTCACCATGTTCGTCACTTACTGCTCCACAATCTTCGGGAAAGAAGTCTAGATGTGAATGAAGAAAGTGGAGTTTCAGAGACATATTGCAACCAAGATTTTCGTAGCACAATAACAACTTTGCTACCAGTTGTTTGTAATTTGGTGCTCGGTGTCTTCCCAAGAACTGTGAACAAACACTCTTCAAGCTTTCCCACGTAGCTTTCTCCTCACCTTGGAGAATTTCGTCGAACTTGTGATCTTTGAATAGTTGCCTAATCTGTGGCCCTATGAAAACACCCTCTTTAACTTTGGCATCACTTAATCGAGGGAATTGTCCTTTTAGGTACTTATAGGCCTCATCCTCTTGGTTCATACCCTTAACAAAACTTTCCATAAGAACTAATTTAATATGTGGAGGGGGAAGCAAAATTCGGTTACGATCTACCAGTGGTTCATGCTGCACATTTTTCACTCGCGGCTGAAGAGTTTCTCTGGTACTCCAATCACTTTTGCGATAATGAGATCCACGATCTCTACTGTCCCATTCACGTATAAAGCAACAATACTTTGTATACCCTAACTGCATACCTAGCAACAGTGCTATTACCTTAAGGTTACTACAAATGAGCCACAGAAAATCGTAATATTTAATGGCTTGAAGTAAATGTTTCAAGTTTTCATAAGATTCCTTCATATGAACTGCGTAACCTACAGGAATTGAAGGAAGTTCATTTCCAATATGTAAAAGCACTGCCTTTAAACTCACCTTGGACGAATCTATAAAGAGCCTCCACTCCGTACGTTCGTAATTAATTTTAAGTGCCCTCATGAGACCATTTACATCTGTACATGCCACAAGTGTGTCTTCCATAGTAAAAAATGAAGTGAACATCTTCTCCCTATTCCGATACACTGAAATATTTAATTTTTTCTGCAATAAATTCCATTGCTTTAAGCGTGACGCTAAAATTTCGGCTTTGCTTTCCGAGAGGTCCAAGTCTCTGATTAGATCACTTAGTTCCTCTTGAGTAAGTCTATGTGGTTCACATGGAGGTTCTTCTGCAACAAACGTAGGGTCCTTCGAAGTACTTGATTCAGGAGCTTCAACTTCTTGATCATCATCAGAAAAAAGATCGTATTCTTTAGGTAGGTCAGGAACAGGTAGTCCTTCTCCATGTGGAACAGGGCGCATTGCAGAAGGAATGTTAGGATAGATCAAGGCCCGCTTCTTCTTCGTGGAAATTCCCTTCTTGACGGAAGGAACCATATAAAAATAACAGTCTCTGATGTGGTCGCTTGGCTCCCTCCAAATCATGGGCACTGCAAAAGGCATTGAGCGCCCCTTTCCATTAATCAAATTTCTTAGATTGCTGGCACAAGTGTTACACACAATGTGGGGTGCCCAAGATTTATCTTGGTCTCCAATTTTACAACCAAAGTAATATTGATAGGCTTTTCTTATTAGTGGTGTTATAGTCTGCTTTTGTGAGGAAAATGTCACTTCCGCACACACGTAGCAGAAGCTATCCGCACTGTTTACACAATTTCGCGGCATTTTTGTTTATTGAAATCCTCAAAATGTCACTTGAAATAGTTCCGACAACTATTTAAAAATATACATTCGAAATACCAGTATTTTTGCGTACTTGTAGTTGTATTTTTATGTCCTGTACTACACAAACGTCACACCCAAAACGCTGATAACTGCACTAAACCTGTCTTTTCTAACAATAGCAGAACACTACTGAGATAAGGAACACAATGAAACCAAGCGTCCATATAGCTTCATCAGTGTTGCCGGATCAGTGTAACATTTTACTCCAAACGAAGCGAATATATTTATTTTTAAAGCGTTATTATTAGACATGCCTGTAAAACGAAAAGTAGAGGTAATATTCGAAAATAATTTTCAAATTCGTGATCAGCACCACAAAATCGATAAGAATTAGCTGATTTTGTTCAATTTACATTTCCGTTGTTGAACAGTTTTATTCATGATGTTCCTGATATATATGTGCGTGTGTGTTGTGTGTCACACAACTTTGTAACACTTTTTTTCGTGAAAAATGCTGAACTACGAAAACATGACGTATGCCTTGTCGTAGCAGAAGAGTTTCTCCACTTAAGCCTAAGAGTAACAAAGTCACCTACAGCCAAACAGCTGCAATTGATTCATTAGTCATGGTTCATCGTGGTCGGAATGTTCGAGAGCAGCTTATTGCTCTTGCTGAACACGATGGTATGAGCGTGAGACAAGCTAGTGAACGTCTTGGTGTTCCCTGTTCCACAGCATATACTTGGTGGAAGAAATACTCAGAAACAGGTAACGTGTCTAGAAAACCTGGCACTGGCCTTCAAAGGGTTTCAACCATTCAAGATCGGGCCCTAGTTGACGTAAACCGTCGCAATCCTTTCAGTCACCCCGGCAGTTAGTGATAGCGTCTCGTTTTCTTGGCTCCTTCCTCACCGCTCGTTGATTCCTTAAAGATGCAGGGCTTCACGAAAATCGAGCCGCGTGTAAGGAGCAATTGATGGATAGTCATAAAGTTGATCGACCAACATTTGCTGAGGCAAATATTGGTCGTAACTGGGATCATGTAATCTTCACAGACAAAAAGATATTCTCTTCAGCAAATGGTGGTCCTCGACTTGTGTATAGACCCACAGGAAAACGTTACGATCCACAGTACATCCACAGAACGCATGGTATTGGGCATGTTACTATTCACTGCTGAGGATGGCTGTGTAAGGATATAGTTGGTGAATTACACCGTATAGAAGGCCGGTTGAACAACGAGAAGTATCTGGATATTGTGCAATACGGCTTGCTCATTTTGCTCAACGTTGCTTTCTTTCATTTTGCATTTACACATCCTATCCTCTTTCAACTTCGGTTCCACATGACATTCCATTTAGTTTCATATATTCTATTCGATTAAATACACATTCCTCAATCTCTTATAATTTGTCCAAATGAACAAAACTGTTCTCTTGCTTTCTTTCTAATAATGCTGATTTAGATTTCAAGAGAGTTAATTTTAAATAAACTTGCAACCAATTTCTTAATTACGAACATTGAGTTCTTCCTCATTGTGTGTAAATATATTTTCTTCAGTGTTTCCATCCAAATAATAATAAATAGTTCTGACAAAATTAGATATAATTGCAATATACGATAGTTAAGTGGGTAATAAAGCAGTTCAAGCCAAAATCTTACTTCAATCTGAATCGTAGATTACAATTATCGTTAAAAGAAATTGAATATCCGCATCCAAAATTGATTTTATCTAGGTAGGATGGATATGGATGCGCACGAGACAAGATTTGAGGCCGTCTTATCTCGACAATATGTTGTAAAAATGATGTCTCGACTCGAAAAATGTGTATTTTTCTATTGCAAGAGTTGTATCTCTAGTCGAGTTTTGTCAGGAAAGTTCTGTCTCGACTCGACTCTGCGCATCCCTAAGGATGGACAGTTTGAAGAGCCCAGTATTCCAAAGCTGGCGGGGTAACCAATTACACCACTACGCTACATCTATTTCAGATACAACCATTATTCTACACTTCATTTTCACAAGCTTCTTCTTATAATAACTATATCGATTTCCTACTTAAATTCAATTATAGATAATTGTTTCTTATGTAGAAACTAATATTCATGCTATCATGGGCGGCGATTCGGGGGGGGCAAAGGGGGGCAGTTGCCCCCCCCCCACTTTTTTTGAACTTACCCATTAATGTATATAGTTTCATTTGGAAATATAAAGTTTTGTAGGTATTATTGGTTCATAGAATAAAAATGGTGCCATAAAATATTTGTCGTTCTATGAGTACGTATTGGTTGTCTTCCCGTGAAATTAAGAAAGTTACAGGAATTGAGTTTGAATTGCCACTAAAAATGCCCCAAAAATTAACCTATTGGAGCGCCACAATTCGAGCGTACTTTCATTTCTTCTTGCAATTGATCGATATGTTAGTCAGCCGCTCTGGAACTAATTGAGATAACATTTCGCAAGAAAAGAAGTCCTTCACAAGTTATTCTTTAATTGTACAAAAATCGACAGTTCCTAAAATGTATTTTCTTCTTTCTAATAATAATATTTTGATTTGATTTTTTCAGTTTAACATCCTGTTCAGCAGCGAAGTTATATGAGACGTGGACTTAATGATCAACGTGTAGTCCGAACCACGTGAGCTCCTCCCGGAAATCGAGCCCGGGTCTCCCATGTCTAAGGCGCGTACGCTAACCGCTTAGCCACGAACGAGCTCAGTAAGGAATATTAATTTTGCAATGTAATATACGAGTTTAGGGGTGTACATATACAGTTTTGTATATATACCTACAATTAAATTTAGTGAATTTAGCATAATTATAGGTTTTAGGATTATTTTGTATAACTGAAATGTGGAGTGACTCTAAGTATTGCTGAGTTTTGATATGATCCAAGAAAGTGAAAACTGTACTTAATGGCAGCGAACATGTTTCGGGAAGCTGCAAAAGTATTTCTTTAAATATCGTAGCATATGCTTGTAGTATTCACTGTCATTCTAAGAGTAATAACACATATAATAGCATTCGTGGAATTAAAAATATAGTTGTTCATTAATTTCCAGTTTCAATATAATTTTTGCAAAACAAGCCTCATTATTCATTACTATGATTATTTAATTAATATTATCCTTTCTGTTTATTTGTTTCGCAAATTTGTTATTAAATAGGCTCCTAATCTGATCATACAATTTTCCAGACAGATATTCATGAGCAAGGAATCAAATCTCTTATACCTTCGTTGTTTAAGAGTACAAAGGGCTAGTATCTACTTGCGTTGCTCTTGTCAATTTACTTAATAAAATATGAAACAAGATATTCGGTATAACTGAAAAAGACAGTATCCTAATAGTTATACAACCTTTCGTCAAACAAAGTGTTACAAGCAACCAGGAAAACTAACATTGGTATCAAATATTCAGATCATGTCTTGCCCCCCCACTTTTAACGTCCAACCGCCACCACTGCATGCTATACAGTATAAAACAAGTACACATTCAATGTAAATAAATAAAAATGTAAGATATTACACATTACTGGCATTGCGATTTAATCCGATTTTAAGCAGTACATATTTTCTAAATATTTGTTCAAATTACTTTATAAGAATCCAGATTATGAGGTACCCTATGCTTTTGTAATGCAAAAAATACAAGCATATATATATATATATATGTGTGTGCTTTTAGGGGACTTCCGAGCTTGATCCCCCACCCCCGATATTTTATGTTTCTTCAAATAAAATATTGTAAAATGAATGAAATATCTTGTAGAATGTTCACATTTCCAAGAATGAAGTTAGCAAAGCTCCCTGAAATATATATATATGAATAATTTTCATTTTGGACGTGTGGTTTTAGTTATTTAACTGTGTTCACATTTCTCATTTTAGCGTTTTCTTATGTGAATTATCGACATGGCAGGCTAGTAAATGTGACAGGGATTTGAAAAGTGAAAGTTTGTCGGATAATGTGTTTCCAATCACTTCACAGTAGAAACTTATATTTATAATAATGTTCTCATATATTTAAAAAAAAGGGAAAAAAGACTTTAACTTTCCGCACGGAGGCTCGAACCGTCGTCCTTCGTTTCAGAAATGACAGTAGCAGTACTAAAACCACTTGACCACAGACGCAACTTACAAGAGATTGTGTTATAATATTGATAATAGAATCGCTCCAAGCACAGGTTCCTACTTGGAGGTTTAAATATCCATTTTCTGTCGTTTTAGGTTATTTCTACTTACGATAATGGTTGATTTTGCATATTAGAACTGTGCATGAGGTGTGCAATCAATATTAATCTCAGAAGTAAGTAGTTTGATTTTGTTTCTACATTTTCACATCGCTCGGATGACAGTACGGATTGCAGCTAGTGTATATATAAAGAACGGCGGGAACATGCAATTCCCTGTGTATAAATCTGCGGGAATTGTGACGGATCTAGGCTCACTTTTTCGGACTTATTTTCTGAACGAGTTTCCAGCTTTTTGTGAACAGGTGTGTACCTATTCATCTCATCTACACTGATACTAGTATCGATCGTTTTTCGATAAAAGTTTACATATAACCCACTACTAATTCGACACATATAGAAAGTGCTCCCTCCCCTAAATAATAAAAAATGGAAGGACACGTGTCTGCTTATATTTACTAAAGAATTAATACACCGAATTTCAATTTTAACGACTTCGAGAAACTCCATTTCTCTCCAAAAATCGGACCACTCTACTCTCACTTAAGAATAAGAATTATAATCAAGATAATATAATAAATTCCTAGAAGGTATTTGGGTTTAACTGCGTACAAAAAAGTCACTAAAGTTCGATGTGACTGCACTGGTCCCAGGGGATACTGACTGTTGGGAGGAGCGGGTATGGCTGCACGTTTAGAGGGTGGCAAACAACTGAAAATAAAAGCTCCTACGAAGCCAAATCCCAAACTGAATTGAAATAATCCTTCCTGAACGGTTTAAGATTTCAATACCGACTCACTAAGACTTTTTTTAAAAAATAATATTCCATACAATCTACCTTAAAGCAACTCTATCCATCACGACTCTGGAACTCACTAAAGAAATAATAAACACTTCTGACCAGAGTATATACACTTATTTATTAACAACTAAATTACAGTGAATTACAGTGTAACGGTTTCGACAACTTAACGTTGTCTTCATCAGACACTAACTGAAAGAGATATCTTAGAACATAGATATTTATACTAAAAGTGAAAGTCCTTGTGTGCATTTGAAGCCACCTGGGTCGTACTTCCCCGGGTCATCTTTCGGCCACCTGCCCTGGACATGACTATAGAGAGAAAAGATGAACGATTTACAACAAGATGGTATAGGAAAAAATGTGCGGCAGGAGTTTACTGTCACGAAAGAAGTGATGTGGATTACAGCACCAAAAGAAACTTCATAAGGAATATGGAGAGAAGAATAGAAGAAATAGATACAGAAGAGGAGAAAAAGAATGAGGACATAGAGAAGTTCTACAGCTTCTAGAGCGGAACGGGCACAACAAACAGAAGTTAAGGAAGAACAGAATTGAAGAGGAAAGAAGGAAAGGAAGGAGAAAGGAGAGAAAGGAAGAGGAGGAGAACAAATGGCACGGGATAGAGAGCATCGGGGAGAAGACGGAAGTACTAAAAGAACATACTTAGAAGAGGCGGTGTGAAGACGTACGGAAAAGGAGGAAGAAGAATTTTGGAAGTGATTAAGAAAGCGAAAAGTAGAACGAAGGAAATATGTGAGAAAGATGAAGGTGTAGTGTATAAAGTGACGTGTAAGGATTGTGATATGATATACATAGGGGAAACAGGAAAAAACTTAGTGAGAGAATTAAACAACATAGGGATGATGTGAGACTTAAGAGAGAAAATAATGGCATATATAAACATGTTAAAGAAATGCATGATATAAATTGGGAAGGTGCAAAGGGGCTAGAAAGGGAGAATAGACCAATGATAAGGAAATGGAAGGAAGCACGAAGGATAGAGAAAGAGAAAAGTGAAAAATTAATGAACTGGACAAGTGGACTGTTAATACATGATCTATGGGATAAATTATTGGAACAAATTGAAGTGAAAAAACAAGATTGAACATATTTATATGTAATTTATATTCATATATTTAATATTATATATAGTTTAATATGGTATATAGTTATATACAGTGGCGGCTCGTGGTACTTGTACTTAGGAGAGCTGCATAAAACAAAACACCTTATTTAGAAATTAATTCCACACGATGGTCCATCCTTGTAGTAAACTTTTCGATAACTCTATCATTGAAGTTAGGGATCTTTTCAACCATTTCCTTTTCTATTAATAACATGGCAAATACCGTTAACCATTCTTCTTCCCTTGTATTTCATAGAAACGTTTTCACTCTTTTAAGGGTAGAAGAGCATCATTTAGGTTCACTTGTAGTTAGGGGCAGTGTTATGAATATTTTCAAAAGTTTTAGTACTTAGAAAAAGTGAAAGCAAGACTATTGTTTATAATATACTGGAGGAAATTCACAGCACCATCAAGTTTTCTGATCTCTTCTCTTGCATAAACTATACTAAGTTCAGTATGAAGTTCATCTTTATCAAAAACAGGAAAGAGCTCTGTACATTTATTGAAGATTTTTTCGGGAAAAGAAGCACTAAATTGATCAAAATTGGATTTCTGCAGAAGTGAAGATACATAAGTGGTCTGTAAAATGGAAGCGCAGGTTTACTTACTTTTAATAACGTCACACTTCTTTGGCTGCGTTTGCTCTTGACTGTGTATTTGAAACAATTCTCTTTTGGTTTTGATTTTATGTTTCGGTATCAACTAGTCCTATTGATTCCCTGATTTTATTAATTTCAGTAGTGAAGGCAAATAAATATGACTGAACTTTTCCTGCATCTATATGATAACTATGTAGTTGGTTATCTAGAATATCTAGTTGTTACGTAACTAAGTTAAAAAAATAGACAGAAACAAAATTCTTCAACTCAGTAAGCATTCGGGTATATCTCTCTCACTACAAGGCAGACGTTTCATTTATTGTTGTAGTGCTTGATTCTGACAAAATTTGGAAGCATTCTTTTAGTTCTTCCTGCTTTTCATACATCACATTAACAGTCCCAGATTTAAAATTTCATCTGGTTGGTCCACCGCTGGGTATCCGCTTTGCAAAACAGGAATCTAAAACTGCTGTTCTGTTATGAGAACGAGAAAAAAAACCGGGATAGCAGAAAAATTAGAAAATAATATTCTGGTTTTAGTGTTTGTCTGGTGGCTCTTTCCATTACAAAATGCAATTGATGAGCAAAACAGTGCACAAAATAAGCATTATGATACACCTCTCTCATTTTGGCCTCGACTCCATTTATAGCCCCACTTACTACAGGTGCGCCAATAAGAATGCCATTCATAAGAACGAAACAGACCACTCTAAAATAACTCCAGAAAAATCTAATTGTATAGTTTCATATTTCATAATTTTTTTCACTTGTCTTTTGGAAACACTGATGCAGAAGATAAAAACCACAAGTAACACCACGCAAATACTGAAAGAATTAAATATAATCGCATTTTGAAAGAATTAAATATAATCGAATATTGCACAGAATAAATCAGTTGCCTACTAGAAACACCCCGCCAGCAGACAAACAAACTCCAAACAACATAAGTATACTCAGCGTTGCTAATCAAAGAAAGAGGGATTATGCCACTCGAAGCTAAAATCACAAACTAAAGTTTTGTATAGGATTGGCCAGAGGATATTTCACTGGAGTTGGCAAGCCTGAATATACGTATTCATCCCTGATCAAAGCAGACGAACACAAAATGAGAGGAGCGCGCTTGCGCAAACTGTCAAGCATCCGAAAGGACTGCATGTAAAGCAGTCCACACGTTACCAGTATAGACATGCTGAAAAGAGGAGGAAGTAGAATCACAGCATTGTAAGAAAGGCCAGGCGAGATTGTACTGACAGTCCCAGGGGGTGAAGTGGAACAACAAGTGTGCTCCAAGGAGGTGAAAAATTGAACAACAAAACGCGCGTAAAAAGGGCATAAATATAAAGATTGATTATTAAGTCTCGAATCGGAAATATGGAATTACGTTGGGGGGGCTGCAGTCCTGCAGCCTTCCCCCACGGGCCGCCGCTGGTTATATATAGTTTTATATATTGTTATATATTATAGTTTATTTTTATGTCTATATATATTTTATATTGCTGTATTTATAATCAGTTATATGTAGTATAGTCTGTTATTTATATCTAATAGGCATCAGAGGAAGATTAAGAGATAGTTTTAAGGCAATTGGCCAAGTATAAACAAGAGATGTGTCTGGAAAAGATAAACACAGGTGGGAGGGTAATTAAGTCAGGGCAGGTGGCCGAAAGATGACGCCCGGGGAAGTACGACTCAGGTGGCTTCCCACTCACACAAGGACTTTCACTTTTAGTAAAAATATGTACGTCCTAAGATATCTCTTTCAGTTAGTGTCTGATGAAGACAACGTTAAGTTGTCGAAACCGTTACACTGTAATTCACTGTAATTTAGTTGTTAATAAATAAGTGTATATACTCTGGTCAGAAGTGTTTATTATTTCTTTAGTGAGTTTCAGAGTCCTGATGGATAGAGTTGCTTTAAGGTAGATTGGAATTTTACACGTGCAGGGCATCGGCGAGTTCTGTGAAAGAGGATGGAGGTGGAAATCGTCGCCGGAGTCGTCTTTCCAAAAAGGACCACAGATGTTCAATTATGTTGAGATCTGGGAATTGGGCGGGCCAGGGGAGGTGTTGAACTTCATCCCGATGTTCCTCAAACCACGCTGCAGCAACGCCAGCTGTGTGAATGGGTGCATTATCATCCTGGAAGATGGCGTCATTGTCCGGGAACATCCGGATCATAGTGGTCTCCTAAAATTGCGACATAACCGTTGGAAGTGATTCGTCCGCTAAGTGTGAGCACAGGACCCAATGAAAACCATGATATGGCGGCCCACAGCATCACCGAGCCGCCGCCATGTTTCACAGTTGGGCGGAGACACTGCAGATCATAAGCATCTTTGGGCGTTCTCCACACATAAACACGGCCCATGGTTGCGAATAGGGTGAAGGATGACTCATCCGACCATATCACACGTTTCCAGTCCTCAACGGTCCAAGTTGCATGGTCGCCGCACCATTTGCGGCGTGCGAAAGCGTTATGGTCCCTGATGCGCAGTTTGGCCCGTGCAACACGACCCCGTAAGTTCATGTCATGTAATTCGCGGCGGACTGAGATTGTCGAAACAGGGTGGGGGAGATACTGATTGAGTTCCTCCGTCACTTGCTCCGCAGTGGCACGACGGTTCTGCGTGACAATGCGCTTTAATACCCGGCGTGACCTGTCACTCATGATTTTCTTCCGCCCACTGTTCCGCTTCCCCGATGTGGTTTTCCCGTGTGTTGTGTAGGCCGTCGTCACCTTCGACACTGTCCCACGCAACACACCTAACACAGTAGCACTGCCGTCACACTCACTCCACATAACCGCGCACTAACAATTTGCCCTCTTTGAAAATCTGAGAGGTTTCCCATTTTACACTACCTCCGTCTGCTCCACCTACTGGACACTGCTGTTCCACTGCGCCTGACGTAGTATGGAGACCGACCTAACACACCACCACCAGCGGTCCGGCTCTACGGGCGTCACGACACCACCGCCAACCCATACATCTGACGTGTTGCCAACTACAGGTGTTTCTATTTTTCTGATCACCATCTGTATCTCTTTCAGTTAGTGTCTGATGAAGAAAACGTTAAGTTATCGAAACCGTTACACCGTAATTTAGTTTTTAATAAACAAGTGTATATACTCAGGTCAGAAACCTACCTTACTCTCTAAAACCGCGAGTCAAGTCAGATAGGCATGTCTACTGCGATACTGGAGTTAGTAATAGCACACGACATGTATAATAATAAAGACGGTCTTAAAACAGGTTTAAAATGGCGGCGAGATTTTCCTAACTTTTACTAATCGTTTCCCTAGTACTAACACACTTATATTAGATATGATAATACCCCTATAAGAATGTTTTTGACAGGGAAAGTGTAGAACAAAATGGAATTTGGCATATTTCAATTACGACCGTATTTACTATTATGATTCGACGCTAGTAATAGCGATGCTATGATTGGCTCCAGAGACAATAACAAAACCGTGAAGAAAGAAAATGTTTTGGCCGTCGCGTCGCCAGGTCGTGTAGTGGATTTAAAAAAATAAAACTATAGAAAGGGTACTGAAAGTAATAAGGAAATGTGTTTCTTAGTTGACCATTGAAAAAGTAATTAAATCATGGTATAAGTCGGGAGAGTAATTTTGTGTTTAGTGTTCTGCAACATTTTTTTAAATCTCTATACTGTTTCAAGTGTTTTTTTTTTTTTTTTTTTTTGTCTGATGAGTTAGCCAAGTAGGTAAGACGCTTGACTTCTAGCTGGGCAATCCATGTTCAAATCTTCCTGTAACTAAGTTTCTTTTCTCCCACTACTGAAATCAACACCGCGTGTTGTGTTGATTTAACACAAAAGATGGTAGTCTCCCTGGGTCACCGCATTGTGTTGAACATGGGCGGAGTTAGGAATTGTCTGCTGGGGGCAGACCTCTTGGTCGGTCTCGGACCTGTGGAATACTTCCTAGACAAGTGTGGAATTAATATGAATAGCTAATTTTTTGTCAAAAAGTTCGGGGGCAATGCCCTTCATGCTCCCCATAGCTGCGCCCATGGTGTTGAATCAATACAGCTTTTTTACTGTGCAGGACATGCGTTGTAAACAATAGTGATAAGGACACATACAAAAGTCATTCTGGATAGGGGTTCGAATTCACAAACACGTGAAGAAATTTCATTTCCTCAGCCAAAATTAAATGTGTTGTAAGACACCTTTACTATTGACAATAAAATGCAATGGAACCAATAGTTAAATTTCAATTATAAATGCCGGACTCAAATTACTGTAGCGTGGGAGGCCCGGATTCGATTCCCGGCGGGAGCTCATGTGGTTCGGATTTCACGTTAATCAGTAGGTCCACGTCTCATATAGACTTGTTGCTGAAAGGGACGCTAAACTAAAATCAACTCAACTCAACTCAAATTAGTGTAGGAAATTAAATAGTGTATAGTAGAAACAGCCGAAAAGTTAAACATGAAGAAATAATTTAATAGAAACAAGCTAAGAAGGCTATCACACTTAATTTTTAAAAAAGAAAATACGCAGAGCAAACGTAACGGTTTCAATGTTTTAACATTTTAATGTGCCATCCGAGTAACATCGGAAACACTACGTTTGCTGTGTGTGTTTTAAATTCAAAAACTGTGTTTGTAATTTCGAGACACGAAAACGAGACGAGACAAGTAGTCTGTTTCGTCTCTCGTCTAATCCCAAAGAGTTCTGTCTCGTCTCGTTTACGAGACGAGACGAGACGAGTCACGAAAAATGTCTCGTCTAGTGGCAACACTAGAAATAGCTAATTTGAACCACTTCTGGCCTAATATGGAGTTAACGGATGAGATGGGACCTATTCTTTGGATGCAGAATCAATGACAGAAAATCACTTCTCGATATCTCTTATTGTCTTTGCTCTGGTATCTGTCACACACACACGGATGAAACCACTCTATAAGACTTCCGACTTTTATGCACGGCATTGTTTGAAAGTTTAAACCTGTCTAGTTCCATAAATATTATTAACACTAACATATCAATTATAGTCTTCTGTATAATTCAAAAAGTTAGCTGTGAAATTTATGCCGGATTTGAAGCAGTTGTGGGAAGGCCTCTTGCTACATCAAATTTGTGGGTGTTCTAGTTAAACCAATATAATATTTCTATTTTACATCGGCTTAATGATGCATAGGTCATTTCTACTGTATATCAACTTAACGGACGAAAGCGACTCATGACTTAATGAAAATCCATTTGTTGGTTTTTCAAGGTCAATACATCAATAAAATAGCTAATACCACGAGTACATTACTTCGATAGAAGAGTCTAATTCAACACACGTATAAAAGACTAATGCCTCAGGCACTAATTAAGTTTTCTACTGGGTGGAAGCAACATAGTAACGTTCTATGGCAAAGAATGCTGCGCTATGTAAAAAAATGCTGTTGGTTGTTTTATGTGTTGTGTGTATGAAATACGTGTTTGTTTGTGTGTCTGACTGTGTGCGGCCTGGGAATCAGACGAGTTGACCAAAAGTTACTAAATTTTGGTCACGGATGCCTTTATCCAGGCTCCAGACCGGGACGAAGTTTTTTTTAATTCGAACCAGTTTCTCCTAGTAAGGAAGCTTTTACCGGGACATGTAAAAACACTAGAAAATGACCGATATTTATGTTGAATTCATAGTTATCGCGGTCGCTGAGATCAATGGTGACACTTCCATTAGCGATGACTTTCAAAATCGGCTACCATTGTATGCGGGTCAGTGTCACCCAGGAGGTGAGGTACCGAAATATTCGAAAATGCCCAATATTAGTGTCAAATCCTTAGTTTTCACGGTCGCTGAGATGAATGGTGATTCTTCCAGAGGAGTGGACTTCCAAATACAGCCCAATTGCCTGCGGGCGAGAGGCGTTCTTTTAAGTTTCGAACCAGGGGGTTTCAGGGGGCGTTTACCGGGATATGTAAAAGTAGTAGAAAATGACCGATATCTTTTCGTTTCGTTGCTCAGTTTTTTTGCATAGATATTTTATCTGACCCATGCGAAAAGTGGGTATTTCAGCTAGTTATTAATAAATGCAAGAAATAAATTATTAGTAATATACATGACGGCCCAAAAATAAGTATACAGTACCGTACTGATCAGCTCATTGCATTTTATATAATTTCTTATCTTTATCCATCAGGTGGACTTAGTTTCCTTATTATTTGTTCTTAATATGTTTTTACTTACATCTTAAGCTCAGAAGAGCCGAAGCAAATACACTCATAAACTAGAATTTTATAGTTGATCAATGCATAGGTGAATGCCTACTTTTGGACTACGTGAATAGATAGGAGTGTATTTTGAAAGAAAGAAACGAAAGTGTAAACATACATAACCGTATTTCACTTTATATAATCTCTTCTAAACCACGGTCACTAATCTAAGATAATGTAGGAAAAATGCAAGAAAGTAATTAATAATAATAAATATGAGCATATAAAAATATATTTTGAAAGAAAGAAGATCCCCTGCCAGGACTTGTTTACTCCAAATGTC
This sequence comes from Thermobia domestica, assembly GCF_964235325.1. Classification (NCBI taxonomy): domain Eukaryota; kingdom Metazoa; phylum Arthropoda; class Insecta; order Zygentoma; family Lepismatidae; genus Thermobia; species Thermobia domestica. The sequence goes on along the minus strand of NC_137455.1, from coordinate 334,775,757 downwards.
GAAGCGTTCATCAGAGTTGGAGTGGGTCAGTGGATCAAGTAGGTCTAGTTTTCTGAGTGGGTCGTGGGTCAACAGCATGTGACCCACTGCAACCCACCACCCACCATGACCCACTCTAAACCATTGTGACCAACTCCGACCCACCAAAACCAATCGTCATCAACTCTGACCCATGATCCACGCTCTCTTCAAAACTAAATAATGTTTACAATTGTAATAAAACAAGGCTCTGAAATTATCATTAATCGGAGTTTGAATTTCTACGGTTCAACGCTCAAGCACCGCTCTGTTACAAAACCGGTGGATCTGATCTTTAGGATATACAATGATAAAGTGTTAGTCATGGGCCAAATTGAGATGAATTTAAATTTAATTATCATATATGCTTATTTCTTTGTTGACTTACAGACATTTTCAGTGAAAACTAGGATGAAATTTGGAAGTCTCAAATCAAGACAAAGTAGACCAAAGTAAAGAGAAGTCTAAAAATAGCCATATAATTAAACATCCCGTACAAATTTAAAATTCCCACGTAATTAAGCTTAAGTACAAATTTTATGTCCATTTTCCTCACTTTATAACGTGATCCCTTATGATGTGAACGTTCCATATATAAACTTAAGTTTCAGCAATTATTATAATAAAAAGCAGTAGATGTAAAATGCGTAAAACTGTAGTTTTTATTTCTCTATAATTGCTTTTCAATTTGTTTCTGAACTAATATCGATCGTTTTCGGTTATTTGTAAAAGTCAATCCTATATATAGAGAGCTTTCCATACTTTTTCGGTCTCTGCATGGTGCGTATTACTCTTTTCGTTTCCTTTGCATTAATTCATATCTCTTTGTACTTAACGTGAATGGAATTTCTGCAGATTTATCTCGCGGTTGTTTCTCTAAATGATGCTCTCAGATAGTAATACTTTTTCCTCCAACTGGAGGAATATCCTGGAATGTTATGTTTTCGGGCATGTATTTCCTGTCATGTTGGTTGTCCAACTATCAGACATACAGTGAAACTATGCTGCTACTGGAAAAGCTAACATTTCCTATATATATCCAACCTCCACTTTCTAATGTTCGTGGCTGTACAAGACGTGCCAAATACTCAGCAAAATAATACAGTGTTTACAATGCGAACAGTCAGTGCTATGCACTGAATAAGAATGCGTGATATGAGAATATTTGATGCACATAATCATTTCATCTTGGCCGCTAGTATGCAAAGACGTCTATCAATTGCTCCAAACAGGTTTTACTGAGTGAAGCTTATTTTCGTTAGTCTGGTTCTAATCGCGTTGCCAGCGAGAGTACATCTTTTCGAGAAAATAGGCACTCGATCAGAGCAGGGAAGAAAATTATCCACTGCAAGATCTTCAAATACGGCGTTCATGGTTTTTGTATCAGTAAGTTCGTATCTTCGAATACTGACTTTCCGGCACCCAGCAGGCAACGAGGACACAGACCTGTTACTATAACTGATGGCATCTCACCGGCTTCTACAGGCTTTTAATAACACCTTGTGAGGAACTGAATACAAACAAAAGCTGAAAGACATGGTCGAGGGGAAGGTAAACTGTTGTTCGTTCAGCAGTAAATACTGAACGAAATGATGCAGGCTAAGTCTGACCTATCCTTGTCCGTAACGAACCGTAGCCAACGAAGTTATCGACTTCATAACCATCGATACAAATATACATTATAGTCAAGGAGCTGTTCTAACAACCCTCAAACTCTTGCTGAAATTTCTAGGTACTTATGTGATGTTTCATGTGTAATGACAGCCGATGGTCAAGCTTCGATGTAGTCAACAGCTGTTGTAGAAGGGCACAACCATGCAGCAATGAGATGGTCACGTCACACACATTTGTCTACAGTAAGACTCTCGTGAACACGAACGCGCCATGGACATCTGGGGCCAGCAAGTTGCTGCTTTCTCATTATAAATCACAGTACCAAGTAAAGAAAAATGCAGGGATGGCCATATATACGACACCAATGACTGTATAGTTTAGGAGTCTCTCGAGATGATAGGTTAACGTTGGTTCGTTCAGTTCAACATAAAGGGTATGGACAGGACTAGTGCGGAATTCTCAGTAGCTAGCTGAATTCCCAGGTGATGCACAGTGTCATATAGCTTCAGCAAATGGAACGGCTATCGAATAAGCAATAAAACGATAGTCTAACTATGATGTAGTGGCAACAGAACAATATGATCAGCTCCCCTAGATGTGGGAGTAAGAACTCGAATTCACAGTTCATATATAGGAATACTAAAAATTAAGAATGTATAGGACCCATGTTGAGTACTTTGATGCGAGTGACAATATCAGATGGAATATTATCGTTATTGAGGTAAGTTGTTGTTTATGGGCTCTTACGTTGTTACCAAATACGCCACCCTGTTCTCTAAATACTCAACATACGAGTATATGGTAGTCAATAGAGGAAGAATAAATATAAATGTAAAAATGGAATACTGGTCATGATTTTAATGTCTTAGAATGGAATGCGTTGTTCTCCGTCCATTAACCATATACAATGTTATTCTTTACAAAGTATTTTTGTGCAGGAAAAATAAATGGCGTCTCCTATTGAAACTTTACTTACACAAAATGGAACAGATTGTTATCTATGTGTGTGCACTTTGCGCGCACATTTACTTAATTGTATATTTCTGTTTCGTATCACAATATCTGTTATCACGCTATTATACAGCACATAGAGTTCAGAATAAAGCTTACATTAATATTTCTCCCTCTCTTATCCCTTGACTATTATATTGCAAATGTAATTTTAGTATTTATGAACTTAATACAATAGACAAATGGGCATATCTGAGTAGAAGGACAATATATATGTAGACTATATTTACTATAGTGAATTCTTCTACTTCGTGTATATTGTTTGTTTTTAAAAGGTAAGTGTAAACTGAAACTTAATAGACGGGGTAAAATTAGGAAGTCCTAATAGATTTAGATTTTAAATTACTCTTGGCTCGGAAGCAATTAGACTTAACTAAAGCATATCTGTACGACGATTAGGAAAACAGAAAAAGTTAATTTCAAAATTATTGAAAATTCTCCTCGCAACTTGTTTTCTGAAAGCTGTAGCAATCAAACCAATTGATTAACGAATATATGGGAATCAAGGTAAATGTCAGAATAGCCTCTTTATAATTCCTCGTATTATCAGTTTCGTAGAAACCGTCATGTTTAAATTTTAATTCAATTTGAAATGTTGTGAGTTTTCCAAATTTTCAGTGTATACAGTATTTCAGAAAAATAACAGAAGCTTGAAAATTTAATAAGTTTTTTACCAACTGTACTTTTTATTCAAAATACATCCCTTCCGCATCAATACAACACTAACCACGTCCAACCAATGCAAGCACAGAGTTTTGAATGTCCTTTTTCGGAATCGCCTTAATGACCGTCATTACAGCAGTTTAGACGTGTGTAACATTGGCATAAAATGTTCCTTTCATGGCCAATTATAATTTTGGAGATAGAAAATAGTCACGTGGTGATAAAACACAGATTTGCTTTTAGCCAATATGTCACTAACTGCGGTGGTTTTGTAACATGATGCATTCCGTTTCTTTAAATTCTTTGTCACAATTTGGTGAATCTTATCTTCAGTCGTATTTAATTTTTTCCGCCATCCATCTCGCAATTGAATTCGCATAGTCGGCTACCATTTCATATAGTTGTTCCACCAACTAATTAGACTGAAAAGGGTCGTCTTCAAAGGACTCACGACCGTCCCGGAATCGCGTATGCCACTCGAACACACTGTATGAGATAAGCACTCATCACCATACACTTATTTTATCATTTCCAATGTTTGTGTTATTGTTATACCTAGCTTGAAACAACATTCACAGTATTGTTTCTTTGCTTCATCGTGTTTTCATGACGAAGTGACACCAGATACACTCACGTTTCTTACTATATCCTGACACTCCTTTAATCGGTTCTCTTGATTGTGATCTTGTTTCGTTGAACAGATATTTTGCTTTCCGATGATATGTTGTTTCAATACATGGCGTTACTGGTTATCTGTAAAGAAAATTGACCCGTTACTTTTCCGACTTACTTTGTATTTTCTCAAAATAAAATATAATAAATGGAACGTTCGGAGCAGGAAGACTCAAGTCCAATTAATCAAGCGGACCTCTTAAGCAGTGAAAGGAGCTTTAGCTACAGATCTTAAATATGAAATACGTCTAAAAAAAAATAAAAGGAGATTAAGTGCCCCAAATGTGATTCCACTTATTCCCAACAATAACAATTTATAAAACTTTGAACTTAAATAATCATAATAGAAAATTAACCATTTCCTTCCCCTTTTCGAATGAACAATCTTTCCCAAGCATAAACTTTATCTCCACTTCAAAATATGCATAACCTCACACAAATATGTCCATTGTCCACTTGCAAGTTTATGCCAGATAATATGAAGACCATAGAATACCATTGAGTGAGGAATGTCAGGAAAGTCAGAAAATAAGAAGTAAATGGATGAATCAGAAGTATTGATAACTGATTTTCGCTGATTAGAAAAAATAAACATAAAATATTATGAAGCTATTATTTCTAATAATAATGAAATAATGTAACAATTTTTCTCACAGAAAGCGGTCGCTAAATCTTATTCGCAAGAAGATCTTCACAATAATTAACCTAGTATGAAGAAGTTTTGGCGATTTTTCACTCGGATGGATTTCAAAATATGACAGCTTGTATGTATGCAACCAGTATTACAATTTGGTTATGCGGGCTTACGTGACAACAGAGATTAGTACCTGGGCGATGAATAAAGGAAACACTTTTTTCTTTTTTTATACAGGTTATCAATCAAGACCTGGTAACGACCTACTTTTTTAATATAAGAAGAGGCACGGTGGATCAGTGGTAGAGCGCTATCTCTAGTGCGTGAAGTCCTTGGTTTTATCCGCGGCCAACTAAGTTCGTAGTTGACAACTTCATGAACGTGGCTTTTCTCGGGGTACTCCTGTCTCCTTCTACATTCTCATTTCACCAATCCTACCACCTTCATTCACTTGCCTTAATCATCGTCTCCCTTAACCTAAAGTGCAAAATCATGGGACATTAAATTCAAATATTTCATTTCATTTCATTTTCTTTTTATCTACGATCTGAAGTAACACAATACAACGATGGATGTTTACAACTAGCATTATCTAAAGCAGACACCCACATACATCGATCTGTCGCTCTGTTATTGAGAGCATGCTTTTATTAATTTTTTAATTATAACTAGGATTAGGGCTCGTGTAAAAAAAGAACTTAAACTTTTTTGCAACTCATAAAATATTATTCATCAGAAATATTAAGGTAATAATAAAATTATATGTATTTCTGTTGCTTCTACTTTTGTGAAGAAAAAAGAATTATAAAAACTGTTTTTGTTAGGTATATATGAAAATTAATCTACAAGTTTGCTTAGTATCCGTCTTAAACCAGTAATTTCTTTTCTGAAAAGTATCGCAAATATTAATGTATTAAAAATACAATTACCTACTCCATATATGTAGTATTACAAGTCATAATTGTAAATTTAAAAGGATTCTTATAACCTTTGTTTCTTGTAGTTTCAGAAACTTCCAACTTGCAATCCGTTTTCACGACTCACGTAATCAAATTAGAACGTACCTTAGTAGTCTATTTTGCCTAGTGTTTTTGTTCCAGGAAGTTGTCTATTGAAACAGATTTTACTGATTGCATTTTAAAGGAGTCAAAATTATTATATTCATTTACTTATCAACGTACTGAAATATATTTTGAGCTTAAATATATACTCAGAGTAAGACTTATAAACTTTACATAACTGATTAAAATAACGAACTCAATCATGTTTTCCTTAAACTACTGAATTGTTTCACAAAATCCTTGTATTTCATTGAAATTTTTTCTTGCATCTTTTTTCTGAACCAACATGAGGAACAACGTAAATTCCATAGAAAACTTTTATGATTTTAGAAAGAGTTTTGTTTAATTGTAAAAAGTTATTACAAAATGAATGAGCACCTTGATTATGGCTGTTCTGAGTATCCTTTTAAATAGTCCAAGTTACTTGCTAAACTTACGTCAAGTTTGCAACCACATTTGTAGCCAGTACCCTAATATAACCAAATTTTGTTGTGCTCAATTTGTGCTAATTTATGCTGCAGTTATAAGAATTTGTCCTACAATAGTTACAGAACTAAGTGAAAAAGAAAGTTGGTAGCTAATTTGATGTCAAGTAAACGACCACATTTTGAAAAACAATTCCTACCATAGAGATATTAACAAATTATTTTGTGCTCAATTTGTGCTGATTTATCCTGCAGTTATTAACATTTTTGTTGCAATAATTACAGAATGAAGAAAAAAGAAAATGGTTGGTCGCCAATCTGACGTCCAGTTAGCTACCACATCGTGGAAAAACAATCCCAAACGCACTATACCAACAATTTATTTTGTGCTCAATTTGTGCTAACATATCTGCAGATTTTAGAACGTTTTCCGCAAGAGTTACACAATAAAATAGAAAACAAAGTTGGTCGCCAGATTGACGTCAAGTCAGCGACCACATTGTGAAAACCAGCCAATACCATACAGATATTAACAAAAAAATTGTGCTCAATTTATACTGATTTATGCTGCAGTTATTAGAACTTTTTGCTACAATAATTACAGAATAAAGAAAAAAGGAAACAGGTTGGTCACCGTGATGACGTCCTGCTAGGAAGGGAAATACTAAAATTTCGCGGCCACCCTTTCTACACTTGAAAGAGAAAATTAATGCTTGCAATGGAATTGTCTGTCGACAGTAGCGTACCCAGGAATTTATTTCGGGGGGGGTTCAAACTAAATATGAAGCTATTTTATATTAAAATTGCTAAAATTGCCCCTAAAATTAGGCTAAATTTTTTAAAAGTCGAAATTTCGGGGGGGGTCCGGACCCCCGTGTCCCCCCCCTTCCGTACGTCCCTGTCTGTCGATGCTTGTATTTGTGCAGCACAAAGCAGAATTTGTGCTCGCACAGTTAACATGATATAAGGCTTAAATAAAAGTAGATGGAAATATTAAAATTTCAGCTACCACCATTTCTACACTTGAAAGAGAAAATTAATATTTGCGATTAAATTGTCTCTCGTTGCTTGTATTTGTGCAGCACAAGGCAGAATTTGTGCTCGCACAGTTAACCAGATATAAGGCATTAATAAAAAGTAGAGAGAATATTAAAATTTCAGCAACCAACCTTTGTACACTTGAAAGAGAAAATTAATGCTTGCGATGGAATTGTCTCTCGTTGCTTGTATTTTTGCTACACAAAGCAGAATTTGTGCTTGCACAGTTATCTAGATATAAGGTATTAATAAAAAGTAGATGAAAAAATAAAAATTTCAGCGACCACCCTTTCTACACTTAAAAGAGAAAATTAATGCTTGCGATGGAATTGCCTCTCGTTACTTGTATTTGTGCAACACAAAGAAGAATTTGTGCTTGCACAGTTGACCAGATATAAGGCATTAATAAAAGTAGAGAGAAATATTATAATCTCAGCGGCCACACTTTCTACACTTGAAACAGAAAATTAATGCTTGTGAAGGAATTGTCTCTTGACGATTGTATTTGTGCAGCACAAAGCGTAATTTGTTCTCGTACAGTTAAATATATATAAGGCATTAATAAAAAGAAGAGGGAAATATTAAAGTTTCAGCGACCACCCTTTCTACACTTGAAAGTGAAAATTAATTTTTGCGATAGAATTGTCTCTCGATGCTTATATGTGAGCAGCACAATGCAGAATTGGTGCTTGCACAATTAATCAGATATGAGGCATTATTAAAAAGTAGAGGGAAAGAGTGAAATTTCAGCTACCAATCTTTTTATATTTGAATCGCCAAACTGTTCGTTGCGATGGACTTTTCCGTATATACTTGTATTTGTACAGCTGATACCAGAATTTGTGTTCACGCAGTTAACTAGATATAAAGCATTAATAAAAAGTAGGGAGAATGAGTGAAATTTCAGCGACCACCCTCTTTCGTCTTGAATGGCCGAACTGATAGTTGCGATATACTTATCCGTCGATCCTTGTATTTTGGCAACAGATACCATAATTTGTGCCCACGCAGTTAATTAGATATAATGCATTAATAAAAAGTAGATAGAAAGAGTGGAATTTCAGTTACGACCATTTTTCGACTGGAGTATCAAATTGATAGTTTCGATGGACGTATCCGTCGATACTTGTATTTGTGCAGCAGATACCAGAATGTGTGCTCACGCAGTTAACACGATATAAAGCAACAATAAAAAGTAGACAGAAAGAGTGAAATTTCAGGCACCACCCTTTTTCGACTTGAATCTCCAAAGTGATTGTTGCCATGTATCTGCTTTTCGATACTTGTATTTGCGCAGCAGAAACCAAAAGTCCTCGCACAGGTACTTAGGTATAAAGCATTAATACTACGTGATCCCCTTTGCGATTTGAAACTTTTGAGTTGGACCCTATCTGGAAACCTACCAGCGGACCCTATAGCAGAATTGTTTACCTCTGTACGTTGTACGTTTTAAATGATGCGGCACGTGTTTTTCACTTTTGCCATCTGATTCACTGCTTCAAATTACTAGGTGTGTCTACAGTCATTTTGGACCCCACTTGGTCTACAGGTTAGTACGCTTGCTTTGGTGTGCGTGGTTTCGGATTCGATTCCCGGTGGGGTATTTTTGAATGAAAAAAGTGGTTCGGATTCCACTATAATCAGTAGGTCTATGTCTGCTTTAGCCGACATGGTATAATCGTGGGAAACTAAACCCAAAACCAAAACTATCTACAGACGTTTCAATAGAAATTGTGTTGACATATTGACTCACTGCCATTTTGCAGAGGATTCGTTTCTGGACTTGCGACTGGCCCTTAAAAATAATGGGATACGTGTTCGCTGCGTTTTCCATCTACCGAACCGTTTTGGAACACATGACCCTGATTCAGACTTTATAGAATAGCATTAATGAAAAGTAGAGGTGCAAAAGTGAAATTTCAGCGATCACCGTTTTTCCATATTGTGACCAAACTGATAGTTGGGATGGATTTGTCCTTCGATTGTTGGACTTGTGCAGCAGAAAGCAAAATTTCTGCTCGCATAGTTAACTAAATATAAAGCATTAATAAAAGGTAGAGGTTGAATAGCGAAATTTCAGCGACCAGCCTTTCTGTCTGAAGAATATGGAAGAATAGCACATTCTTGCCTCTCCATACTTCTGTAGCTAGGTGTAAGCCTGAAACTTAAATTGTTGTAATCGTGAATATTACAGGATTTACGAAAAACCCGTCTGTTATTGAAACTTAAGAGTTTCGGAGTCTACCGTGGATTCAAAATTGACGCCGAGTTCAGTTGTAGTAACAAAGGACACCGTAAGATGAAGTTACTTTGCAGCATCAGTGGTTATTTTGCACGAAACGTGAAAAGGGTTGCAAAGTCCCTTGTTGGTAAAACCATGAACTATAAAGAGAAAACTTCAAGTGTCACTGTTTAATGGAACATCTAACTGTATTTTTGCCATAATGTTGGCGGTTAACCTCGGTCCTACTTACTCAGATTGTAGAGGTATAGAAGATAGTTGCTGTCAAGCTCGGAAAAATTTGAAACACATCACCTACAAGAATCTTTGTCTAAGGCAAGTCGGTTTCCTAGATTACTACTTTGTATAGTGGGGCTATAGTTGAAATTGAAGTGTGAAACTTTTTAAAACCATAGAAAAAGAAATTTGGGAAAAGAAGGTTTCAACCTCAAATCGGGGTTACTTTGCACCGGTCCAAAGTAACCGTTTAGATAAGAAATCATTACTATCCGTTTCTGCTCCCTGCAATACTCAAAGCATTGATGCTAGCAATTGTACCACATAAAGAAACAAACTTGAAATCAGACGTCAAGAAATGCGAAATATGACCACGATTTTTTTTATAAAATCTTGAAGAGTTTGAACGGAACGAGCAAGGAAAGCAAGCATGCAATGCAATGAAAGTATGGCATCAGTAGTAGAGGATATTTTTAAAGAATTGGAACGGAAGATAATAATATCAAGGGGAAAAGGTCCCGACCAAGAGAAGAAAAGGAAATGAATTTGCCTTCTGGAAAGAACATTGCATTCACAGGTCTTGCTACTGGTCAATGCCGATGCTGGTACACCCAGGAGTATCAGTACCGATTCAGAATCCGGTAATGATGATGCAGTATTCCTTGTGATTCCTCACTCATAGAAATAAAGGTCTTCCCACTGGCGAAAGTAACAGGGATGTGAATCGTAAACTGAATACTGTAGACATGAACCACCACAGGAATGGGATACTGTGCAACGGAAGTGGGTAAATATGTTATAATCAGATATGAGAATTAACTTTCCTCAGGAACAATTCTTGCAGTTACACAAGATGGAGCACTTGTTCAAGTAATGCAAAGGGTAGATGATATTGGAAGTGGCCATCTATAGTCGATGAATTGGAGTATAGTTGAGACGATATTCTTGGACGTATGGAGCAACCAAGGCAAATCACTTAACGGGGAATTTTCTATTCCTCAGTTGGCATTTTTGCGGGACATGTGGTGAGCTATCAGAATGTGGTTTCTGTGCCGGTACCAGAAAATATATTATTCTCGTTAGAAGTATTGGTAATTCATACTAAGTACAGATACCGGTACCGTCATTCTAATGTCAATATTTGTAGACTGCATGCAGTTTTGTGTAGGAAGTGCAATGTATAAATACGGGAGGGAAAACATTGCAGGGAAACATTTTTCGTATGTTAAACATATTTCTTTTGTATGTGGTGCAAAGTATCCTCACCTATGGGGTTACTTTCCACCATAGTTTATATTTCATTAACTATGGTTTCACTGAATGTTTTCTAATGCTCTTAAAAGAATATTTTTTTTATATATCAAGCTTTTATATGTTTAAAATACAATGTTCCAAATCATTATGTTTCTCAGCTACATGCGATTTTCTTTGAAATTCCTTGCATCCATTGCAAAATAAGTTCGTTTTACGTAACATACTAATTAATGTAACTCTTTTAAAATTACTAATTTTTGTTACAGTGTAAATATTAATAGTTTTATAAATATAAGTATTAAATAAAATATCAAAATATGATTTATATTAGTTTATACATTCTTAATGCTTAGAATAACACCTTACATATAACGTTATGTGACATTGAATGTTTTCTCTCTTACAAAGCCAAAACATATAACATGTTGCTATCTTATTAAGGACAATAATAAATTCTTTACAATATTTGGCATTTCATTGACATTACTTCACCAGTTCTACATTTTGTTATATACCTTACGTTACTCTAAAAACTATAAATACTACAACTAGCAAGTAGTGTTAGTATACTTCATTGTTGGGAAAATGTAATTCAATGTCTTGATTATGTCGATAATCAAGAATCGAAATAACCAACTAAAGTTATTCTTTTGTAATTAATAATTTTTCACAATTTAAATGTAAACAACTTTATCAATATCAGTATTAACTAAAACATCAAAATATTACTTAAAATATTTCTTATACATTCTTAATGCTTAGAATAATACTTAACCTTTAATGTTAATTGATATTGAATGTTTCCTCCTACAATATCAAAATATATATAATATGTTGTTATCTTATTATTAGGGACTATAATGAATTCTTTACAATATTTGGCAATGGTTTGATATTTGTCAATTTTACGTTTTGTTTCTCAGCTTAGGTAACTCTGAAAACTGTAAATACTACTACTAGCAAGTAATATTAGTAGAGATAACTGTAGGGAAAATGTGAATCAATGTCTCGATTATGTCAATAATCAAGAATAGAAATAACAAAATAAACTTACTTTTTCATAATTAATAATGTTTTGTAACTAAAATGTTAACAACTTTATCACTATCAGCATTAACTAAAACATCAAAATATTACTTAAAATATTTGTTATACATTCTTAATGCTTAGAATAATACTTAACCTTTAATGCTACTTGACACTGAATATTTCTATTTTACAAAGCTAGAAAATATATATGCTGTATTTTATTAGATACTGTAATGAATTCTGTACAATATTTAGCATTTGTTTGTCATCGCTAATTTTACATTATGTTTCTAAGCTTACGTTGGTCTGAAACTATTAATACTACTACTAGCAAGTAGTATTAGTAGAGATAATTCTTGAGAAAAGTGGGAACCCATGTTTCGATTATGTCAGTAATCAAGAATTCAATTGATTCGACAAATTCTGTTTACATCTATAGTTTGGAATGGAGGATTAAGACTAATGGTTATTTTTAACTCTGGTTTCTACACACTCAAAATGGTGGTATTGATACAAATCAAGTTTAACCCATGTCTGTAGTTCCAGCATGACAAACACTTTGACGTGTTATTTTTACACAAAGGGCCCGCTGTTGTTGTTAACACAAGCTCAGTGTACCGGTTTGCTCCAAACTAGTGTTAAGCGGTGTACCAATAACACGGTGTTGGTATTGAAGAAATAAGATAAGATTTTAAAAACTGGAAATAGCAAGAATTTCAAGCTGTTCTTTCAATATATAGACCTCCACCCTGTTCGTAGTAGTATCATTTAAGCTCACACTATGATCACAAATCATTGATATATTAACTGTGATAACTGTATCATTCATTTATGATCACAAAACCTTATTTTAAAACTAGAGATGTAAGGGCTCGGAAAAACTCGGTTTTTTTCTGCTTCGCTTTTTTCCTTGGAAAATTTTGGGCTTTTTTCAAAATTTTGCTTTAAATTGATAAAGCAGACTTTGTTTCGCTCCTCTACAACACAAAAACTCATTTAATTGGTAGTAGATGTAGGTAATAATATAAAACCTAAAATAAACCATGAATTTCGGAAAGATTTTTTAAAATTTTTAACATATTTACATTATGAATTCCTAAGGATTAACTAATAGATGTAATAATATTTTAACCTTTTATACACAAAAGTAAGTACTTTTATGTTTAAAAAGTACTACACAAATAACTAGCAAAATAACTAGTATTTTTACTACAAAATATTACACACCCTCTTTTTGAAACAAAATAAAATAAAACATGAGAGAAATACATTTATATGATAATCTTAAAAGCTGCACATCAAGAGCTTGGTTTAGGGTGGTTCTGCACATTCTTGAAACTTTTAAGTCTTAACTTTCATATACATTGTATGGATATTTCGGACAAATTTTTTCATTCATTGATCACACACGTAATAATCTGTTACCACATACGCGTATAAGATGCTTCGGATTTGCAAAATTGGTAAAATTCCGAATTCTATAACGCACCGACTGTTCCCTAAGCATGTTTAGAATAGGGCAAGTACCGAATTTTCTGTTCATGGATCATATGTGTAATAGACCATTCATCTGATCGTGTTGTTTAATAGGCTTATAACTACTATCACGGTTTACCCAGTCCTGAAGCTTTCTGAATTTTTAACGACAGGAATTCAACTTTTTTGTATACTAAATAAATAAATAATACTTACCTGGAAATCCTAACCTAATCTTGCCTATCAACTTACACAAAACACAGAAGACATTAAAATACTTACCTATGACGATTGGTCTTTCAGTTGTGTATTGGAAAAGGGGGTACGTAGTGCTATACAATATGCGGGCCTATAGAAATTCGACATGCTTTGTTATTTCTGTTGTTATTGCCTTCACCTGATTCGTGGGTGGAGGCTTTTGTTCCAACAGACTTGGAGTCTGATACAGAAGACTCAGATGCGTTATCTAATACTTTACAAGATCTCCTCTTGTCGGCGACCAGGTTATTGGCTGGTGCCATCTCGCGGTGATAGTTATTTTCTTCATGAAGACTACGAGATGTCATCTTTATAATATTTTGATGCGCACTTATTCCAACTTTTCATTTTGTTAAGGAATTTCATTGGTTCTAGGGCTGCAGACTTCGATACTTCTGGGAACCATATGGAAATTAATAATAAGTCACCATTATCTGGTGTTTTTCAGCACCACGCTGCAGAACGGGTGCAGTTCAAGCAGCTGTGACGAAGACCCAGCCAACGGAGATGTCGATTTTGTAACAGTTCGGACAAACCAGGTAACTATTCTATCAACACCCCAAACTCTGGCTGGAACTCCTGGGTATTTGTGTGCTGTTTGGTGTGATGAGAGTCGAAGATTGAGCTCTTGTAAAATCAACAGCCATGGTGGAAGGGAACGAACATGCAGCAATGAGATGAACATACAAATTCGTCTGCGGTAAGACTTCCGTGAGCACAAACGTAACATGGACAGCTTGACCGAGGTAGTTCATGCATACTGGTCTTAAATCCTACCACTATGCCGAGAAGAATGCAGGGGTGGTCAGGAATACAACGCACATAGTTGTACAGTTTAAGAGTCTAGTATGAAATTAATACAACAGACAAGTAGTCGTATCTGAGTACAAGAACAACATATATAACGTAGTACATTTTTGACACTTTATCCGGACAGTTAGTTCTTTAAAAGGTGAGTATAAAGTAAAATTTAATAGGCCGACTAAAAGTAACAATTGGAAGTCCTAATAAACACAACAGAGAAAATGTGTTCTTTGATATACATTAGGTGCCCAAAATACGAAAAGCACGACCACTCTGGGCTCGGAAGAAGTAGGATTAATCTAGAGAATATATACATAACGATTACAAAAAAAATTAACAGTTAATTTCGGAATTACTGAAAATTCTCCACACAACTTCTCTTCTGAAACCTGTGTCATAAAAATGACATGATTAAGGAACATATGGATATTAAGATAAATGTCATAACACTCTCTTCAGAATTCCACATATTATCAGTTTCATAGAAACTGTCTTGTTAATTTTTAAACTTGAATGTGAAATAATGTGAGTTTCTCAATTTTTTATTATATTTTCTCAAAATAAAATACGATAGATGGGACGTCCTGAGCACAAGGAACTCAAATGCAATTCAAGCGAACGTCTTACTCACTGAAGGAAGCTTCAACTAGACATCTTAAATATGAAATATGTCTAAATTAAGATCATGAAATGAAACGTAGATTGAGAGTCCCAAATGTGATCCCATTCATTTCCAACAATAATAATATATAAAAGTTTGAACTTTACTGATCATAATAGAAAATATTTGAGTTAAATTTAATAATCATTTTCTTTCTATTTTCGAACGAACAATTTTTCTCCAAGTTTAAGCTTGATCTCTCCGCCAGAATATACATGATCTCACACAATTATGTACATTATCCACTTCCAATTTTACATTAGTTACATGAAAACTATAGAATGAATATGAGTAAGCAATGTTAGGAAAGTATGAAACTACGAAGTAAATGGGTGAACCAGAAGTATTGATAAGTGATTGCACTTAATTAGATTACAATCGTGATGACATTTAATCACAAGTTGAGGCATGAACAAGTATGTCAACTGGACAGGGAACTCACAGTTGCAGCGTCAAAGACGTTGCTTGCACAGCTCTAAGTATTTGGCAGTATCTGTATAAAAGTTTATTGAGCGTAACTCCGGAAAGTATGGAGCAACTTTAACCAAACTTGGTAGACATATAACTTTCAATCTGGGAAAAAATCTGTGATAGTAAGACACCCTTAACGATGGGAGTTGGGAGTAGTAACATGTAAAAATAATGCAAATCAGCTGGTTTTAGTGTGCAATCCATAGTTTTCTGGGTTGTTGAAATGAATAGTAGGCTCCCAATGGCGTTTAATTCCAAGTTTATCACCATTAGTGCTCCCAAACGGGTCGGGTCGGGTCGGGTCAACTCGGGTCGGGTCAGTCGGGTCAACTCGGGTCGGGTTGTCGGGTCAGGCTACTCGGGTCGGGTTGTCGGGTCGGGTTGTCGGGTCGGGTCAGTCGCGCCAGCTCGGGTCGGGTTGTCGGGTCAAGTTATTCGGGTCGGGTTGTCGGGTGGGGTCAGCTCGGGTCGGGTTGTCGGGTCAAGTTATTCGGGTCGGGTTGTTGGGTCAGCTCGGGTCGGGTTATCGGGTCGGGTTATCGGGTCGGGTCAGTGGGGTTAGTTCACTTTGGTAAACTGAGTTTAGGTTGAGCTTAAACTCGGCTGGAGTCGAAAGCTGCTGTTTTTCACTAGCTGCCTAATTAAAAATAGCAATTTTCAATTGATTTTATAGAAGCCATAAATGTATTTTGAACACTTGCAGCTAGTGTTTTTATGGTAAATGCTTATTTTTGTACTTGTGTGTAATTTGTAAATGTGGAAGATTGATTTTACCAGTCGACTGTAATATTAATATCTACGCCAATATAGAGTCTGGATTTAGAACAAAACTAGAAGTTATTTAAACAAGCCCAAAAGAAACATCGGATATGGACGACCAAGCCTAAGCAGGGCTGCGGTGGCTCAGTGGTAGAGAATTCATCTCTGGTGCATGGTGTCCATGGTTCGATCCCAGCTTGTGCTAAGTAGGCTTTGTGGTGGAGAAACGCCGTGTAGTGGGTTTTCTTGGGGTTCTCCTGTTTCCTCCCACTTTCTTCATTCCACCATTTCATTCATTTCTCATGGTCACCGTATCCCTTAGCCTCTTTGAAGAATCGAGGGGCCTTAAACTGAATATTTCATTTTATTTTACCAAGCCCAAGGACATCGACACAAGAACAAGATAAAGATTGGATATACAAAACGAATTGCGTAGTAATCTTGCTCTTGGCCTTGTTTTGGTGATCACCAAGTAGGGATGAGCATATTTTCTTGCTTTCCGTATAGTATGAAAGACCATAATCAAAATCACTTGGTCTTCATTTGTACCGATGAGGCGAGCATTCTTGGCTCTTGTATAGCATGAAAGACCACCGAAATTACGAAATGCAGGACCAAGGCTTGACTGCAAGACAAAGAATAAGACGCAGTATTGATGACCAAGACCCAGGGAGCGAATTGTTTGAATTTCATTTGTTGGGCTGAAAGTGATGAAATAAAATTAGTACTTTATAATTAAATATCATACTGTATTTTTAAATTTTAAATCACAAAATTCATATTATGTATCTTCTTACGTGCAACTATATATACTGTAAAATAGGTTTTAATTACCGAGAAAGAAAAATCAAAGTGGCACGGGTCCCGGAATCATAAGAACCTATTTTGGAATGAAAGTTGAAGGGTTGGAAAAAATCACAGGTGTTCTCCTGTTTCCTTAACCCTTATCATTCTAGTTAAAAGATTTCCTTTTGTCTCCGCCAAGAGACTCTTGCTACTGCCTTCCGAGAAGACCCCCTGCCGTCCAAGTAGGTGAGAACACTGACCTTGAATAAAAATTTCGTCACATAGAACTAAAGCAAGAAAAAAATAAATTTCTCCCACGTCGGACATTGGTATCAGTTATAAAAGAAATAACCAAACCTCAAAACTGCCAAATATTCATTAAGATGCATATATAAATCCCCCGCTTGATCTAGTTAGTGATTAACGTGTAAGACTTCGGTACACGTGGTCTGGGTTTAGTTCCCAATGGGAGTGCATTTTGGCGTTCACCCATAGTGCTCTCAAACAGATCGGGTTGACCCGACCCGACCCGACTGGGATCGGGTCAGATCGGGTCGGGTTACGGGTCGGGTCAACTCGGGTCGGGTTGTCGGGTCAGTCGGGTTAGCTCGGGTCGGGTTGTCGGGACGGGTTATTCGGGTCGGGTTGTCAGGTCGTCTCAATCGGGTCAGCTCGGGTCGGGTTATTCGGGTCGGGTTGTCGGGTCGGGTCAACCGGGTCAGCTCGGGTCGGGTTGTCGGGTCAGGTCAATCAGGTTGGATCACGGTTCGCCTGTTGGATGAACAAAATAAAAACATGGTATACGAGTATGTCACTAATTGAACGACAGATCAGGGAAATCAAGAAGAGACGTGCTTCGAAAAGAAAAGAGGAAAATTCTTTGGGAGCCACGGGAGGTTGCTAGTAGTAGGAAATTAGTGTAGGAAGTTAGGTTAGAAATGTTTTTAAAAAATAGCACGAGAGTTCTTAATGTGGTTAGAAACAGTTGATGATTTTGAGTTTAGACAGATTGAAGTTTACTTAATTGATAAATAGTAAATGGAACTTGAAAGAAGTTAGATGTAGAGAGGAATTAGATAAAAGAGAATTAGCAGAAAAGAGAAATGATTGATGGAAGTGAAGTAAGGAGTTTGTAAGAGTTGTAATTGTACTTGTATAAAAGTAACAATAATTAGCTGAAGGCAAGAAACATATGGATGTTACAAGAGATATGTTATAAGAGATATGGTATGTTATAAGAGATACAGATGGTGATCAGAAAAATGAAAACACCTGTAGTTGGCAACACGTCAGATGTATGGTTTGGCAGTGGTGTCGTGGCGCCCGCAGCGCCGGACCGCTGGTAATAGTGTTTTAGATCGGTCTCCATACTACGTCAGGCGCAGTGGAACAGCAGTGTCCAGTGGCTGCAGCAGACGGAGGTAGTGTAAAATGGGAGACCTCTCAGATTTTCAAAGAGGGCAAATTGTTGGTGCGCGGTTATGTGGAGTGAGTGTGACGGCAGTGGCTACTGTGTTAGATGTGTCGCGTGGGACAGTGTCGAAGGTGATGACGGCCTACACAACACACGGGAAAACCACATCGGGGAAGCGGAACAGTGGGCGGAAGAAAATCATGAGTGACAGGTCACGCCGGGTATTAAAGCGCATTGTCACGCAGAACCGTCGTGCCACTGCGGAGCAAGTGACGGGGGAACTCAATCAGCACCTCCCCCACCCTGTTTCGACAATCACAGTCCGCCGCGAATTGCATGACATGAACTTACGGGGTCGTGTTGCACTGGCCAAACCGCTCATCAGGGACCATAACGCTTTCGCACGCCACAAATGATGCCGCGACCATGCAACTTGGACCGTTGAGGACTGGAAACGTGTAATATGGTCGGATGAGTCATCCTTCACCCTATTCCCAGCCACGGGGCGTGTTTATGTGTGGAGAACGCCCAAAGAAGCTTATGATCTGCAGTGGTCACTTTTTGGTCACTTTTTCGTGTGCTTTTGGTCACTTTTCAACTATTTACAAGAGACCAGACCACTATGAGTCCTGAATTACAGAAACTCATGTTATGTACTCATAAAACGCTCAAAGATAAACATTTTTACTATATGTCGTATTTGAAACATATGACATGCCTTCAATTGATGCAATGTTTTTCACAAATTAAACTGTCACATACTGCACATCTTGTTTTCACTTTCTTAAATTGTCCTTTCAGTTTTTACAATTGCATTTTTCGAAAACACTAGAAACCAATATAATAGCATCGGAAAATGTTGTTACCTTTAATGTGTAAATGACACATAATAATAATACTTTTTTAAAAATGGAAATACGATAGTTTTGCGGATAAAAAATTCGCAAAACAGACGTTGGAGTCAAATCACCCGCACAACGTTTTTTTATATATAAAGTTTCAATAGAGATATTAAAACTAAAAACTAACAAAAGTTAACGATCAAACGAATAATGTAAAACATCCAGAAATTTTACAAAATAATGTATCTTGTGAAACAAAATGAAAGTTTGAACACTATTGATCTTGTCTAAAGTTAAATGAGATCATTTTGTAACTTTCTCATGATAATCGTTTTGTAGATACTAAACGGTGTTTTCTTCCCAATTGTTTATTCGTGGCAGAAACATGGATTTTATTCTATTTCCTTGCACTTTGTTACTCTGACATCTTTTGAACAAACTATATCACTTGCAGAATGCCTTTTTTAGTTCTCAATAAAGCAATCTACACTGTCTCACTGTTGGTTGTCTAACCGTGAAGGATATGAAAAATTGGAAGTGTGAATGCACTTTTGTTCGCAGTAATATATACTTCCTTTCTCGGACATATTTTTAGTTCACAGTTTATCTTTCACTGTGCAAAACTAAAAGGGTGATGTGTATATATACTATTCCCCTAGAGATTTAGATTCCCTTCCCTAAATCATATAATCTGGATAAAATATTGACTCTCTATTACATTGCCCAAATAAGTAGTTCTATAATAATGTATTTAAAGTGCATGTAAAAATGATACTTTGAAAATACAATTTACAACGTCTATATAAAAGAAAGATTTATGAATTACATGTGTATTATTGAATACTACAAATAGATGTGCATTTCTTGTGTTCAATTTGCAACAAAATACAAATATAATCATAAGCGAGCGAAAACATACAATTTGAATTTTTGCCACTCTTTTACCAATTCAAGGAAACAAGATGCCCACCCAAATTTTCAGAAGTGCATGCATTGTTCCTAACAATCTTCGAAAACATATAGGGTAGAAGAGGGGAATTGGGTGGAAGGGGTAATTGGGCGGAAAACTTTTTTTAAAAATGTATATTTTGCATTTCAGTATATTTTTATGGAATTTAATTACACCCAAATGTTGGGTGGGTAAATGTTGATCAGAAAAACATGCTTTGATGAATTTTGAGAGGATGTAATAATGAAGAAAAAAACTGATTTGATAGAGAAGTGACATATTTGAAACCAAGTTTCAGGTTTGTGTGTGTTTTGCTTCGAGTCACAATAAATCGCGCATCTGCTAATGTTTTGATCCTCATTTTTTTACTGCTGCTTAAAAACACCATAAGAATGGTGCGGTGAAGAGCAGTAATCTTGAATCCTTAGTGTGAGGCAGTTAAAATTTTGTAAAAATTTCTACCTCCCAATTATCCAGGGGGTCATTGGGCGCATGGTGTGACGGTAAAGGGGTAGAATGCCTTATGTGAACATTTTTTGGTTAGAATTCATTTAAATGCTGTGCTATCTTTTTTGTGTGTGGTGTACACTTTTGTATCATAGTGCATTGTGCTTATTAAGCTATTTTATTAACTTAGGTCGATGCTGTAAATAGGACCTGTTTATCAATCCAGAGCTCCAACACATGTTATATTGTAATAGTTCATATTATTTAGTGTTGGTTTTATTACCTTCTCCCATGTTTATTGGAATAACAGGGACTGTTCTCTTGTTATTTTATTTTTACTTTTTCGGACTAAGTTTTGACGGCTTATAGCTTTTTCTTCGTATATGATACATTTTGGATTACGTTCACAGGACAATATACTATGCTATAAACAATAACTGGAATGATTGAAAAGCCATTCAAATATCTTTGAGATTTAGAAATAAGCTACTCCAAACTTAAACCTCCAGTGGAAATCAGACCAACAACTAAAAAAAATGTTGCAGCATCGAAAGTAAAGGTGCCGAAAGCTTACCACTGCCCCAACAGGTGCAGAAGAACCTGCAACATATAATCAGTTCCTAAAAAGTAGAGAAAAACACCTATAATCTGTGAGGGGGAAAAGGCTGAAATAACATACCTCCCAATTCCCCCATTCTACCCTACTTTTTTGTAATTTCCAAAATTAAAGTGGTTCCATGCAATTGTGTGAAAAATTTATTTGTGCGAACCAACGTACCGATGCCAAAATTTAACTGGTTCCGAATCAATATCCCTGAATACAGAGACCTTAGGTCTTGAGTCAGAAGCCATTAAGCCATACAGGCCGATGTACTACTACTCTATACAGGTGGAGGATTATTTTGCTTAAGGTAAGTTACTGATTAGGTCTAATGTTGGTTCTAAACTATGGCCACCCTGTATTCTCTAAATACTGCATATATATGATCGACCAATAGCCAAAGAATAAATATAAATACAGATATACATTGTATAAAACCGAAATATAGATTTGTATTTGTATAAAATTGTATAAACCGAAATTGAAATATAGGTTTGATAAAAAGCATTGTTCTCTTTTACGTTACTGACATACACAAAATATCGTAGTGTTGCAAAATATTTTGTTTTGGAAACGAGAACTATTTCTGCCGTTAACAAATGGAACTTCACTTACACGAGAAATGGACCTTTTTTATACCTAAGTGTATTCATGTATCACGTACATTAACTAAAGCACTTATTTATGTCATGATTTTATCTTTTATCGCCATTATAGGTTACCTTTTACAGTTTATAAAGTTTCGGAGACGTAATCTATGGCAATATCTCCTCTCTCTCTCTCTCTCTCTTGCCCCCGTTATTGACTTATTCTTAGTTGAGCAACTATAAAATCAACATAACAGAGAAATGGTCATATTTTGAGTACTAGCACAGTGTTTATTGAATTCTATATATGACTTCTTGTTTAAAGGTAGGTATAAAATATAAAGTTATTAGACCTAATCAAAACAAGAAAAAAAGAGTTCTAATAAGCATGAATGAGAAAATGTGTCCCTTCCTGTGCCACAAAACTGCCAGAAACACAAAAAGAAATGCGCTTCGAAGCGTCCTGAATCAGAAACTACGAGACTGAACCAAAATCATATGTGCACAATAAGATGTTTTGAAAAAGTTAATTCACGCCTTACTGAAATTTCTCTTGGCATCTTCACTTCTGAAATTTGTTGCACAGATACATGACTATGACATATGTATATCCAGGTTGTAATTGCCTGTTTATAATTTTATATATAAACACAGTTTCGTATTCATTGTTATCCTTTTTAATGAAAAAGAATGACGTCCTAAAATGTATATTTCCATTTTTTGACATTAAATTTTTAAAAAAACGTTTTCTGCGCCCATTCCCAACAACAAAATATAAATATGAGCTCTAATAATTATAATAACAATAATAATAGCAAAGTTTAAATGAATTTGCGAAACACACTCTTCCTATTTTCAAGTAAGCTAAAGTGCCCTAATGTTAAGATTAATCTCTGCGTGAGGATATGTTTCATATGATAGAATTACATTCCATGTTTCCATTTTTATGACAGTTAGCACAACTAACGCCATAGCCGCACAAGAATACCGCTAGGATCTGGCCCCTCAAGACCTGTTGCTCCAGGAGTTCAGTTCTTTTTTTTTTTTATGCAGTTGACCTATCAGAGGAAGAAATATAAAAATACAAACTAAATGTTAGAAGTGATATTGAAAAATATTTTTCCATTAACTGATACTAAATTGACCAAACAAGCCTTTAAAACTGCCAGTACATAGCTTCCAAAACAGACTATGAATATAGAGCCATATGGAGTCCTACTGTACTTACTAGGAATGCAATGGATATACTCGATTGCAATGAAATGAGCTGAGCGAGCTTAAGCAACGTAATCAGTTTATTGTGACTTTTTAAAACAATCAGTATTTTTCATAACAATCGCACAATTCTTCGTCTTGACCTTTTCTTCCGGCTAAAAAAAGTTTAAAAAATCGTTAATTTGTTTTTAAATTGTGATTAAAATTGTAAATTTTTACGCTAAAAGAATAAAAGGGCTTCGCCGGAATTTTTGAAAATCACGTGCAGATTTTAATTGTTGACAAAAAAATCACGTGAAAACTTTTTCCCCATGTTAAGTCTATGGAAGCGTTTTTCGGTGATTATTCCTCGATGGTACATCGGATTTTTGATTTCGACCTATGTTCTCACTCAGCACGACATACTCTATCAGCGTGCTAAGTTTGGTTGAGATCGGCCAAACGGTCTAGGAGGAAGCGTTTTTCGGTCATTATTCCTCGATGGTACATCGGATTTTTGATTTCGACCTATGTTGTCACTCAGCACGACATACTCTATCAGCGTGCTAAGTTTGGTTGAGATCGGTCAAGCGGTCTAGGAGGAGTTCGTGGACAACCAAACGGCTAACCCGAGTATTAGAGCTTCGCTCGCTCAGCTCAACAACATGGCTGTCACTTTTCATTACTCATCTACTTGTACGAATTTTGATAATTAACACAAAAATAAATTGAGATAAGGGTATCAAATACTTAAATTTTACAATTTATTTATTTTTAAAAGTAGTATACGTATTACGAAGCATTAACATTAGGATAATGGTAAAAGCTATTTGTAAATGCTACTTGTATTTTTTTTTTTTTTAATTTTTCCTTATGTGTTCTAACAAAGCAATCAGATTTTGCTTAAACTGCAATCTAAAATGTGTAATCTAAAATGCATCCTAATAATAACTCTTAACACTGTGCCAGACTCACATCGTAAACAATTACGTTAATAGATGTCTCTATTTGCGCTATCCGGTAATATTCGGGCAATTTTGCTAATTTCATACTTGAGATATTTACTGTTCATGATTAGGATTTTGACTTTAATTACAACTCAAAAATTGTATTATTTTAATTTACAAAATTTTAAGGTAGAACAAGAGCTATAACCATATTTAGATCTGGACATTAATACATGTGTACGTGCATATTTAGCCTTCAATTTACTGACCCAATAGCACTATCTCGTACAGATATGGTTTAGTTATCGCATCCACTCTCATATAGTTGACGGATGCAAAGAGAAAACTCAGCAACAATTAATGTATTCTTTGTGCTCAAATTTATTTTCATCTGTCCCTCTTTGATTATGTGTTATTTTTACAGTAATAAGCAGGGCCCGGATCTTGTTGACCTAAAATTTTCTAAAAAGTGACCGATAAAATGGCATTAAAATTCCTCTAAAATGACCCTAAAATTCACAAAAATTGATCCTAAAATTTGCTTTTTATTTTTTTTTTTTAATGTTTATTTCGTTAAACATTGTCATTTTTGAATATCTATTAGATTTTAATTACCATTTCTGACTCATTCTCAAAAGTTTTGTTTCAGTTAGTTGCAGTCTATGGATCAGTCTATTGTACGGCATTGTACGGACTGAAAGCGTCAATTCACTCCCGAATTGAAACTAGGAAACACACTTAAACAATAGAAGTTCGCAAGTGTAGACTGTATACATGAGAATAATTGATAAATCCCCGTTTAAAATCTTTGTACGTCTTCTAATCCATTGTTAGTTATTCACGTAATCACATCCTATGTGGTCAATGATCTAAAACCATCTGTTTGGCCACCGATCAACCCCGACCCCTAGTCAACCAGCTACAACTTAGTGTTCATTAGCTTCTTAGGAATGCAGTTTTCCACCCCAATAATCAAGAACCAGGAAAAGAGATAACTTCATATTTTTCAAATCCGTAAACAGTGCTCATTTTAAGATTTCCTTATGTAGAAGAAAAAGACTAAAAAGACCATAAGTGACCTGAAAGTTACCTTAAAATATTAAAAAATGACCTGAAACTTCAAAACGGTAAAAAGTGACCAAAAGTTGACTCTAAAACAATATACTTTTACGACCTTGAGTTGAAGGATAACGTTTTTATTTGAAGTTGCCTTGTCCTATGCGTAACAGAAAGAAGTTGACTTGTCAACAAGATCTGGGCCCTGGTAATAAGAGTTTTGTATAGTATTGCCTCTATAACCTCTAGAATTCTATATCCTCAGAACTGGAACAACTTGGAATCCGACTATATGCTTAAAAGACCCAGGTTTGATTCCCAGAGCGAGCTCATGTGATTCGGATCACGTTAAACCGTAATTCAACATGATTCGAATACATGGTGCATTCTGAATATTCACTTTTTTCTTGTAAACAGATTAGACAAAAATCAGTGAAAATCTGAAGTTAAACCATCGTCATACCCTAATCCTTCATCTTGAATGTAATTACATGATCCAATGGGTTATGCCTGAATTGGTTATGCAATAATATTTAACTATTAAACTGTTTAAACTATGAGACTTTTGGTTACTTTTTATTAAAGAAATTATCTCCATGTTTAAATGTAAGGCAGTCTACTTTCTACATAAATTAATTTTAATGGAAAATTTTTGTTTAATATTCGGTTAATCGAATACTAATATTTCTCTTACTTTACCTTTACCTCTACAAGGTCCAAACTTTAGTGAATATCTCTGCATTTCATATAAACTCCGGAAATTTACCTTGTGAAAATCAGTTACTACAGTAGTAGTTCTAATGTGCTGTGATGACTTTTATGATGGTCTGAGTATGAACATTGATTAAGGAACCTGGCTCACAGGTGTATTTTAATTAATGGTAATTATTCAGCAGTTATCCCTATATAGTATTTTAATTTTCTATTAGTATGTGTAAAATTCTACTAAGGGTATTTCCAAAACTTACGTATATTAATTTACAATCCGGGGTGAGACAAGGAAAGCTCTCCAACAGGCGAGACGATATGCGACAAAGTATCCTTTGAGAATCAAGATGAGACGAGACTTTTACAAGATTTACGAAGTGAGACGAGTAAACTTTATCTCTCGTCTCCTCTCATGTGCAACACTATCTGTGATACAAACGCTTAGCATGTTCCGTGTATGTGTTTTTGCGTATGTTCCCCCAGAAATGAAATTACCTGCTGTTATCATGGAAGGTGACTCGCTTTCCAAGGCAGAATCTCGCTCCTCCTCCTCCAGCTTCCACGTACGCCATCATAATTTCGTTTTAAGTAGATACATACGTTTATCACTTTATTTTTATTAGTTTATATTTTTATTCAAACATGATTATTTGTTAATATAGTACTTTACTTAAAATCCAGTGTATTTGCTGCTAAAATCGTTTTAAAAATTCAAAATTCATGATACCCACGAACGTATGATTTCACTTTCTATTATTTTAAAGATTTTTTTTTACTAGAACGGAGCTCAGCGTATTTACGTGTGTATACTGTATATTATTTCGATTTTAACCTATAATATACAAATGGACAGAAGACTCATGGAACAACTAGAATATTCTATTGGAATTATTTTCTTATGGTCCTGAGGATAACCTAATGTTCAATAGAACATTTCTACAATTCTAGAATGAATTTTGTTCAATAACATTTCAATCTATCATATGTCAAATTTTTCAGCTTATTTATCACGTAGCCGTAGAAAATATACAGCTGTCACTCAAAATTGAATAAAAGTAAAATTTTATCTTAAGTAAACCTTAGGTCAAGTGTTATAATTTGCATGTGAAATATGATGAAACAAACTTAAACTACTTCTGGATCATATACAACCTCTAGATTAATTATTCAAAGATTAGTAAAATTAGTCCCACAAATTTCACATAAAAGTCTACTCCAATAGATCCGAGAAACGCACGTTTGTAATGGGATAATTTCACTGTCTTAGTTTTGAGATCATGATTCCATCTGGTCAATTTGATGCATGTTTTTGCACCATGGTATACCCAGATGAAAACATTTGTGGTTGTCATTTAACACTAATATAATAACAACATATCACATTCGACAACAAGATCGGACTTCATCCCAATCATTAACAGGAATTTAATGCAATATGTCGACGCATTTACTGAGACCTGATCTCAGCGCTTTCCCAGAATAGATTGACTAAGAGAAATTCTACTTCTTTCTAAATAGCTCTGCATGTGTATGCTCACAGGAAAGTGTACTTTAGGTTTTCCAATTCTGGAAAGAAAAGTCTTGAGCTAAGTTAACATCTTGAAATAAATCAGAAAAATATTAATAAAGCAAAATGAAATGGATACACTACGTGTTTTATGAATCGTCGTACTCCGCATATTTGTATTTCCAGCAAAGTAATTGAAATATACTGCAGGGGTGCCCACAAGGGGGGCTATGACGCAAACTGCGTCATTGAAATATTTGGGGGGGTTAAAATCTATATAAATATGTTTGATGAGGGGGGGTAAAATTAATCGAAAAGAAGATTTTTTCATGGAAGAACACCTACGGATAGACAATTGGGGGGGGTGCGTCATAGACATAAGGGGGGGGTGGGCACCACTGTATACTGTAATCCTTTAACAGACATTATACCAGGGGTGACCATTGTGACGACCGGCAAATCACGAGATGTACCTCGCGCTTGTCCGTGTCATACTGTCTATATTCATCATCGGTGTGGTTTCATATTCCGTCTATCGGGATAACGAACAGCTAAGCAGACTGCCATTCCTTTCTTGAATCAGAAGTAGCTCTCTATACTAAAAGGGTTGGCTATCCATGGATTACATTAAAGAATATATTATATAATTTTAACTCTACAGAGAAGTTCCTGTGGATGTTCATAGTGGATTTTCATGTTAATACAATTTCATAGTATAATCATAGATGCGAAATAGAACGCACAAGAGTTATTTGTAAAAGAAGAGCTCAGTAAACACACACTTTAATCTTGTGTCTTTTCGTAATTAATAAATTTCAAAAATACGCATTATATACTAGCTTAATCATTATGGTGAATGCTTTATTCATACGCTAAGTTTGTTCTGTTTTCTTGGTTTCTTTGTCAATTGCTTTCTCCCCTCAGTAGCTACACGGTTAAACTCGCAATCAATTTTCATGCCTTTTGGTATTAAATCGATCAAACTGTTACTCAAGAAAGTCATAGAGAACACTTTAAATTTCATCTTTTCACTATAAATATTCACCTATATCATGGAGTAATGACTGCCTTCCGAAGTAAGAGTTCATTCCTCCATCCTAGTTTCAAATCTAGATGAACAAACCCCCATCCCAGGATAAAGAAAATTCACACACACAAAAAAAAAAAAAAAAAAAACATGACGGAGAGAAAGTTCGCGGACTGACATCATGATAGATTACTGAGGCTTTCCACAAAACCTGGGAAAAAATATGCAATAATTGAGTATACTTTCATTATGAAAAATGTTCATCAAACTGACACCTATATTACAAGAAGCATTTTATACCTTTCATTAAAAAATTTCAGATACTCTCAGGAGTTCTCATGTAATTACATGGCTAAAATATGCACCGGCGATGAGGGAGGAACAGATTCTATTCCCATTGGAGTTTCATGTGATTTAGATAACTTCTTAAGTAGTACATCCACATCTCATGGTGTCGATACGGAAAAGAGCCTTAAATATACAATCCACCAACGAATCAGTCGGAATCATTGTGCCAATTTCAGCTGGAATTAATAATAATGTATTGACAAAAAATAATGATTATTTTAATCACAACAACTAAATAATAATAATAGTAATAATAGTTGAAACAACCAATTTAACAGTAGTAATAAAAATATACAAAGGCAAGGAGCCAAAAAGTTCTCGCAGTTAAATAATGTTGTAATACAAGATAGTATTCATCCCCTGGGTATATATATCGTCTAAAATTAGAAGTCTAAGCTATTTCTCAAAGCTTATGGATGATTTGTCATTTAATACCTAGGTATATAATAAAGCAGAAAAATTAATGAATTTATTACAACATACTTAAAAGAATAAAGTTGTTATCGCAAAGCAAACTCATTAATGAAATTGTGTTACATACCTCTTATTTTGCCTGTATCTTCGAAAGCAGTAAATTTAATTGATTCTTAGTGTAAGAACAATATAATTCTCTACCAAAGTAAGCACCCAAATAAATGGACTTGTGAACATTAAAGCAAAATAAAAGATATTCGATGTTTATTAGTTTGATTGTACAGCAGCTTCATAATATTTTAAAACAATAATTAACTTAAAGATATTTCATAACATTTCATATATTTCAGGTTAAATATAGAAATGGCTAAATGAAGTAGATGCAACAACATAGATGGAAACCAAACTAAATCCAGGATGGAATTTCAAAAGAATAACAAAATCCTTGTTCTTTTTCTGTTGGTGTACTTCCTTCCCAGAAAAACAGCAAACGTTATGAAAAATACTGTTATTACAACATATCAGTCATATGAACTTCACCTGGTACATTCGGTTTGGCGTTTGATTCCAAAGGTATTCCCTGACGCTAGTTCTGTTGTCTTGCTATATAATCTCAATGAACTTCATACTGAACTTCTCGCTTATAACATCATGAATAAAAATGTAATTCCTACGCTAACAGTTCACCTAAATAGCAATAGTACATTCTCTTCAGGCGTTTCAATAAAAAATCCAATAATTGGTGATAATGACGTTATAGTTCTAGTCACGGAAAGTGAGCAGGTTCTCACGTATTTACTAGAAGATACTGCTAGCAAGTATTATTGGAATAACCGAGCTAATTTCCTTGTTATTTATGTATCAGTGAATGGACATGCTAAAGTAGATATTAGTTCTCTATTGTTAGGATTTTGGAAAGCAGAAATTCTTTATGTTGGTGTGCTAATGTTTAAGAATTCATCTTGTAACAATGCATCTAAACAAGTTGTGTTTGTGTGGTCGTACAACCCTTTCTTCAACACGACATATAAGGCCAGTATAACACCAGAACAATTATCAGGAAATATTTCGATAGTTCGAGAAGCTTTCTCAAGAAAGAAAATAAATGATCTTAACAAGTATGTATTGACTACGACTAATATGGAAGTAAATGGTCTTCCAATTTTCTCGTCCAGAAAACTTGGTCATGCTGATAACTACACAGTAGAAGGTTTCATTGTGACCGTGTTTGAAGCACTGAAAAAGTATATGAACTATGAAGCTAAAAGTATTATATACCATGGACCTCTCAAAATTGGATATAAAGCAGAGAATGGTACTTGGTTGTACATGATAGGAAATCTTGTGAGAAAGGAAGCGGACATGGCAGGTGTGACTTTTGCATCAACCCTTGAAAGATATAAAGCGGTTGATTTCACAGATTGTATTTTTATTACAAGATATGCAATTTTGGTACCTAAAGCGAAAGTACTACCATCGTGGGTAGCTTTGGTATTATTCTACGAAGCCGAAGTGTGGTACTGTATTATTAGTTCTTTTTGTGTGATTCTTGTTTTTCTAATAATATTTCAAACATCTGACTTTGCTGAAGCTCATATTCAGAATGGATTATGTACAGTATTTTGTTATGTATGGTCTATTCTTTGGCAAGTGTCAGTAACTCAGCCAAAGAGTAACGCAATAAGGATAGCATTCTTTGTGTGGGTTTACTTTAGCCTAATCTTTGGGTCATTATACCAAGGAGGTATTGTGAGCATTTTAACTATCCCTAAACGATATTCTGATATCAACACTTTTCAAGAACTTGTAGATTCTCAACTGGAAATCAGAGGCGATAGAATTTTTAAGACGATATTAAATGATAACTCGAATAGATTACTATGGACACTTCATGAAAGATATGTTATAGATGTTAACTTTGAAAAGACAATATCGAACTTAATAAAATACAGAAATATGTCAGTTCCATCTTTAGATAATATTTTAGATTATTATGCACACAAGGCTCATAAATGTTTAAGTTGTCCTCCGGGCTTTCACATGATGAATGAAAAAACAGATATCCGACCTCACGCTATTGCTTTAGCCAAAGGTTCACCATTTCTTCATCGTTTTAATACTCTTATTGGAAGAATGAAACAGGCTGGGTTAATCGAAAAATGGATACAGGAAGTTGTGAAACAATCTAAGGATAACAGCCAATGTAAAAATCCCTGTGGAACTGGTGTTGAATCTATTTCATTGTACAAAATACAACCGTGTTTCTACATCATTGGAATTGGATATATAGGTGGACTTCTTGTACTTGTTGTTGAAAAATTACGACAGATTTATGATGAAAGATGTCAGAAAAAAGATTTTGAAGGATCCGTAGTGCGTATAGGATAATTGCACTTTCTTAAGTTTACAGGTTTTTGAATCGTAACAGAATGGTATAGAAAGGGGAAAAGGATTATAATTTTGGGTTAATGATATCATTTTCTATGAATTGTTCTGTTTAATTCAAAAGATTGTGTTAGTATCAATGGACATATAATGTGTCTTAAAATAATAAAAGTACTAAACTCATATTTTCAAAACGAAACAATAGAAAATGCTGAGTGTCGTTTCCTTGCAACATACCTCATTGGACATTCCTGTTCTTTTCCCGGTACATATCATGACATCATAAATGAAAATTAGAGTGAATTATGAAATAATGAACTATGAGTGTTTGTACTTCTATAGGCAAACGTTTTGTCTTGCTAGTAAAAACATTTTCAGAATGTATATATGTATATATTGTAGATAGAGTTATTCGTTTTATTGAGGTTAGAAAGCCATAAACCTCCAGGCAAGCTGTGTGGCTGAGGTTAGTAATCTCACAGTGTTCCAAGCAAACTAAGCAGGCAGGATAGGAGGCCTAGAGCTATGAGCAAGCAAAAGCCTTTGGGTTAGGTATCTCTCCAAGTTCTAGTCAAGCTAAGGGGGGGGGGGATTTAACTACCCAAACACTGAAGCTAGATATTGGGTCCTTCTGATTTTCTGTTCCAATGTGACGGTGGGGCTGGTGCTCCTTCTTCGTTACATGACTAAAGGTGTCGCTAGTGTTCCTGTCGTCTGCCCCTCTAGTAGTTTGTACTAGGAAACACGTAATGTTGTTCACAAATAGAAGTATGTGTTGAGTGTTTGCAAATAGATCCATGTGCATGAGAGGTCTTAAAAACTCTTGTTTGAAAAATCTTGCCAAAAATTTACTAGCCAGGATATTTTGCAGTCACAGTGTTTATACAAATATACAAATATACAAAAATCATAGTAAACATACCTTTTATTTTGTTTATTGTATGTCTCTAACAAATGAAAAAAGTGACATTTGCTATTTATTCTTCAATTACTTGTGGATATGTCCAGCTGCATAAAGGCCACTGCTTTTGAAATACCAGTGATTAATAGACTGCTTTTGGGTCAAATAATTCAAAGTAAGATCCATTTAGATTTATGAGCATCAGTGAATCCAAGTTAGAAATTTCTAGTGATTAACGTAGTTTCGTTTTGATTAATTTTATGTTGCTAAAACCTCTTTCACAATAATTGGTGAAAACTGGCAAAACACAGATTATACTTAACAGTCTTAAGAGCAAAGAAAACCTGTATTTGTGTTGCACTGTTTCCTGCAGAAGTTCAGGAAGACAAAAGTTTTTTTTTTTTTTTTTTAATGGCTTTGAATGTGTAGCACAAGCATAAAATGTTCTTATGCAGTTCACCCTCCTGCACCTTGGCAGTTTCAATCCAGGTTTTTAAAATAGGTTATCGAAACTCAAAATTTCCTGCTTACCAAATTGTTCAAGTTGATTGTTTGTAGGCCACAGAAATGTATCACACATAGATGTTCCTTTTGCAATTTCGATGTCAACCACTGAAAGAATTCATTTACCGTATTTTAAGGACAATTAAACGAATTTTTTTCTTCGAGAGATTGACTCGAAAATTCAGGTGCGTGTTATACTCGAAATTAATACAAAAATGTACAGTGTTTGATTAAAAATTCCCGCCAGTCTTAAAAATGACCATATATTCGATGCCGCGGGAAACCCATCTCTCTCTCTGGCAACATTGGATTCAACAGGCAGCCGCAGTGCACTGATGCGACGAACATGAGTTGCGGGGATTCCAAGCTTGCTAACACTGTCTCCCTACCACGGAGTATAAAGTACAGACCTTAAACTCTGTGA
The DNA here is from genome assembly GCF_964235325.1 of Thermobia domestica. Taxonomy (NCBI): domain Eukaryota; kingdom Metazoa; phylum Arthropoda; class Insecta; order Zygentoma; family Lepismatidae; genus Thermobia; species Thermobia domestica. The sequence continues at coordinate 334,742,410 of NC_137455.1, read as the reverse complement.
AACGGTATTTAAAAAAAAAAAAACATTGCTTACAAACTAAGACGCGTCTTATAGTCCGTAAAATAAGATACTTAGTGCTTTCAAAACACCTTGTAGCAGTTTATTCCTGTCTGCTTCAAACAACTTTATGCCATCATTTTCCATATTAGAAAAACTAGCTTCTAGTTCTTTTTGATGAAATTCCTGTTCATATTCTCCTAAAGAAACACTCAGTTCTTGAAAAACGTGCTCAGCCTTTTCAATACATAATTTCACTTCACGAGAGTGTTTTGAACACTGAGAAGAAATCCATCAGGAAATGATGAGTTCTCATGAACCTGTAACATTTCAGCTTCTTTAAGAGTCCTTTAGCCTTATCACTATCTTTATCTCCAGAATACTTTCAAAATGTGAAATTAAACATAGTTTGTAATGTTTGTTTTTATTGTCGCAACTTTGCTTGCCACCCATTTAACAACATGATGTTTCTTTAGTTTAACCATAGTCTAAGGTACAGCCATTATAATTCTAACATAAGAATAAAGGTTAATAATAATTAGCGTTAGTTGCAGCAGACCAGGTGCTATTGGCACATCCGTAGATCCACATTTCATGTAACGAAGGTACTGGGAAGTGGTGTTAAGCTTAAAATAAGCCAAATATCCATAGGTCTTAGTTGCCTAACTGTTAGTTTTCTTCTGATTTGATTAATGAACTTATTAATCCAAAATGTAATTAACTGAAAAATTAATAAATTGTTTCTTAATATGGATAGAGTATATATTTTACAAATGAATAACGAAAAATATTTATTTACCTACACATATTCTGAAGATATTTTCTAACACAATGTTCGATGCTGTAAGTATAAATGTAGTCATTACTGATACAAAAAGAAAATGCAGAGGTAGGTATATCCCTTCCCTCATGCTGGAAAATTGACATACACATATTGTAAACCTCATGTTCATACCCTAATATTTTTCGAGAACTTGTGTTTATCATGGTCCAGTAGTGAAGGGTGCTTTCACTTTTCCTTGTCACATATATACCAGTAAAAGACATCTGTATTCATTATATTATGTAAGAATCAAAGCACTGAAAATCTCATTCCCATCCCATATATTTCTCAAAATAAAGTAGAACAAAACTGAAGGTGCACGGCTGTGCGTGACTCAACCTGATCTGAAATTATCTCCTCCTCTCCCCTATGCCCTAGCACACGAACAGTATGTACCCTATGTCAGTATAACCAATCTTTTCAGTAAATGAGCATTTCATCTATTTGTAGTATCAGCCTAGGCATCTACTCAAGCTTCGAAAGCAATGAAAAGAAGTCTTATTTACATTGTTACAAAACAAGTGTCCTAAAATTTTAATGTGGATCATTGTGGATGCCTAAGTAGAAACATACCAATTATACGTGAATATAAATATGCATGTATTTAGATTTCATAATGTGTTCACGGCACTGATTTATAATACTGATACGTACCACTATTTCATCTACATCACCTGATGTATAATATAGGGGTTCACCTCAGAAATCAGATTTATCTACAGTAATATGAATCTTATCCTCCCAATCCCCCGAATAAGCCAAAAGTCTGCCCGCCTCATTGTTGTTCAACTTAATAAATATATACTGAAGAGAGATTTGCGCCGATGCTACTATGACAAGAGTAACAGTATTAGCTGGAGTATTATTTTGATTAAGGTAAGTTGTTCTTGATATGCTTTAATGTTGGTACCAAACTACACCACCCTGTATATTGTAAATACTGAACATATATCTGATAATCAACAGATGAAGAATAAACATAAATGCAAAAATGGAATATCAATAACGATTTTAATGGCTTAGAGTCGAATGCGTTGTTCTCTTTCCATTAACCATATACCAAAATATATCGTTGAAAAGTGTTTTGATACATAAAAAAAACAATTTATGTCGTCTCCAAGTGGAACTTTAATTACACGAAATGGGCAAGATTCCTTATCTATGTATATACATATACTTAAGTATATATTTCTGTTTCGTATCACGATATCTCATGTATAACGCTATTATACAACATATAGAGTTCAAGAAAAAGATACAGTGATGTTTCTCTCTCTCTCTCTCTCTCTCTCTCTCTCTCTCTCTTCCTGTGGCTATTCTATTCAATATGTAGGTTTTAGTTGGACCATTATGATGTTAATTCAACAAACAAATGATCATATCTGAGTAGAAGGACAACATATATACTACGGTAAATTTTTTGTACTTCATCTGTATAGTTTGTTCTTGAAAAGGTGAGTATAAATTGAAAATTTAGGCTGACTAAAAATAACCTCTGAAATTAATAACAAACACGATTGAGAAAATGTGTTCTCACAGATACGTATGGTGCCGGAAATACGAAAAGTAGATTTTAAACTACTCTTGACTCGGATTTAATAGAACTTTGCTAAGGCATTTCTATACCACAATTACAAAAATGGAAGTGTTAATTTCGGAATTACTGAAAATCCTCCTCACAACTTCTCTTCTGAAATCTGTGTGACAGAAACAACATGATTAAATAATATATGGGTATCAAGATAAATGTCATAATACTCTCTTTATAACTCCACGTATTATCAGTTTCGTCGAAACTGTCTTGTTATTTTTTTTTGCACTGAATGAAATAATATGAGATCCTCATATTTTTATATTTTCTCAAAATAAAATGTGATAGATGGGACATACTGAGCACAAAGAGCCCAAGTCCAATTCAAAGCGAACTCCTAAGCACTGAAAGGAGCTTTAACTACATCTTAAATACAAAATTTGTCTAAAATGGCCAAAGGTGGATTAAGCGTCCCAAATGTGATCCCACTAATTCCTAATAACAACACTATATAAAAGTTAGAACTTGAGTAATCACAATAGAAAATGGTTGAGTTAAATGTTCTAATTATTTTTTTCTTATTTTCGAATGAACAAAATTTTACCTCAAGCTTAACTTTCATCTTTCAAGCAGAATATGTATTATCTCACATAATTACGTACATTTTCCACTTGCAATTTTATACCAGTTAACAAAGGCGCCCATGTTGTGGTTTCCAAAGGGGGGCAAGTATAAGCGACATTTCAAATGTAGTCTCAAATTTTGCTGTAACTATTCTAAAATATCTATTGGGTTTTCGATCTTCCGAAGCACAATTTCCTCTAAAGGGGGGGGCGAGCGCCCCACCTTGCCCCCCTGATGGGCGCCCTTGAAAGTTAATATGAAGACTATGGAATATGAGTGAGCAATGTCAGAAAACAATGAAAATAAGAAGTAAATGAATGAATCAGAAATATTGATAATTGATTACCCTTAATTAGATTACAATTGTGATGACATTTAATCACAAGTTTAGCCATGAACGAGCATGTCAACTGAATTGAGAATTTTCAGTGACAGCGCCGACGTTGTTGCCCGCAGAGCCTTAAGTATTTGGATGTATGTGTATAAATGTATACTCAGCGTAACTCCGGAACGTCTGGAGCAACTTTAACCAAACTTGGTAGACATAAGACCTTCAGTCCAGAAAAAAATTAGTGGTTAGGAAGACACTCTAAAGCAGCGTTTCCCAACCTTTTTCAACTTGCGGCACACTACAGGTGTAACTTGAATTCTCGCGGCACACTCATAGATATTATTTGTAAATATAAAATGCCGTTTTTTTTTCTTTTTTTGTGATTACTGATCTCCTTCTCATAGTGTCATAGTGTAGAAAGCTCGATCACTGGTTTTACCCCGTCGTTAATCATTATGCTTACTTTTCACTCTAATTTAAAAATAGAAAACAATTCAATAAAATATTATACTCACAAGGGAACCTTCCGAAAATGATAGTTGCAGTGAAAGATATGACCTATGCCAATTGAAAGAGCTGTAACAGAGATGAGCATTCCCAAAAAATTAGCTGCCCATAGCAATAGGTTCAAGAAATATAAGGGGTGGAATTTCGGGAAACAGCAAGGTTGGACAAGGGGGAAAAGTGCAAATTTCGCAAAAAAAAAAAAAAAAAAGGGGGGGCACAGCAAAATACAATGCTGGCAAGTGATGTATAGAAAGAGACTTGTCACAATAGGGAACAAATGAAGGCCGCCAGTGGGGTTAGCAGTGTTGCCAACTGCAATAAAAAGTACATGTTTTGTAAAGAGCACTATATGAATTGAGTGCAATATTCAGTGTCATGTAGAACATAAGATATGACGTGTATAATCAGTGGTACAATCTAACAAAAGAAAATAGAAAAAAACAGAAGTACGAACAATACGGAAAAGACGAAGTTTGCCATAATGCGCCACATTTGATCACGAGCTGTGCATATTAGAATGAACAAAACAAGAAGCACCAACTATGCAGGAAATCGACGTGCCTAGAGTCGAAAAGAAAAACGAGTTCCAAAGTTGGCAGCACTGGCCATGAAAATCCAGACAATTCTAATATAGTTAGGCCACTCGCTTCACAAAAAGAAAATTCCGGCAAGAGGCATTAGCCTTCGCATCATTTGTACATGCTCGTCCACATTGTACGTGCAATTGTTCGAAGAGACAATGGTCCAAACAGAAGATACATTTGCAGTGAGCACCGCGGAATACTGCCAATCCGTCATACATGGTACAATGATCGCCTGTGAATGTCTCGAAACAGTACTCTAGAGATGTCGGAACCTTTGGTGGTCTTTCTACCACATATCCACACCAGTAGAAAGCAAACATAATCAAAGGCTTGACCTGCTGGGTGTTGCTGTCTGCAGTACTATCACCGCCTATATGATGTATCCAGAGTGTCCGACCTAACTCTGCGACTGAAATAGTTTCAAATCGAAAAAAAAATGTGACACATCCAGTTGTGCAGGAATGTACCCATGTCAGCGGGCGAGAAACATCTGTGAGACGCAAGTGCCCCCATGTCTCCCATCATAGGGTCCCAGTGGCCAACTTCAAACTTTCAAATAGCACCATCGGTCGAGTTATATTTCTTTCGATAAATCATGGAATATGCAACAACGCATATCAGAAATATTTACTATATGGGATTTCAAAATGGCCGCCAAAAATATCTGCTCGGTGACAAGAACAACGTGCATTTTTGGTGGCCATTTTGAAACCCGTGCGTCATATGGCAAATGTTTCTTATAGGCGGTATTGTATCTATCCAGAGAAATATCATCCGCCCCCTGTTCCCGTTTGAAATGTTGCGGTTGACCCCTCGAGCCTTATGATGGGGACCCTGGGGACTTGCTTCTTGCAAAGTTTTCTTGGCTCTCGACATGAGTACATTCCTGTGCAATTGGATTTGCAACATCTGTTTTCGCTTCGCAGCAATTTGAGATCACAATGTTCGATGCCATGTTAAGACACAACATATATTTGTGGCGGCCATTCTGAAAAACATGCTTCACATAGCAAATGTTTCCTATATGTGTTGTTGCACATTCCATGATCTATCGAGAGAGGTACCACTCGGTCCCTGTTGCCACTTGGAAGTTTGAAGTTGGTTCCTGGGGCCCTATGATGGGCATCCTGGGGGCACTTGCTTCTCACAGACTTTTATAATCCCCTGACATTGGTACATTCCTGCACAACTGGACCCTCACATTTTTGTTCGTTTCTCAAATCTTTCAGGTCACAAAGTTTGGTGGGACACCCTGTATATTCCAACATACCACCCAACCATGACATATTGTTTACTTCTATTATAGGTTGTTGGCTTAACCCAACCATTTCATGTTCCCCGACTTGGCATTGCCTCAATCACTCTAGCATTGATGCATTCCGAGTGATGCCTGTTGCTGAAATTTTCTTTTTGTGAAGCGAGTGGCCTAATTATATTAGACTTGTCTGGATGTTCATGGCCAGTGCTGCCAACTTTGGAACTCGTTTTCTTTTCGACTCTAGGTACGTCGGTTTCCTGCATAGTCGGAGCTTCTTGTTTTGTTCATTCTAATATGCACAGCTCGTGATCAAATGTGGCGCATTATGGCCAACTTCGTCTTTTCCGTATTTTTCGTACTTCTGTTTTTTCTATTTTCTTTTGTTAGATTGTACCACTGATTATACACGCCATATCTTATGTTCTACATGACACTGAATATTGCACTCAATTCATATAGTGCTCTTTACAAAACATGTACTTTTTATTGCAGTTGGCAACACTGTTAACCCCACTGGTGGCCTTCATTTGTTCCCTATTGTGGCAAGTCTCTTTCTATACATCACTTGCCAACATTGTATTTTGCCGTGCCCCCCTTTTTTTGCGAAATTTGCACTTTTCCCCAATGTCCAACCTTGCTGTTTCCCGAAATTCCACCCCTTATATTTCTTGAACCTATTGCTATGGGCAGCTAATTTTTTGGGAATGCTCATCTCTGTTACAGCTCTTTCAATTGGCATAGGTCATATCTTTCACTGCAACTATCATTTTCGGAAGGTTCCCTTGTCAGGTTTGCAAAACTACGCTTTCTTTTTCGAAAACTGTATGCAACCTTTCACTAAGAAGATAGATAACTAAATAACGAATTGACAAACAAATCTCTTGAGCTTTAAGACTTAATGTAGGTAATTTATATGCATTTTACTTTGTCGAAAGGGTTGAATGATATTTTAAAATTTCAAGTTACGAATTAGTCTGCAACAATAAAGGAGCAACAATGGTCAAAACAATGATAACTAATATTTTTTTCAACACTAAAATTGTACACAAGAGTAACACGGTATGAAACTTAAAATTCAAATTCAAAAAATCAAAAATTCAAAAAATAAAAATCAAATTCATAGTAGAGGTTCATAGTAATGTGAAATACAAATATACATTTTCCCTTATGTCTTGCAATTTGATTTTTATAGAATTAATAATTTTGTTTCGATTTCCCCGCGGCACACCGGTTGGGAAACGCTGCCCTAAAGGATGCGGATCGGGAGGAGTGACATTTAAAAATAATGCAAAACGACTGATGTTAGTGTGAAATCCATAGTTCTCTGGGTTGCTGAAATGAATAGTGAGGCTCCCAGTCGTGTTTAATTCCAAGTTCATCTCCATCGGCCGAGAATAAGGGGAAACGTGAGAAATAACATGTCAAAAAATACTGAAAATTACCTTCACTTCATAGTTTTCAGGGTCAGGAAGACATCTGACACATTTTCAATGACTTTCGGAAGGACTAACAGAAACTTATCTACATTAACCTTCATTCCGCAAGTGAAAAGTTCCTTTTTTATTTATTTCACACAAATATTTTGTCCTGTTCTTTCCCTCTTCGACCTTCATTTTGTGAATACAACTATCAAGTTAGGTGACTCCGCCAGTAGTGGAAGAATAGTCGAAGTATAGGGTGACCATAAAATTTTCCGCTGAAAACGGGAGAGTCCTGCTTCTTAAAAATCATGAGAAATGAAGAGCAGGTCAGTGCGTAAACTATTTCCTGTTTACCTTAGCAATATCTAATTTTAGGCCTACCTTTGTTCTTATCAGCGCCCTGATATCAGAGCTCCTCCCCTTCTCTCTCTCTCTCTCTCTCTCTCTCTCTCTCTCTCTCTCTCTCTCTTTGCTACAGGACGGCTCAAGTAATTTGATACTTATGAAAAAGGAAAGCCACATTAAAGTTTCTTCAACAAACAAGCAACTGCTAAAACCTCTGCTGTCTTTCGAGCAGTACTGCGAACTATAGATCATGTTTAATATAGGGAATTTCAGTTCAATTCTTGTCTCTTTGTTATTATTAATTATTAATACATTTACAAGGAGTAAAGGTACTGAGTTAGTTTTCGGTTTGTTATTACTTCTTTCACTTGCTTAAAACGGGACAAATACTACTTTTTCTATCTACCAATGGGACAGCCGGGACACGCTCATGAAACGGGACTGTCCCGATCAAAATGGGACGTATGGTCGCCCTATCGAAGTATTATAGGCGCTGGTCTGGTAATGCTGAGGTCTTCAGTTCAAATTCACTCTACTTTAAAATAATAAATTTAAATTTAATTCGTTCTTACAAGGTGAATTATAAATTCTCTTTGCTAAAGTTCTCCATCTACAGATGAGATGCAAGAATTATCTACAATTAACCGGGAGAAAGAGAGAGTGAAGACATGTCTTATTAAAATATGATCAGAAACATTCATCCGTATTCATATTTGTTTATATTTTAGTTCATTTTTGTTTATCCTTCTTTGCGAAATTGCAGTTCCCGATTATTTAGAATATATCAAGGGATAGCGAATGAAGTGATACTCCGTTCTATGAGGGGAGCCGCGGTGGCTCAGTGGTAGAACGTTCACCTCTGGTGCTTGGGGTCCCGGGTTCGATCCCAACCTCCGACAAGTGAACAAACACCGTGTGCGTGGGTTTTCCCGGGGTTCTCCCGTTTCCTCCCACTTTCTTCATTCCACTATTTCATTCTTACTCATCATCACCGTCTCCTTTAGCCTAACTGGCATAAGCGAGGGACGTAAAACTCAAAGATTTTATTTCATTTTTACTCCGTTCTATCACAGGGAACTGATGTTCCTTTGATATGGTAAATGCTTTTAACACTCGCCCAACAAAGATTAGGTCATGTTTGACCCATAAATGTTTTATTTTAACTTTTTTCCTATTTATTCTTCCTTTTTCCGGTCATCGGCCTAGGTATGCTTCTTTTAACATACATACCATACAGTAGCATTTCTGTTACCCTAGCATTCTTTATTTGTCAACCACAACTCAAATAATTCTTTGTCTGGGTCTTGAATGACCGGTCTTCGCTGTTTACGTGAAGGATATATTATTTGTCTTGTCTACCTCATACCGTCTGATTTTTTACCATTTTTCTCACTCTACATTATCATTTCTACTCTTTGCTCATTCCCTTATCATGTTCCAACATGTCAGCAGTATTGCCAGATGGCAAAAAATTCCCACAAAATGATAATTTCCTTGAAAATATGTAGCAATGGAAACGCATCGTACATTTTTGTATATATAGGTTTGATAGATAGATAGATAGATAGATAGATAGATAGATAGATAGATAGATAGATAGATAGATAGATAGATAGATAGATAGATAGATAGATAGATAGATAGATAGATAGATAGATAGATAGATAGATAGATAGATAGATAGATAGATAGATAGATAGATAGATAGATAGATAGATAGATAGATAGATAGATAGATAGATAGATAGATAGATAGATAGATAGATAGATATAGATATATATGCATATCTCAGTGTGTTTGTGAGCATTATTTATTGGCGGGAAACATTGAATCATATTGAAAAATTTCTTGTCTATGGACGTGAAATTTCCCTTCACAAACTGGTAACACTGCCTGTCAGAGTAAATCTAAAACAATCTAGTCCAGTTTCCCTCGTGCAGGCGAAGAATGTAAATAAACTGTGCGCGTCTGTTCTCTGTCCTGTAATAATATCCGAGCAAAAGTTTTTGAAAACTTTAGATGAGATATTTCGTGAACTGATTAGACAGCAAAAAGAAAGTGCTGATGCTATCATAGTCTGCGTTCCCCCAAATCTTTACCTCCTAGATCCGCCACTGAAGACCAATATACTCATCACTAATATCAAAATTTAAATTAATTGGAAATCTAGTAATAATAGTGTTTTCCTTTTAAAAAAACAATTAAAAATTGCTGGGTCAAAAATGACTCTATTCGTCAGAAGCGTTATTTGTAGTATCTTCGCTGGCGAGTGTTAATAGAGACGTGCTTGTATTAATAGTTGGAGATTAAATTTCACAAACTCATGTTATGTGCTCACAAAGCGCACAAAGATTTTTAGAATTTGTCATATTTGAAACATATAGCATGCTTTCTATTAATGCAATGGTTTTCTTATATTGCCCTTATGTTTTTACGAATAATATTGCACGAGAAAATGTTAGCTTTAATGTGTTAGCTTTAATAATAATAATACTTTTTAAAACAAACAGAAAAATACGTTGGTGTTGCGGGTAAAAGAATTTTTTGCAAAACAAAGGTGGTAGTTAAATCACCCAGTACAAGGTGTTTTTGCATAATGTTACAGTAGAGATATTAAAACTGAAAACTAACAAAAGTGAAAGTAACGCTGAAACGAATAATATAAAACATCCAGAGATTTTACAAACAAAATGAAAGTTTCAACAATATTGATTTTCCCTTTATATATCTAAAGTTAAATAAGATTACTTTGAAACTTTCCATTATATTAATCGCTCTGTAGATACTAAACGATGTTTTCTTCCCGATTGCTTATTCGTTGCAGAGACATGGGTTTTATTCTATTTTCTTGCAGTTTGCTAGTCTGACATCTTTTGAACAAACTAGATCACTTAGAGAACGCCTTACTTAGTTCTCAACCAAGCAATCCTCACAGTATTGTTGGTAGTCTCACCTCGAAGCAAGTAAAAAATGTGCAAAACTAAAAGGGTGGTATATAGGGTCATTTAGAGACATTTCGACACGTTAAGAAACAACTCCACTCTGAATGTTACGATAATTTTATTCTGCAAAAGCGATAATACCTGACAATAATCCTTGCCCTAGCTATAAAACACAATATCTTCTCCGTGAATGTAGAACTCGTAAATGCAAGATCACATAAACGGAATGGTGCGGATCAGTAGATTTTGGAAGTCTTGCGGGAAAAGTCACTATGGGAGATGTCGACACTATATAAACAATGAAATCCTTCACATCTTTGAAAGTGTCCTTTACAACAAACATAAAACACAATGAAATACTAGATGTAAGGTTTTTACCATCTACATATCACTTATTTGCAAACTTTGGTGAGATTCATTACAGCCTAAATTGAAATACAATAACATTGAAACAATGTAAGCTAGTTAATAACAAACTGTTTTCAACCTGTTTTGGAATATTTCAATATTTCACTACACATAATCAAAAATCGGAAATCACAAGTTAAGACAATCATTACAGCCTAAGTTGAAATACGATAACATTGAAACAATGTAAGCTAGTTAATAACAAACTCTTTTCAACCTGTTTTGGAACATTTCAATATTTCACTACACATAATAATCAAAAATCGAAAATCACAAGTTAAGACAATCATTTTCGGAATCCAAATGCGAAGAATCCAGCAGAGGCTGATTTCTTCCAACTCAGATTGACTTTTCCACACTCTTCTTTCACAACATTTTGCCAGGATTCCTACGAACAAAGTTACCATAAGACAAGCTGAAATTGTTTCTCAAACTACGGAAGAAAGATATATATATTAAGGATTGACAATTTTGAGTACTGTGTAGTGGGAGCATTAGAGACTTTCTTTAATACATCAGATTATTTGTACTGTACTAATTTAAAACCAAATGTCCTTTACCATTGGCTTAAATGACTCAGAAGCTGAGAAAGCGCGTCTGTTATGTAACCTAAACCTTTGATGTATACACTAGGATGAACCATAAGGTAGTCCTTTTGTCTGATGACTTTCCTTACAACAAAGGAACTACATATTGAAATCTCCCTACAATCACTGTCGATTTATCCCCTAAATGCATTGATCAACAAAAGCTGGCACGAGTTGTCACTGTAACAAGCAACGTGTGTCAGCCTGACATACATGCATGCAGAGGGTATACTCTAACACAATACAAGGGTCCTTTGCCTCCTTTCATCAACATATATTACCGCTATATCTTATTTTTGACTTACTGAAACTTAAAACATGGATATTTTTTTCTTCAATAAAGTTTTATGTACTTATTTTAGAGGCTTTTGCTTCCTTTGCAACAGGCAAAATTAATCTCTCTACGGATGCCGCTTGTCACTGAGAACCAACACTAACTTTCTACGTACTGAATGTTTCTTGTCGCTTTCGTCTATGATCACTAGCTTTACCAGACTTTAAAAGTGTCGAAATCTCCTGACAAGGGAAGTTTTTCTGGTGTCATACGAAATGTGGAACGATACTATGGTCACTCGATTTGTGTTAGTGAACAAGAAAATCCATAGGCGAGAAAAACCCTCGATCGCAACCGTTCCGTACTTATGAGGGGAGTAAAAGCACTGATAACAAAATACTTTGTGGATAATGAGACGAAATATGGAGCGAGCTCGATGAAAATATGCGAAGAAGCACAACATACCTATACTGTAATGTAACATTATGTTCGACAATATTCGGACAAGTGAGGGCAGAGGCGTAGCACATAACAACAAAGGACAATTAAAAATAGTCATATAATTGAGGAAAACGGAGAAGCAAGACGTCAGGAAAATGGTACAGTAATAATACATGGTCAAGTAACCAATCACGAACTATAGGTATATTGTAGACGGCATCGTGAAGCAGAAATGGAAGAAAGAGAGCTATGGAGGGGATTGTCAGTAGGATTCAGACCCCCTCCCCTCGTAACGTCCGATGTGCATAGACTGTTGTATACATGTAGGCATTTATTTCCATATGTTTATGATGATGATGATGATGTTGACATAAAAGTAAGACAACAATATAGGCTCCTGTGTGAATGCACCGCAAAGTCCAATACAACACTATACATTGAAAGATCAGTTGAGGAAGGTGGGGGTCGTTGTCCCCTTACCTTTGTAATCTCCACCCATGTAACTGACCATCTTCATGATATATTATTATGCTATTCCCCTCAAGTCCAGCTCGTATGGGTTCATACCTTCTATGGAACTTTTCCCCTACGCTATAATCCACGCTACCCGCCCTTCTCCTCTGTCATTACGTGCTATGCACTCACTTGTCAGAGTATTGTCGAAATGTAATGTCACAATGTAGTATATGTCTAACTGTGCTTCTATGCATATTATCATCGAACTCGCGCCATATTTAGTCTCATTATTGTCAATAAGTTGTGTTGGCAGTGCTCTTAGCCTTCTCCCCATAAGTACGGAACGGTTGCGATCGAGGATTTTTCCCGCTTATGGATTTTCGTGTTCACTAACACAAATCGATTGACCATAGTCTCGTTCCGCATATCGTGTGACACCAGAAAAAGTTCCCTTGTGAGTGTCGAAACATCCCTAAATGACCCTATATTATTCCCCTAGGGATTTAGATCCCCTCCCTGATCTTATAGTCTGGATAAATCACTGATTTAGTACAACATTGCCCAAATAAGAAGTCCTATAATGTATGTATTTGAATTACATTTAAAAAATAATTGGAAAATACAATTTACTTTCTCTATATAGGAAAGAGATTTATGAATTCTAGCTATGTGCATTACTGACCATTACAAATAGTTGCACCTGTTTTGTTCAGTTTAAAAGGAAATACAAATAAAATCATTGGAGCGAAACGATTAATTAGAACGAAAACCTTCCAATGAATTTTTGCAACATGTTTACCCATCCAAGAAAACATTCAGTCGTACATAATTGTCTACAAAAGTTTATTTAGTATTATTATCATTATTATTTTGTAATTTCCAAAATATAAAATGGTTCTATGCAACCGAGCGAAAAAAATCTGGAGGGTGAACCAATATACCCATGCTAGAGTTTAGCTTGTTCCGGAATTAACACCCCTGTATCGAAAGATAATGGGTTTTGAGTCAGAAGCCATTAAGGCATACATGCCAACGTACTCCTACTGTATACAGGTGGAAGATGAATTTGCTTAAAGTAAATTACTGATTAGTTCTTACGTTGGTTCTAAACTATGCCCACCCTGTATTCTCTAAATACTGAATTCGACCAATAGGCAATGAATAAGTTATTAATAATTCTTTATATAAACACAGTTTTGTATCCGTTATTTTTTATGAAAAAGAATAAGTTCTCAAATTTATATTTGCATTCTTAGGAAATACAATATGAAAATCGTTTTCTGCACTCTTTCCTAAAAACAATAACACACAAATATGAACTATAATAATAAGAAGAAGAAGAAGAAGAAGAAGAAGAAGAAGAATGTTTAAGTTAGATTTGCTGAACATTCTCTTCCTATTTTCAAATGAAATGAAATCTTTACGTCCCACGCGTATGCCGGTTAAGCTAAAGGAGACGGTGATGATGAGAAATGAATGTAATGGTGAAATAAAGGAAGTGGTACAAAACGGGAGAACCCGAGAAAACCCACGAACACAATGTTTATCCACCACAAAGCCGACATAGCAAGAGCTGGCATCGAACCAGGACCCCACGTACTATAGGTGAATTTCGTATTTTCAAGTAAGCAAAAATGTCCTAATGTTAAGCTTAATCTCTGCGCGTGGGTATATATAATTCCATAATTGCGTTCTTATACCAATTAGCATAACAACGCCATAGCCGCACAAAAGTACCGCTTCAGGGTGAGATCAGCGAAGCTAAGCAACGCCGAGTATGGTCAGAGAGAAGATGGAAGATTATTCGTACTCGGCAGATGCCGTTGGCAATGAGGCGTCCACAAAACGTTGTGAGAACACTCGGGGAGCTACTTGGGAAAGAGAAGTAGCTAACTCCAGTCTAGGAATCCAGCATTAACAGCGAGGGGATTCGATATGCTGAACACATATCACCCCTCTTGGAAATTGGAATGGTTATAATGTGGTACAGAATGATTGTGCTGGGCTCAAAGTGCCCCAGTGGGTTGCACATACTATACATGTACGCTCATGTCCAAAATTATTGTCGCATGTCTATAAATATGTTGTTGTGGGAATATAATTTGATCACGAATTCGCCCGGTATTTCTTAATGTTAGTATGTGTGTATTCGACAAAGACATGTATGTGGCAAATTTCATGTCAAAAGAGCAGTAAATAAGAATAATAAAACGAAATTAAAATTCCCTTGTCCATTTAGCAACATTTTGTTTTACTCATTCCAATTTTCGTATTTCTAATTCTTTTCTTATGAAATTTACCACAAATATACATTTCCCGATTACGCACATAGTATTAGTATTAAAAGTACCCTGCAAAATCATTATCAAATTATATTCTTACAAAAAGACAGTTATAGATATGCGACAATCATTTTGGACGTGAGTGTACATTGATTGTTTAGTTGTCGGGAATGGATCTGTGCAAACAAGATTATGTATCGTAGATTATTGTTAGAACCCTCATGAGTGTTCTCTTGTAGGCAGAATCTCAAATCATCTTAAGATGTACTTTTATGGAAGGGTGCGTCTCTTTGGATATTTGAGGGAAACCCAGGTTCGATTCCCGGCGGGTGCTCATGTGGTTCGGATTCCAGGTTAATCAGTAGGTCCCGTCTCATAAAGCCTCGCTGCAGAAAGGGACGTTAAACTCAAACCCAACTGAACTCTTCGGATAATTGAAATACTCAATTCGGAATATGGAAGTATCGCACAATAAAAGAAATTAATAAGTATCAGTATATTTATGTTTAAAAGTTATATGAACACTCTAAGCCTAAACTACATAGTTATATTTTATGATCTACTAATAACCCCAAAGATATCAATGCCATAACCCGGCTACTAGACCTCCGCCGCAAGATCTGTTGTTTAATTTTTTCCATGCCAGTTAACATGAATATCAGAGGAGGAAACATGAAAATACTAATATTGACAAATAATTTTCCGTTAACTGAAAGTAAATTGATCAAACATGCATTAAAAACTATGTAGCTATTATAATGTCTGAAGAAACACTGAAAATTGCCGGTAGAGGACTTCCACAAAAGACTACGCATATAGAGTAATATAGAGTCCTATTTTACTTCCAATATGGCTGTTACTTTTCATTACTAACCTACCTGCAAGGGCGCCCATGTGGTTTCCTAGGGGGGCAAGTAAAAGCGATATTTCAAATATAGTTTCAAATTTTGCTATAACTATTCTAAAAATTCTATTGGGTTTTCGATATTCCGAAGTACAATTTCCTCTATTGGGGCGAAGGCGCCAGCTTGCCCCCCCCCTCCTGATGGGCGCCCTTGCCTACCTGTACTAATTTTGGTAATTAACACAAATAAAACTGACATCAGGGCGCATATCAAATACTTAAATTTTACATTTTTTAAAAAACTTTTTCATTCATTTTTGAAAGTTGCACACGTATTATGAAGCATTAACATTAGGATAATGGTAAACCCTATTTGTAAATGCTATTTATAGTATTCTCTCTAATTTTTCCTGATGTATTCTAACAAAACAATCAGGTTTTGCTTTAACTGCTGATGGTGTAATCTAAAAATGCATCCTAATATAAATAGAAAACGGCTAAGACTGTGGCTGACTCAAATTCTAACCGATTACGTTAATACATGTCTCTAATTGTGCTATCGGGTAGTACGCAGGCAACTTTTAATCACAATAACCAAATAATAATAATAATAATGCTAATAATGCTAATAATAATAATAATAATAATAATAATAATAATAATAATAATAATAATATTAATAATAATAATAATAGTTGAAACTGCCAAATTAACATTAGTAATAAAAATACCTAAAGGCAACGACCCAAAAATTTTCGGCAATTACGTAATGTCGTAATGTCTTAATGACGTAATAACTTTTTCCTTGTATTCATTTTTTATTTCAATCTTCTGTATAAGTTTGTTTTATTTCTTTTCTGTTTCTTTTCTTTTGTAATGTATGTTTTTATTTATTTATTTATTTATTTTTGAATTTCTGTGTACCATTTTAAGAATAGTGTTAACTTTACCTACAATACCTATTGTAAAGGGAGCAACAGCTCTCTAGTAAGTAATAATAATAAATAAATAAATAAAAACAAGATAGTGTTCATATGCTGAGTTAAATATTCTTGTAATGACTGTTCGAAGGCAAGTATTACAATAGGTTCAATAGTTTATAGATAGTATATACATAGTCCAATATTAGAAATCTAAGTCATTTCACAAAAGTTACTGATGATTTGCTATTTAATGTATTATAAAAACAAAAAATTATAAATTTACTACAATATATTTAGAATAATAAAGTTGTTATCGTACAAGCAAGCTCATTAATGAAATTGCATTACATATCTTATTTTGCCAGTAAATCGAAAGCACTTACGGTGAGCTTCTCAACATTAAAGCAAAATAAAAGATGTTAGATGTTTATAAGCTTGATTGTACAATGGTTTTATGGTATTTTAGAATAAGTATTAAGTTGATATTTCATAACAACATTTCATATATTTCAGGTAAATATAGAAATGACTTAATAAAATAGTTACAATACCATAGGTGTAAACCAATATGCAGAATGAGAATTGAAAACTATATATAATATTTGTGATATATATTTGTGATTTTTCTGTTCTTATACTTCCTTCGCAGAAACACAGCAAACGTTATGAGAAATACTGTCACTACAGTACAAGAGTCATATAAGCGTCACCTGGCACATTCGGTTTGGCGTTTCATTCCGAACGTGTTCCCTCATGCTCGTACTGTTGTCTTGCTATATAATCTCAATGAACTTCATACTTAACTTCTTGCTTATAACATCATCAATAAGAATGTAATTCCTACGCTGACAGTCAATCTACACAGCAACAGTGTATATTCTTCAAGTTTTTCAATACAAAAGCTAATAATTTGCGACAAAAACGTTATATTTATAATCACACAAAGTGAGCAGGTTCTTACGTATTTATTAGAAGATACTGGTAACAATCGTTATTGGAATAACCGAGCTTATTTCCTTGTTATTTATATATCCGTGAGTGGACATACTAAAGCAGATATCAGTTCTCTACTGTTAGGATTTTGGAAAGCACAAATTCTTTATGTTACTCTGATTTCAGTAGAAGTTTTCATGTTTAAGAATTTCTCTTATGACAATGTATCTAAACAAGTTGCTTTTGTGATGTTCTACAACCCTTTCTTGAACACAACGTATAAGGGCAACATAACACTAGAACAAATATCAGGAAATATTTCGATAATTCAAGAAGCTTATTTAAGAAAAAAAATAAATGATCTTAACAAGTATCTATTGACTACGACTAATATGGAAGAAAATGCCCTTAAAATCTTCTCGTCCAGAAAAGTTGGTGATACTGGTAACTACACGGTAGAAGGTTTTGTTGTGACCGTGTTTGAAGCACTGAAAAAGTATATGAAGTATGAAACAAAAAGTGTTATAAACCACGGACCTCTCAAATTTGGACATAAAGCAGAGAATGGTACTTGGTTGTACATGATGGGAAACCTTGTGTGAAAGAAAGTGGACATGGCAAGAGTGATTTTAGCATCAACTCTTGAAAGATATAAAGCGATTGATTTCACAGATTGTGTTTTTATTACAAGATATGCAATTTTGGTACCTAAAGCGGAAGTACTACCATCGTGGTTAGCTTTAGTTTTATTTTACAAAGCCGAAGTATAGTATTGTATTATTAGTACTTTTTCTGTGATTCTTGTTTTTCTAATGGCACTCCCAAGTCTAGCTTTGCTGAAGCTGATATTCAGGAAGAATTATGTACAATATTTTGTTATGTATGGTCTATTCTTTTACAGGTACCAGTAACTCAGCTAAAGACCCATCCTGTAAGAATAATCTTCTTTGTTTGGGTATACTGTTCCCTAATCTTTACTTCCTTATATCAGGGAGGTATTGTGAGCATTTTAACTATCCCTAAACGATATTCTGATATCAACACTCTTCAAGATCTTGTAGATTCTCAACTGGAAATCAGAGGCGGTAGCGTTTTTGAGACGATATTAAATGATAAATCGAATAGACTTCTGTGGACACTTCATGAAAGATATGCTATAGATGTTAACTTTGAAAATACAATAGCGAACTTAATAGAATATAGAAATATGTCAGTTCCATCTTTAGATAATATTTTGCATTATTATGCACATAAGGCTCATAAATGTTTAAGTTGTCCTCCGGGCTTTCACATGATGAATGAGAAAGCAGAAATCAAATCTCAGTCTGTAGCTTTATCCAAAGGTTCACCATTTCTTCATCGTTTTAATACTCTTATTGGAAGAATGAAACAGGCTGGGTTAATCGAGAAATGAGTACAGGAAGTTGTGAAAGAATCTAAGGATAACAGCCAATGTGAAAATCCCTGTGGAACTGGATTCAAATCTATTTCGTTGGACAAAATACAACAGTGTTTCTTCATCATTGGAATTGGGTATATAAGTGGAATTCTTGTATTTATAATTGAAAGATTACGACAGATTTATCACGAAAGATGTCGGAAGAAAAGATTTTAAAGTATCATAGAGGATAATTCCACTTTTCTTAAGTTTACAAGTTGTTGAAATGAAATTGAATGGTACAAACGGTGAAAAGGTTCACAAGTTTTACTTAATTATCTCATATTTTATAGTTGTTGTGTTTAGTTCAGGAGGTCCACTTAGTATGAGTGGACATACAGTACAGTAAGCTTTAATATAATGAAAATATTAAACTCAGATCATCAAAACGAAGCAATAGAAATTGCTGTTGTTGTTTCCTTAAAACATATCTCATTGCATATGTGATTTTTTTTTAGATACTTATTGTGACAATATTAATGAAAGTTAGAGTGAATTATAACACATTTGAGTGTTTGCACTTGTGTCGGCGAAAGTTGTGTCTTGCTAGTAGAAACATTTTCAAGTTACGCATATTATATATAGAGAGAGTCATTTGTTTTATTGACACATGTAACAGAACATTACTATAATTGTATATACATAATATTTTATGATACGATACTATTTTACATAGTATATTACAATAAATGGACTGCTTGGATGCCAAGAACTAGTACAGATAGGTACCTTTCACTTCTATAGATAGGTATTTTTTAAAAAGATTTTTGTAAACATTAAATTATAAAACAGTAAATTACATACAGTAGTTATGGTTTTGGTTCCCAACATAAAAGAAATATATATATTGTTCATGAGATATTAACACTTCAACTTTCACTTCTGGAAAATTCCAATTTTGGAGTTAGCCCACTTGACATCAAAGCAGTTCATGTAAGATAAATACACTCCTCACTTTACTCTAGAAACGTAGTTGTTCAGGAGCCTGGGATCCATCCTCTCAAATGAAAGCTTAACGATTGTTTGATACATGCTGACCATATAGCTTTGGTGCGTAACCGTATTTACACACTGATATAACTTTTAATATGAATTTATTTAGCTTTCTTTTCTTATTGACTTAACACCGATTTCTCTCTGTTATCATGGAGGTGCTCATTCACTAGACATCGATTCTGCATACTGCTGAAGTAAGGATGGGTTTACTATTTTTTACTTTCCGAAATTCACGTCTGAAATGAATTTCACTTACTTACTAATCTGGTTGCAACGCTATTTCGTTTTTTTTTTGTTTGTTTGTTTTTTTTGTTTGTTTTGTTTTGTTTTGTTTTGTTTTGTTTTTCATGACAGATAGTTTTGTTTTGTGCTGGGAGTATATTTATATTCACCTAATAAAATTACGGGTTCATTTTGTAATCAGTAGTGGACTCGACCTAGCCCGGGGCTGCTGTGACTCAGTGGCATAGTTTTCACCCTTGGTGTATGAGGATTCTGATTCGATCCCAGCAGGCGCCAAGTGGGCTTTTGGCATAGAATCACCGTGTGTGTGAACTTTCTCATGGTTCACCAAAATTTGACAAGGCATGAAATATTTGTTGACGTCAAAGCCGCCCACCTCAAAAAACAGAAAAAAATTGCCTCATCAACTATCTGTTGTCCTGTCCAAGTCAGGTGCTTCTTGTCATAACTTGTGAAATTTCCTGCAAGTTAATCAAAATGTCAAAAATTTCCTACATTTTAAATTTATTTATTATACACCGATCAGCCAGAACATTATGACAACCTACCTACTATCGATATAAACCCGTCCAGAGGATAGCAGCGTCACTTGCCAAGGAATACCTGCTAGTCAGACACACGTACGGTGCATGTAGTATCAGTGAGAGTGCTGGCCGTGTATAGAGTGGAGAAGGCATGCGATATATCTGAGTTTGACCGAGGGCAGGTTGTAATGGCCTGGAGAATCGGCACGAGAATTTAGGAAACTGTAGGACTTGTCGGATGTTCGAGGAGTGCTGTGGTGAGTGTCTTCAACAAGTGGCAAAACCAGGGGGAAACAACGTCCAAACGTCGAGAGGTTGGGCGCCCCCAACCTCATTACAGATGTCGGACCCGGACGTCATAGGCTGGGCAGACTGGTAAAACAGGACAGGCAGCGAACTGTGGCGTAACTAACATCAGACTTTAATGTTGGGCAAAGTACACGTGTGTCTGAACACACAGTGCACCGAACACTCCTAACGATGGGTCACCGCAGCCGACGACCCATCCATGTGCGAATATTAACACCACAACATCGCCATGAACACCTGACCATCGCCACTGGACCTTGGTGAGTGGCAGAGCGTTGCATTGTCTGATGAATCCCGTACCTTCTTCATCATGGCGATGGGAGAGTGCGAATCCGTCCTGTTCCAAGGGAAGAGCTCCTTGACACATGTACTGCGGGACGTAAACAAGTTGGCGGCGGCTTAATTATGTTCTGGGAAACACTCACGTGAGCATCCATGTGTCTAGTGGATGGTGTCCAGTAGCAAGGTACCGTAACGGCCGAGGCGTACCGCACACTGCTTGCAGACTACGTACATCCCTTTATGACGACTAAGTTTCCCAACGGTAGTGGCATTTTTCGACAAGATAATGCAATATATCACAAGGCCAGGAGTGTGAAGGAGTGGTTCGAGGAACACAGGGCCGAGTTCCAAGTGATGTGCTGGCTCCCCAACTCGCCGGATCTGAATCCAATCGAACACATCTGGGATGTGATTGAACGTGACGTCAGATCGATCGCCCCCCTCCCCGTAAATTACGAGAATTAGGTAACCTGTGTGTGCACATGTGGTGCCAACTGTCTCAAGCGACCTACCAAGGATCATTGCGTCCATGCCGAGACGCGTCGGCGTTGTTATTCGTGCCAAAGGTGGTCATACTGACAATTAGGTAGGTAGTCATAATGTTCTGGCTGATGTATAACTCGTATATTTTGTCTCGACTCGAACTTCGAGACGTCTCGTCTCGAATTCGAATCGAGTCGAGACAGAAGCTGTCGAGTCGAGACAGAAACATATTTTCGAGTCGAAACATTTTCTCGAGACGAGTCAAGACAGGCTTAAATCTCGACTCGTGTGTATCCATACTCGCACAGAATTCCGTGTCTCCAGAGATTAGACAGAACTGGAATTCCCGTTGTGCCTAAAGATAAGATTATTTAAAATACTGTATCTTTCTGCGAAGTCCTGAAAGGCTTTAGGCAAAACAAGAATGAATCTTTTTAATATTGTACTCCCCCCTCTAGTTGGGGGAGTTAAGAAATTCGTTTCCGGGGAGTGTCCGAAAATTTTAGAGGGGTGCTGGGGGAGTTTTAGAGGGATGTAGATAAATCACTGTTGGGGACTTCGAATAAGACAAGAGAAAAGGCTATCCTCGATTTCGTGTTCTCTTTCTGCCATCTGTTGAAGGATATGTTGAAAATGTGCAGTTTGGTGGACAAAGTTCAAAATTACACCACCAGATGTCGGGAGTCTTCTGCTCACTGTAAATCTTCGTTAAGGCCACCTAGTGTGCAGTATGGTAACTAACTGAAGAACATTTTCCTAACTAACTGAAGATCGATACGCAAATTTTGTCAGCCTTACGAGCATATACTCTAATTCTTTCTGTCAGCATAACGCAAAATTTGAGAATTAGTTTGCAATAATAGGCATAGGAGTTATAATGACTTCTTTCATTTTTATCATTGCCTTGCTGTACACAGAATTTTGCAAAGACTGGTACGGAATGACTCTTTACACAGTGATAGAATGTCACTTTATGAGCTCGCAACGCAAAAAAAAAGGGAAATAAGCCATTATAACTACTATGCCGATCTGTGGGGGGTTAGAGTTGTCAAGTTGAACTGAATGAAAGTTCAGAGACCAGCAGCATTTGTTTAATTGGTGAAGCATATTTGAAATTAAAGACATCTGTGTATTGTTCTACCAGTTATAACCGATTACTTTTAACATTAAAAACAATTACTACTACTACTACCCAAACGTACACTGTACCGAACTAAATGAAAATAATAATAAACATTAGTAATTATTACAGCACTGAATAAGTCTCCTCCACGTAGCGGACCGTCACTGTCGGGGAGGACGTTTACACGCATTTTCTATTTATCAATGTATATTTAACATCCATATTTCAAGGATACTAAAACTATAAAATCAAGTCCGGGCTCACCAAACCAAACGAGAGTGAGACAAAATCTCAAGTTTCCGATAGTGTGGGAAAGATAAGTATCGTGATCCCTGTAATCCGATATCTTGTAATTAAAGATAAAGATGCTGAAGCTAACCGTCCGAGTGTTATTATGGCCAATAAAATAGAAACTAGTGGTTGCGAAAAGATAAAAAAAATTGTGCGTGCGTCGAAAATGAATTTACTATTGCATCGTTGATCCAACTGCATTCCATTGCACAAGCAAAAAGCAAAACGTAATGCGCACAGCTGTAAAACATAAATTTGTTATACTCAGTTGTGTTATTCTAATTTTTTTAACAACTGGTTCGGTATCGAGAGAGAGAGAGAGAGCAGATAGATAGGTAGATGCGCTTTACTTAAACGAGTACTCATAGTTTAAAATTTATGTGATAAATTGAAAAATATACGTATGTATATATATATTTTTTAAAAAAGCATAAAAAAGGTATTTACACATTAAGAAGTTATAAAATAGGCAGAATAAAAATCTTTGCTATACGCTCAAAACACAAAATTATTTTTTCCTTCAACAAATTATTGATACAGACAAGTTTTGAAAAAAACAAAAAAGCATTGTGCTAAGCTTCCGCCGGGCTTGTCCAACTTCCAGATGTTTTGAAACCATTGCTGCTAGAAAAAAAAAGTATCCTATTTCCAAGATCAGTCTTGAGGAAGTCTTGGCAGTTCATTTTCAAATTAATCTGAACACAAATTTCGGTCGGCACAAGTTCAGCAAGCATTTTATATCTCTTCCATTAGCTCTCATTACCATTAAGTACTCATTACACCATTAAGCTCTCATTACACCAAAACATTCCTCCAGCATGCGCTTTCCAAACTTGCATTGTGAGAATTACTGCACTATTTTGAACAAGTTAAGTGTACTTGCTTTCTTTAATTTAAAAAAAGAAAAAGAAAACTCAATAGTGTGTAATTTTCAAATTATTATTATTATTATTATTATTATTATTATTATTATTATTATTATTATTATTATTATTATTATTATTATTATTATTATTATGCTTTTTATCAAGATATGATTGAGATTTTGACACACAAAATTCATTTAGTAAATTTAAGATACGATGAGCACCAGCCGGACCCGCATGATACAGAAATACAGACATACTGTTCGAAAACTATAATAACTCTTGCATTCTTTCTTGTCTCAACTTTTAGAAAACTAAAAGAGGAGGGAAGTGAGAATGATGCGTAGCCTTCTTTCCATCCACATGTGCAATTGCACGAATATAATCCACGGCAGCAAGATGTTATTGGTTCTTTTACCGAATACTTGCTTTGTTCGGAAGTTAAAAGATCAACAGATCAACATGGACTGTCACTTGATAGCAGAAGTGCCCATCCTCCTTCTCTTTGGCTTCAAATAGCGCATCACAGGACACCGGCAGAAGTTGACCTTACTTCGCTTTACTACCATGTTTTTTTCTTCTACTGCGGCACGGGATTGACAGGTTATTGTACCCACTTTTCCATCTGCAGTTGTTTTAATCCTCCACATTGTTTTGGACATGTGCATTTTAAAACTGACCTAGCATTAAAAGAATGCTGGAATCTAGTTCTTTGTATCGATGGTTTACCAAAATCTGAGAATCTTGATTTTTTTCTTTTCCAGCTGTATATATATATATATATATAAAAGAGAGAAATTAAATTCGATAAACACTTAGCAATTTATTTCAGTGCTTTGTATTTGAGAAGTAGTTTTCCGTGAAAGACAAGACTTTTTGGATATTGTTTGCTACCCCGAAAGTGGGGGAATGCTATGTTTGCCTCCCCCCCCCCAGTTTGGGAAGTGGGGGGCAAGTGTTCCCTTTTGCCCCATGGCTCAGGTGCCTATGAACAGTACCTATATTCTTTAGCACTTTTCCAGGCTGTTTCCTGGAGCGATAAAAACTTGGTGTCTTCTCACAGTTGAATAAACTGGTTAAGATGATTTCGGCGATGCGGTTTGCCACTGATGCCAGCTGAAGGACAATCTCAAGAGCGAATTTAGGTGCAATTCAGGCCGAATTTTCATCCATGCGATAAAGAAGCGTACTTTGCTTGCGATTTGGTAGCATACAAAGCCGACCATAGGCATTTTTGGTAGTGAATTTGGACGTTTTATAGAACAAAATTTTCCAATCTGTTCTTACATTTGTACAGATAAAAGAAATCGTGACGCAGAAGCTAAATCTCGTGACTTTTTCCTTGACATTCATGACCGTTTTCTGATTTCGTGACTTTTTCGTGATATTCGTGACACTCTGTTTACTCAACACAGAAAAGTAGTTTTTGACAGTCATAAAATTATAGTTTCCTCGAAAACAATGCATAATAATTTGCATTCAAAGTATGCAAGTATTTCTCTTCAGCTCGACGTTATTTGATATGAGTCCTATAATATTTAGTGAAACAGGAATTAAAGTTTATGATTTTTGGAGCGTATTTCATTAACTATCGGTGGTACAGTGCTTACATGTGATACTTGGAGTCCCTAGTTCGATCCTCGACCGTTAGTTTATGGTAGACAGCATCGTGTTTGTGGGTTTTCTCGGGTACTCCCGTTTTCTCCTACATTATTATTCCACCAATTATTCACATTCCTATTCTTAAATCACCTTTCACTTCCCATAACCACCTGTCTCCTTTAGTTCACTGAACATAATCGTGGGACGTTAAACTGATTTTTTTCAGTAATCGTACGTACTGTTGTGTTGCTAGTGCCATAATTAAGCATTTGAAGAAGGTTAGGCCATGTTTCATCTTAATAAGTAATGGTATTCAACGTACAGCATCAAGTTTTAGGTTTACAAAAATATATTTTCTCAAAATCTACGCATAAACTATTACATTCATGACTATATAATTTTGTACAACTCTTACAGATTACTATTTGTCTCACCTTTATATATCAAGCATAAACGAAAAGGTTCCTGCGCTAAAGAAAAGGGTTAAGATCATAATGAACAAATGATGGAATAAAGAAACTGTGAGAAAACGGAAGAATCCCCGAGAAAACTCACGCATATAGTTTGTACGCCATAAAGTTTACTTCGCACAACCTGAAATCGAATCAAGGACCCCACGCACCACAGGTGACCGCACTACCACTAAGTCATAGCAAGTATTAAAAGAATTTGTCTGAGCTGATATGCGAATAACAAAGATGATCTAGCTTTCATTCAAAACACCTATCATGCATTTAGCTGACACGGGAGGGACGTACGCAAGGGGTGGGTCCTGAGATTTCGGAACTTAAATACAAGTTATCCTCATTGAATTTGAACCCCGTAAAAAGTATGGGATCCCTCCAAAAATAAACCCCTGCGTACATACCTATAGCGTGACTAATCAAAAATAAGTGGAAATTCAGACTTCCCACTTAAAAGACTAGCACACTCCCGTTGCTTTCTGAGCAATCATCATCCTACTTTGTACTTTAGTCATACGATCAAATAATTGCATTCTTATTATGAAACAAAAGATTTAACAATTAATTTGTTGCGCCAAGTTGCACCAGTTCACACTTGGTAACTTTAAAGTCGTTGTTGTGAAAGCTCGGTCTGACAGTTTCAATGCGGGACACCAGTGATATGGACGAACTTTGAAAAATCGGTATTGCACAATGAATTTATTTAAAAGTGCGATTACTTTTATCGTTTCAAGATAGTGGTGGGAATTCTTCACGCAAATTTCAACAAAAATAATGGTGCTAATCGAGAGATAGTGCAAATTCAGATTTTAATAAATGGCATAGTGTGTGCTGATGTCTTGTGAAATATGGAAATTTAAACTGTTCGGAAGACATTCGCTCTGAACGATGTTTAGCTGTTCCAATTCGACTATCAAGTGGCAGCTGTGTTGGAAATGAAACCAGCCTAACTTACGTAGGTAAGTATTTAAGAGTATTTTTAATTTTGGAAGGGTGAAATCCCACACTTAGATCTACTGTATTTTCACTTTACACTTAAGCTTTGTAGAGTGGGATCAACTTTCTTAACGTTACGTAGTATGTTAAGACCTGGCCACCACAAAGTATATTTTTAATTTCACTCAAACTTCCTTCAGATTTTGCTTTCCACCTTACTGACGACTGTTTTACAAGGTTACAAAATTTTAAATTTTAGCATCGTATTAACCCCTTATGTGGGTAACCAGTCTTAAAACGCTACAAAATATGTAGTTTGTACCTTAACCCGTCCAAAGACGCGAGTTATTTTTGTGTTACTAGTGCGAATAAATGTTCCCATCTAAAGACGCTCATGGATTTCTTCAGCTTCTTGAAAACTATGGCTAACCATAAAAAAAAAAATAAATAAAAAAAATCCATATGACGCAATTTGCATTTGGAGTAACACACCGAAAATTGACTTTTTGGGGGGAGAAAAATGCTTATTTCGCACTTCGACTCGTACTACATAATTATACACTTATGATGTTAAGTACGTGCTTCCGAAGTTTAGGTGAATAAACCAAAACTACTTTGATTTCGTGTTTTTTTTTTTTTTTTTTTTAATAAAAGAACTTTTTAAATCAG
The DNA here is from genome assembly GCF_964235325.1 of Thermobia domestica. NCBI lineage: Eukaryota > Metazoa > Arthropoda > Insecta > Zygentoma > Lepismatidae > Thermobia > Thermobia domestica. The sequence goes on along the minus strand of NC_137455.1, from coordinate 334,714,672 downwards.
TAATTTATATTATTATAGCTTAACTAGTATATACATTATTATCAGCGCAACAAAATCGTTGCTAACCTGGACCTGTTTCTCCAAACTACTAGTCTTGTAATCAGGGATGAAAGTGAATCTGAAAAGGTAGAGGGACGGTACATAGCGGTATAACGTCACGCCGACCCACTTGCCCATCTTTGCCCTTTGTTTTTTTTTTTTTTTTAAGAACTGGGGGACACCGTACTTATTTTTTGGAGGTGGGGGACTACATCTCCCCACGTTCCCCCTCACTTTTACCCCTGCTTGTATTACTAGTGTAAAACTTTAAAATCTTACATTTTACAATTGCAAGTGTCATAAAATCATCATAAAGATATCAGCATTAGCTTTTATTATTATTCTAGTGTCTCTGCTTCATGATATTTTATGATTTGTATAATACATATTATGAGACTAGTATCTTTGAGAAACAGGCTACTGGGGTCGCGGTGGCTCAGTGGTAGAGCGTTCACCTCTGGTGTTTGGGGCCCCGGCTTCGATCCCAGCCCCCGCCAAGTGGACTTTGTGGTGGACAAACACCGTGTGCGTGGGTTTTCTCGGGGTTCTCCCGTTTCTTCCCATTTTCTTCATTCCACCATTTCATTCATTACTCATCATCACCGTCTCCTTTAGCCTAACCGGCATAACCGTGGACACAAAACTCAAAGATGTCATGTCAAACAGGCTACTGGAAATTAGGTATAGTATTGTGCCCTCTTGAAAAAAGATTATCCGAGTTCTACTGGAGTAATTTTGTAAGACTCATACTTACCTTCGTAGTGTCGGGAAGATTTAATGATCATTGCTAATACTGATAAATACGCCGATTAAATACTCTAATTAAGTATCTTAGCTTTGTTTTGGTATTCATAGTTTACGTATTGTTCTTACGTCTGGAATTTTTCGCACTTCGTGAAGTAATGTTAACTATACTGAAGAGCTAACATTGAATATCTGTAGCATTTCCTTCATTCAAAGAAAAAAAAAAATATGCGAAAAGGTCTCTCTCACTCACACTCACTCACACACACACACACACACACACACACACACACACACCCTAAAGAGAAAAGGAATATTATTTTTTTCCGATCAAAAATTAATCACCTTCGTCTTCGAGGTAATCGTATGCTTATCCAAGTGACTCCTGCTCCGGCTTTGTTTCCTTGAGAGTGTACTTACCTCGGACGTAAACCAACGTAGTAATCCCATTTGAACCTCTCAGAAAGCTTTGATACTGAAAGGAGGCATTAAGTCCGAAACATCACTCAATCAAATAACTGTAATTTTATCGAAGTATTTGAAAATAATTGGATGATGGAAATAGTCTACCAGTGAACCCTTTAAGCCATCAAGATACTGTGACAGCTCTTTCGTAGCTATAGGGCTAGCTGTCGTACCTTCCATCCGAGAGGTTTGGGTGCAATCCTGTGGGCAGATGGTTCGGAATTCACATCTAGTAATTCTGATGCTCAAAATTGACATTCAACTATAACAAACGGATTTTTTTTTTTTTTTTTTTAACTCTGAATTCTTTTTAAGCTTCTACATCATAGCAGAATGTAAAAATATAAATCAACTGAATTTATATTTTGTATTTCTAGTTTTGAGTGTCTTGTTAAGCTTTCACACCTCAATCGAAGTTCTAGGTAATGTACTTGCATACCCATCTAGAAAAGAAAGATTTCTAACATTTCATTTCGGCATATGTTACGCGAAATATTGCCTCCATATACAAGGTTAGCATAAATGATTCATTAATTCTGAAAAGGCTGTATTTTCAAAAGTATTACACACACGCACATGAAAGATATATGAACAGAACCACAAACTCACCAAATTTGTATTGTGTGGCAGCACGAATCTATTATCTTTCCGATCGGATGTGGCAGTAAAAAGTTAGTGCCTGTCTAAAATGAAGGGAAAGCAAGAAAAGTCTTCGAGTATCGTCTGGGTGTGTGTCGTGTCACCAAAGAGGCACATTTGTAGAGGGCGTATAAACTTTGTGAGTTTGTAGTTCTTTTCATGTACAGTATCTTTCATGTGTGCGTGTAATACTTTTGAAAATATAGCATTTTTCAAAATGAATGATTTATACCAGCCCTGTATATAATAAAACCCACCATACAGGGTTCGTACAGACACGTTCTTTTTTTTAGGTTACTCTTCTCCAAGTTGTTCATATTCTCATAGTCATGAACAAATACTCTTGACAACTTATCCAACGCTCCTTTAATCTGTTTCCATCCACGTAAGGTAAAATGCTTCTTACCCAACTTCCAATTCTTAAGATAATGATTTTTTTTTTTTTTTTTTTAAAGCTACTGTCTCCATAAATAAAATTCAGGAATATCAATTCTATCCCGTTTGTAGCCATATCTTTCTATCAAATATTTTCAATGATTTCTTAAAAGTCCATCTAATGGAAAACGCCTTATACATTTTTTTCCTATCTTTCAGGAAAAGACCTTACAATGCAAACACATTTAACGGGTATTGTGGTAAACAGTGTCTTCGAACAACCTGGTAAAAGCGTTGTATTCGGAAGCTTTCATCAATTTAAACGTATCAGTAAAATGTACAAATAACACCATGTTAATTTCGGATAAGACGAGTTTTGTATTTGATGTAGTTACTTATCGACCATTCTAGGTAACAGTGCTCAGTAAATGAACTATCCATGTACTATCGAACTCTTCAAGAATATTTTTACAAACGTGACAAAATTTCTGTTGCTGTTAACTTAGGTATTGAACAAGGAAACCCATTTAATTCACATGCATTTAAAATTTAATCTTGTAAATTTGTCACATTACATGCAACTGTCATAACTAACATCATCTTACAACAATCACTGGTCTAATAATTCATATTATACTTGTGCCATCCACGTCGACAATTTGTAAACCTTTCATAACATTACTGAATACATAAATACAAACTGCTAAAACAGTATACAAATAATTGATACAAAAGTAAATAAAATCATAAAATGAAATATAATACTTAAATATATCAATTAACACTTGCCACAGTCAGGATACACATGTCAATTTCATTAAATACTGAGTTATTGTGATTTTTTGCCTGCTGAGGCAAACCCTTTAATTACAGCTTCTCTTAAACGGTCTACTAAATTCTGCAATTCTTTCTCTCGTACCCTTAACTTTTCATTTTCCAATTCTAATTCTTTGGCTTTCTCCTGCATTTCACGTTCACGTTGCTTCCTATTCTGTCGAGATCTCCTTGACGCTTCATTATTACGATTTCTCAGTTCTCGGTATTTCTTGCCATCATCTTGTCCACCGTCACTGTCACTCATACTTGAAGGTGAAGGAGATGGTAAACATTGTTTCTTAACTGATAAAGTCTCCACTTTAGTTGAAGACTTTCTTTTAGGCGCTCTCCTAGATACTCTCTGCTTCTTTGATTCCACACTATCCACACTTTCCCCACTGTCCAACACACTCACTTCGTACACTACTTCCTGTCCTTCAAAATTTGAAAATGCCGGGTCGAAAATTGTACTGCTTATTTCAGTTTCACTTTTGGTCGAAGTCGACATGGAACTATCAATTTCACTATTGAATGAAGTTGAAACGGTATTATCGATTTCATCTTTGCATGAAGGTGAAACGATACTGTCTTCCACGATTATACATTTTGGTTCCTCTATTGCTGTAGCTATAGATGTAGATATAGATGCAGATGAAGATGAAGATGAAGATGGAGGTGCAGTAGCAGTCACATCACCAATTTCATATCCGCTGGAATTTCCAGGAAGGTTCATAGGGAAGTTAGGTGCGTCTCCCTGTTAATAAAAAAAAGAAAAAGAAATGTTACTATGTACTTGTAATACACAGAAATGCTGATAAAATATTCAGCTGAACAAGGTACTTTATTTCTCATCTTATTTAACCAACTAAATTTCTAAACTGACAGACATAGTAAACCCACATCAAAAATTCCTTCACAGAAAAAATCTCAAACCATCAAACAATTCAAGCAACTAGAAAAATTAATTCCTCTTTGAATTTTAAAATAAGTATATTTTCACAGGATGTTTAACAGGTTAAGTGCCACGTGAGACCACGTTGGTCTCACGTAAAATATTTCCTTATGGTCTTGTGGTGCCAATTTGGTCTCACACAACCTCTTGTTCAGTGACTACAGGCCATAAGCTAACAAGAGGTTGTGCGAGACCAACCTGGCACCACAAGGCCGTAAGGAAATATTTTATGTAAGACCAACGTGGTCTCACGTGGCAGTTAACCTGTTAAAGTAAGGGAAATACGTAGCCTTCATACTCAACGAATCTATCGCTCATAAAACGTATTTCATATTATTGAAATTTGAAAAAATGAATCAAATTTTCATAAGAGTTTATTCAAAATTTCAAAGATTTAAAATAATAATTTTCCAATTGAATATGCATCACTAATAAAAATAAGTTAAAAACTTTTAAAAAACATCACTTGTTTATACAATTACAACGCTATATCCAACGTATTTTCTTTTCCTCCTCTATTTGGATGAGTAGAGATTTGAAATCAAGGTAATCAATATTGTGGTTTAAAACTTTCCTACATCCGTAAATGTACTTCCCGACTTCTTAAGTCTTGGAGGAAGAAACAAACAAAAAAAAAAAAACAAAAAAAAAAAACTACCTACTGCACACAGCAATGTAGCTATTATCAAAGAGATCGTTCAAGAAGAACAGATACTGATTATACTATCTTGTATTTTTGACAACACAGATACTAATGAACGATTAAAATATATTTTCATAGACATATTACATCAAAATGGAACAGATAGCTAGAAACTGTAGACTATTTTCAGTGGTGTATCGGTTGAGAATCTAATTACCGAAAAGTCGTAATCACCGCCAAAAATTAATTCTAGCACCTCATAATAACTACTATCCCCCTAGCACTTGTCTGCAACCCACGTAGTTCAGGATAACTTTCTTAGCATCCTTTACTTGTTGGTTGTTATAATTAGTGTGTTATGCACTGTATCTTACGGACGATTTGATTATTATTTTACCATCCTTAGTTTTTCGATCTTCTGCAAATCGCACGGTCCTCCGTACGTATTCACCTTCGACCTGAGTGCGAAAATTTGTGTTTAATCAAAACATCAATGATCTTCGTGAAAAGTGGTACGGACGTATGTTCACTTCGTATTCTCCGCGATATTGTTTACAGTACACTTTGCCGCGCAACTTTTCGTCGCCTATAGATCCGTAATACGCCTACGTTTATCGAGCGTCTTCTATTCCATTTGGTTTAAGAAATTATCCGTACAAGTTTGTATATGTAATTTTGGAAAAATTTAATGCAGACCAACAAATTATGAAATAAATACAAACAAATACATACAATGCTGTAAGATATTAGTGAAAACAGTAAAAATTATACTATTAAAGCACAGAACAGTGAGGTAAACTTTACTTTCGTATTATATATGGCTTTTATTAACAACAGATATGAATAAATAATTCTAGACGAATAAGTCGATTCAAGATACAAGCTAATTTCATTGACTACTGTGGTGTATAGTGCTGACCAACGAGATCTAGGGATAAATTTCGAAGATTCTCACTCATACAACAAATTTGAATAAACATTCTTAATCATTCAAATAAATTTACTAAATTTTCATGTGTATTAAAAAACATCTAAACCTTTGATGGAACTTCAATACGTTTATTTATTGATGCATATTATAGGGTGTATATTTAATATTTACAAAAATAAAATCTTTACATTTTCAAACAAATTATAACGCATACTGTTTCATGGTCTGTCCAGCTTCCTTCCTCGATTTAACGTTTCCGGCTGAGTTGGAAATGAAAAATCTTTAATATACATACGTTTAGCAACTCAGCCAAAAATGTTTTACTAAGGAAGATGTGAAAGGCCTTAAATAAGTATGTATTGGAATTTACTACACGGATGTAAGGTGGAGCCGCGGTGGCTCAATGGTAGAGCGCTCAATTCTAGTGCGTGGAATCCTTGCTTAAATCGTGGGGATGTGTGGGTTTCCTCGGAGTTCCCTCGTTTTTCCCCTCATTCCACCATATCGTTCATTATCATTATTAACTCTCAGTCTCAAAAGCACAATCGAGGAACATATGTATTAATACACTTATTTCATGCATATCATCAATACCCAGTGATACTAATATATTATTCGTTTTTAACAATAACAAAATAATTTAATATCGTATAAGTCTACCAATTTGCTCGACAATTCTCTACACTAACACAAAATGCAATACCATTAGATATCAATAACCACACACGCTAAATACAAATACGGACTAACGTTTAAGTTTTTATATCTCATTACTATTACTTCGTGATTATCGCGCACGCTTTCCGTTGTTGAGCCCAGAAAGGATATTTCTCTCCTGAATCTCATTGTGTCTCAAAGTACGTAATGAATCTATATCGCATGAACTTCTAAGATATACAATGCAAAACTGTTACGAACATCCGCCCCTTAAGATCGCAAAAGCGTTTAATGCAACAGATCTATTAACATAACGTGTTTACTTTTAACTGTCAACCACTACCAACATATTAGCGACTTCCGAAATATATTTTCGGTAAAAAAAATACGTAGCACAAAATTAGGAGCTAGTTTGAAAAGGATTCAAAATTTTCTGGAATAATTTCATCTTATGATTATTGCATATTTTCACGATACTTTTCGCTACACTCTTGTTAAGTCACTTTAACCACTAAAAAGTGAAAAAACAAAATTTTACAGATATTTCTTCAAACGACTACATTTGCGTACACATTTAAGACTATTAACTAATAGTGAAATGTTTACAAAAAAAAAAAAAAAAATTCATGTCATACATGACGCAAGTTTACATAGGAGTACATACGGGAAAACTATATATGTACTGACTTCCAAAGAGAACTGTTATTCTAACAGTCTATTCTTTACCGAATCGTTGAATTTACAAATGAACCTCATCTGAGCCATTAAAAATTCAATCGTTCCAGTACGCGACATCACATTCTAAACTTTCTAGTCCCACTAATGATGTATTCAATACTAAAACGCGAAGATTCCAGGGAGAACACCTCAATAAAATAGATGTACATGTAATGAAAGTAATGTCATATAATAATAATAATAATAATAATAATAATAATAATAATAATAATAATAATAATAATAATAATAATAATAATAATAATAATAATAATAATAAGAAGAAGAAGAAGAATAATAATAATAATAATAATAATAATAATAATAATAATTGAATAAAAACGAAGACGTGATATCCAGCAATATTTCTATTCATTACATTCAATGTATTTAAGTGTCATTGCTATATCCACTGATCTCCGCCATCAAGTATCATTACGGGTGTAATGTTATTGGTAAACAACCTGATGAATTCATATTTAAGTAACACTAAAAAACGCGATTTACCCGTGAACACACACACATATATTATTATGTCGCACTGGACTTAATTTCAAATAGCACGCCGTAAAAATGTAATAAGACATTAAAGCTAAACAAAAATGATTACCTATTAAGTACATGTGATATGATATCACTATAAATTTGTTACCCAATCGGTTAAAAAATAAATAAATATATTACTTACATTATTACTGATGAATGTCGGACACGACAGACTATTGTGAAAATCCGACAAATTGTACAAAATACGCACAATGTCCATACGTTTCGCGTACTAAACAGTTAACTGTCAACTAACTTTACAGCTCAACAAGAACTGACTTGTAGTACTGAACTATACACAATGATAACGTGTGTCATACGATTGCACAACAATGCGTCATCACGTTGAAAACGGGTTTCCATCCCCCACATCAGTGTAACAAACCTGACTCGGCAAAATTTTCTAACGTCAATATCAGGACTTTACGTCCCGATTAATCGGGATTGTCCCGTTGTACGAATGCGAGATATTGATCCGATTTTAAAAAAAATATTTTGCTACTGTAAAATATCGTAACTGATACTATAATATAATCTTCGCTATGAATTTTGCTGTATTATGTTTCCTATACAATAAACATGGTTTTGATTCACATTTTAATTTTGTTGTATCGTCTTACAGTCAATTTTCTCTACACTAAGTTTATTCCATAAGGTATTCCACTTCTATACAAGTGAAATTATGGTCACCCATGTCAATATAAGATATTAAGATAATGGAGAGTAGAATTTATTTATACACTTTGCCAAAAGAGATACGAGGGTGATTCCATAATTATTGTAACTGATCTATAAGGAGTATTATTTTTCCAAAAAGTCTCCTTTCACAGTAATGCACTTCTTCCACCTATGCTGTAAAGCCACTATGCCAGCTTCAAAGAAAGTCTCTGGCTGAGCCGTGAACCATTCCTCCACAGCTTCAGTAACAGCTGCATTTGAGTGAAACTTCTTCCTCTTGAGGTGCTCCTTCAACTTTGGGAACAAATGAACGTCACTAGGGGCGAGGTCGGATGAGTAGGGAGGATTTTCCAACACTAAAAACCAGAAGCATGGATTGCGGCACCAGTAAGATGGCTTTTGTGGACTGGAGCATTATCTTGGTGGAACAGCATTTTTCGCTGCAACATCCCGAGTCGTTTTTCCTTGATTGCTTCGCGTAACTTAAGAGATTAGGGCTGCATAATAGGCCCTCGTGATAGTGTGTCCAACCTCCAGGTAGTCAATAAGGAGCACACCCTTCGCATCCCAAAAAATTGTGGCCATAACCTTGCGTGCTAATGTTTGAATCTTGAACTTGCGTGGGAGAGGTGAACTGCTGTGCCGCCACTCCATGCTCTGTCGTTTGGACTCGGGATCATAGTGGTGGAGCCACGTCTCATCCACTGTCACAAATCTATCATAGAACTGTTTCAGGTCTGCCCCCATAACCTCCAAACCAGACCTTGTACATCGAACTGTCTTTCTAATGTTCACGAGATAACATTTTGGGTACCCATCGCGCTGCCACCTTTCTGAATTCCAAGTGTTCACGCACAATGGTTTCCACTGAGCCTACAGAGATGTGCATGATGTCTGCTAACTGTTGCACCGTGATTCTCTGTCTGCTATAATTGTATCATGCACAGCATCAATGTTTTCCGGGATGCATGCTGTTGTTGGAGGACCAGCACCAGGGGCCTTTTGACAGCTTTTCCTGCCGCAACGGAAGTCGCGCCACCAGTTTTATACCACCTGGTAGGAAGGAGCCCCATCACCGAACACACTGATCATGCCCTCATGAATCTCCTTTGGGCTTAACCCCTTTTTCTGGAGGTACTTGATGACAGCTCGTTTGTTCGGTTTTCTCCATTTTTCAAGCTAGGTGCCGCCTCTCACACCTGAAACGACAAAAAGAATATTAATATAGCAGCTATGGTTCTGAAATTTAGCATATAGGTATTTAAGACATTAGGCAACAGTATCCCTCATCAGCCATCCCAGCTCAAGTATTTTAAATATGCCGGGGACAATAATTATTGAACTTCCCTCGTATACCGTTTGTGTGCGTTTTGCTTACAACTAATATTGTTGAACAAATGACCAACACTATACGTTACATAGTTATCAATTACGATAGGTAAGCGCACGGGGTAAAAACGCTCAAATTTACTCTGCTTCTCATCGTAAGACAGACATTGTTCTTTATACCAGTGATAGTGAATTGGTAATGCACTGCGGGTCAGGACAAAATAGGAACCATACTGGAGTAATTTTCTAGTTTCTTCTTCTCCCTTGAAAGACCACGGTTCACTGAATGTGCCTAACTCATACATTATTTGAATCTGAATTCTATTCTGCGCATCCCGTTTCATGTTTCGTATGTTTAAGCCAATTTGGGCCTGAACTAAAAAGACTTGGAAGTAATTCTAAAAATCGGCCCCGTGCTAACGGCCTTCTCTTTCAGAAATGGCTTAACACTTTCGCTCCCGGAGTTTGTACAGCAAATTCCAACTTTCTCACTATTTAGCGCACTTTAAAAGATGTGTATCAGATAGCATAAAAATGGCACGCATGCGAAATATATGGCAAATAAATCTTTAAACGTTCTTTTTAAGATGAATACTTTATTCGTACTGTTGGTGGAACTGCTACAATATTACCGAGCTGGACTCGTACCTCGTCCGTTTGCATTAATAAGTTATTCCGAATCTTACTCGATGTTAGGATTGCAAATGTTAAGGAAAAGATTTTTCACAGTTACAAGTCGACTTTCATTCAAGTATATTATGAGAGTATATTCAGGCAGAGTCAGCTACACTCTTACTGTTATATAAAGGGAGGGAAAAAATAACTACACTTTTATTCGCGGGCCACATGAAACATTTGCCCATCATTATAAAAGAAAAGTTTTAATTGATTTAAAACTATATCAACACGATGTACCCACGTAGTGATCGAATATGAATCACGTACTAAGAGATACATTACGCAAATCACATTGTATTTACATGGCACAGCAACATTTGTAGTATTCTTATAATTTACTTAAGGTTCAATTATAGACAGTGTGAGAAATTAATGCTCACAATGGAATGTGAAAAACTACACGCTTTTATCCAAAGGGACTGCATCCACAAAAATTAACCGGGATCATAAATATAGCAAATCACATGTATAAAGGTTAAAACAGCAATCAAGAATACGAGTTAAGAGATTGGGATTGGGTGCGTTATACTACAAAGGTCTTTTTGCTGACATCAGTGTTTAGAATTCAGTAAAGACTCTGGTACGAAGGATAATATACAGAAAAAATACAAAATACAGTAACAAAAGCACAAAAGGGTAAAATTGGTAACAGTGAAATACTAATCTTTAAACATAGTGAGATACTAATTTTTAATCGAAGCTACGCGGCACGGGTAAAGAAAGGTCTAAATTAATAAGATAAGTCAAATACATGTCAAGACTGTCATTTAAACTGAAAACTAACAACGCAGATTAAGACAACAGACAAGTGATAAAAGGGAGGAGTGAGAAATGAGTTAAGCATAAACACTAGGCAATTCATAAGCAAATGTTAAATACTTTGTCTCCACACACAATGGTGGATTGTCTCTACGAAGTATAGATCCAGGTATTAAGTGCGAATGTCAGATGCGAGGTCGAATTAGAACTAAGAACAATTAAGGTAAAACTGCGTCCTTATATATGAAGAAAGAAAGAAAAGATTAAGGAATGCCTTCTTTTTCTCACACAATACCTTCTGTAGATGCAAATTTTGATCAAATTCAGTGAAAAATGCTTAATCGTGAATCGAACCTGTATCTCAGATTTACTTGCCTGTGCGTTAACCACGCTACCCAGTCTGATTCCTGACTAGCTAAATGTTTTAACTCTTGAGGTAGGCCAGTCAGAGTGCAAGAGTTGTACACAACTGTTGTGTTTGGACAAGCTACTGTGTATTATTGAATACGTATTCTAGTAGAATTAAGAAATATGATATACATGCTAAATGGGCACACCGGTTTGATTCTCGACCCACTAATCTTTGAACTCCTGGTTTTTATTACACAGAGTTTTATTTTAATATAGCAATGACTTAACACACACCTTTAATGAGTAACCACTACGCATACTACAACCAGTATCACTGAGAACTTCTTTTTTTTCCGTTGGTGGTTGTGTTCGATCTGTCATGGTTTGACATCCTACAAACTATGCTTTGTAGTTTGAAGATATCTTAAGTCAATAACTATGAACAAATTGGTGAAGTAAAGACAGTATGAGGAAATGAGATATTTATAAACACGATAATGTCCACCACACGCCTACGTGCCTAGAAACAGAACCACAGATCTTACCACAAGTTAAGAGCTTCAACACTGAATCATTGGCTAGTACAACTACAACACGAAGAAAAACAACAAATACAAAACATGGAAAAATAGGAAAGAAAATATAAAAGAACGTATATCAGATGTTCACTCAACGAAAAATGAAATGAAATCTTTAAGTTTTACGTCCCGCGGTTATGCCGGTTAGGCTAAAGGAGACTGTGATGATGAGAGATGAGTGAAATGGTGGAATGAAGACAGTGGGAGGAAACGGGAGAACCCCGAGAAAACCCACGAGCACGATGTTTGTCCACCACAAAGTCCACACGGCGCGAGCTGGGATCGAACCAGGGACCCCAAGCACCGGGGGTGATGTTCACTCAACGACTTACAAATTTTGTGAAAGGAACAAAACTGAAAATTTTGGAGATATCAGACTACAGCATCAATACACTAAACCGTTAGCTATACACACTACATGGATTTGAAAACAGTGAATGTAATTAGTACTACGCTGATAATTATTGACCACAACTTTATAGTATTACATTTGGAAGTCTATACAGAGAGGACATGTATTCCTAACATCCTAGTTTCTTCATATTGTATTATCCCAGTAATTATTTAAGCACCACTCACTCTTAGGGTTGCCACCCGCCCCAATTGTGAAGATAATGTCCCATATTCCGACGTGGCTTCAATATGACCCGACTTTCATATTTATTGATGAAGTTAGTAATTAATATTATTGATTTCGGAACTTAAGATTCCACTTCACAGAGTCTTCAAAATAAGAGGAAACCTCACAGTAGCGGCAGGAAGTAACCCTGACAACAGAAAGTCTAAGCTCAGTAACTGGTGAAGATCGACTTCTCAAAGCGGCAAAAAGTAGAGATATACATTTAAATGTGAGTGGCAGCACCTGAAGCAATAAACTGTATTCTTTACAATAAAAATAATATTTAAAGTATTGGAATAGTTAACTATTCCTATTTATCTTTAGTTTTCATGTACTTAGGCACGTAACATGTAAGCCTATAGTTATATACGCTACTTTCATTTAAAATGGCAACATTTTTATTATATTTTATACAGGGTGTCTACTGGAATACCAGAAAGTAAATTCATGACTTTTTCATGACTTTTCATGACCTTTTTGTTCAAATTTTCATGACCATGGCGATAAAAATTTACCATTAATAATAATAAACCCCTACCATTAGTGGTGCATCGGTTAAGATGAAGATCACATTATGTTCTTATTTGTCTAATGTACATAATGTCGATTAGCTGACAACTAATTTTAAAATGCAAGAGCAATTTAAAAGGCAGTAAACAAATTTTTAATTGCGGTTCTTAAATATCACTTATTGTGAATCTTAAAGAATCTAAAATTCTGCCACCTTGTGCTCGAGCACAGAATAGAACTTACCTAAATACGGGCCTGCTCTTACCAGTGAATCACTCTATACTGTATTTGAAGTTTTAATTCTGAGTATAATTATCCATCTAGCACAAATTTGTCTGAAATTAAGCACTCAGAGAACTGCCGAAAGACAAAACAAATTATAAAAGAAATTCGTTTTAAAAAAAATAGATCATCAAATTTAAAATTTGCAAACTCAAACGAATAATATTATTTGCATAAGTCTAAAGGCCCAAAAATACACAATTTACATTTCTTAGAACTAAAGAAATAGCAGATCAGAAAGTTGGACAGTAAAAAGTTGTTACTATATTACAGAGACTAGAAGATGAAATGGGGAGCAGCTAGGAAGACAGTAAAGTACTAGTTAGCCAGCACTAACTGGTGGGGGAAATTCTCACAATTACTGACCTGATACAACTGTTTCAGTACATGCAGTATGAGGTACAGAAGTATAAAAATATACTCTGAGATTTCAGATTTTCATGACCAGTTGGGTAAATAAAGGACTTTTTCATGGCTTTCATGACCACTAAGCAAAATATATGACTTTTTCATGACTTTCATGACCAGTAGACACCCGTTATAGGCTCTATATCATTTACAAGTGTCACTAAACAGCTATCAGTTTTCATTTATCAATTGGATATCTATGCTTCGCTATTGAAGGATTTATATTACATTATTACGGAAAGAGACGCTCATACATACATATATTCCCACATGAAGTGTCCGACATTGTGCTTTGGAACGGTGGCAACCCTACTTTTCACCCCCCCCCCTCCCCCACACATTTTCCTTCTACGCACAGAAACAAATACAATCGTTAAGCCTTTTAAAATGAAGTTAGTTATAAAAATTAAGTACTTACATTTACGTATTTTAGTAGTTCGAAAGAGCATGAAGGATTAAACAATTCCCTCTCGACATCGGGAGTGTTAAGACTAATGCTTGGGTCGATATATCTATCAACAATCAGCTTCATGTCTGGCTGCTTCTTCTTGTGCTGTTCCATGTTTGGTACTGGAGTAATTTCCATAGTCGACTCTTGTGCACTGGGCAAGTTTGAAGTACTGGGCGCCATGACTTCAGGTACTGTTGTTGTACTTTCATATACTTTTGTTACATTATTGCTTATAGCTTGAATATTGTTAATAGAAGTGTCTGCTGCAGCTGCTGTAGTAGTAGTTGCAGCAGTAAGATTTTCTTGAGGCTGAATAACTATCAGAATAATTTTTGTGGCCTTTCTTTCATCTGTCGAGGGAACCAACGCCACATTCTGTAGAACATTTGTCTCAGTTGTACCAGGAACAATGTTTGTTTCACTCACTGCTTGTAGACCTATTTCATTGCCGTTACTTATATTCATATTACCGAAGTCACTCGTAGCAACATTATGTACACTAGATTCATTTAATTGTGGATGTATAGCATAACCATCACCGATTATATTCATTTGATCAATCATCTCTGATGTATTTACATTTACAGAATCAGTATCAGGATCGACTTTCTCATTTTCATCAAGATCCTTCAGAGGAGACTCTGCATCGACGTCTAAAGGATATGGCGACCCCCATACAGAAAGCCGATTATCATCGACGTTACCCATGTCAAAAGATAATGAATTCCTCACATCAGGAACTGAAATAAACAAATTAAAAGTCATTAGAACCTACAAGAAAACAAAACTATCAATAAATTAATTTACGACTTTATAGATAAAGCAATAATTTTCAACTATTCAATATGTAATCACGTGCCCTAGCTCATAGATACTTCCATATAGTCTTACACGCTGAATATACCGAACAATAACAAATTATTTAATTTCGAAGCAGTAGGCATAAAGAAGTTCTAATGTACACCACTAACCTTACAACACAATAATGCAAGAAAGTGCTGTATCCGAGTTCTCACTTATTAGGTGAGCACGAATTTTCCTTAAGTTTCCAGATTTCCTGGGTCACGATTTACAAATTTAAAGGTCTACATATAATATAAAAAAGCAAGTATATGCTTTCCCCACCAGGGGTTCCTCATCTAATAAGCTATTGCATCCTTCAACATCGGTTCTGTTTTGATATTACATATATTGGTAAACGTGCAAGTACTAAATATCCGTCGCTCAAAAGCCCTATTGAGATAAATACCATATTACTAATGACTGGTTATAAAATAGACAACGAAGATACTTTGTGTACTTAACACATAATACTGCATCTGGACATACAACGCCTTAACGAGATTTCGAGATGCAAAACTTCACCTTACATTTCGCAAACAAGGCACTTTATCTATACCCTATTTTCTGTCATATCTTTTCATAATTGTTTCAAACTCTTGTAAGGAGTTCATAAAGAACGCATCTAGGTGTTACATAGCATTGACCTGGAAGAATTCTTTTCGCTCAGCCCTCTTGCTTTCCATTTGAAAATGGGCAGAAAAAAGTAGTGTTTGGTTTAGAATTTTAGAAAAATGAGAAAATGAGCTGAATCGGAGCCACATTTACCTACACTACAATTACGAAATGAAAATTTGTTTAAAATTATGACAAAAATGGAAGTTCACTTCATAGGCTGCAGAATTCCAATTTTCAATCTCGTGAAGGCGTTACGGATTCAGCACTTAATACTAAACTAGATATAGACGCATTCAAAACTAGCTATCAGCTTACACAACTACAGGACAAAGTTAGCACTTATTAAAATAAAAACTGACAATAGTTTTTTTTTCTTTGCGTTGCTTTTCATTATCATTATTGTGATATACAAAAAATGTAAATTTATTATTCCTACCCACAATACTGCCGAAAATGCGAGACAGAATTTAACAATTGCGTAAGCAAACAATTCATTTCGCAATTTGCGATGCAAAAATCAAAATTTAAGAAACAGTATTATACGCATATAAATACGTACAACACTTGTCACAATACATTTAACTGAAAATGTAGGACAGAATTAGATTGACCTACCCTTTTCTAAAAATAAGAGTCAACATAACATGTTGCTTTCAAATTTATTTTTTAATTTAACTCAAAACTCAGAACACTGTAATATTTTCCGTAAGTAAAAGCTTTGCTCTGTATATAATTAAACACAAAAAATCTATTTACTGGTGAAAACAATATATTTACATTTAAAATACTATATACGTGTGACAGTTTCGCCAACTAACACTTTGGCTCCATCAGACACTATGGTGAAACTGTAACACGTATGTAATTTTTTTAGTGTGGATATATTGTTTTGCTCAGCAAATAGTTTGTGTTTAATCCGAACATTGCTTTAAAACTAAAAATGAGGTCACAAAATGGTGTATAGTTTTTAGAACGTCGATCAAGAACTTCCCAATTCCTATACTAATCAATAGTATGCAACAAGTATCAGCATCTATAATTCTTAAGTATACTAAGACGCGTTTCCACAATGTTTTTCACATTCTAAAAGTACATTGAGTGAACAAAAACTTACATGTTGTTCGTGATTCATTCGCTTCAACCAATGTCATGTCTTGGTTTGTTGCAGTTGTCATATTCATTGGATCGGGTGTTCTGCAGTAAGAACTCAGATCCTGAAAGTCCTCCAAATCTCCAAGGTTCGGGGAAATGCAACTGATCTGCTGACGCTCCTTTACTACACTCTCGTTGTACAAGTTCGACGCTGCGAGACCGTCGTTTGGAAATAACGTAATACCCTCCATAGAAGAATCTATGGAGGTGTTCACCATCGTATTCTGCATAGTACTGCTCAGGATGAGCCACGGATTCGATTGCAGACATGTTTCACGGGTCTGTAAATAGAAAAAATACAAAGTTTTTTTTTTAAAAAAAATGGTTAATCGAATTACTAATTTAATCTGCGAAAAGAAACAGACAAAGCAAATTTATAGTCAAGATCCAGTACCGTACACCACAATTAGCCTAGCAACAGCATTAAAAAAAAAAAAAAAAAAAAAAAAAAAAAAAATCCATAGGTGAAACTGAACGAAAATTGTAATCCTAGTTTTTGTTACAAGTACTAAACTAGTCTACAGTTATAAGAACATGAGTGACTTTTTATTCCCACTTTCGCAATTTTGTATTTCGAACATGATCATACAATAACAACTGAAGTAACATCGTTCTCTTGAAGACAACCTTACCTTACAGATCATTACATGAAGCTCACCGGGAAAACAAGCTAATTTAGACTGAAGCACGAAGACTCCAATGAAATCTATACTATCACTATGAATAATTCGCACTTCATCAAATGGAAGAACGTTCAAATATATATCTGCGCTCTTATCTCGGGTTCACATAGTTACCTTTTATAATAATTATGAGGCTATTTCCATGATTACTTTCAAAACCTTGTAATAAACATGCTTAACTAATAATCTGATCCCGATTCAAGTTTATAATTGTTACCCCAACATAAAAGGATTGTTTAACTAACTGATTGACTGAAAGGGTTTAACGTCCGTTTTCATTACTGTGTGAAACATGGCCTACTCCTCAAAGTGGGACTAACCACTTCTTGGGTTTCCATCAGTGACAAGTAGCCTCATCACGGGAGAATCAAATCCGAAGAGTGAAAGACAGAACCATAAAATCTATTCCACACTACCATAAGCAAGCATTTGGTGAAATTATGTATGCACATAATGATAACCTAACGCCTATTACCTTATATAATATAGAGTTTTTACGGATTATTAAACGTTGCAACCTACGTAAAGAAGTAAAATGAAAAAAGAGTGAAGTGCGAAACTGCTTATTTTTTTTTTAATTTTGGCACCACCATGGTTTCTTAAGTTACGGAAATATGTAATGTGTACTCCAATACTTAAGCCTCTATTTTCAAGCTATTAATAAAATGATTATTACTGAATTAAATATATAGGTACCTGCTTTCATGAAGCTATTAATACTATGCATAAATATGAAGTACACAATCGCAACAAAATTATCTATTGAGAGAACTTTAAAAAATTTTGACCGATTTTGGAAGAAGACTTTGTATCATTACGAACACGTAATATAACTATATTTACCTTACTCCCTACTAAAGGGCGTCATATTTGAGGTTACTAATACAACATATCTAAAACAAAATTTAATCATATAACTGTTATCAATGATGATTTCAGAAGATTTCCTTCTTTGAGGAGGGAGAAATCTGAATAAACAGTGGTGGGGGTGAAAGCCATACTGCGAAAATACTGCTAGCTCAAGTTGGGCACAATCTGAAAAATGCTTCCAGGCCATCCCCTGAAATCATCATTGACTATTATTTACTTTAAATTATTACCATATAACTATATACTATGTTTTTTTTTTCGCAATCGTATACGCATCGAAAATAATGCAATAAACGACAAACTTGCTTCAGGAACTTTTAGTAACACAAAATAAAAGTAAAAATATACTTACACGAATTACTGCAGATTACAACTTTAAGTTTCACACGAACATGAGAAGGAATAAAAGAGGGAGACAGAAAAGGTCAAATTACAAAGAAAATAACATTTATATTTTTCAGTGAATAGACAAAAGATGTCGATGAATATTTACTACATTTCTTCCTTTATTGTTATTAATCATTCGTACAAAAAATGAATAAATAAATAAATAAATTGAATATATTAACGGTCAAATTAACAGACACAGATTCCAATTTTCGGGCGAAAGAAATCAAGTAGTCCATAACATGTTTGTATTTATCTCTAAATCCGTACAATGTAAGGAATGACGCAGAGTAAATGCTTGCACAAGTCACGAGTGTGTATGTTGAATATACTGGATCTACTTGAAGTGCAATACGTGAGCAGGACTTCATCATTCTCGCACTTGTCAACTTTCAAAGATATTTATTGTAAACTACATTATAACAAACACATGCACCATTGTATCATAGACAACGACGTATCATACATGTCCGTCAACATTAAGTAACATTCTACTTGTAGTTCTACAAGATATTTTGTCCTTCAATTACTGCAAACACCATTTCTTTTCGCCTTTCGTATGCAATATCAATGTCACTGTCGTGCTTTCCTCGAAATGAATTTCTGTATGATTTTTATTACTTCCAATAAGTCAGAGTGGAGATTACAATACATTATTACAAGGAGTTCCCAAAAAATACTGCAGAATTTGTTAGCCATCGCTGCTAAACAATAACAGGTTCCTCGAAGGTAGTATTCTACTCTCTCGAAATCCCTCACTGCTCTGTATACTTTGCCTTGCATTACGTCAACAAAACGAAAAGAACTACAGAAAATCAAGCAGAGTTACTGAATAAGAAACGTTAGCGCACCGCTACGACTTACGGGCATCTATTAACATTACGATCATCCATTCTATGTCACTTCTCTAACAGCTGATCTGAACTTTTACGGTTGTCATTACATGTTCAGTGAATTCACGAACATGGCTCCCTTCCCTAACTGTTCCAAGCGTTATCAACAGGCACTGTTGATATAAGATCCTCTTGACAGTTAGTATGTAAATATCTCAATTCTCATACACAGAGAATTTCAGCAATCGCATTTCCCAGGTAAACAATAATATTTCCGAAGAACTCCAAAAAGATACGTGTGACCTCGTCAGTCTGCATCTATTTTCATTTTCGGCAAGAACCGCACTGTACTGTCGTTAATTTAATAATTGCACCTTGGTTAATAAGTCTATCACATCAGCAGCCACCAGGGTTAAAACTACTTTTATAAGTACATTCCTACACACGAACAATACGATAGAACAAAATCTGCTCCAGGCGGTACAGCAAACACTATGCTACATTGTAGTTTCATCTGCTGTTATTAATCTGCACATAATTTTCCGTAACTTTCCAATTTCGAAAGAAAACTATGTATCAGATAACTGTCCATGAATTCTTAAGACTTTTCTTTCTTCGCTTTGTCTCCAATCACTCACAAGACGAATTTGATTAATTTTCGTTCACTATACTCAGGCCCACCAATCGCAACTGAAGATAAATTTCATTTTTGTTTCTTTTTACTATACAAACTTTAAGTAAACATCTTAAAAGCTTTTTTAATAATAAAACAAATCCACTGCAATTATCAAATCTAACTCACAGATCTGTTTAAAACGAGAAGTCCCACCAACATAATGCACTTCAAACGGTCGAAAGTCAGATTTACTGGAACAAAGTTTTTCAGCTGTGTGGCGTATTACTATTGTTGTTATTCGAATTTTCTAATAGCTCTTTCGCTTCACTACTAATTCACGTTTCAATATTTCAGCTTAAAAATGTTCTGTTAAGATATTCAAGTCTATAGGAAAGTTGACAAATTTAAGGAAAGTGCAAAAGCTTTTTTTAAAAAAAGATCGAATTTCCTTTCACAATTGTAATGCAAAACCCTTGTTTCTGAAGGGGACGTACTATTATTACGGAAGAGTAATCTGGCTGAGATAGAAGAAAAATGTCCAATTTAGAATCTTCACACTTCTGGAATGTAGGTACTCCTATTATTTACGTGAGTCGATATTTTGTACAAACAATGAAAAGTTGTCCGGAGCACACGTACTGATGCGTTCACTGTCACGTCTTTATATTTCATAATTCTATCGCACTATCCGTTTGCATGTCAAAACTCGATTGCTATGCGCAAATTTTTTACAATAGCTCGCAAGTGTACTCCAAATAATTAGCATTCATCTCTTTGCTGCAAAATGCACTTTTTCTTTCGTTTTTCATATCTTTTTTTTTTTTTTTTTTTTCCTCTTAAATTTAGATAAGCCTTTAAGAGAGAAAATATTCTCGGGAATTCAAATCATCCGCTTATCTCTCGCTTCTTTTCAGGCTTACCAACTCTTCATCTTCAGAATAATCTTTAAGGAGCATACTGCTATTTCTGAAGTCTCCAACTGAATCCAATTTGGTATGCATTCCAGTTACCTAAAAAGAAAAGAAACATGTACGTCAGGGCAGAAATGTCCAACACAAGATATTATATGGTTACAAATAAATATTGAAAGCACATATTTATTTTTAATAAATATTGAAAGCAATTCATATTAGTTTTCAGAAGCCCCTATTAATCGCGATAACGCATAAAAAGAAGCCATAGCTATATTATTCCATAAAAATCGTAACTGGCTGATGATGATTAAAAAAAATATATGAAAAGCAAAAAAGCTCTTTTCTTTATATCGGACACTGTAGATGAGTCAGACTAATACTGACGTGTTTATAAAATGTTTAACATTATCTATGCACATAATCCGATTACGGTCAATCCCAAAACGAAGTCTTATGTGAATACATTAATAGATACATTCTCAGCCTCATTCCCTTTTAACTTGTGAACTGACCTCAATACCCGAATCATCTTGAATATTCTGTGTACTGCAAAACCTATCCTTGATTCTATAATAAGTGTACAATTCTTGAAAATAATAATTATGCAGCTAAATCTAATTTGTTCTACAATAGGTGTGTAGCCAAATTAAGCAGATGGAATTATAAAGAGTAAAAGGAGGCCAACTGAACAGCACAGCACATCATATCCGAGATTTAGCAAAATTCATATTGTACAGTTCGTTGTAAGGTATTTCAAATATTGGTTCATTTGATTTGGAGTTTAACGTCACGTTCAGCAGCGAGGCTATATGAGACTTAGACCTACAGTTTAACGTGGGATCCGAAGCACATGATCTCCCGCCGGGAATCGAACCCGGGTCTCTCACGCCAAAGGCACGTACGCTAACTGCTTAGCCACGAGTGAGCTCAGTCCATATATTGGTCAATATGGCACTGAGTTCAATATAGAACCTCGACTGTTCAAGTACAACAGAAATTGCAGTACAGTTCAAGTGATCTGAATAGCGAAATAATAGTTACAAATGATGTGTGACTAGTTAGAGAGCGACTACATATAGTAATGGTTTGGATAAAGACTCCCAGTCCAGTCTCATCTTTTTTCGCTGTTGTGTTAACATAACACGCCATGACTGTCAACTGGATTCTACAAAGTATTCGAAGTTATTGTCCAAATAATGACATATTTAGCACATGCACCTCCACCAACGTGGTTGTTTTATAAATGTACCACCTACACAACGATTAATCGAGTATAGAGTTATCATCGATTTAGAGAATTACGAAAAACTTTTAATCCTCTAACCATAGTGCTTCTAATTTAAATAATTACATGTAATTTCGAACCCTTAAATTTAAGTAAATCACTGAACATCACTGCACAGAACTGCCACAAATCTAAAATTCGAATATAGTCTGAGAAATTAGATTCTTCCAACTTTATCTTCTTATTTATCCTCCAAGTCCTTGCGCATGCAACAGTTTAGGTACGCGAAATATTTAAAAATGTTTTCTCCTGACGAAACAACTCTTCCGTTTATATATATATTTATTTATTATACCTCTGCATTTATCGAAAGTGAAGTTCCCACTGTAACGTGCTACAACATATCCTATAGCCGAATTTCTAAATGTCTTGTTCATTCTTCCTTTCACACGCATACCACTTTATTTTGTATCATGCGTATATATGTTTAGTTATTGCTGAATAACTGTGAGAGGACGTATATCCAAGACTACCTGAAACTATACTTATTAACTATAAACATTGTATATGATTATGGTTAACCAACAGTGGCAACGTTAGTTTTCTGGAACAGTTGAGTTGAGTTTAGCGTCCCATTCAGCAGCGAGGCTATATGAAACCTGGACCTACTGATTAACGTGGAATCCGAACTACATGAGCTCCCGCCGGGAATCGAACCTGGGTCTCCCACGCCAAAGGCGCGTACGCTAACCGCTTAGCCACGAGGGAGCTCAATTTTCTGGAACAATCCGTTCTGAAGACAACAACCCTTTTGCCGAAACCTTCAAGCAAAGATTTGCAAATGTGAGTATTTTTAATAAATACATCTTTAGTTAGTATGTTTAGTTACGTTATAAAAAGCACATGCATCTCAGGCATTATCTCATAATATCACCTTAGTTTCATTCGTAAATCTAAATTTACGTCCCACACTTATGTCGGCTAGGCTCAAGCAGACGGTGATGATGAGAAATGAATGAAATGGTAGAATGAAGAAAGGGGAAGGAAACGTGAGAACCTTGAGAAAACCGACGCGCACATCGTTTGTCTACCACAAAGCTCACTTGGCGCGAGCTGTGATCGAACCAAGGACTCCATGAACTAGAGGTGAACGCTCTACCACTAAGCTACCGCGGCCCCGACTTTCATCCTTATCTAAATACACAGAAAGAAAGCTAATTAAGCCATCCCTCTTATGTCTATGTTCAAATTTACAAAACAAAACACACTACCAATGAGAAATTTTTATTCGAACCTACAGAATACATTCTTCACCAACACACAACATTAACATGACCACTCTTGTCATTATTCATCAACACACTTTGAACAAACAAGTTCAAAGCTGGCTTCCATAAAAGCGCACGAATATTAGTAAAATAATAATATACTGACAACTGGGAAATTCAACTTACCTCGCAAAGTTAAATTGAAATCCGTCGCTCCAACGATATTGTCAACTCATGAATACGATATCGCAATAAGATATCTCGCAAACATTTATCTATAAATTAGTCTTGTGGAAAATAAATAAATAAATAAATAAATAAATAAATAAATAAGAAGAGCACGTTCAATAAAGTACACACACGTGTATGTTGTGATATCCGAACTTCTCATGTGATGGCAATATTTATCAAGTTACAGAACAACGCATCAATGATAATTACATTAAAAGACCGGAATGCCTAACATTTCTCAACGCTCTTACCTGGGTGCCCAAATATTTTTAAACAGAAAACGAATATATACAATTTGTTCATTTCTTAAATAATGGCACTGAATCGAATCTAACATCTCTTGTTTTCTAATATCATACCCCATGAATGAATTTTACACTACCTGTGTACAACAAAGCAAGGATGCATAATCCGTTTCTACAACGTTGTACGTATTATAAGCATGAAATCGAGTACCGTAACCAAACCGTGTGTTGCTGTTGCCAAACTACACTAATGACCCGATAAATTATTTGCTGCGCTCCGCCTATGGTTTAGGCAGGATGCTGGAAGAGCACTGTTGCTCGAGAGGAAGCAGCACTGGGTATAGGGAAGAAAGGTTAGGCATAGGGAAAGTGATGCATGAAATTCCACATCCATCCTCCCCCCCCCCCAATGACCAAGTATCTCTCATTGGTTGTCCATGACGAGATTACACCACGTGACATTCACAAGGTCAGATGGATGGGTGGAGTCATGCATCATTTCAAAATAAACGAGCTGTAGTCTACTACTTAACAATTCAATGCAATGTAACGTATTAGGAGCGCCCAAGTAACATTTCTATCTATGACTGACTAGACACGTTGAGTGAATCAACCCAAAGGTAGCTGACCACAAAATATTTATGAAGTTCCCAGATTAACAACTTCACATACGGAAGATAATCTAATCTTCATTGTACGAATTCCAAACACATTCGAAATGACCCTAAGTGGTAATACTTGAAGTAAATAAAAAATTTACTTAAATCAACAGCTATAATTCTTTGCTCTTCGTAAGTAGTGAGTGACAACTTTAGAATGTGCCATACTTCATTCGATCGTGTCCCACGTCAGCCATCAACAGAGTAAAGACGGCTCGGAAAAATTTGAATGTCCATAGTTGGTTACATTCTTCTTACACTACTGCGTATGTGCTATAGGTAGGATCGTGCAAGAACAATGATTTAACATGTGGAAATATGGAGTAAGCAAATTATCAGTTTCAACCTATGGATATGACTTCAGAACATACAAAGTACAAAAAGGAAGAATGTATATCATAATACTTACACAAGTTATTATATCATAACGTTCTAAAACAAAAAATAAAAAACAATCTACAATATATTTCAAATTTAGAAATTCAATTATAAATAATATTAATTTATATTTCAATTATAAATTTAAAAAAAGCAAACGGTACCTTATATAAATTTCAATCAAAATAAACTGAAACAAACAAAAAGGAGCAAATGGTGCCTTTCACTAATCAAAATGACAAATTAGTTTGATCCAAATTTTTCGTATTTATGATACTTACATTTAACACGCCGTGTCCTTGGCTAGAAATGGTGCTTACTTCGTTGGCGTCACCCAAAAGGGGAAAGTCGAGCACTTCTCAACCTATTAAAAAACATGATTAAAATCATACGTTAATATCAGTTGTGAAAATACATCACATAGATTTGTCTGTTGAATTTTTGCGAGTCTACATCTCTCTATATTAGACATATAAATCTTTTAACTTTTACATAGTATCACGCTGAAATGAAGCAAATTTGCTACCAACACACTAAGCACTTTAAATTTGGTTCCATATTTTACCTCATCCTGCCTGACATTAAATGCTACTATTTAACCGATTGGAATTTAATGTCCCTTTTCAGCGCCCACGAACATGAGACAGGATTTATTACCTGAAGTGAAATCCAAACCACCGTTCGGGTTTCCAAGACACATACTCCAACGGAGATTAACCCACAATCAAGCTCACAGAAAATAGGTGCGTCAGGATTTTGCACCGAACAGGCACTATCCTCGTATTTGGGAATAATCTATTCGAGGATAAATCAAATGCCTGTTCTAATGAAACATGCGTAAGATGAGTATTAATGAAATATGTGTTTTAAACGACAAATAATACTATAAAGAAATGTAAACAACAAAATATAATTACATCGTTTTAGAAAACTTTCATTTAGAGAAGTAGTTACACTAAACAGTTCAGCACAAACACAACACGTATGAATCTTCATAACTGTATAAATTCAAATCTCATGGAGAAAGCTTGTGTAAGGGGATCGTGAGCTACTTCACGTTCGTGAAAACTTTTGGGAATTCTTCATAGTATTGTTTGTTAAACATCTTCAACATCAAAATTTCCAGAACTAAAAATGCAAATTCAATGAATTCTGATAAGAATGATTGATGTAAACTATAATAATAATAAAAAAAGCAATTCTGTAATAATAAAAAGTTTAATTTGCATTATATTTGGAGTAAATGAGCACCTAAAATATTGCAAAGATTTTTTATCCCGAAGCACCAAAAGAAAAACCTTTAAAAAAGGCCATATCAAAAAACCCGTCCTTTTCGAAACTTTTGTTTTAAAACTAAAAGAGGGAGGCATGGGGTTCATCTTGTGAACATTTGGATGCCAAAGAATTAAATTTTCACGAGTTTTACTGAACTTTTATTTTCTTTCATGATTGCTTGAAAACAACTTTTTTTTTAAAAGCAGCATAGAATGTGAACACACATCATACAAAACATTGAAGCAAATAGTTTAAGTGGACGTACTACTAGAACCATTACATAAACGGACACAGGACGCCTATTAAATAAAAAAAAAAAGAAAGAAAGAAAAACTGCAGGAAAATATTTTACAAAATTATGTACTCTTGAGCAACCACAATCATAACGATACCAAGCTATTAGGTTCATACTTCTAGTACTCTTCCGTAATACTACTGTCATGAAACAAAATTAGGAATTTAATCTCTAGCAGTTATGTTAAAGAAAATATATAGGTGAAAAGAAAAATGACTGTAGTAATGAAAAAAAAAAATACAGTACAAAAGCTACAAAAATACCTATAATATTCATCCCAGAAACTCAAAGTCTCCATTCTAACTAGGAATATTAAATTCAAAACTATTCATCCCTGAACTCCTGGTGATTCAACCCGCACAATCCTGAAATTAGTTGTGCGATATCGGATGCTTTTCCTATTTATCATATAATATGTAAACTAATATGTAAACAGTCACAACTGTTCACGAATATAGGACCTTGGTTGTTCAAGTATGATAGGAGTTGCAGTAGAAGTGATGTGAATAGCGGAATATTAGCTAAAAAATGATGGCGTGTGACTAGTCCGAGAGCGACTAAATATAGTTATGGTTTGGATAAAGATTCCCAGTCCAGTCGCATTCCTTTTTTTTTCCTTCTTTTTTTTCGTTGTTACTAGTATTTCATAAAACAGCTTTGTAAAAGTATGCCAAGTTACACTCAATTCACCAAGCATTAACATGTTTAGAAACGCGACGGAGGAGAAATATATACGAGAGAGAGAGAGAAAGAGAACTGTACTGTCATTTCTTTAAATTCTTGATGTAAACCTGTACTACCACTTTCAAATGAGCATACTGGTGCATGGCAGTATAATTAAACATTACAAACGTTATTATACTATAATTATTGTAACGTGCTGATTCAAACATTATCATACTTTTTTTTTTCATAAACTTGCATTTTTTCATAAACTTGCATTTGTTAATAAAAAAACCATTCGAAAACTTCTTTCCTGTTTAGGTCCTATTCCAAATAAATGTGGTAGAGAAAGTAGCACTACTATCATAGGTGCCAACTACGTGGATGCTCCGGGCCTCAAGCACCCACTGGAGGTATTTAATGGGTGCTGAACACCTACTGAATTTTTGCGTTGGAATTAACTTCGACATCATACTTTCATGCGATGAATAATAAAAAGAAAGTATAGTGCATTTGATCCCACGTTAATTTTTGATAAGGATGCATGTGTGTTGAACAATCATTTGTCAATACCTATTTAAACTCTCCAGGTCTGCGGCATATCGAGTGATTTCAACGATAATAATAATAATAATAATAACAATTCGTGGGTGTAATTTTGTATAATTATTTTTTAAAGAACTTTGTTTGATATTGTTAACTTACGTTTTCAAAATGTAAAAGGTTTTACGTAAATTAAACTGGTTGAATCATTTTCTACTTTCACTCAAATTATCCTAAAATGTTTTAGAGGGTAATCTTAATATGTAATTTTCTCTTCTCTTAATTTGACAAATATTGCTCAAGACGTTTAATTATTTATTATTATTATTATTTAATCCTTTGCAAGTTTAAAATAATTTCACAGTTCAATTCATCTCAGCAGCTCTTGATAGTCTTTCTCGCCTTTCACAGAAAATTTCACTGCTCTATTGGATCATAATAAAAAGAATATTTGATGTTAGTGCCGACGCCTAAGCACCCATTGAGAAACTTGAAAAAGTCTGCGCTTATGACTACTATATAATACAAACGCACCGTCTGAAAACAACTTTCATTAGTTAAAGACGTCAGCTGAACCTACAATCATCCCAACTGCAATCATTACTTTTCCTATGAACGTAACAAGTAAATATATAGAAAGTTTAAAGATGTCACGCTGACACGACTAATAATTGGTGCTAGTAATCTGGAGGTCACCACTAAAGACAGCAAATTGATTGTGCTTTGTAAAGTCGTATACCGGGATAGTTTTGGAATTGGGGAGCCAATATAAAGTTCACCTAACCTAACCTAACTTGAACCAACAAAAGATACAGAAAATATACCAAGAACGAAATTTTAACTTTAAAAAATGCTGGTCCCCTAAATCCAACAATATGCCCGTATCCCTTAATGCCTTATAAAAAGATTTACGTAATTACAGACTTCCCACACACTATATGAGCGTGTGTGTGTGTGTATAGATATTCTTTACATAGATCATCGTACTACTAAATAAATCTTCAGTTAGCAACTTTCAAGTTTTGCTAGGTATAGTTCGTCTACAATGACAACGTCCGAAATACTGAACTAATAGGAAAAATGAATATCTTTGAGCGTTACGTCCCACGATTATACCGGTTAGGCTAAAAGAGACGGTAATAATAAGTAATGAATGAAATGATGGAATGAAGAGTGGGAGGAAACGGGAGAACCCCGAGAAAACCCATGCACACGTGTTTGTCCACCACAAAGTTCAGTTGGCGAAGGCTGGGATCGAACTCGGGACCCCAAGCACCAGAGGTGAACACTCTACCACTGAGCCACCGCGGCCCCTTGAACTAATATGAATTTATAAGGAGAAACAATTACATCAGTTTATCTAGAACTACTTGTACCTAAAGTTAACTAGATGTTAGGGCATACATTCCGTTAACCTCCGCCAGCTTATAAAAATACACGTTAGGTTAGATTAGGTGCTGTTCGTTACCATGATGTAAATAGTTGCGGCAGGTG
This sequence comes from Thermobia domestica, assembly GCF_964235325.1. Taxonomy (NCBI): domain Eukaryota; kingdom Metazoa; phylum Arthropoda; class Insecta; order Zygentoma; family Lepismatidae; genus Thermobia; species Thermobia domestica. Next base: position 334,685,316 of record NC_137455.1, on the reverse strand, counting down.
CTAAGTGTGCAGTGCTTTCCGGGAAGGTTCTAGAACACAGCCCCCCCCCCCTTCCCCTATATAGGTTAGTAGCTAGATTGGTTCTTTTCTGTGCCAAAGTTTAATTCACATAGTATTGCCGAGCGAGTGAAGGCGACTTTGAGCCCCGTAGGGCACGTTGTTTCCCGTCTTTATTACAGCTACCGTAAGTGGTAAGAGGGACTTGTGTTCAAGAACCCTGCCGTACTTTTCTAATGGAAAATCATATGGATCTGATGCTAATTAGGCTAACATTTGCCTTCCTTTGTGAATACTTTTAGTAGTCATATTTGCACCCATATTTCTAACACGACCTACACTAATATGAAACATGGTGTTAACACCTTTCACGTCATAGTCCGTAATAAATCTTTTCAAGTATTTTGCAACTTTTCTCAGATTGCTGTAAAAAAAAAAAAAAAAAAAAAAAAAAAAAATGCAATGCCCTTCAAAAAATTATTTATCGCGAATAAGATATTTTAACTTTTTGTTATGGTTGTATAAATCATACGGGATTCTGTAGGATGTGGATTTGAATAGATGACAATAAGAATTAAGTAAAAAATGAGTTTTCCTTGTAAAGTGAAATTCATGCTAGTACAAAACGGTTGCACATTGTTAACACATAGTAACAGATGAAAGCTTTAAATGAAGGAAGATGTTTATACTCACTTTCCCTAAATATCTCTCTTAATGAGAAGCTTCACTTAAGCCGATATTTATATTAATTCACTACTGTGATGTATCTTGAGCTTGTAAAACAATCAAAACACTGGTTAACCTTGTATTCGCTTAGAACTTGTCAAAACCAAGCAACTCGCTTACCACCAACCACTGCTTCTGAAAACTTTCGCTGAATAACGCATGGTGGTGCAATCGCTGGTTCTTTTATTAGGAGAGCAAAACTACCTCGTAACATCATTGTGGACCAATCAGAAGTTACAGGCATGATGTCATTGTACACCAATCACTAGTGTCTTCCTTCTACGCATGCTCCGTATACAAGGAAATACAAAAGTCAGTGTTGCAGATTGTATTTATATATCTCTATTTGCAGACTTTCTGCCTAGCCAGCCTGAAACATGTTTCTACATGTTTAGACTCAGACAAATACTTAGATTTAAAATAAAATACTTCCATTTAAAACAGATGATTTTATTAGGTATTATTTTCTGTTACTTATATTGTAGATTTATCAAATAAACTTCTGTTAGGTGCTACTTTCCAAAATAATTTCATGTTTTTTGTTGCCTTACATTTTGAAGAATTTAGGTCAAGGTGAATGACTTCTACGAGGAAAATGCGAGTGCAATGAAGTGACGTCATACGGAATTTGTTCCTCACATACATCCCGTAACTAACAAACATTCGACGTTTCGACAGGGTGTAAAGAAACAAACTGCAAAATTAAGCTTTCATAGCCTATTACATATTCTCTACACTTCAATTCGCTCCACAATGCAAATATTTAAGTTCTTTATAATATGTTTTCTACAATCAGTTTAGCCTCTCGTAAATTATTACAATATAATATTCATAAGTACTGCACAAATTCAATTAGGCTATAAACCCCATTCAATCTTTTCGAACAAGTTTTACATTTTCTACTGCTCTCTTCTTATAACTATAGTTAGTATGTCAAACTCAAAATCTTTGCTCTTCTGTACTATGGGAATGCCGTTGACATAATACACATTAGCCAGTGTTTTTTTTTTTTTTTTTTTTTTTAATACACATTTAGTTACGCTAATAAGGAATTTTGGACTTTATTATTATTATTATTATCTGAAGGTGTTACTGATGCAGCTGTTATCCAATGAAACCAAATCGCTATCACGGTATTACACATTCAGGGTTTCCACTTGTTTGGTGAGCACGAATTCCCTGACTCTTCCAGCTCGTGTTTTACATATTTCCAGGCCTATATATATAAAGCATCTATATTTTCCCCTTCTAGGGGGTTTCTCATCTACTAAGCATGTGCACTCATGAAAATAGATAAATTCCTTATGTAAATTAACGATGATATAACTATCTGATATACAGAAAAATGTGATAAGCTTTATCATATAATTCACAATATATTAAAAACAGAAAACTGTAGTAAGAGAATTCACTTATTTCCGCGAGGTGTGTGTAGATAGATAAATTTTGCAAAACCTATTTATTTTATAAAATATTCCCTATTTATAAAATAGACTAAATAGTCTAAAAGGTAAAAATCCGTATTTAAAAGCTCCTGACTTTCCTAATTTTTTTTAACCATAAAATTCCCTGATTTTTCCAGGACTTTTTACGAGTAATTTGAATTCTCTTTTTTCAGGTTTTCCAGGTTGGTGAGAACCCTGACATCTATAAATAAATCGTATTTGCTATGCCCTCCGAAACAAATTTACAGTTTCAATAACTTCCAGGAATTTTCTCTATTGCCTTCAAAATCAGAAAACAAGTTACCATGTGAACTTTATATGAAGAAAGGAAGCCATCTTTTACTGATAGTCCTTTAGTCCGTCCGCGTGCACGGTGGCTCAGTGGCGGAGCGCTTACCTCTGCTGCGGAAGATCCGTGGCCAAATAAGCTTAATGCTGGACAACATTACGTCCGTGGGTTTTCTCAGGGCACTGCCATTTTCTCCACATTTTCATTCCACCGACTCTTCCATCATCTCATTCCCTTTCCTTAATCATCCGTTTCCCTTAGCCTAAAGGGTATAATTGTGAGACGTCAAACTGGAAGCTTTCTTTTTATTTCAATTATCATCAAAATGGTTTATTCATGTTCTGCCAAATTTTATTGAAATTATTCAAGGATAAATCTGAAATACTGCAATATGACTGAATAATGATTTTCTAATACGATCCTAGAAGCAATAATTCAAATTATTCGTATGCCATAGCAGAGGGAGACACGCTAAAGGTAATAGTGTCGAAATGCACCAAATAACCATGTCCGTAAGAATTCAAGAAGAAGGATCTCATGCACTGTAGCAAGACATGATATAATGATTATTATAAGCAAGGGCGCCCATCAGGGGGGAAGGTGGGACACTCGCCTCCCCCCCCCCTTTCGCGGAAATTGTGCTTCGGAAGATCGAAAACCCAATAGATATTTTAGAATAGTTACCGCAAAATTTGATACTACATCTGAAATGTCGCTTATACTTGCCCCCCCCCCCTTGGAAACTACAACATGGACGCCCTTGATTATAAGATTTATTTTTAATAATTTATCCCATGCGGGGTCATTTATTTAACGTAAGTGCAACCGTTAAAGGTAGTGAATACCAGCGCCATCTTTGCTTTTTCGCTCATTGATTTATACAGGAGAGTATTATTCTAATTTCATTGATTTACTGATCCAGTAAATGTCCCTTGGTTTGTCAAAACTTCGTATTAAGTTTGATTCATAAATATCATGTTCGTAACAAGTGTAACATTGAAGTAGCCTTGACGAAGAAACCAATTCAATCTATTAATAATAATACAACTAATTTAAATCAAGAGATACCTACAAATGTTTTTTAAACAACGTTTTTGGAAAATGTTTATATAACGTTTTATTTCAAACACCGTTCTTTCGCGTTTTTCTGAGCCAACGTGTATCGAACGTTCACCACGTGTTGTTTGTGTTATGTTCAATGTACTATGTGACACTGCGCAATAATACTAACTCCCTATTAAAGTTATGTCATCGTAGCCGTAACAGCTATTTTCTGCCAACGCCGTGCCAGAAGATTGCTTACCTTGGTGTAGGCAAACAACCATGTGCTCCAGTCATCCCTCTTTTTCGCATACGTCACTCGTACGTTTCTGTAAGACGTTAAGCTATGCCAAGCATCCAAAGAAAATGTTACATCATGCACATTGCCCTTTACTTTGCAACATAACTGGAATTTAACATAAATATGGTTTGGAATGGGATTTTATTAGTACTGTTATTTAATCATAGCTGATAAGTTTATCTTTTGAATATATTCTTTTGCCGCCCTTAGTTACTGTAAATCATTTCGTACCGCCACTTACATTGACATATGCTAAAGGAACTTTTTTTTTTTTTTTTTGTTATACTGGCCAGTTTATTACATTTGTCCGTGTTTACACACTACTCTTTCCCTCACTGCTGAAACCTCCACTCTGCAATAAGTTGAAATATTCAAAAACTGACGTTATGGACCTCCGGCATTAATTTAGTTTCTATTTTTTTTTCTCTCGTGGCTTAGTCTGTTTAACACGTTAACTGTCAACATGTATAAAAGTAAATTACATGACTGGGCCACAAGAATTTTACATATTTACGATTAATAGAGAAATGCATATTTAATTTGGAGACCAATTTCAGCAGACTGATTCACACAGGCTAGCGAAAATTATATTATCATATAAAACTGTAGAAAAGGTGACCCTCCCGTGGTACGTGGGCACAAATGTGAAATATTGTCTTGGCTCACCTGTAAGTCACGAGACACATGGAACAAAACTACAGTAACTCACCGATAGGTAACGCGGCAGTTGAGTGTTAAAAAATCAACACGTATCATTAGAATTGAAAGCTACAGAATATTAACCCAGTATCTCACAATAACGAGGTGTTAAAAAATCAACACGTATCATTAGAATTGAAAGCTACAGAATATTAACCCAATATCTCACATTAACGAGGTGCTTGCGTAATTGTCTAAGTCTGTTCGATGATTAAACAAACAAACAAAAAAGTTATCCATCAATATCTCATGTCATTTTGCTTTATAATGCATATTTTTTTTAATTTTATTAATTGATTTCTGAAAGAACTATCTTTTAATAAATTACAACGACACATTTAAGATTTATTTCAGTATAGCATTAATACGCATTGCTTTCATGACACATTTGTTTATAATCTGTTAAAAAATAAGAATATTAATATTGTAGTGGCTGAATTCATGCAGATATCCACGAAAGACTCTTCCTGAGCATCTAGACTCCTTCATCACTTGGTTTTGATATTTTGTTCCTGTTACTCTATGAATTATATATATACAAAGAGAAATCTACAGAACAAAGGGGATTACGATTTCCTAGACAATATATTCACCTTACGCATGGCCGGTCTGTTGCTACTGAAACTTTTTTCAGAGTTAACATTTGTCCCAAGTCCGGATTAGCGCAGCTATCTGCCGCACCCTCTTTCCAGTGCTCGATTTTTATTTCTTATTTATTTATTTATTTTATTATTTTTTTTGTATGCTTTACTTGTAGCTCAATCCAGAGCAATTTAAATAACGATGAGAGAACTGGTTGAAAAAGTGGATAAATACCGAGAAGCTCACATATGTGATATTGTTCCCAACAATTTTATGGTGCACGGGACCGAACCAGGGACCCTCCGCACCCACAGATAACCATTCTTTTATCAGGAATCAAGCCCTCAATCTTTCCCCATCACTAGATAAAATATTATCTCATAAAGTTTTTGTTTGCATCAAGCATGATCGGGAAAGAATAGTCGGTTATACGTATTCCAAAGCTACTATTTTGCTTCTTCTTCTTCTTCTTATAATAATAATAATAATAATAATAATAATAATAATAATAATAATAATAATAATAATAAGTCTCGTAGCAGTTTGTTAAATAATTAACGGAAAAATTTAGTTTTATTCTTAATTTCAGAGTACCATCCCACCATACTAAAAAGAGCTACTAAAGAGAGAGAATCTTTGGTGCAAACAGTCTGGGATTCGATTTCCGGTGGGGACACTCGATCGAAAAATGTAAAAGCTTTTTCAAGCCAACCATTCCAAGCGTAGTTTTCCTGGTCTGCTCATTCACACTAGGCAAATGCCGGGATGGTACCTACATACAGGTTCCAGGCCGCTTCCTTCCCCCCTTTCCTCGAATAGTGTGATCCTCCAGAAAACTCACCCCTCATACTTGACTGGCTAACATTGCCATAAGCCCAGAAATCTAATTCCTAATCCTAATACTAAAAAGATAGATTGGTCATAATCGTGAATCTATTAGGCAAATTCGGAGTCTTTTAGGCAAATATACTACTATAACACTATCCTCAACATGTTTATATAACAGATCGCCTAAAAGTTGCTTAGAATGTCATGCCTCATCTGAAAATGAGAGGATGAGGCAATCCTGGAACATGAGGTGCAACATATTCGGCAAACGCAAACCAAACGTTTTCATGCACTTTCCCGTTTTCTACTCTGCTTAGAACTTTATGATTAAATTATGCTTCTGCTATTGCTTCTTTGAAATGTTATTGTTTCTCTCTCTCTCTCTCTCTCTCTCAGAGGTTCTGAATTCGGTCCCTTGCAGGTACGAGATACGTATTGGTATGCTTCAGCAGGACCCTCACTTTAAATATAATTTCGACACTAGGCCTACCTTACGGTTTTCCTGGTCATATTACAAAAAGAAACAGTAAAATAGGCGTAATCTTGGAAAATATGACTTACGTTTATTGTACGTTTATTTTCGTCTCTAATTTAATTGACTAAATTAGCATGAAATAATGATTTATTGTACTCACATGCTTAATCATCCATTTCCATTTAAGACAACACATAATCATAATGTCCTTCTTCATAAATCTTACACCAAATAAAAGTCTGTCTTGTGCCGGTAACAATAACAAATCACTGGAATAAGCCTCTGACAGCAATGACATTAGTGTTTCTATTTGAAGAAGTGACATAAAAGTTCCCCCAAATATCTTCGTAAAATCACAACAAATAACTATGTTGGTTTAATCGCTGTTACTTAACTGCTGTTCTAAGTATATTCACTGTATTATTTAATATTATTAAAGTTAACTTGAACTAAGCGCACGATCGTCTGACTCAATGGCAAGGCTGTTGGATAGTGACGTTTTTCTGCTCATGACGTTGCATCAGCCAGTTTCAGCTCCAAAACACTCTTTCCATCGTGTACGCGCAGTCGCAAAAACCAGGCGCGAGTCACAATAAGATGAGTCATTCTCATGTGACTTTGGTAGCTGCAGAAAGCCGGCGGTGTTATGGAACGACTTACCTAGCTGAGCGGAACATACGAGAATCGAGAAACACGCGCAAACTGTGTAAGGTGTTCATATATCAATGTTTCCAACACTAGTTTTATAACTCTACGTCTAGAGGAAAAAACGTACACTGTACGTACATTTTATGCTTTGTTTTTATTGTTACCTTGTCAACATTTCCGAGAACTACCACATAAATAAGCTTGGAGGAAGCGATTTTCCCAACAATCCAACTTAGGTTGTATGCATTTAAATTGAGTTTCAAGGTTGATTTGAAAGTACTTCTGTACAGGAATGCAACATAACTTCTTACTGAAGCAGCTACGGCACCTTGATATCTAGCTCGGGCGATTAAGAAAACAAATAAACAAGTTTATCATTATCATTATTTACCACATTTATACAACTTAATTGTATTCATAAATGCATAACTTTCAGTGTTGACAAGAATCTCTAGAGCTACGTGGCCCATCGAAAAGTTTTCGCTTCCCAAGAGTAAGCACAATGTTGAATTTCAAACACTCTCACGCCGTGGCAGCTTTAGCGGGTAGGTCAGGTAGGCACGGGCCTACTCAAAACTTTTGAAAATTATATTATATAAATGCTAAAAGATACAATAAAGAGTAAATATGTTCTCCACTATTTATATTAATGGTAGATAATTATTTAACAAGTAACATCAACCACTGGGAGGGAAACAACCCCCAGACCATGATAAGTATATCATGAGTTTACTATATACTCAAAAATATATAAATAACAGCTTAAATTCTTTTTGTCACTCAAAAACTGGGACCTAGAAACCCCAGCTCCGGGCTAGATCCGCTACTGACATTACGACGGTGGTCCAGATACCACCTTAAACTGTAGGTCTACGTCTCATATAGCCTCAGTGCTGAAAAGAGATGCTAAACTACGATCAACAACAACAATCTAGGACAACATAAATATTTCATTTTTTTCCTGGGTTAAATCATCTGTTAATGAACCGAATCAAATTATGTGTGAAGAAATAACTTGTATAGGCCTTTATTAGTTATTTCCTCGCGCATTATTTCGTTCGTTAACAGAGGACTTATCACTAAACATATTATATCACTGGACACATTCGCAATACACATCAAGCTGTCGCTTTCAGTAAGCAATAAAGTTGCACATGTTTTACACACTTCCAGTGGGGTGCGCAGAATTTCATCAAGGGATTTAATTACTCACTCTCATATCCTTTCAGGATAAGTGTTATTTTTGGGTATATGTATTATAATAAATGTTTATTTGTCCGTGATATCCTCCTCAAGGGCGGTTTAATCCTGAATTATCTTGCATATGACACTGTTTCCGAATACGGGCGAGACTCAAGCGTCCCAAATCTCTGATAAGATAATGTTGAATTGACTTCAAGATTGCACGTAGGTCCTTTGGCGCGGGAGACCCGGGTTGGATTCCCGGTGGGAACTCATGTAATTTGGATCTCACATTAAGCTATAGGTCCACGTCTCGTAAAGTGTTGCTAGTGAAAGAGGAGCTACACTTAAACCAAATTCAGATGCAAAACCTGACCTTACGGTGTGAATTAGAATTAGTTTTTTTTCTTCCTAGAGGAATGTAGAGCATAGCAAGACATAAAATTTTAGATCTGAGTCCAGCAGCCAGATCAAAAATTTTGATTGCCAGTTATCAACTGTTTCTGAATGCGCGGAATCACCAATGCACGGAATTAAACGAGGGACCATGCCCGTTAACCATTCAGCCATAGTGTCCTAAATTACTGTGTTTGTTTGCTGCTTACAACGAACGAGAAAAGTACTCCCATAAAAACACACTTGTGATGATTTCAGGAAGTAGCACGGGGACAGATATTCTCCCCAGAGCTACTAAATCCCTGTTCCTGTGGCCATATCTTCGATCGTGTTCAATGTGAGCTACCACTATTATAGCAGTATTACTTTCCACTTTCTGTACATAAAATAGGGATACAACCTTTCCAAAGCAGGACATTTCATGCAGCTACGGACTTCCAAAAATAAAATCAGTTTGACCTGTAAGTTTGTATGTGTGTTCGCAAATAAATCGAGTACGATTGGTCATGTTTCGATGCGGTTCTGAGTAATCGAATAAGCTTCTCCTAAGGAAAGCTCTTACTTATAAAATATTTTTTAAAAATCTTAATAATTAATTCTTTTTTTTTTTTTCAGTTAGCTGGGCCCGCATTTACGAATCACTTTCCTCCACTTGTTTTTAACTTGTGTCATTTCCACTTTAATACTATTCTGACTCATATTATTCTTCACATAATCTCCCCATTTCTTTGGTTGGCCTTGCGATCGTTTCCTAATCAGTTCTGTAGCATCCAATTGGTGAGCTACGAGTTTTCCGAAGACATTCTTCGTAAGAGCCTAACTTACTAAAAACAATACAAAATTTACCATTTTTCTTTTACTTAACATTATCTATGATTATGGTTTTTCATAAGTGAAAGGATATAATGAAATGCAACTTACCACAATCATAGATAATTATTCTACAACAGAAAATATGAACTGAAAGAAATTTCAGTGTTGCCATCCATATAAATTAGAGTGTTTCTAGAATAACATTTACATACATTACATTATTATTTAATGTTAATAACTTTATGTTAAAAACTATTTTGTTTATTACAAACTAAATACAACTATTATTTAAAAAGTAATTAACAGGATTCCAATACAACATGATACGTAATCAAATGCAGTTGAGTTCGTTCCTCTAGTCGCTGCCTTAACTTAGATTTTCGGGGAAATGTTATTCTGGCAGTAATGTAATTTCTATGGATGGCAACACTGAAAATTCTTCAGGTTCATATTTTCTGTTGCAGAATAACATTATCTATGGTTGAGATAAGTTGTATTTTATTATCTCCTTTCACTTATGATAAACAAGCAAACGAAAAACAGTAAATTTTGTATTATTTTCAGTATGTCAAGCAGGTATTATTTTTAGTGTCGAAACCATCTCAGTCTACTTTCTTGCAGTTTTTTCTACAACTGGTCTCATTTTTACCTGTTTCCTCGGATCACTTCATTCTTAATTTTATCCTTCCATGTCACTCCACAAATCCATCGCAAAATCTTCATCTCCGCTACATGTAACTTGTGTTCCTCTCTCTTCGTTGTTCAACATTCCTCTCCGTGAGGCGTATTAGTACCCTACGGCCACGTAATACTCCTGCCAATGACAATTAAATCATAAAACAATATTCCTGTAACGCCTTTTGAAAAACACTTATCCTCAAATATCCAGCAACCATATAATCAACAAAGTAAGGTGGGTTGCGTATCACAAAGGGGTTAAGAACTTCCTTGTAACCAGCTTTCTCCAAATGCTTGAAAACACTGTTTGGTGATCAATGATTAACTAATTGATGATGTTATGACTGTTAACATGTGGTTCTTGCTCGACGTTTACCAGAATATAATCCACTTCTTCTGTGATTGTTCGTCCACTGCGAGAAGCATCTTGGACAACAAAAGTGGGAAAATTAAACAAATTTTTAAAGAAAAATAACTGACTCCAAAAACGCACTGAAAAGCAGAAAATAAAACTTTGTAAATATATGAACCGACTTCAAAAAAGCATTAGAAAGCAGAAAATAATAATAATAATAATAATAATAATAATAATAATAATAATAATAATAATAATAATAATAATAATAATAATAATAATAGTAGTAGTAGTAGTAGTAGTAGTAGTGGTGGTGGTAGTAGTAGTAGTAGTAGTAGTAGTAGTAGTAGTAGTAGTAGTAGTAGTAGTAGTAGTAGTAGTAGTAGTAGTAATAGTATTCACCGCCTTCATCAATAAAATGAAAGTCGGGACATTTTAATGTTCAAACAGAGCTACGTCAGGACGTGGGATAATTTTTCCGAAAGCGGGATTGATTCGGCACCTCTCTGTTTTCAGATATGACTACTCATTGAAGGTTCATGGGTCACTCCCTTACGCAACAAAATTCGGAGAAATGGAGAACGCTTTTTGACAGGCATAGCGAAGGGAATTGTAGCTAGGAATACCTCAATGTTAATAATAAATTAGCATTGTGTATTATTATTATTATTATTATTATTATTATTATTATTATTATTATTATTATTATTATTATTATTATTATTATTATTATTATTATTATTTCTTTTCTCCACTCTTTATTTGAACAGGTGATATACTAATATATGGGTCACCCAAGTATATTACTTTTTCTCTCTGTTATTCACTTTACTCTGGGCTTTGCAGGAAGTTTCTTACAATTGTGCATGTGTCCAGTATTACGCTCTTCTGTGTTTTTCTTTATGACTCTTTCTTCAATTGCAATTGTTTCAAGTCCATTTTTCAACGTCTTGTGGACCACTCCGGCATCCAATATTACTACTGATATTATTTTCGTATGTTTGGTTTTCCATTATTCTTTTTGTTTTGGGCTAGTTGTTTGTATTTGTATATTTTTTCTGTATGTGCTTTGTGCAGGTTTGTTGTGTTTGATATTGTGATGTCTATTAGATAAGCCTCTCATTTTTCTTTGCTTACTATTTGATGTCCGGCTTTTAGGTAGCGTACACGCCTTGGACGTGGGAGACCCGGGTTCGATTCCCAGCCGGAGCTCCCGTGGTTCGGATGCCACATTGAGCTGTAGGTTCATGTCTCATATAGCCTCGCTGCTGAAAAGGGTGTTAAACTGAAAATTAAATGAAATCAAATGTCCGGTCTGTTATGATGTACTTTCTTTCTTTATCGGTTAATATTGTTCTGTCCCAGTAAAGTTTGAATTTGTCTGTTTCTAGTAGGTCTATGGTTTCTTGTGGCATCATCTTTTTTTTATTTCATTGTTATTTCTTGATGTATGATTTTTTTTTTTTTTTTTGCCATTGTGTCGTCTGTAGTCGCTAACGCTTTCGCCTTCGATGCGAGCGATCCCGGATTCGATTCCCCGTGGGGACACTCGGTCGAAAAATTGTAAAACGCTTTTTCAGGCTAGTCGTTCAGAATGAGGTTTTCCTCTTTCACACCAAGCAAATGCCTGGGTGGTACCTAACTTATAGGTCCCAGGCCGCTTCGTTCCTTCCCCAATCCTTTCTTCCTTCTCTTTCCTCATTGTGCTCGCCGAGGATCATCACCCCTCATACGTGACGGGCTATATGGCCAGCAATGCTGAAAGCCCAGAAATCTAAATTCTAATCCTATTTCCATTGTGTCATGTATTTCCTTGTATTCGGTTTATGTTATCATAAGCATTTCTTTTGATATTTTGTATTGTTCTCTTGATATATTTGACATCTACATTAGTCATCTTGTATTGCGATGTTAAGGATGTGTTTTTTGTAGTGTTATGTATTTATTACCTGGTCTTGTATTCTTTGTATGAAGCCTTCTGATTTTGGGTATATGTTACCTACTTCCATCCACTGAAATGTTGATCTCTATCTACATCTTTCCGGTTGATTTTTTCTGGGAATCGCCTATGTAGTGTTTTTTTTTTTTTCTTCTTCATTGCTTTCTTATGTCCTCTGTTGTTTGTAACATTGATATTTCGATTGCTCCGTCCGTCTGACTTAGGTGAAGTCGTGTATATTTGTGGTCTGCTGCTACTATTGTTCTATGTAGTACTGAATTTTCTTTCTCTTGCTCATAGAAATAATTGTCTATGATTCAAATTTAAGATGATTAGTCCTCGTCTTCCTTCGTTTCTTGGTAATGATGCTCTTTCTTTAGCAGTTCGTAGGTGTATGTAGAATTCTGTTTTCTGACCCTATTGTTCTGGTTTTCCTTCCAAGATCTGCTAGTTCACTGTCCATTTTATTACTCCAAATGAGAATGTTAGAACCGGTACTCCAAATGATAATAGCTTTACTTATGTTCTTACTCTTGAAGTTCGTTTATTATTATTATTATTATTATTATTATTATTATTATTATTATTATTATTATTATTATTATTATTATTATTATTATTATTATTATTATTATTATTATTATTATTATTATTATTATTATTATTAAGCCCAACTTAATTTTGTTCTAATTGTTACCAAACAAGAAAGTAAAATTTAATTAGCCCGTCAACTTTTAATTATTGAAGGATACTGGTAGAAGAGCCCAAACCCGACTTCGCACGGGAAGGATAAAGTTTATGAACAATATTTGAAAATAAAGAACTGAGAATAAATAACAATAAGCAACGCTTTTGGCGTTGCCCCTATCAATTCCCGAACCAAGCGACATATTCACTTTTTTGACTAAGCTAGGGTTTAAATGCCTTCGGGGCTGTCGCCGATCAGCTTAGTGACTCGAAAACTATGGATTAGAAATTAATCTCAGTCATTTTGAACATTTAATTTTTCATCGTTACACATCTCCCGGACATGAACTTGGACTTAACCGGCATCAGCAGTGCCACTATTCATTTCGGCGACCCCGAAAACTAATAAGTTCGAAGCTAATGTTGGTCGTTTTCGATTATTATCACATGTCGCCTCTTTCCACCTCCTAGAAGTGCTTAGGATGTCTTACCCCCCCCAGTATCTTTTCTCCAGGTTGTAAGTCATACGTGTGTGTCAAACTGTTTTTAAAAATGAGACTATATACCGAGTTTAGTTCCTCCTAACTTGAAAAATTCGTGAGCACTTGATTATTACACTAATTTTAAACCATCTCTTCAGCTTTGGAACTCCCTGCTACCCCTTAAGGATACGAACCAAAAAAGCTTTATATAGCCTACAGTCTCTTCCAGATTATTGTCTCTTCGATAAAGTTACTTTGAAGTGTGTCAAATTATTTTGATGTTTGTTACTTTGTATACCGAAGAAAGAAAGAAACAAACTTCATTTTTATAAATAGGATTATCAAATACTTTTTGTTTATTACTTCATTCTCTATACAGAGTGTTCCCCCTTAAATTAAATGGATTTTAAGCATTAGTTTGAAAATACTAAAAGACAAGAACAATATTGAAGAAATGCCTTAGTGGATTTTAACATCGTGCCATCATTAGGTTAATCTTCGAAACTTAAATGGAGCCCCTCCTTTTGCTGTGGCCCCCACCGCATTGCGGGAACGTTAGTTACGCCAATGAAGGGAAGACGTGTCGTGGCACGTCCAAATGCTCCAGTAGTTGTCAAAACAGCGCTGATAGAGTAATGGAACTCCATACCATGAGTGTATGGCTATACAAGGATGCGTTTTTGATGTGTTACATCCCGTAGCGAACGCGACCTAGGTGGCTATCGATAATTTTACTTTCGCCAGAGTTATAAATCATACTTTGAGCCTGTCAGGGTTTCCAGGCCTTACTGCCACACCCTTCTCATTCATGCAAATCACGGGAAATAACCCTATTGTGTTACATAGATTTTTCTGGGATTAGCTAATTTTTTCGGAATTTCCTTTTATTTTTGTGAATTTTCTTTTGTTATACGGCACACACTTTATAACAGCAGAGTTCCAATACTCTGCACAAAGCACCTTCCAAGCAGCTGTTTCTTGCTAAAATCCCCTTGCCTGGCAACACGTCTTTCATTTTCTTTTCCCCCTTGCTTTAGACATCTTTTAGTGATTCCGAAACAGCAGACGGTCTAGTGCTCCGAAACGCACCAAATACGCTCGAGCCGACGTATTTTGAGCGTTTTTATTGCTTTCGCATTTGCAGCGCATTGTGAATAGCCATCCACATTTAAATGCATGGTCAGTGTATTCCAAGCGTACGTATAGGCCATAAAAACGCGTTGCGAAGGTAGCCGTGCACTAACGACTCAATATCTACCTTGTGAGCAAGATGGAAGCACGTTACATCGCTGTCCATGATGATCACGTACACTTTTAAGGATCATTTCACTCCTTCTGTAGTGTCAGGACCATCAAGAGTTGCAGTCCTTTCAGTATAAGTTATTGCCTCTATATAGTAGGTCACTTTCATCCTGTATCATAGTGTAACATTATTTTCTACATACGATCCAAATTTTAGCAGAGGGCTGCCGTGGCTCAGTGGTAGAGCGTTCACCTTTGATGCATGAGGTCCGTGACTCAATCCTAGCTCGGGCCAAGTAAACTTTGTGGTGGACAAAAACCGTGTGGGGGGTATTCTCGTGGTTCTCCCGTTTCCTCCCACTTTCTTCATTCCACTATTTCATTCATTTCTCATCATTACCGTTTCTTTTAGTCTACCAACATAACCGTGGGACATAGAACTTAAAGATTTCTAAATTTTACCAATAGCAGTGAATGAAAACAATGTACACCAGTACGTTATTATTATTCTTACCTGTATTATTATTATTATTATTATTATTATTATTATTATTATTATTATTATTATTATTATTATTATTATTATTATTATTATTATTATTATTATTATTATTATTATTTAGTAGTAGTAATTGTAGTGGTGGTGGTTGGATGGTGATTTATTCGTTTAAAAATCTTTCACAAAAATATTTTCTTTGATTAGTTCTTTTTTAAAAGAAAGAAAGACAAATATAGGAAAAGGAATTATATCGGCATTCATCAAGACCATCTAAAAAAAATGCTTTCAACATCCAAACTACATGAGATAGGGAACTTTAGCTTAACGTGCGATCCGCACCACATAACCTGCCACTGGGAATCGAACCCGATGATCACGAGGGAACTCTTGACTGTTAAATGATCCATTGTAAATTAGTTTTGTGTGTGGTATCTGGAAGCTTATTAAATACATAAATAAAGGAACTCTGCTACATGACAATAAGGAGGATCATTTGTTTTTATTTCTAAAAATTTTAGCGAATACGGTAGATATGTGATGTCAATTGTTAGAGAATGTTAGCTTACAATGATACTTGTATTCTAACATCTTTATTATATCTATATTTATATTTGTGGGCAAAATGTACTTTTAAATTATGCACAAGCTGTTCAAAAAAAGGAAGAAGAAGAATATGAAAAGAGAAATAAATGTAATTTCTTTTCTGGTTGTTATGCGATTATATTTTGTTATTATAGTGATTCGACGATGTGAGTTAGTTGTCATAGCAACGAAAAATCAATAATGTATAAGAAAGGATCCATCTCGTGAAATCTATATGTACAATTTTTAAAGAGTGTACTTGTTTAACATGTGACGTACTATAATAAAAGGTAATATCTTGATGCAGTGTGTAAAATGGATTTTGATATATCAGTAACCCAATTTATATAAATATACGAACTGTGGTCGTTATAAGCTGCTATCTAACGGCATGATATGTAATTTCTAGCGTTCTACATTCTATACTTTTGTTTCAGTAGTAGAAAATGGGATATGGAAAGACACCATTAAAGTCACCGTTACCGGTTTGACTCCATTAGCTAATTTGGCCACGAACTGAGTAAGCGAAATATAAAGATAAACTAGGGGAAAAAACGAAAGTACTGAGCATCAGCAGGGCAAATAAACCATGCATAATACATCTAGGGGAAAAAGAGCTAGAACAAGTAGACAAATCCAAATACATTGGGATTAACATTAACAGAAACGGAAAGATAAAAGGAGAATTGAACTGCAGAATAACAAATACAAACAGACTTTGTGGTGCCATTAACATTCTTAGGAAAGAAATACGCCAGGAAACAAAAATAGCAGTTTACCGATTAGTATTCGTCTCTGCACTTACCTATGGGTGTGAGTAATGGGCATGGACGCTCGAAGAAAATTTTCTAGCGGGAGAGGGGCTCATCTCCCTGATTGTTATATTACGTTTAGTATTTTTTTTTATTTGTATTAAGAACATCTTAAGAAACTTATTACATTTTCGTGAGACAGAGAGGGGGCCCGGGCTTCACCCTTCCTTCCTCTTCGGGCACCCATGGTTATGGGTACTAAAGTCTTTAGTGAGAGACAGAAACAAAAACTACAGGCAGTAGAAATGAAATTTTTGAGGAGTTGAAGAAAAAACAAAGAAGGATGGAATTAGGAATCAAACCCTCAGCAATGCAGTTGTTTATTGAACGAGCTTAACTTCGATGGCTAGGGATGTCATCAAAGTAAAAGAAGAACGGTTTTCCAAGACAAATGTGGGAAGCAGATCAGGAGGGTTAGGGAAGAAAAAACCAAGGGGTGGCCAAAACGAACTTGGAAAAAGACTATAGAAGGCAGAGACGTACGTAGGGGGTGGGTCCTGGAGGTCCACCACCCCGAAATCAGAACTTTTTGTAAATTTAGTCTAATTTTAGGGACAATTTTACAATTTTTAATATACTTTAGCCTGAAATTGTGTTTGGACCCCTCCCGAAATAAATTCCTGCGTACGTCCCTGATAGAAGGGATTTCCAAGAGTTTTGACATTTCATGGGAAACTGAACAATCTAGCGCAGGACAGAAGCAAGTGGCGAGGTCTCTGGAAAACTTCGACACCCAAATGGTAGAACAGGACCGGATTAAACCATTTACAGGAAGTTGGTTGCAAAGTTGTTCTTAAACATCTGAGTTATATGCAACCCACCTTACTTTGATGATAATATGGTTGCTGCATATTTTAGGATACGTTTTTTTTACCATAAGACTTTACAGAAATTGTAAAGTAAAAATTAGAAGCTAATTCGGTCGAGATAATCGTTCTTAAGTATCCATATTGAAAAAAAATTGAAAAAATCACTTTCGTTTAGGAGTTATGGTATGGAATAACGGACGAACGTAAGTTACTGTTACGCATGAAGATATTAACAGATTGACTCCACTAACGAACCTGCCTGAGGTAATCACTCTAGCTATATATTGAAGAGGGTGTGTAAAAGGGAGGAAAAATACAGGAGAATCGGTTATAATTACTCCCTCCTACACCACTAGCCGTCAGTAGAAAGCGGGAGATCTAGCTCGAGATGATTGACTACTGGGATCGGACAGCTGTTCTCTGGGATAAAGGCATGGATAAACAGCAGTGAATTTAAGTAATGAATTTAGCGATATGATTTTCTAGAAAATAGAGACTGGGTTTGGAAGGAAATTAGGCGTATGAAAGGAATACATTCAGTACGACGTCTGGGTGTAGAGCTATCACTCCTCGAAGATCGGGTCAGGTATCCAAAGACTTGGCTCCTTCCTCTTTCAAGGGACCTTACCGTCTGCTGGTCTCGAACCGTTATTGAAGTTCTCCCTTGTGGATCAGAATCTCGACTACTGGCCAACTGCAAATCCGACTGTCCCCAAGCGTAAGTCTTCGATTCTATTTAACGTCGGGTCCAGGGTTCGCCGACTATTACAGTGGGGGACACTTCTAAATGGTACAGCCATATGGAGGTTTACGGCTAAGGTGCTCCACCAGTTGCATTTGCCGAACCACCACCAGGTGCTCCGAAGCATTTGCCGGGAAGTATTGCAACCGAATTAACTTTAAAAGGAGGCGGGTGGCATAATCGCCAGGCACTGAAAATTCCCGTACACTTGGGCGAAATTCCCACTACCGTCTACAGCATCATTTCTCCAAAATGAGATGAATCTTAGACGTTTAGTCCTTATGCCAAACATACTACTTGATATTCGTCCTATTCGTGAAGATAAAGTGCAACAAAAAATGAAAGTCCAACCCTGTTGCTGTTGGAATGAACTCTCTTTAAGTCGTTTGATCTGAAATGACTTTTAGTCTGGCAGCCAGTCCATAAGATTTGCAGAGTACCTTGCATTTTGGGGTGACCAAGGTTTTTTGATGTTTTCTTATAGATTTTGATGTGCTGAATCCAAAACTTCCGGGTGCAACCCTGGCACCCTTGAGCATTTCCCACAAAATTCCCTAACAATTTCCCCTCCCCCTTTTTATTAAAAAATCGTTGACTTCGGGAAAATTATCTGTAACTTCTACAGTAGTTAATGTACAATAAAAATTCAAACCTTGTTCTGCTTCTAATGAAAGTCTTTCCAACTATGTTAATCACTTGGGGCTGCGACGAACAGGAAAGGGAAATAAAATGGGAAATTCTGGAAAATTCCCTCCCAAAGCATCTTTCAGCTCTTAATATCCAAGAGGCGTACCTCGAATCTTCATCCGGAAAGAAAATATTTTTATATTTTCATGAACTTTCGAAACTAGCAAACAATATTAGGAAGGGTACCACCCTGGCACCCTTGAACATTTCCCACAAAACTCACAATTTCCCATCATTTGTATTTTACCAAAAAATTATTGACTTCTGGGAAATTATCTGTAACTTCTAGAGTAATTAACATAGAATAACGGTTCAAACCTTGTTATGCTTGTATTGGAACAGTCTTTCCAACAATGTTAATCACTTGGGCTGCGACGAACAGGAAAGGGAAATAAAATGGGAAATTCTGGAAAATTCCCACCCAAAGCATCTTTCAGCTCTTAATATCCAAGAGCCGTACCTCGAATCTTCATCCGGAAAGAAAATATTTTTATATTTTCATGAATTTTCGAAACTAGCAAACAATATTAGGAAGGGTACCGCCCTGGCACCCTTGAACATTTCCCACAAAACTCACAATTTCCCATCATTTGTATTTTACCAAAAAATTATTGACTTCTGGGAAATTATCTGTAACTTCTAGAGTAATTAACGTAGAATAACGGTTAGACCTTGTTATGCTTGTATTGGAACAGTTTTTCCAACAATGTTAACCACTTGGGGCTGCAATGAACAGGAAACTAAAATAAAATAGGAAGTTCCGGAAAATTCCCTCCCAAAGCATCTTTCAGCTCTTAAAGTACAAAAAGGATGGTGTGTATCTCCTTCCGAAAGAAATATTTTTATATTTTCATTAACTTTCTACATTTGAAAATAACCGTACACACGTAAACTGTAACCATAAGATACACACTTGAGTAATTAAAATTTAAAAGGAATTTACATTTATAGAATTGATAAGTAGCACAATGGATGGTACAATTATCTTCCTGATATAATTTGGTGAGTAGGATATATTTAGTACTTGTATTTCCTTTTGTTTTTAACAATTTAAGTTCAGTTTACGATTTCTGGCTAAAAGTTCATGGATTTTAGTGTTTAAATTTCCTTTTATCTTTTCATCGTTATTAATTCTAACGTTCCTCCATGTATTACTTCAACCTTTTTGTATATCTTCAGGTAGCAGCCGTCACATAGACAACAGTTTTTAGTGAACATGTAGGTGAGTTTACAACTGACTAGTGCCAAGTGAATAAACTGTTACTGTTTTATGTGTGTTAACACGTTTCAAATTAGTGTTTTATAGTGCACTTTTTAAAAACATGGCGGAAGAAAAGGAATGCATTTTCACCTGTCAGAAAACACAAGAGAAGCTTATAACAGGAGGACCAGCTCGAGTTCGATCAATTATGTTGGCAAGTAATCTTAGACGTGGCGGACGGTTTATTTCTCTTGAGGAAAATGTGTCAGTATACTTTCATAAGGACTGCGTATGAAGATATACTTCGCAGTGGCTTATCAAGAGAGAAAAAGAGCAATCAACTTCAACCTCCTCTGAACCACAGGTGAAACGGATTAGAAGGTCAGACGCAAAACCTTTCAATTTTCGTACTGACTGTCTATTCTGTGGAGAGATCTGTTCCGAACCTGATCCAAAAAATCCAAGTCGATGGCGCAGATATCACCTTCTTAGGACGGTCGATCGTCCAGGGCAACCGACTATTCAAGAAGCTATCCTCAAAATATGTGATGTTAGAAATGAAGAATTATCCGAAGTTGTTCGAGTGCTTATAAATGTAGCTGTTGGAGATCTACATGTGGCAGACGCTCGTTACCACAAAGACTGTTACAATCAATTCTTGCACAGCAAGTCAGCTAAAATTTGTTCACTGAAACGCAGCATAAATAAAGGAAGTGACGGAGATGGAATCAACGCAGTCATGACAGCTTTAAAAGAGGACACTTCTCGTATTTGGAACTCCATCGAAGTTTACCATCTTTATCAACAGAACGGTGGATCTAGAACTGATCATCTTGTAATTATAAGAGATGTTCAGGAAAGAATAGATCTTCTAGTATTGTCCTCTCCTGGTGTATTCAGCATTCTTTCTTTTAAATATCAAGCTGCTCTTGCCATGAATATTACTGAAGATGATGACGATGATGGAGAAACAATAAAAGAACTAGTGCAAAGATAATGAATGAAGTGAAGAAGCCTGATGATAGATTGAAAAGTTACGAAACTACCCTCTCTGAAGACAATATTAAAAATAATGTTAGTGAAACTTTACTTTCCCTATTACAGATACGTGGAATTACTGAGCTACCTGCAATACTCATTGGAAATATCGTAACTGCAGCATTGACAAAGCAGCCAACTACTCTCAACATTGCTCTCGCTATGCTTCTGAACAGCAAACGTCTCATTGACGAATTCTATAAGTTTGAAATCACTTGTAATTACAGTGAGACCCTAAGATTTAAAGCGTCAGCTGCAGCAGAAACCAGCAAAGCACCAACTTTGCAAGGACTTAATACCTCAATAGACGGATTTGTGCAAGCTGTTGGTGACAACTTCGACACGTCTATTTCATCTCTAAATGGCCTACGTCAAACTCACAGTATGGCTCTGCTGATAACTCAAGTGGAGAAGTCATGGAGTTGCAACAGTAACAAAATTTGTCGCATTACAAAGGAAGGAATAAAGGAACGTGTGACTAGTGGAGTGCCTGTACACCGGTACACAGAGCCAAAAAAGCCACCCACGCCCCAACATTTCTCAGTAAAAGAAGTGCCAACTCTAGCATTACTTGCATCTCAAGTTCATTCAGTGTACAGAGCACAGATAATAGATTTCGAGCTTTTAAAGTCGATCATTAGGAGTCCTGAAATCACTCTTGAATATGGTGGCTATAATACAAGAAAATAAACAGCCATTAAACAAGTGTTAAAAGGAGTTAGCTTGAAAACATTGGGGTCTCAGGAAGAGATAACCAGTGATATAGAACAAGAAGCAACTGACTTTATAGCTGCGTGCTATGGTGTAGAGTCTATGATAGAGGTTCGTATTAAGGTTTGGAAGAAAAAAAAAACTGCATCTGCTCACACAAGAGCCCCACTACTTTGCTCTCTTCCACCCACGTCGGAAGCTTTTAAACTAAATGTAAGGCGCGCACATCTACAAATGCTAATTTGGCTGAGTGCAGATAGGGCAAACTCACCAAATGTTGATCCAACTTTTTATGGATGGACACGTGATGAAACAACCAAATCGTTAAGGCCAGTTACGCTTCTTCCAAATGTTGAGCCAGCTCCTGCCGATGTACTTCACCTCATCAAATGTTCCTGTTCGTCAGAGAAACCTTGTTCAACAAGAAGATGTAGTTGTGTAGGTAAACTACCTTGTACAATGTTCTGTAAATGCTTTGATGGTAAATGCTACAACGAACTAAACACGTACTCACATAACGACGCTGACGAGAGTGAAGAAAATGGTGAGGAATAATATTACAAATAAACATGGCATACTGTCATTATGTAAGTTTATCTTGAATAACCATTTTTTACAGATAAGTGTGGCTTTTAGAATACCACTAGAACATTCATTTTCTAAGTGTGCGAAACCTCTCGAATTACAGGTGCTACATTTTAATCAAAATCATAAAAATTGAAGAAAGTTATAAGAATATTTATTTTTCAAAACATACGATTTATTAATACACTTTACTGATAATAGAAAATTTTGCAACAGTCTAAATACATTACATTCATTCTTAATAAAAGTCTCGAAATTGCAAATGTTGCCCTAAGAGCTGATATCATTGGAAAGATTGTTCGAACAGAAGAGGAAAGGCATTAATATCTTTTGCATTATATTTTGTTAATTTTGAATAGAAGTTCAAGGTACATTTCCCGCAATGAACTATTTTTAATGTAGATTATGGGAAATCATGAGTTTAATGGGAAATGGTCAAGATGGCAACCTTTCTAATATTGTTTACTAGTATAGAAAGTTCATGAAAATATAAAAATATTTCTTTCGGAAGGAAATACACCCCACCCCTTTTGTACTTTCAAAGATGAAAGATGCTTTGGGAGGGAATTTTCCGGAATTTCCTATTTTATTTTAGTTTCCTGTTCATTGAAGCCCCAAGTGGTTAACATTCTTGGAAATACTGTTCCAATACAAGCATAACAAGGTCTGAACCGTTATTCTACGTTAATTACTCTAGAAGTTACAGATAGTTTCCCAGAAGTCAATAATTTTTTGGTAAAATACAAAAGATGGGAAATTGTGAGTTTTGTGGGAAATGTTCAAGGGTGCCAGGGTGGTACCCTTCCTAATATTGTTTGCTAGTGTCGAAAGTTCATGAAAATATAAAAATATTTTCTTTCCGAATGAAGATTCGAGGTACGGCTCTTGGATATTAAGAGCTGAAAGATGCTTTGGGAGGGAATTTTCCAGAATTTCCCATTTTATTTCCCTTTCTTGTTCGTCGCAGCTCCAAGTGATTAACATAGTTGGAAAGAAGCAGAACAAGGTTTGAATTTTTATTGTACATTAACTACTGTAGAAGTTACAGATAATTTTCCCGAAGTCAACGATTTTTTAATAAAAAGGGGAGGGGAAATTGTTAGGGAGTTTTGTGGGAAATGCTCAAGGGTGCCAGGGTTGCACCCGGCAGTTTTGGATTCAGCACATAAAATTCTATAAGAGAACATCAAAAAACCTTGGTCACCCCAAAATGCAAGGTTCTCTTGCTCTGCCACCAGACTATTTGCAGAACGTGAATAAATAATCTGTCACTTCAGGGGGGGGGGGGTAGGAAGAGCGAATGCTGTCCTCCTACAGTTTGTCATAACTGAAAACATAGGAGAACGGGAGATGCAAATATGATGAAGGAGAAAAACACATGTGCAAATTCAGAATTGGATACAAAATGATCGGATAGCATCCATATTATGTCGCAAATTTTGATTTTGTAAGTAGACATGTAAAAGCTCGCCCGAACCTGAGAGCATCCCATTATCAATTGTTGAATTCAAGTGGAGAACTCAGTTGAGAGCATCAGATGATTAGGGAGGGAGAGAAACATCTTAAGATATGGGGAACGAACAATGGAAAAAAATACCAACTTTCCCCGACCGGACTCGAACCCTCAACCCCTTGATTATCAACCCACACCTTAGCTCACTCATCCACGGAGACACACAGGATGGCAGACAGTCATACGTCAGGAAAAAACGTACGTTATGACCAGTGATTTATTTGTAAGGGGAAGCTAGAGAAATTCCCCGTCTCTAGTGTTTCTTTCCTTGGCACTAACTTAATTACTGTTGTCCCAGCCTGAGAAGAATATTTTCCACCTCTCTAGAAAATTTCCTAAAAATTTGCATACACTTTTAGCAACACAAAACATTTATTCATCGATGTTCTGCATAATTATACTTATACAAACGAATTATTTCCAATTCTATGAATTCCCGTACCAAGTAAACAGAAGTACTGAGTATGAAATTCTATATCTCGCGAATAGTTTTGCAGAAAATACCTAAACTAATTTTTCTGTTGGGAACAGGGAGAAGCACACACGCGGGGCTTAGGAAGCAGATTGCGCCCACAAGATTTGTTTTGGTCAGTAAGGGACATACATTTACATTCAAATGGCAAAATCACACGTTTAATTATATCATAATTTTATTTTTAAGAGCGCCAAATGCGTAGAACGAAGGCATTCTTCTTGGCTTGGAAGAATAAAATTATGGCTGAAAATGGAAGTAAACAGACTGATTATGATCAGGAACAGTGGATGCTACCAAGCAGTGGTGTAGCCAGGAGGTTTGGAACGCCCGACATTTGTAGAAGTTGTTTATATAAGGCCTAAGATTACGGTTTTATTTAAACTTTCCCGGGGTGAACCCCCGGACACATCCCAAACGAACATTTAGCCAGCGGTCCTCCTGAAATCAAATCCTGGCTACGCCCCTGCTACCAAGTGATGTATTCTCTGTACATAAGAAAATGCATGTTTTCCGTGGGATACTATCTTTTCCCTTTTACTATTAGAATGAAATCGCTACACATTCCTTGCTACCATATCGCGATTTAATTAAATGTTTTAAAAGTTTTTAAAGTTGAATCCCTAACCAAATCGATAACTGCATGATCTATCTCTTTACAGTTCACCCAAGACACTATAGAAATATCGTAAAACTTAATAAAAGGAAAAAAAATGTTCTTTCACAGCGTGAAGCTTACGATTATTGCCATATATTTATAGCGTGTATCTTATTCCGTAGCTCATTGGATCCGTGCAAACTTCCCATTTCCGCGACCCGTGTTCGAATCTTCGTGTCGCTATTTTTTCTTTTTATTTTATTATTGATCAGGTATTCTGCAAGTATTTATTTATTTTTTTCTTGTCAAGCCAAAAAATGAAGTAGAATTTTACAAGGGTAAAACTCTAGATTTGACTGTTAATAAAAACTATGAATAAGATTACAGATCAAAATAAATTGAATATGATCAAGGAAATGGATTTCAGCTATTTTGTGTGTGATCAGCACATTGACTTCCATCATCAGTATTTCTGGAACTAAATATCACTAATTTTGTTTTTTCGTTTTTATATATAATTCTCATCTTTTAGTCCTTAACAAAACAGATTATTGTTCAAATTGTCACTATAGGATTACATTTCATTATATAATGAAATGAAACTATATATATATATATATATATATATCTTTATCTATCTATCTATCTATCTATCTATCTATCTATATATATATATATATATATATATATATATATATATATACCTAAAAATATCGAAAATAATATGACAAATATTATGAACAATTTTATAATAGAACTAAGCAATGTTTTATAATACAATAAACTGAATGAAATGCAGGGTATTTGAAGTTAGCGATAATATTGCCAGTAGATTCTGAAATACAAATTTGTTGAATAGATATGAACACTTCACCTTGAAATATACACATTGAATTTGATTCTCGATAGAATCTGAAATATGTTAAGAACTTTAAACCTTGAATAACGCAACACAAGTTTGAATCCCATGGTTGTAATATGTCGTTACAAACTCATTCTTTTTATATGAATCAACCAGTCTAAAGCCGGATCTCTGATCAAAAAGTATTTTCTCCTTTTCGTATATTTCAGGGAGAAAATTTAACTTCACCTTTTTATTAGCAAATGTAGCAACTGATCAAATTGAATAATGCTAAAAATAGCCTACTTCGCTTGCTAGAACTTATGTTTGGTAGAAGTTCATACATCAAATCGTTTTTTTTTCTTGTTTGTTTGTTTCTTTTTTTCTTTTGTTTTCTTAGGTTTCTGAATACTTCGGAAGATTTTAATAGAATGCTTGTAATTATACATTTAAGGTTGCTCTGTTTGATATGAAAAAAATATTTATGATGAAGAAAATGTTCTGCAGAGCTCTTTGTAGAATGTCTTATTAGTTGTAGTAGTTGCTTCTACTTTAGCGTCCCATTCAGCAGCGAGGCTATATGAGACATGGACTTACAGCTTAACATGGGATCCAAAACCATAGGCTTCTACTGAGAATCGAGCTCCTTTTTTAGGAAAAAATGTAACCACAGTCAGTTCCTACCCGTTGGGGTTAGAACATACCCTATTATTATACTGGTATTTTGAAGCAGTGATAATTGGTTACGAATTTCGTGACCTGGAAGCAATCACACTCGTGTCCCGGCATGACCGGAACAGACCTGGAAACGACGACACGTCGTCATACGCACGATGAATTGTATGATACTGTTAAATATTAAAGTTAATACATCATTTTTATATCAATAAATAACTTAAATAAAAAAGACAGTAAGAATACTATTAACGTATATCTACATAGTACATAAATGAAAAATGCGTTGTCTATCATAACGAAAAATGGGTGAACCGTTTGAAATGAATTTTATTGACATAGTTAAGCTCTAGCTTGGACTAGGTTGTTGAGATCTTGCTCGGGAGAGTACTCCCGGAAGTAGTAACTGGTTGGCGTTATCCGTATCTTACTACGTAGCCTATACCTCTGTATATAACAGAAATCATACGCTTGTTGCTATCGGTCCCCGTGGTCGTGCGCGCTAGCGTTGTAGGCTGGTAACAAGAATTGCTTTTGGCGTGAGTTCAAGCCTGGCCGAAGGAAATTTTTCTATTTTTTAAAATCGTTCATAACACGTTTTTTTAAAATAAAATTTGTCGTGTAGAAT
The DNA here is from genome assembly GCF_964235325.1 of Thermobia domestica. Taxonomy (NCBI): domain Eukaryota; kingdom Metazoa; phylum Arthropoda; class Insecta; order Zygentoma; family Lepismatidae; genus Thermobia; species Thermobia domestica. The sequence continues at coordinate 334,658,118 of NC_137455.1, read as the reverse complement.
GTATGGGGTGGGAAACGGGGGTAATTGCTACAAGATCCTAATTAAATGATCAAAGCAAGGAAGTAATTTTACTGTTTACAATGAATTTTGAACATACGTAGTTAACACGTGGATTGACTGGGATAGCTTTTATCATTCGCTGTTTTTCTGGGGGGAGGAAAGAGGCTTAAATACTTCCCAAATAACATTTTCGTACATTTATTCTTCTCGTGTGGAGAATGGAAATTGTAATTAGTTGGTTGATAATTTTTAAATTGATGTGAACAGTGAAAACGTGCTTTGAAAATCCAGACGAATGCAACTATGTGTCTAATTATTTTTACATATTTCTTTTTAAACCCTGGGTTTACAGTTATACTCAGTCAATAATTTTAAATTAATTGTTGATTTTATTTCATGAGTTTTAGAATATATTTAACTACTTTGCCAAGCTTATATTAGGAACCCATAGGCCCAATTTTTAGAAGATAAAAATCTGAAATTTAATTATAAGTCACGATGCTTCAGCGAGAGATCAACTTTTATATCCAGCATTGTGTTTCTCATTGTGGCTTTTTTAATTGCAACGCATCACACCAATCACTTTGTCATAATCTTATGAACGATAAGACGGATGGGTTGGATGGTTAGAAGTTTAACTTAATTTGCAGCACCGAGACAATATGAGACATGGGCCTACAGCCTAACGTGTTGTCCCAAACCAGATAAACTCACACTGGAAATCGAACCCAGGTATTCCGCACCGAATACTAAGACGGAGTGTACTTCCATTTTTTCATTTATCGTTGCATAATCATAAAATGTTACATTTCCTCTGGATCTAACACGAACTTTTCCAGGTATAATACAAGGTTCCAGGACATTTACGGCCTTTAATGATAATAACGCTAGTTTATTAACCATATTTTGGTTAAATACAGGACATGGTTTATTTTTCCAACATGCTTAAAGATCTAATAGACTGACGCGGATAGCTCATATTTTTTTTCTTTCCTCTCTGTTTTCACAGACAGACCAATATTTCATTGACAAAATGTGTCAGAACGTAGTAGAAGAAACAAAGTGCCTTTACTTCACAGGTAAACCAAAGACAAGACACGCATTTCAAACGACCTTCAGGCGATATTGCTTTGCCTTTCTTTGCCTATAGCGTTTAGTGATGACTCATTGAATAAGTAGTTGCTTACTACTGAAGGAAATTTCATTGGGTCAACAGCAGGGTGGATTGATTTAAATCAGTCTGATTTAAATCACGTTTTTAATCAAGATTTAAATCACTTGATGTTTTGAATAAAAGTCGTTGGTTTAAATCAAAATCCCAAATAAATTAATTTAAAGTGAATATAAGTAAAATTCCGTTTCTGTTCTGTTATTTCGATTATGGAAGATAACAATAAAATACAATGAGACTCAAATTATGTAAGCACAATATGGAAACGAGTATCATGCAGAGGATGATTAGAGAAAATCCCGTTTTGGACGGGTAACGGCTGAATCCTGCTTTCTTCTCTTTGTAACACAGGGTTTTTAAATCGTTAAAACTATTCCAACGGAGAAATCATCATGAAAATTTAAGACGAAAGTTCTTATGTGTCCACGTCTATTTATTTATTTTCAGGTAATAGGGTCGTATTTAGGAAAGCTCGATCCCCTCTGCGAAAAAAATAATAGATTTTAAAACTTCAGTCGAAAGTTATGTACTAAATACATAGAAGTTATTTGGGATCGTAATACGGCAAATTTTGGATGCGTTAAAATATTGAATAATACTTTTGATAAAGTGAATACTTTCAAATATCTAAGATCAATATTAATAGACGAAAACAATATTTACGAAGAAATAAAATGTCGACTAAAAGCAGGGAATTCGTGTTATTATTTAGTTCAAAATCTCTTGTCGTCGCAAATTCTGTCGAGAAATTTGAAGCTTAAAATATATAAAACGATAATCATGCCTGTTGTTCTGTATGGTTGCGAAACATGGTCGCTTGTTATGAGGGAAGAGCATAGACTTAAAGTATTTGAGAACAAGATCCTCAGGCGAATATTCGGACCCAAAAGGAACGGGAATGGGGAATGGCGGAAACTTCATAACGAGGAACTACATGATTTATACGGTATACCAAACATTGTTAGGGTCATCAAGTCTAGGAGACTCTGGTGGGCAGTTCATGTAGCCAGGATGGAAAAAAGTAGGATCGCTTTCAAAGTCTTAACTGGAAGACTAATCGGAAAACGACCATTAGGAAGATCTAGGCGCAGATTGGAGGACAACTTTTAGATGGATTTCGCAGATATAAGAATACAAAGTAGAAACTGGATCCAGTTGGCTAAGGATAGAAGTCAGGGAAAGCTTTTGTGAATGTGAAATTGATCCTCCGGGTTCCATGCGCCATAGAGTTAGTTAATTTTAGGCGAAATTTATGGACTTTATATGTATTTCGTGCGGCTAGCTAGTTTCGATTAAAAAAATATGCCCCTGCCAAACATCAGGAACTTTCGCGAAAAGAAAAGTGTCATATTGATAAACATTGCTGTAAGTTTTTTCCTTAATGCTTGAGACACATTGTTTGGGATTGAAATAGGTAAACGACTGGGGATTAATTCAAAATTAAATCCCAATACTTCCACCTAAATGACATAATTAACATTTAATACTAATTCCTAATGTCTTTTCTGCAGTTCGCGACTTGTATCATACGAGAAGGAAGTTTTGATTTAAATAAAAAAAATCGATTTAAGTTAAAAAATCAACAAGAATTATATTTTTTAAAAAAATCATGTTTTCACCCTGGTCAACAGTCTCACACCCAAAAACAAATAAAACGATCCACACTCGTCATATTATTTTGTCAAAAATAGAAAAAGAGTATAGCTAGAATTATATTTATATTTGCGGGTAGTAACTTGCTTCTTTACAAAAATAAAATTAATAATACCCACAGAGAACATGCATCAATAAATAAATCAACACATAATATTATTCTGATCCTTAACACACGTCTTCATATTCATACATCCTGTGGAGTATTTCGCTTGTGATTCTAGTGTCAGCAAAAATGCCTAGAACTAAAGGCGCTTTGGAGTTAACTGCCGCTCAAAAAGGCGAGATTATTGGCCGTGCTGCTATTGGTGAGAAATTGTCTCTCATTGCTAAAGATTTTGGGTGTGATCCTAGAACCGTGAGAAAGTGACTGGATCGTCATAGGGAGCAGGGAAACAGAGAATGAACTAAGTCAAGACCCAGAAGTGGAAGACCGCGGGCAACATCAGAGACCCAAGATGAAGCTCTCGTTGAAGAAGTACGTAACCACCCTTTGCGTCATCGGTCTGTGTTGAGAGACAAAGCTGTTGAACACAGGATGTTCACACAAGACAGTAAGGCAACGGTTTACTGCGGCTGGACTCCATCACGCACAACCAGCTATGAGAACTATTTTGACAGATTACCACAAGGAAAGGCGTTCAGAATGGGCTAAGAAGAACGTGAGTCTTCCACAAGCCTATTGGGATCTCGTCATCTGATCTGATAAGAAGGTGTTCCTCTCTGATGTGCAAGGGAGAATGATAATATAGAGGCTACGCGGGACACATGTCTTCCACAACATGTCATTCGCACCGAACATTCAAGACGAATTTCAGCTCATTTTTGGGGCTATATGACAGCTGAAAGTTCGGGCGAGATCGTTCCTGTTCCTGGACGAATGACTAGTGCGACTTATATCCAAGTACTGGAGGATACACTGCTTCCGTCTCTACACGAAAAATTTCCAGAACAAGAGGAATTCGTGTTTATGCAAGACAACAGTGGTGTTCATACCTCGAGGCAAACTCAAGCATGGTTGGAAGATCATCCAGAGCTAATATGTATAGAATGGCCTCCTCGATCGCCAGACCTTAACCCCATAGAACATCTTTTTGCGTTAATGGTTCAAGAATGGAAAGAACGTCGACAAGACCGTAACAAAAGAATTCTTGAGGCACATGTAATAGAATTCCGGAATAATTTTCAACAACATCCAACTATATTCTCGATTCTTGTAGCTAGTATACCTAATCGTTTGGGTGACGTTATAGAAGCAGGTGACTAGACAAAATACTAGAATTCTTTCATTTCCAAATATTTGCCTTTTATTGATCTTTTCTTCTTTTGTTCAATGGTAAAGAACTTATACATTTCATTTTTGTTCTCAATTAACCTAAAAGACATTTGAAGCTGGATTAAATGTCTTACGTTTTCTTCATCAAATTCAACTTTGATTTTATTTTCATCCCAAATAATGTCCAAGAGACCTCTGGAGCTAAAGTTAAATATTTTATTTCGTTTTTAGAAAAAATAGTTTTAATTTTATTTTTTTTTTCTAATTAATGCCCAAAAGACATTTCGGGCTAGAATTATATATTTTATTTGTTCTTTACAAAATAACGTTTTATCACCACTACTTGTGCTGTGTGTTAAAGAAGCGAGCAATTTCTTTTCAACTTTTACATTTACATTATCTTTCTCTTCGTCAGTTTCAGTCAATACCAACAATAGTAGTTCTTACACTTTCAAAAATAAAAGTTGCTTCATGAAATCAGGTTTAACAAAAGCAGAAGTTATCGTAAAATGTAATCTTGAAATTGGCTTAATTTCCAAGAGACAATTGGTCCAAAGGACATTTCGTCCAAAAGACATTTGGTCCAAAGGACATTTCCTTGAAAAGACAATTGGTCAAAAGGACATTTCGTCCAAAACACAATTAGTCCAAAAGACAATTGGTCCAAAGGACATTTCGTCCAAAACACAATTGGTCTTAAAGATATTTGGTCCAAAGGACATTTCATCCAAAAGAAAATTGGTCCAAGGGACATTTCGTCCAGGGATGTTTAGTTCAAAGCACATTTCGTCCAAAGAACATTTGGTCCGGTAACGCTAGAGGATCAAGGGTTTGCTTCTATTAGAAGAGTAAAAGTGATGCATATAACATTATGAACACGGTTTTTTTATTTTCTGAGGAAGAACGGTTTTAGGGGCAAAAGCCCCCATCCAAAAGTTTGAAACTTGAGGCCCGAAAGATCACAAGAAATGAACCAAAGTGAATCAAATTGTGCACAGATATTGCAGACATAAAATGAGGGAATACTGGTTTCGTATTTTTCTGAAAAAAAGGTTTGGGTGGGACACAGACCCCTACAAAACTTTGATCGTGAAATATCAAAAGTGCTAATAACAGTATGTCAGAAGTGCTTAAAGGACATGAAGAATTGGAACGACACATTGTGTAGGGACAATACGCAAAAAATAAACAAATGCGAGTTTATTTTCTGAGGAAAAACGGTTTCAAGGGACAAAATCCCCCACCCAAAATTTTGAAATTTGAGACCTAAAAGGCAAGAAGAAATGTACAGAATTGAATGAAACTGTGCACATATATTGTAGACGTAAATTGAAGTAATTGGGTTTCGTATTTTCCTTAAAAAAAAAAAAAAAAAAAAAAAAAAAAAAGCGGTTGCGTATATTACGGACCTTTTAAACTATTGATTACAAAATGTCAAAAGTACAAATAATTATACGTCAGAGGTTCTTAAAGAGTATGGAGAATTGCAACGAAACCTCGTATAGGGACAATTCGCAAAACAATAAACGAAACGTGTTTTAATTTGTGCGGAGAAACAGTGTTGGGGCCTCCGCCTCCTCCGAAAAAAAGTAAATATTACCGTAATAGCGCAGGAAGTAGTGGACCAAAGCAAATGAAATTGTGGGTGGACATTTTAGAGACCCTATGTAAAATAAGATCTTTCGTGTTTCTGAAGTGTCCCTATCCGCTTTGCTTCAAATTTGGTACATCAACAGCAAACAGGAAATTAATCGACACGTGTTTCTGTTTATGCGGAAAATCATTGTAAGGGTTAAACGTGCCTCCTGAAATGCTATAAAATACACTATACTGTTTGTGCTTGTTGTTGATCTGTCAAATTTGAAGAAATCAGATGGAGACACTTGTGAAACACGAAAGACCTTATTTTACGTATCCAATATCTATATACAATTTCATTCGCTTCGGTCCACACCTTCCGCCACTCAACGCCTCGGTCCGCTCAACAGTTTTTTCTTTTCAGGAAAATACAAATTCTGTGCACAATTTCATTCACTTCGGTCCACTTCTTCTTGGCTTTCGGGCGTCAACTTTCAAAAGTTTGGGTGGGAGTTTTTGCACCCTATAACCCTTTTTTCGCAGAAAATAAAAAACCCGTGTTCATTTATTTTTGCGTATTGTCCATACACAAAGTTTCGTTGCAATTCTTCATATAAATTTAGGCACTTCTGACATACTGTTCCTAGCACTTTTGATATTTCATGAGCAAAGGTTTGGAGGGGTCCGCGCCCCACCCAACCATTCTTTCTAGAAAAACACGAAACCCGTATTCCCTCATTTTTCGTCTACAATATTTGTGCACGATTTCATTCATTTCGGTCCACTTCTTCTTGCCTTTCGGGCGACAACTTTCAAAATTTTGGCTGGGGGCTTTTGCCCCCTAAAACCGTTTTTCCGCAGAAAATAAAAAACACGTATTTATTTATTTTATGTGTAGTATCTGCCTGCCATTTTTTTAAAATCAAAATTAGAGTGTTACACTTGGGAAGTGTTACTTGTGTAGCTTCTTATTTCTAAAGGAAATTTTGAAATAGAGATTTATTCCGCAATTTTCTTTTCGGTAAAACATATATATGCTGAGATATTCAGAAAAGACGTAAACGCCTGAAAACTAAATGGCCACTTTTCTTTGCTTTCATTAATAATTTTACAAAAATACAGTTTTAGCTTCGCAGAAATACAGTTGTAGCTTCGTTGGTCAAGGAATTCACCTCCCAAAATGATAAACAACCCTTTGAAGAGCATACTCCCTCTTCATTTGCGGACAACATTGCCTCCGCATGGTCATGTGAATCTTGTATTTGGTTTGAGACTTTGCAATGGATATCTTAAATGTACTGTGCTGTACCGAGAAAATTAATATGAAAGCAAAACTATATACTATATTTGCATAAGGAGTAACACTGAAGTAAAAATACAAGACAAGTTAACAATTCTGGTTTGTCATACAACTCACTAATTATGTAGAAACGTCTACCGAAGTTACACACTATCAATAGTCTACGAATAGGAACCAGACTTGTGGTTAACCTGAAAAGATACTTATATTCTACACGAAATGTTCTAACTTTCATCTTATATTTGTCAATCACTTTTCACAATGTTGCAGCCAAGAATGTGACTGTTTAAGAGTATTATCTTTGGACTAAGAATATATTTCACACATGTGTATTTTTCTATTCTCAGTATTTCTTCAAATATACTTGACACATAATTTTTCACTTTTCTAACACAAGGGTTTGAATACCTAATATTTAACTTACTCAAATTTAAACTCCATTAATTTTAGTTACCGGTACTTATTTCAGAACTATTTCATTCACAGCATGAAAATTTTAGATGTCATGTTAGCAGTTATTACAGCAACATACTTCACACTGCAACCTTTCCCTCACTCCAGTTGTTCGGCCATTTTGTTTTCAGGCGTTTACGTTTTTCTGAATATCTCAGCATTATTTGTTCTGTCGAAATGAAAATTGAGGAATAAATTTCTATTTCAAATTTCCTTTAGAAATAAGAAGCTACTGAGTCATAATGTTATATGTATCACTTTTACTCTTCTAATAGAAACAAACCCTTGACTCCCAAGCGTTACCGGACCAAATGTTCTTTGGACGAAATGTGCTTTGAACTAAACATCCCTGGACGAAATGTCCTTTGGACCAATTGTCTTTTGGACGAAATGTCCTTTGGACCAATTGTATTTTGGACGAAATGTCCTTTGAAATAATCTCCTTTGGACGAAATGTCCTTTGGACCAAATGTCTTTGGATTAAATGTCTCTGGACGAAATGTTCTTTGGACGAAATATCTTTGAACTAAAAGGGTGGACACCCGGTGGGCCAGTGTGAGTCACGGTGAGTGGTGTTTCGCAGTAGGTCACGTCCTTTTGACCCACGATCCACTGACCCACTCACAAATCTTGACCCATTTCACCCACTTACCAACCGACCCGCTGACCCACTCCATCTTTGATTTTAACATGTCTTGTTTCATTTAAAAGACGAAACATGCATCCACATAATTTTTTCATCGATTGCGAAGGTTGGCTTAATATCATAGTTGCAATGTAATTTCTTCTTAAGGTGAGAAATTGATATTATTAAACAGCCCATCTTGAAGTGGGTACAAATTACCTTCCGAAGTTATTAGAAACGCTTCCTCACCCCGAAAACTGTGAATTCGACAAATATATAAGTATTTTTTGAGATTTTATTTTAAGCTCTCCCAGGCCATCATCCTGTGAAGATGGGGATGAATTTGGATGTAACCTCCATTGGGTGCATCACTATCCATCTTAACGACCGAGAAAATTATGTATAAAACACTAAGATCAGTCGTTTTACATTATTTTTACATGTCACACCTCCCAACTTCCGTAACTTCATAATACTACAATATTTTCTTCTTAGATTGAAAGTAATATGTCCCCCAAGTTTGGTAAAGGTTGTCCCAGACATTCCAGAAATACGCTGGAATATTCATTTATACAGGAACAATAAAATACATAGAGCTGCGCGAGCCATGCCTTCGATGCTGCCGTTGTAAATTCAAAATCAGGTTGGCATGTTCCTTCAGAAGTGTTGCTATTTATCTTGGTGATAACGAAACCATGAACTCTACACTAATATCGGTCGTATTGAATCATTGTATATGTTACTCCCTTCGACTCTCCTTATTAGATGTGCTGGGGAATCTTACTCCTACTGGAAGTTGAACTTAAAGGTCATCAGAACTGCTCCCAATGAACTTGGGGACCACGAAAGATATGGGTTGTATACTAACATTGGTCATTTTCAATTATTTCTACATGTCACAAATTTCACAAACTCCTTCATTGTGTTAATGAGGGCTTAACTTACATGGCATCGGAAGTGCCACTCTTTATCTAAGAGACCCCCAAAATTATAGATTCGACACTAATGTAGGTCTTTTTTTTATAATTTTGATGTCAGCCCCTTTCATTCGTCCTAGGACAGCAAACGGATACTGCCACCGCAAGGACTAAATTTGGTCTTAAATGGCATTAAAATTTCTACCAATTAATTTAGCGAACAGTGCTGCATTTAGAAGCTCGGCGTCCCTACGCACTTTTGCTCTCGGCGCCCCCAATAACTACATATTTCTCCGCCCCTTGATCCCTAACTTACAAATAAAACTTAATTCGAATATGCTTAATTAGTGAATTTAGTGCAGTTAAATACCACTCACTAGATGCTACAGCTACAACTACGTAACAAAAAATAAATGGGAAACATGTTCTGAATTATTTTCAGATTTCTTACGCTATCATTAAATATATTAGAATAGTAAAAGAGGATTGCTCATGAAATAGTATATTTGCTCTCGATTTTTAAAACTTTTTCATACGAAAAAAAAAAATAAAATTTTAAACTTTGCGCTCTTCAAATATGTTGCCCTCTAGGAACGGGCCTAGTTGGACTAATGGGAAATGCGGAACTGAAAACTTACGCTTCGGCTCTAATATCGGTTGATTTCGATATTTTTTTGTCGCTACGTAACCACCCTGGGTGCTAATGGGAGCTTAATTGGACTTGAATTGAAAGTAGAACTGTTTACCTAAGCGACCACGAAACTATGGATTCGATACTAATATCGATCCTCTTCTAGCATTTTTGATATGTATCCCGACAGTACTCTTTTCCAGATTGTAAGAAATATGGTTAAAATTGCTCTAGACATATCAGAATTATGTCGAAACACACACATACATCCACTTTCATATACATATAAATACAGAGTGAGCGAGCGAGAAAGTGAGAGACAGCGACCAAAGGCATCACCACTTCCACATTACAAAAGCATATATCAGGTATTGAATTGAAAATCTATGTAAAGACCTGCTGTGGCATGCTTCATAAGGACAATTCCAGTCTGCTCACGTGACCTTTGGGGTTCGTGAATTTCTTGCGAGCGTTCCGACTTTGGATTCTCTGCTTATACCCTCTTTTTATGCCTCGGATATTTTTTCGAGAATGTCAATGACATGCCGTAATACGAATGTTGAGAAGTAACCTTTATATGACAAATAGCTGCAAATAAATACACTACATAATTTATTTATTGCGATGATATTATTTTCTTAATTTGAATTTAACATTCACATATATCATAGAATACCAACGTACTGTGAACACCTGTTATATTTTAAGCATAAAAATCAATATGTTCTGCAATGATTATATGTTATATATATACAACTGACGTATTTTAATGTAATTATTTTATATAATTTTTCATGCATTGCGGAAAATAGAATTTCATTAAAAAAACGTTGACTCAGATGGGAATCGAACCCTCAACCTTACGATTTGAAATCCAACGGCGTACCACTGAGCTAACACAAACGCTTTTCGGAGAATACTTCTGTCGACATATAGGTGCATTTAAGATAATAATTACCAGAGCCCGGATCTTGTTGACAAGTCAACTTTCTTCTGTTACGCATAGGAGAAGGCAAGTTCAAGTAAAAACGTTATCCATCAACTCTAGGTTCTAAAAATATAGTTTTCTAGGATCAACTTTTGGTCTCTTTTTGCTGTTTTGAAATTATATAATGAAATGTAATCCCATAGTGACAATTTAAACAATAATCTCTGTTTTGTTAAGGACTAAAAGATGAGAATTATATATAAAAACGAAAAAACAAAATTAGTGATATTTAGTTCTAGAAATACTGATGATGGAAGTCAATGTGCTGATCACACACAAAACATCTGAAATCCAGTTCCTTGATCATATTCAATTTATTTTGATCTGTAATCTTATTCATAGTTTTTATTAACAGTCAAATCTAGAGTTTTACCCTTGTAAAATTCTACTTCATTTTTTCGCTTGACAAGAAAAAAATAAATAAATATTTGCAGAATACCTGATCAATAATAAAATAAAAAGAAAAAATAGCGACACGAATATTCGAACACGGGTCGCGGAAATGGGAAGTTTGCACGGATCCAATGAGCTACGGAATAAGATACACGCTATAAATATATGGCAATAATCGTAAGCTTCACGCTGTGAAAGAACCTTTTTTCCTTTTATTAAGTTTTACGATATTTCTATAGTGTCTTGGGTGAACTGTAAAGAGATAGATCATGCAGTTATCGATTTGGTTAGGGATTCAACTTTAAAAACTTTTAAAACATTTAATTAAATCGCGATATGGTAGCAAGGAATGTGTAGCGATTTCATTCTAATAGTAAAAGGGAAAAGATAGTATCCCACGGAAAACATGCATTTTCTTATGTGACAGAGAATACATCACTTGGTAGCATGGGCGTAGCCAGGATTTGATTTCAGGAGGACCGCTGGCTAAATGTTCGTTTGGGATGTGTCCGGGGGTTCACCCCGGGAAAGTTTAAATAAAACCGTAATCTTAGGCCTTATATAAACAACTTCTACAAATGTCGGGCGTTCCAAACCTCCTGGCTACACCACTGCTTGGTAGCATCCACTGTTCCTGATCATAATCAGTCTGTTTACTTCCATTTTCAGCCATAATTTTATTCTTCCAAGCCAAGAAGAATGCCTTCGTTCTACGCATTTGGCGCTCTTAAAAATAAAATTATAGTATAATTAAACGTGTGATTTTGCCATTTGAATGTAAATGTATGTCCCTTACTGACCAAAACAAATCTTGTGGGCGCAATCTGCTTCCTAAGCCCCGCGTGTGTGCTTCTCCCTGTTCCCAACAGAAAAATTAGTTTAGGTATTTTCTGCAAAACTATTCGCGAGATATAGAATTTCATACTCAGTACTTCTGTTTACTTGGTACGGGAATTCATAGAATTGGAAATAATTCGTTTGTATAAGTATAATTATGCAGAACATCGATGAATAAATGTTTTGTGTTGCTAAAAGTGTATGCAAATTTTTAGGAAATTTTCTAGAGAGGTGGAAAATATTCTTCTCAGGCTGGGACAACAGTAATTAAGTTAGTGCCAAGGAAAGAAACACTAGAGACGGGGAATTTCTCTAGCTTCCCTTTACAAATAAATCACTGGTCATAACGTACGTTTTTTCCTGACGTATGACTGTCTACCATCCTGTGTGTCTCCGTGGATGAGTGAGCTAAGGTGTGGGTTGATAATCAAGGGGTTGAGGGTTCGAGTCCGGTTGGGGAAAGTTGGTATTTTTTTCCATTGTTCGTTCCCCATATCTTAAGATGTTTCTCTCCCTCTCTAATCATCTGATGCTCTCAACTGAGTTCTCCACTTGAATTCAACAATTGATAATGGGATGCTCTCAGGTTCGGGCGAGCTTTTACATGTCTACTTACAAAATCAAAATTTGCGACAAAATATGGATGCTATCCGATCATTTTGTATCCAATTCTGAATTTGCACATGTGAGTGTTTTTCTCCTTCATCATATTTGCATCTCCCGTTCTCCTATGTTTTCAGTTATGACAAAAGATGACTTGGGAGCAAGATTTCAAATCATAAAAGCGCTATTCCAATGGACTCACTCTCGCTAAGCATTTGATTAAAAGTATATGTTATCATACTGTAGGAGGAGAGCATTCGCTCTTCCTACCCCCCCCCCCCTGAAGTGACAGATTATTTATTCACGTTCTGCAAAGTCATTTCAGATCAAACGACTTAAAGAGAGTTCATTCCAACAGCAACAGGGTTGGACTTTCATTTTTTGTTGCACTTTATCTTCACGAATAGGACGAATATCAAGTAGTATGTTTGGCATAAGGACTAAACGTCTAAGATTCATCTCATTTTGGAGAAATGATGCTGTAGACGGTAGTGGGAATTTCGCCCAAGTGTACGGGAATTTTCAGTGCCTGGCGATTATGCCACCCGCCTCCTTTTAAAGTTAATTCGGTTGCAATACTTCCCGGCAAATGCTTCGGACTCAACTGGTGGAGGACCTTAGCCGTAAACCTCCATATGGCTGTACCATTTAGAAGTGTCCCCCACTGTACAAGTGAGCCAAGTAGAGAGTCCCAGACGCCATAGGAGGTGTGGTATGGAATCGTGGGAGGAGTTAGGAAAAGTCTCTTGAATATATATTTCAAAAGACAAGAAAAACAATTACTCAAATTTTATTACAATTACAAGGTGCTGAATCAGCAAAACACAGAACAGTCGGTCGCTAGTTCTTTAGAGCAATAGTCCATATCTTGCTTGTTTCTTGCGGCGCAACATAAACACATAGTAATAATGCAAAGGTCTCTGTCCTTTCCCAAAAAACACTAAATCACAAAACCCAAACAGCACGGATAAAAATAGGCGCACCACATCATTGTTCGCTGAAAAAATATGTTATATACAAATCAATCAATCAATTATAGTTCGATCACTAACATACTTTAATGTGGGCGCCAGCACCAACACACAGATCCCTCTACACTACTGCAAAAAAAGGCTCTCGTTCAAGAGTTATCTTGTCGAGTAATGGACGGACGTGCATATTAACATTATAATCTTTTAGGGCCCAGTAGCGCTTTCCTAATCACAGTGGCGGCGCTACAGTGGGCGAGGAGGGGCAACCGCCATTCCAATATTTTTCTCGCCACTTTTCTCCCCCCCCCCTATTTTTCTATGTACAACCGGTGAACTCATGATCACGAACTGCTGCTGTAGAATTTGCCACTGAAATCTATATGACATTGAAGTCTTTGTTGTTCATTTACATGGTTACAGATATAGTAGCTACCTTTGTTCATTAACGCATTCTTTAATGCTGGTTCTGATCCCTAATTAATAAGCGCTTCTGAGTATGGCTTATCACAGAATATTTCCATGTTTCCATGTTTTACGTTGAACATTTTATAATCCGTGTTGTGCTTGCATTAAAGCGTGTCCAGAAACGTGCCAATATTCATTTGCTACCCACAAAGCATAATGCTGTGCAGCCAGAAATAAATTAAATTGGTACAAGCTCAGAATTAATAATAATAATAATAATAATAATAATAATAATAATAATAATAATAATAATAATAATAATAATAATAATAATAATCATCATCATCATCATCATCAAAGCAAAATAAGTGTGGTTGCCTCTCCTCCCCAAACTTTTTCTTGCCCTCCCCTCCTGCTCCTTTACTATTACGAGCCTAGCACCGCCCCAGCCTAATCAATATGATCCATCACCACAGATATGTTTATACAATTTAACCACGGTACTTCCGAGTTTACCTTTATCTTCATCTTACCCACAGGCCGTGGTTGAATATAATACTTTTACATTGCTCACTAATTCCACCTTAACCATCTAATTACGAAATTTCTTTGGCAAAACTGAGAAAAGTAATTGTCGGTATAAATTTATTTTCCAATTTAATATGCAAAAATTTCAATAACTTTCTAACACTTCTGATCTGATACCACTGTTCGTTTATACAGATTAGCTATCTTTAATAACAAATACTATGAGCCTTTTAATTTGATTAAATGTGTTTTTCTTTTTCTTTTTTTTTTCTTTAAGAAAAAGGAAAGCAGATGTTATCTCTCTTTGCCAATTGATATTCTTGGCAGAGATTCTGTCTGCTTCAAATAATACATAGTCTATTGTAATGTGTCGCCGTATGGTGCAATCATTTCGCGCAGATGCATTCTTTACAAGAGTACGTTTAGCATCCTAAGCATGGAACCACGCGGAAAAACGGATACAACTAGGTATATTCAGAACATAATCATCACTTTTTGTACTTTGAGGTAGGTTGCGAAAGAGTTAAAGTAATGAATAAAATCAATTCTTTATCAACAGCTTTACATAATGCTATTTTAATTATAGTTCCTACTTCCTTTGTAAGAAACAAAACAAACAGGTTGAGCTTGGATGAACAGCTTTGTATTTTGATATTTCTATTCAAGGACTTCCATAGAAATCTGTCTATCTATAAGCTTGGGGGCCCGAAGTATCAGTTGTAGAACGTTCACCTTTGATAGAAGAGTCCAATAAAAGTAGTAAAAGTTTTGGGTCTTTCCTGGTCTCTCTCAATACTGTGTAATTTCTCATTCAATCTCTTTAAACAAAAAATGGAAATGATTTTGTTTGTAATCGTATCATGGGAAACCGGCTGAACCGTTTGAAATGATTTTTTAAATATAGTTAGTATCTATCTCGAACTGGGGTTTTAATGTGTCACTTTGATTAGATTGTGTATTCTAAGGGGAAGGAGAGGTGATTCAAAATCTATGGCAAAAATAGAGTGTGAGCCCCTCACGTTAGGAAGGTAAAATATGGTACATACGAGGGTGATTCAAAAAGTAATGCCTCCAAACCCTCTACATGGACAATAGTACCGCAAACATTCTGAACTGTTTCTCATTAATTGTCACTTGTCTCATCTACCTATCTCTTCTCATTCCAGAGTAATGGAGTAATCCATGGCATCCATTGGGGCAGAGGAAAAGCAAGAATTAAACTAATAATCATATATTGGTATAGGTCCACAGAGACTAAAGAAAACCAAAATTAGAATGACTCGCGGGGCGAATCGAACCCGATTACTAAGCAGAACGTTAGCTGTGCAGTATGTCTGGTATTAGATAAGAATTATTCGAATTTGATATCAACTAAATATAGTCACAACAGAAAGGATTACTACTCGTTATAAAAATATTTACCTCAACTCAGTTCACAGTAATTGAACGGAAAATTCCATTAAAATTCATATTATATGTTTGGCTTTAGAAATTAAATTAACATTTCTTTCTTTTCTTTTATAAATGTCTCTGAAAACATTTTTTCTTGAATACGAATGTCATCAAGTAAATAACTGCTGAGTATTAGAATCGAAACATCATTCCGGATTTCTTTTTAAATCAAAATGAACAAAATAGATTATGAAAAAAATATATTAGTTCACATTAGAACATTTGGAATACAGGAAATAATTTACTTCTCTAATCTGTTAGACAAATATTGGTTTGTTACAATAGCAATTGAATCAAGTGATTCACAGGGCCAATATGGGTTTAATTTTAGCAATGAAGCTGAACGACACATATCGCTACAATCGGGAGATACCCGAGCTAAAGCGTGTCTTATAAAACGCATTAGAATGTGTGTCAGCTATTTTGGGAACCTTGCTAATCGGAAAAGAATAAGAAGAACTCTTTCTTTTGTAAGCAATTTATGAACTATACGGAAGAAAATTTTCGTCAATTAATAATAATGTTTGTTTTACTTTTTATTCCATTAGTAAATATTAATAAATGTACTTAGTTCTTTAGTTGTAGTATACATTTTTTGTTATTTTGTCTATAAAACAGTAAGTAAGTCAATATTCAAACGTCAGCTGAGATAATGTGAAACGCGGATGAAACATCATAACTTCATGTTATTTAATTACTAGCATCAATTACCCGTTTCGCTGGCTTAAATTAAGAAAAGAAATCGTAATATGTTCCGTTAGTCAGTTGCTTTTCACTATTACTAAAGCGCTCTCTAATATCGGTAATTTTCGAGCACTTTAATATTTCTCCACCCTCCTCCTCCCCCATGTTGTGTGGCTGAATTTGGATTTAAACAGTATCAAAAGTGTCACTGTTCATCTGTGAATACTGAAAACTATGAATTCGGCACTAATATTGGTTATTTTCGATGATTTTTACATATCTCCCCTCCTCCCTCATGTTCCAGGGCACGGCATCGGAAGTATCCTGTTCATCTCAACAACCCCGAAAACTATGGATTCGACATTGATATTGTTCATCTTTGATCATTTTTATATATCCCCCTCCCCCAAGTTGTGGGGATGAGTTTGGATATTAACGGAATCGGAAGTGCCACTGTTCATCTCATCAATTACGGAAACTATAGATTCGACACACAAATATCGGTCATTTTCGATCATTTTAAATCTCTACCCTCCCACTCCTCTAAGTTGCTCCATAAAAGTGATATAATTAATACCCCCTTTAAAATTATGCGTAATATATAATGCTGCACACTGATCACCTTGATGAATTACTTCCTACATACCTGATCGAAATTCAAATCGTTTCCACAATGCAAAGAAAGTGATACCGGCTAGAGTTGAAACTAATTGCATTGTCTGGTACTGGCAGTAGCTAATTGTATCATTGGCTAACTCCATCAAACTTTCACGCTCTGAATGATTTGATATGTTCTTATTTTCAGCAGTTCGTGTTACGCAACTGCTTTGAGTGGCGGCGCCACAATCTCCACTCACGTAATTTAGTTTCAGCGGGAAGAGCAGCTGAAACTTCTTGTACTAATCCCACTCTATGATGTTGCAAGTGTCAAAATGTACTTGAAACTTGTAAGTGGAAAAATATTTTGAATTTTAACATTATAGAATATTGTTAAATATTGACAGCTATATTATTTATTTGCTTCTTAAATATTGAAATATAAAATTATAACAATGGAGCAATTAAAATATATCACAATAATCTATAGCTGTGGGGGGTGTTCTGCCACAAGAGACGTGACGTGGATAGAAGTACGAAGAGGAATTTAATAACCAATATGATAAGAAGAATAGAAATGCTGGAGAACGAAGAGGGAGGAAGGAAGTAGAGCTTAGAGCTTAGAGAAATTCCACAGACAGTTAGAGAAGAACGGTTACAGCAGGAAGTAGTTAGAGAGGAAAGAGAAAGAGGGAGAAAGAAGAAGGAAGAGGATGAGAGTGGAAAATGGCATGGTATAGAAAGTATGGGAGAAGGAACGGAGAAACTGAAGAAGTTATTGACGAAAGGAGGGGTCAGAAGTTATAGAAGGAGTGGAGAAAATTGATTGAGATCAATAAAGAAGAAGAATAAAAAGGCACCAAAAAGATTAATGGAGAAGAAGAAAGAATCATCTACAGGGTATGATGTGGGGACTGGGATATGTCATATGTAGGAGAGACGTGAAAGAGAATGAAAGAAACGATAAAACAACATAAAGATGATGTGAGGAGAAGGAAGATACCAATGGAATACACAAACATGTTAAGGAGAATAATCACGGAATTAATTGGGGTAAGACGGCAGTATTGGATAGAGAAGAGAATGATAATAAGGAAGTGGAAAGAAGCAGATTGGATAAAGAAGATAGGAAGACATAATCTGATGAACTGGACGGGGGCTTACCTTAATGAATTATGGCAGAGAATTTTCGATAGCGTGGACAAAATGAAATTGAAAAGGGCGAATAAGGACCAAAAATGGCGGAACGTGATTGGTTGGAAAGTGAACACGGGGACCTACGGGATTGGCTGAAGGCTTCCGTCAATTTAGACTATTTCATAGAACTTTGCGTAGAATTTAGATTTTTTCATAAAAATGACTATAGTGTGGGTGGTCGAGCCTTACTCCCACACTAAGAAGATAGTGCAGTGTGTTGAAACTCGTCGATCCTTGCCTCCGTCGAAATTCAGCTCCAAGTGCTATAGTGACCCTGTCACTCCCCCTCCCCCCACTGCGTGTTTCCCGTTTCCCGTGGAAAAGAGAGAAAGATCGAGCCGTAGTAGCCCCTTGGATAACCAAGATTCGCACTGGTATCCTCGTTGTACAGCCTTTGGCGACAGTCGCTGGCATATATTTCTTCTCCCCTTCCTCGGGAACGCACAGTCTCACTTGCATACACGCAATAAAAAGTCTAACCCTTTCCAGGACTATCCCACACCACATCAAACACTAGACGAATCTACATATACTCACACACTGTCATGGGTAGATGCCGATCCAAGAGAAACCAGACAAGAAAGACCCCATCACCGGAACCACCTCCACTATTGGAAGCAGAGACCATGCATGCTAAACAACCCTCTGATGATGTGCCATCAAGAACACCTTCGCTTACTCCACATGAAGCTTTGTTTCCTACAGGGGGGGGGGCGCCTATGCCCTTCTGCAGGATATACACCACTGGCAAAGAAAGATACATCCAAGAAGAGATAGATGTCTTAGCAGAAGACATCCAGCGAACAATCGAAGAAGTAACCAACACAGAAATAGAATTCACAATTAGAAACACCAGAATACACAAAGGCGACACCCCTTTTATTCATATCGCATTCGATGACCCAGAAGATTCTCTGCTTTTTCACCGAACATTCACCCCCAAAAAGCTTCAGAGCCTACAGCGAGAACACCTTCTTTCAATGGGAAAGAAAAGATACCACACACAAAAGGAAACCAAAAAAGAAAAATAAAGAAGAAGAACCAAAGAAGAACATTCAACACACAGAAATTCAGCAAAGCAAACAGACGATACACACACTCCAAAGAAGAACACCAAGACAAACAAAGAAAAACCAACCACCCACCCAGAAAATGATAGACCAAACAAGAAGCAGCGACGTAACAATTCCACCTTCACATGCGTCGTTAAAGAAGTGGACAAACATCGCTCCATCGACGAATTAAAAGAAGAATTCAAAAAACAAGATATTGTCATCACAAACGCAACCAGAATCCAGGGGAAGGTGGGCCCGCTACCACTGGTCAGGATGTTCTCACATAACCTTGATCAGATAAATTCCCTCATTCGCACCGGAACGCTGCTAATTGACAAAATCCATAAGACTGAAACTTCAAGAACACTTGCAAGACCTCCACCCTGCTGGAATTGCTTCCAATATGGACACCCCACCTCCTTCTGCAGGAACCAACGAGTGTGCTTCCAATGCGGAAATAGCCATACTGAAGACTGTAACCAGCCACCACGACCTCATTTCTGCGCTACCTGCAGAAAACTGGGTCACCGCACCGGCCACAGTACCTGCCCACAAAGACCAAGAGCAGATCACACAAACCAGTACAACAAACTTCCAAACATCATAAAACACAAATCAAAAGTATCTCCATCCTCCGAAAAGGGCCCTGCTCGGGACCAGAAAACATCAGAAACAAAGACCAGCCTCACACAAGATCGTAAAGATAGTGAAAAGCAGCAGCCAATCACAGAACAGCACCAAAAATCAAAACAACCAATAGAAGATCAGATAACAATGGCCATACAACAGGCGAAGCAAGAAATCCTCAACCTCATCTCTTATGTTCTAACGTCCACCACCGAACATAGAAAACACCCAGTTCTATTCAAAGCAATAAAAAAAGCATCCCGAAATAATGTCAGCAAACCTCAACGTCATCACCTCTACTCATGGAGACATATACATCACACAAAGCCCACACAAACAAACCAAGAATTCAACAAAGAAGAATACGAAAGAACAGAAAACATAAACTAACACACTCTGCCAAATACACAGAAAGAATACAAATACACAAAAAGAACCTAACTTAACTTCGTGCCTCGATATCTCATCTTTCCTTGCACTCACGTACATAGCCAAAACAAAACACCCTATGCAAGATCACTAAGCAAACAAAAATTTCACATACCACCAGGCAACGAAAAAAAATCCCAAACAAAGAAGAACACGGAAAGCTGGTACTCCACTGCCCTCCTTGCCCCCATCAACAAAAAAAGCTACAGAACACAAAAGAAATACCGACCTACAAAACAAAATGAAACAATCTATTCACTGGACAAAGTAGCCACTGGCTAGACGTTCCACCTTCTCTTCACCACGAAAGGAAGATAAACCGATGATTTTCATTTCATGTATGTTCTATAGTGTCTGATGAAGGATATGTTAGATATCCGAAACCGTTACACATTATAGTTTAAAATACGAGGTGTGGCAATTAAATAACGAGACTGCCCACCTCCTGTCACGCAGGATCGTGGGGGGAGGTAGCTAATGATGTGTTGTTGATCTTGAACCTTCATGAGCAGCCACTGTTTGCTTCATGATTCTGAAAGTTTTTCTTTTCTTTGCAGGCTTGTATGAAGAAGACAGTGTTCTGTAGTAGTGCCGGGATCATGGTGAACAGTAAAGTTGAGCAGCGCATTAACATAAAATTTCTGGTGAAATTTACAACGTTAATGTACAATTCTTATGTACTTTTAAGTATTATTTGTATTTACGGGCAAAATGAACTATTTAAAAAGGCACAAGCTATCAAGAAGAAGAAGAAGAAATTATATTAAGGAATAATTTAAGCATTTTGTATTATATTGAGATTTTGTCTGTTTTCGTTGCTATGGCGATTTTTTTACTTGTTTTAATGTCGTTGCTATAGTAACTAGAAAGATATAGATGTAACAAGGAACCATCTTTTGTAATCTGAATGTACAATATTTTAAGGTGTCGAACAAGACATACGTTGAAGAACAATAATATATATATGAAGTGCATTAATGTGTTGAATTATTCCAGATAATCTTGTGTATTGCCTAAACTTTTAGAATCAGGACATATGTAACATAGTTCACGACAGAATTAGCGTTACAAATTAAACAAAATACCGACAGAATGTTGTGCAATGTTAAAAGAGGTGTATGATAATAATGCTATGTCACGTGCGCAAGTTTTCGAATGGCACAAACGATTTTTGGAAGGTAGGGAGGAGATTGGAGATGATGAACGACCCGGCCGCCCTTTGAGTTCAAGAATGGACGAAAGTGTTCAAAAAATTAATAAACTTGTGCGGAAAAGAGACGTCTGAGCATTCGGATGATCCCAGACATGATGAACATTAACAAAGGGACAGTGAGACAAATTTTGTATGACAATTTAAACATGACAAAAGTTTGTGCAAAAATTGTCCCGAAAAAACTCTCTCAGGAACAAAAAGACATTCGAAAGACCATTTGCTGTGACTTCATGGAACGACTCAACGCAGAACCAGACTTGCTAACACGTGTCATCACATGTGATGAAACATGGATTTTCCAGTATGACCCCTAGACTAAGCGTCAATCCATGCGCTGGAAGACTCCCACATCTTCAAGAATGAGAAAAGCACGAATGAGCAAGTCGAAAGTGAAGGCAATGCTCATCATTTTTTTTTTCGATATCAGAGGTATCATGATGACTGAATGGGTGCCTCAGGGTCAAACGGTGAATCAGACCTACTACAAAGAAGTTCTAATCAAGCTGAGGGAAACAATAAGGAAGAAGAGACCGGATTTGTGGAAGAAAGATGCATTGATTCTCCACCAAGACAATGCACCTCCCATAATACCCTTTCTCTGAAGCAGTTTTTAGCAGCCAAGCACATTCCTGTGCGCGACCATCCTCCATATTCCCCAGACCTGACTCCCTGTGACTTTTATCTATTCCCAAAAGTAAAAAGTGCATTGAAGGGAATACATTTTCAGTCTGTGGAAGAAGTAAAACGAAAAACGGCAGAGTTGTTGAACAGTGTGACACTGATGACCTGCAGCATTGCTTTGAGCAATGGAAGGCACGTATGCTGTGGTGTATAGATAAGGGATAGGAGTATATTGAAGGAGATAACAAGCAATTGTAACTTTATTTGCAATGGCCAGTGGTTCTTTTCTTACAATATCCAATCCAAAGGCATGGATAGTGTAGTTATGTTATCACAATAGTCGTACAACAATTCTCCGAATCAGTATACCTTTAAAAATAAATGCAGTCAGTGAGTTAAAAGCGTCAGTCCTATTAAACAAACATGGATGGAATATTTACTTTTCTAAAATTATTATATTATATTACAAGTAGTATGTGTGTCACTCTTAGGTTATCTGTGTCATTGTTAGAAGAAGGTAAACAACAGCACATACAACCTCCTACTTAACATGTATAAAATCAATACAGTGAAACCTGTCTATGTTGACCACCATCGGTTCTATTGAAAAGTAGCCAACTTAGACAGGTGGTCAACTTACAGAAAATAAGTGAGATTGGTGTATTTTTAGAATTACTCGGATTTCTAATATTACTCGATTGAAAAATATTAATAAGCAATGGCACGACAGCTAGTTTTAAATAATGAGTAATCATAACAATGTAGAGTACTAGATAAACTTACGTTTCTTATGAAATGAAAATGAAATGAAATCTTTAAGTTTTACGTCCCACGGTTATGCCGGTTAGACTAAAGGAGACGGTGATGATGAGGGATGAGTGAAATGGTGGAATGAAGAAAGTGGGAGGAAACGGGAGAACCCCGAGAAAACACACGAGCACGATGTTTGTCCACCACAAAGTCCACACGGCGCGAGCTGGGATCGAACCAGGGACCCCAAGCACCAGAGGTGAACGCTCTACCACTGAGCCACCGCGCCCCCCATGACGTTTCTTATGGTAGTTCATTCTAGACTATTTCTTTTATAATTTTCGGCACATATGCACATTCTTTTTTTCTTTCTTTTTTTTTTTTTTGTTCTTGCATAGTATCATCTACCTCTTGTTAATGACCTACAAATATTCCCCTCGGAGCAAAAGATGTTTTGAGAAAATCTCAAGAGAATTCATATCTCAACACCGCTACCTTTCAACAACCTTCAAATGCCAATAGTTAACAATTGAGATGGTTAACTTCAGAATTTTCCGAAATTATTAAAGCTTCCCACTGATGACAGGAGCCGATATAGCTAATGGTTTTACCAAAACATCTGCCTCTCATATAGGAATACGAAAGAGTTAAGAAAAATAACAAAACGGTATTTCGCGTGAACAAGATACGCAGGAAAATTTATAATTATGATCATAGGGTAAACATTGCTTCAATTCAGCCAACTTCCAAGATAAACAGGTGGCCAACTTACAGAGTAAAAGTAACGAATGTCTTAAAGGAAAATGCAGGTTCAAGACGAACTAAGCCAAGATGAGCAGGTGGCCAAATTAACAGGTTTTACTGTATATTTCAGCACGATAAAAGTTATCAATTATTACCGGTACGAAAGAAATACGTTTTAGCGCCATGAGTTTTCTCAATTTTATCTAAAATTGCAAATGATAATTTACTCTTAAGTATCTCATATATGTATATGATTTTGTTCAGCTTAATGAGAACTATCGATCAGTTTATGTCACATCTTACGACACTTTTTTCATTAAATGCTAATAATATTCCAGAACATTACATTATCGTATGCATTGATTCCGTCTAAAAAGGTTCAGTACTTATTGAAATGATTGCCCTCTCCTCCTTAACAGTACAGCAGCAAACACATCAACTTTCATACAGAAATTAGCCATTTGATATCCTTGGAGTTATAAATAATTCAGGTACTACTCTTTCTTTCATTTTTAAGACACAAGAACAAAATTTAGCTATTACAAATGTGCGCTCAATATCAATATCAATTCAATATCAGTTATTGACCACTTGTTTAAGATAAAGAGTTACGCGAATAATGTTCTTTCGTTTAAGGAAACTTTGCTGATAAAATCTATGTGATTTGTTAATGATTCAAGCGATGTGAACCTCTGCAGTATAGCCAACAGTTTAAAACAATAGTACTCACTGCGCTTCCGGTCAGGAACCTGCTGATCTGACTCGCGTTTCAATTGAAAGTGTTTTTTGGCTGGTCTTTGAGACTTTCACTTTCACTACAATGATTTTGTGTGTTTGTCTCGATGGTCCTCTGTTCAATGTTTCTTCTTTCCCGGAATAGGTTTCTGGTCGTCTCAATAGTCAGTTATTAGAACTCGGAAGGGGCACGGTGGCTCAGTGGTAGAGTGCTTACCTCTGGTGCGTGGGGGGTCCGTGGCTCGATCCCTGGTCAAGTAAGTTTGTGGTGTATAACACATTTATGGTAAGTTTCCTCAGAGTACTCCCGTTTCCACCTTGATTTAGAGGTCTGCACGGGTCGGAATTTTTAGCCCAAGTCCGGCCCGGCCCGGGAATTTACAATGTGAAGCCCGACCCGAGTCAGAAATATATTTTAGCATTTAGGTCCGAGCTCGCGTGATAATCAAATGAGCCCGAAATAAACCCGAATTACAGAAGTTTAATAATTAAGGCAAAATTGTATTTTTATTGACAGCAATTAGAGGTTTAATTTTGCAGTTGTGCTTTAAAAGTTCTCCAGAAAGAACGGTGCAATATATATCGCTGTACAGTATATTTACAAAGTGAGGCCCGGAAAGGTCCAAGAAATATGGTTGTATATTTAAAAATTTACGGCCCGAATCCAGCCCGGGCCCGAAGTTATATATGCTTTGTAGGCTCGAGCTCGGTCCGCAGGCCAGGTCGGGTTTAGGCCCACGGGCTCGGCCCGAGCCCGTGCAGACCTCTACCTTGATTTTTCCTTTGGGTTGTCCAAATACAGTAACAGAAAGTAGTATATGAGATAATAGGCCTCCTACTCACTCAACTTGATTTTTACAAAAGTGTTTGGACAGCCCTGCCAAAAATTCCAGGTTGGCCATTTTCCACATAAATCATTGTTAACTTCACTTACGTGTTACTAAATACGTAAATCAGCATCACGCGTCATTCAAGTTCTTAGTAGAACGCTAAAAACTACCCTGCATTAGACCCAATATGATTACTCCCTGTTAATGGTAGTATGCTTCATGTATGCTTCATGTCAGTTGGTAGTAAAGCTTGTTAAATATAACACTGTCCTAAAGGTAAACAGTAACAACAGTCTGCAGTTTATATACTGTGCTCATGTTGATTAGTGAATAAATTATATTGTGTTTGACATGGAATAAATATTTCTGGATTTATATAAGTAATTATAACCTAATGCACATTTAATTCGGCCCATGTCTTAATAATATACAGCAAAGCACGCTCATGTTCAGTATCATCACTATCCATTTCAAAATAAAGACGAGCAGGCAACGAACGTAGAGGAGCGGCGATTGTTAGCTTAGCGTTACTCACAGACTAAGATGATTTTTTATTATAAGTAAAATTTTAAATGCTGTATCAAGACCAGTGGCGGCTCTTGAGAATAGTCATGTGACAACATTTAAATTTCATACATATAAATTAAGGAGAGAGAACTCACTAAATGCACGAAAACCCGGACTAATTCTTGTATACAAGTATTTATGTATTAGGTTAATGTTTTTCCTTAGCTTGTAGAAATAAAATTATTTTACCATGTGACTTCCCTAAGAGCATAGTTCAAGATTGTATGATTTTTTTCTCTAAAATATGATGGTCGTCATGTAGAGATCAAAAGTGGTAATCTATTTGTTGGTTCTCCCAGTAGGACCTTGTATGTCTCAGATTCTGAATTATAAGCAACGTCTCTGCACCGAAAAGG
Source organism: Thermobia domestica (assembly GCF_964235325.1). Classification (NCBI taxonomy): domain Eukaryota; kingdom Metazoa; phylum Arthropoda; class Insecta; order Zygentoma; family Lepismatidae; genus Thermobia; species Thermobia domestica. Next base: position 334,631,932 of record NC_137455.1, on the reverse strand, counting down.
AACATTAAACCACATACAAACAAGGCTTTCTGAAGGTTAGTGTCATTGATTAAATCAGCACTTTATAAAGATTTTCATACATTATTTGTTATGCATGTGCCGTATAATAGCTAAACACTGGGTTGTCAGTTATTTGTAAATTCCTCCATTGAATTAGAAGTTCAGGCTTAAAACTTTCATCTTAATTTTAATTGTATTAACCCTGCGAGAATGAATTCCTTGTTTCATTTACCTACAAATGCTTCCACAAGAGCATGTTCCGGCATTGTAATAGTGCTTTAATTTTTCTCTAAGTCCTTATTGCCTTCAGGATGTACAATGTATTGTTATGGTTCAAATTAATTATTGTTTGTTTGTTTGTTGAAGTTAAAATCGCTTTTCAGCACCGACTCTATACGAGACGTGGACCTAGAGTTTAAGCTGGCATTCGAACTACCGTAATGGCTTAATACTTACAGAAATTCGCCAATTATAAAACTATGTTGGAAGTAAAATGAAATCATGAAGACAAGAAAAGAGAGAGATTTAGATTTCATTGAAAACGTTGTGAATTATAAGAAGAAATTTGCAAAGGTTTATAAAATATACAAAAGAATTAAGAAAACCAAAGATTGATCAAAAGATTGCGATCTTGGCCAATAATTAGTTTTTGAATCAAGGGCCACAACATTTTTGAACGGCCCCTAAATCAAGTTTTTGTATTTCCGACGGAATAAGCACATCATTCTGAGTTAAGTTTTAATTTGGGCTTGATTCACTATATGTAGTTCACCAGATATAAGGTTGATAAGAATATTTTTGATTGAAATATATTGGATCGTTTGATCCAAAAATATTTTATGGTTGATTTGATAAAATGTTTAATATGTAAGTGAGTACATGAGCGTCTTGTTTATATTAAGTAAATTTTAAAATTTATTTCCACTTATTTATTTTGTGCCAAAGTGAAAAATGAAGCTATTGAGAAGTTACAGTTTTTATAAATAATGTGAATATTTCAGTTTTTAGTTTTATGTTTTTCTTTGTTTTATTTATTTATTTATTTATTTATTTTTGCATTTTTGCATAATATACAAATGTATCTGATGTAAGCTTCCTGTAATTGGTGTTTGTACTTTGTTGGGCGTAAATAAATAATAAAATTTTAGTGCTCTCCCACCGGGAATAGAACTCGGGATCACACGCACCAAAGCTGCACGATCGAGCCAATAGACTAACGGAGAGGGCAAACAATGTATTGGAGTTGAAACATGTCTGTACATTAGAGACGAAAAAATTTAAACACGACATCACAAAATATTCAAAATATCATTCTGCATAAAATATAATATATGTATATAGGCCTATGTAAACTGTATCTTGTGCAGAACTTGTTGTCATATATTTTAGTTCTCTTTAACTCGCTTCTCCAGAATTAGAGATAATATTATCTAGAAAGATAATCGTGTAAAAACAAAGATATCGGTTGTTCAGGGTATCAATGTCCTTCAAGTGTCAAATATGGCTTCTTGATTATGTAACGCAATTATTAACTCTTTTAAAACTTGCTTTTAGTTCGAAGAAGTCAATTTTCTCCTCCAGTTTTACTGGTTTTGAATAATACCTGGAAATATTTTTTGAAACAAAAAGTCATTTGGTAATATATTATTCCTCTTTCTCTATACAGGAGAAAATGATTTGCTGAATCCGTAAGAACAGAAACTTTTATAGCAGTATACAAATACCTTTTCTGAATGTAATTATTATTATTATTATTATTATTATTATTATTATTATTATTATTATTATTATTATTATTATTATTATTATTATTATTATTATTATTTATTTGATTTGGCGTTTAATATTCACGAAACACAATGAAGAGGGCTTATAGACATTTAAAAATATGCAAGTCATTACACAATTATACTGTAATAATAAATACAATTTAAATGTCGTTATACTACACCTTTCGTGGACCTTTTGTGACACGGAAGAATTCTGGTATTACTAACTTGTAGACGAAATTAAGAAAAAATATCAGAGCATAAATTTTGTACATAAATTTACAAAATGAGACGAGACAAGAGAATTGAGACGGGACGAGAAAGAATTTTCGTGAGACGACATAATACTTCAGTAGATTCAAAAAGCCGGTTCTGCATCAACCGTACTTCTAAAAAAATGCCATTTTTCCCAGGCAGCGTTGAGAGCAAGAAGTCAATTTTTCAGTGTCGTATGATGCGCGATATCTCGTACTTCCGCATTTTAATGATGTACAGTCGACCCCATATGGGAACTCGTTCTCTTTTATGATCCTTTAAGAAAAAAATAAGAAAGGCTATAACTAGCTTTCAATGCCTACGTAAAATAGCAGAAATGACATAGTAGATGACCATCTTTCAACCCCTATGTAACATAGCAGAGCTGATAAAAGAGTATGACCTATTTTTCAACCCCTACACAAGGAAGCCTATGGCCACCTTTTTAATCCCTATGTAATTTAGCAAAAATGATCATCTTTTAACCCCTTACATGCAAAGTTTAGCAACCCCTATTTAACATAGCAGAGACTAAAAAAGACGATGGTATTTTTTTCAGCCCCTATTACCAAAGACTACAAGCACTATTTTTAACCCCTATTCAACCCCTTGCTCTCAGTGCTGCCTAGAAAAATGCCCATTTTTGAGAAGTACAATTGATGCAGAACCGTCTTTTTTTTTTAAAAAAAAAAAATCTACTTACTTCTACAAAATTTACGAGACATGACTAGATGATACAACCTTATTTTCTAGTATTGTCTTGTGGACAGCCCTATAGTTAAGTAATACCAAACACAAGACCTTGATGAAATTTCTTTTCTGTTTTACAATACTTTAATTAGCTTTTTCCTCTGTTCGTTTGTTTGTTAAGGTAAATCCTGCAACTTAAATTTCGCTCCCTTTCATAGTAACTAGAGCTCTAAATTTTTGTAAATCTCAATGACAATATAACATTTTCACCCAAAAATTTCCCTCTATCTTGTCGTTTTACTGTGAAATTAATTAAGTTATAATAATACTTGTATGTGTATGCGATGTCATTTAAATAAGAATTACTTGAATAGATGACAGAGTACATTGCTGTTTACCAGTGGCGTATTTAGGGGGCTTCCGGGCTTAAGCCCCCCCCGAAATCTTACTTACTATAGTAAAGTATATGAAATATCTTTCAGAATTTTCACATTTTCAGACAACCCCCCTCCCCGAAACAAAATCGTAAATACGCCACTGCTGTTTAAGAATTTTTAGGTGGTTATGTTTCTAATTAAAAACTTAAGAATTGCTTGCCTTCCACAAGCAGTATTCGTAGTTTGAGGGAAATTTCCCTAATCTAGGAATACTTTGTAGGTAAATTTAGCAAAAAGGAAAAAAGGGATTTTTTCGATAAAACGTAGAAATCCAGGGAAATTCTTGTGCTGACGGCTGACCAATATAAATGCTTAAATTTTCCTTTGTTCTTTAGAAATAAACCAATACAATAACAATACGGTGTGTGTGTGTTTGTGCCTGAAGTAGCATAATTTGCACCCATCATTGTCTGGGTGTATTTGCATTGTTTGTTGAAAAAGTGAAGAAAAAACCGGGAGAAAACAAATATGGTTGATAGCTCCTTTAATATAGCTAAATAATCTTATCATATAACTTCTGTCATAACATCCCACAATTATGCCTTTTAAGCTAAGGGACATGTAGATGATTAAAGAAAGTGAATGATAATGGAATAATTGGTGGAATGAGAACGTGGGAAGAAACTGGATTATCCGGAGAAAACCCACGGACACAATGTTGTCCACCACAAACTTACTTGGCCGTGATCAGATCAGGGACCTCACGCACCAGTGTCAATCTCTCTACCATTGACTCCGCCTGTTCCCTTCTGTCATAGGAATTGGATATTCAACAAACTAGAGAAAGAGAAAATTTTGTGTCAGTCGAGGGAAATTTTCTTAAGAAAACCTACGAACACTGTCCACAACAGGGTCGGATTTAGGGGGCAGGTGCAAAGCTGCACGTGCACCCCCTCCCTTCGTAAATATACACTACCTAAAGTGAGAAGCTAGCAGTGAGTTTTGCAAAATCCATAGTTTAAGTCAATTTTCTGAAGGTGGAAGGAAAAGAATTCATCGAGAGCAGACATTTAGCTTTTCCAAAGGAATTCCTCATTCACATCACAGATGTCTAAAGGCTTTTTAAAAAACTCAAATTTAATTCAAATGTACTGGTAGTTATTGGTGCACCCCCTTCAGAGAATCCTGGATCCGGCCCTGGTCCACAAGTATTCTGTCACCCGTTGGAAGCCAACGTTTATGCATTGTATGGTTGCGATAATATGGGTGAGTAAAAACAAGTAAAGAATTGACTGTAAACTAAAAACTAAATAAAAATATTTTTTTAAAAAAAAGGAAAAAAAGTTTTATACAGATACACTAAAACGACTTTTGTGGGTTAAAATTAAGAAATGGCACTAACACTAAAACCATTAGGCGATATAGCCTATAATGTTTTATTTAATACACTAAAAGTTTTTTGTGGGGTAAAACGAAAAAATGGGACTAACACTAAAGGTGATAACTTCTATATAATACACTAAAAAGTTTTTTGTGGGGTAAAATAAAAAAAAATGGACTAACACTAAAAGCATTAGGCGCTATACAACTTGTATATAATACACTTTTTTTTTTTTTTTTTTTTTTGGATTAAAAGGAAGAAATGGAACTAACACTGAAAGCGTTAGGCGCAATATAATGTTTTATCTATAAATATTTTTGTCTTAGGAAAAGTGTTCAATGTTCTTAGCCTCGGTTCCATTTCTTTGTTTTGTTCTTAAATGAATAAAGCATTCTTTCTACAAATTAAAAAAAAAAAAATACTATGGAGGAAAATAGCTGTTAAAATTTAAATTAATCATATTTAAGTAATTAACTTAAATTGTTCTAAACTAGGGGATCCACTGTGATATGATTATGTTGATTATTATTATTTATCCTGCACTTTCTGCGTCTAGGATTATGTAAAGCAGGGGCGGATCCAGGGGGAATGATCGGAATGATCGCCCCCCCCCCCAGAAGAGGAAACTTTCTTATTTTATATATAAATAAAACCCATCCCAGAGTTTGAAGCTCTTAAAAGTAGCTCTAAATAGCAGTATTACAACCCACGGTCCCCACAGAAGTCTGTCCTGGATCCGCCCCTAATGTAGAGTATATATCAGAATTCCTTTCGAGTCTGTGATAATGTCGCTAAGGGTTAAAGTAAAAATTTACAGTACCAGTAATTAAAGTAATCCGAAACTAGTAAAACTATAGGATAGGGTATTTGCTTTATATACAGGTAAATTCAAATCCTATCCTATCTTTAAAAAAAAAATTAAAAAGTTTAGTAATTACCAATGTAATGACAGTCACTTCAGTCACTTTCTAAACATTTAAATGAGTAACTAAATTTTCAGTGACTAAAAGAAGTAATTTATAAATTACTGTACTTCTTTTAATCACTGGATGTTCTACCGTATTCACAACCATTCATTCCTCTGATTTAGGGCCGCGGTGGCTCAGTGGAAGAGCGTTCACCTCTGGTGCTTGGGGTCCCGGGTTCGATCCCAGCCCCCGCCAAGTGAACTTTGTGGTGGACAAACACCGTGTGCGTGGGTTTTCTCGGGGATCTCCCGTTTCCTCCCACTTTCTTCATTCCACCATTTCATTCATTACTCATCATCACCGTCTCCTTTAGCCTAACCGGCATAACCGTGGGACGTAAAACTCAAAGATTTCATTTCATTTTCATTCCTCTGATTTTGTTCCACTTTGGTTCTAGTGGTTTGAAACACTGCACCACAGACAGGAATTCCAGCGTGGATTTACCTCGCTGGTCTGAAACATGTTGGATCATGCTTGGTATGCAAAAGTGACGTCACAAAACAAAAGCATGTGACTAGATAGCAGCCAAATCGATTGAAAGTGGCTCGTCTTGGTCTCAAGGAAAGATTAATTTGATAAAATATTTTTCTTCCCCATTGAATAATTGTCGAAAAAAGAACTATTTATATTCTTTCCAATTTATATACTTTAATGTTCCCTTCTCCTCTTAAAGTGTGTATTTTGGGAAGATCTCTCAGTAAAAAGTAAGACTAGCCTCCATTTGCGATGACGTAATTGACGTCATATGACCATGTATCCAGTGTTGCCAATTTGGGGGAAAAGTCGCTAAATCTAGGGGATTCGCATTCCAGGATAGCGACAAAAAATATTTTTTCCGATTAGCGACTTTTTTGGTGATTTCGGAATGACGATTTGGCGACTTATTTACAAATCTAGCGACTTTTGTACTGCGAACAATTTGTCATAAAATAAGTACCTACTATTAGCTCGAATGAGTTCAGATATATGTTTATTTTCCTTTTGCTTATTTGAATCAGTGCAGATGTTGACGAGCTGAGAAAGTACATAATATTTATCTCTATATTCCCGCTTTGATTGCTGTTATCTCTTACCTTCTAACGGGAACTAACTCCAGCTGTTAATGTCCTTTAGTTTACAGAGCTTCTGTTTAGAGGTACAAATAATACATTCCCAATAGCAAACAGATTATCTGTAGAAGCGTGAGTAGAACTGAAGTAAGATTTTTCCTAGACCTTGAATTTTGTTCGTTTTTTTAATCTTATTTTTGATTTTGTTGAAGCAAAATTGATCATAAAGTTTTATATATATATATTCAGTGGTGCCCACCCCCCTCATGTCCGTGACGCACCCCCCCTCAATTGTCTATCCGTAGGTGTTCTTCCATGAAAAAAAACTTTTCGATTAATTTTTACACCCCCTCAAACATATTTATATAGATTTGACCCCCCCCAAATATTTCAATGACGCAGTTTGCGTCATAGCCTCCCTTGTGGGCACCCCTGTATATATATATATATATATATATATATATATATATATATATATATATATATGTGTGTGTGTGTGTGTGTGTGTGAAATTATTGTTAGTTATATATGAGCAGGGTCGGATCTAGGATTTTCTGAGGGGGAATGTGCCAATAAATACCAGTACATTTGAATTGAGTTGGAATTTTTTAAATGCCTTTAGGCATCTGTAGTGTGAGTGAGGAAATGCCCTGGAAATACTAAGTGTCTGTTCCCGGTAAATTCTTTTCTTTCAACTTTTAGAAAATTGACTTAAACTATCGATTTTGCAAAACTTCCCTTTGTTTTAAGACCACACGGAAACATGACAGCAGAAATTTTTGGAAAGTGTTGCTATTTTCACTGCTACCTTCTCACTTTAGGTAGTGTATATTTACAACGAAGGGAGGGGGGTGCGCGTGCACCTTTGCACCACCCTAAATCCGGCCCTGTATATGAGTCTTTCATATACGTTCATTTAGCGTATATAGTACTATGGCTTGAATTGATCACGTATTTTATATACAGACACACACACACACACACACACACACACACACACATATATATATATATATATATATATATATATATATATATATAAGGAGGCAACACTCCACGAAAATTTTTTTAGCGACTTTTCAACCAAAATTGGAGTCATTTCATCTCCTATTTAGCGACTTTTTGTACCAACTTGTTGGCAACACTGCATGTATCCCGTGTATCCACTACACGTAGCATAACAGCAGACATTGGGATGTTTTGTTTTCTATTTCCTGCTTCAACAATTTGGCGGGAAGGAGCTGTCATGTCATAACATGCAATATCGCTCTGAATTTATCATATCATCATTTTATATTCTGTATTAATGCGATAATATTCCAAATATAGCCAAGAAATATTCGACACTTTTTTTTTTTTTATTAAACAGTAGCTGTAATGAAATTTTTGTTTCCGTAACATATAGCTACAAAAGATAAAATAGCCTAAGTGCTTGAAACGTTTCATAAGAAACATGAAATTGCATTAAAGAAGATATGAAAAGAAAATATTTGCCATATAGGTCTACATAGGCCTACTAAAATGCTAAACATAAACATAATCTTGGGAGCTTGAACCATCCTTGACAAAATTCTGTATGCACTAATATAACATATTATTATTGTTATTGTTATTATTATTATTATTATTATTATTATTATTATTATTATTATTATTATTATTATTATTATTATTATTATTATTATTATTTAAACTCCCGTGATTATGCACCAAGGTTAAATGAGGGGGTGATAGTGAGATACTTGATCATAGTGAAAGGAAGAAAGTGGGAGGAAACAGAAGAACCCCCAGAAAATCCACGCACATAGTGATTGTCCACCGCAAAGTTTACTTTGCGAGAGCTGGGATCGACTAGGTATCAGCGGCAAACACTCTACTACTGAGCAACTGCGGCCTTAGTATATATATTACAAATATGAGCTAACTTATTATTATTTTATTGTTGTTATTTGGTCTAGATAAGGAATCCGTTATTTAAATAACTAAACTTGCCGCGACGCGCGTTAATATTATGATCAATCCTCACGACATTTCAAAACTCTCATACTGTAAAAAAGAGTACTCTGCTTAAAAAAGAAGGGGGAAAATATAAAAGTGCTTTCCCTGGAAAAGAGTACTACCACTCTGAAGAGTACGTCTAATAACGCTACCCAGACTCTGTGCCATGGGAAGAAAAATTAGGTCCATGAGAAAAAGAACAAGCTTACTATTTGTAATTCATTCTTGGGATTCAAGATAATTTGAGGTAATGAGTCATAATTTTGTAAGGCATTTTTTTTTAAACTGTATACTACAAGAGAATCCACTAAAGGGAAATAAAAGTTATACTTGAGCAAGGAAGTCGTGAACAGTCAAGGAAGCTATTTTTTTTTTAAATCCAGCTTTTGTAGGAAAAAACAGTCTAAAAAAGTCAGCTTTTTCTCATTTTTAGTTGTGAGGTTAAGAAAATCTTGAATATCGCTTTTGTTTAGTAAAAAATAGTAAGCCTAATGTACATTTATGTTGAAAATAAGATTACTTTTACTACAAACAGTTTTAAGAGATGCAAAAATTTCCAATCAAATATAAATTTTAACGTTCGTTTATCTACGAATTTAGTGGAAATTATATTTTTACGAACAGTTTGGAATTCAAAATGTTATTTGTTAATGTAGCTCTTGTATTCTAATATTCACCCGGATTTTTAGCGATGCAGATGACTGGAGTTCGGATAATTGTAGGCAGGGGCGGATCCAGGACCGACTTCTGGAGGGGGCGGTAGGTTCTCATACTGCTACTTTTAAGGACTCCAAACTTTGGAATGGGTTTTATTTATATATATATAAAATAAGAAAGTTTCCTCTTCTGGGGGGAAATAAGAAAAATAAGAAAATTCTTTGTATTTTTGGGAACTTTCTGGAATAAGTTTTGTCACCATCAATCTTAGGTCCGATTCCACATTACGACGATTTCGCCTTAAGGTTTTAATACTGCAAAGAGCAGAAAAGGTCGGCTCACGTAGGTGGTAATGAGAGGCATCAAATGTTGAAATGCTTTTTCAGGCAGCTCTTCATACTCGCAGGGCAGAAATTTAGTAAAGTAAGAAAACACTTAAATTTACAAGAGTAGGCGTAATTTGTAATTGCTTTCTTTTTAGTAACTAAAAAAATACTTGTTGCATATGGAGTTGTGAGTTCCATTTTATTAGAACTCATTTCAAGTTTTAGGTGTTTCGGACCCCCTGGCTAGATCCCACGGACCCCACTTTGAGGAATTAGTCCCAGAAGCAACAGTCCTATTAGCGACAGGAACTGTTATCTGTCCTATGAGCGACCGATTCATTTACATTGAGATGATGGAAGATGATATGATTCTCTCTCGTGAAATATGTTTGTCTCTGGCGTTATTAGCGCCCGAACAACCTTGCTACGAAAAATGTACGTGCCAGTAATACAGTTCATCAAATATATTTTCCCTCTACAGTGAGTGCAAATAAAAATTATTTTAATTTTGAGTTAGATTTGACATAAAACATATCAAATAACTTAGCGAGACAACAGGGACATTTCCATGAAAAGTATATTCGTATGTAATTATTGAAAATCCAGTTGTAATATCCTCTTTCTTAAAAAGCTCTGTTTTCTGTACTTAATTTGATTCAAATCTAATTACTCACTGAGCACAGTAATATACTTTATTTTGAAAAACTTAAACGTGTAACAGTTTCGCCAACTATCTACTTTTTAGACTTCCGAAGATACTGAATAAAATGAAAAAAAAAGTCAATGATAAAAGACAGCTTTTGAGATCCTTTACATCTGATTGGCTATTCTCAATCAATCTCACCAATTACAATGCAGTTCACTCTAAAGAATCCAAAAGGTAAACAAACTCTTTAAACTACCTTCCTCCCTATTGTAAGCTACTAAACCGAAAACTAATTGCTTAATTTCCCTTCCTTCCTTGTTTTGACTTATACATAAAAGCTTGTCGTATAGCAATCTGAAATAATCCCTTATAACTAGACGAACTGTTAAGTCCTGCGAGGGATTTGTGACTTGTGTAATAATTTCTTTGAATACATTTTTTTTTTTTTAAGATTTCTTTGATATCCTCAAATTGTGAATACCCTCTTTCCATGGGCGCCTGATGGGAAGGCAGGGATCCGATGGTAAGGCTCACGAAAATGTATACGTAATATAGCAAACCACGTATATTAAATACCAGATATACCAGACATGGCACAGCAACCATGAAGATTTTCATCCCTAGAAAATTTTCTTCGGACGCCCCTACCTCTTTCCGATTTCTTTCTTATGCCATAAACATATTCAATCTAAACTTATACTCCGCATCATTTTAACATGAAATTTTTAATTATATTAGAATCATAGACAAAGGCGGAGCTACTCTAAATATTTAGTTAGTTTTCCCCTTGATATAGTCAGTGTATTCATAGAAAATAATTCAAAAATATAATATTAGGAAAAACGTATAAAATATTGTAGTGCAATGAGAGTAGTCTAACGTATTAAGGTGGATCACTACCCGGAAGTCAGTATAAGCATTAGTTCATTGCCTTAACCAATGCGTAAGGAAATGGCACATATTATAAGTAGCTGCACTATAAAATAGAGTTATGCGTTAGCTATAACATAAGATACTATTTCCTGTGCTTATGCATTCTGTTATCTAAAAAAGTAACATATAAGAGGAAAACTTGATGATTTTTAAGATGAGTACGCAAGATGGCGCTTGCTGTTAGATCTTACTACTCCTGTGCTCAGTTTATGAAATTTTTACTTATAAGCATAAATTATTTTACAAGTAGTTATCTCTATACGGAATATGGATATTATATGACCGTTTTTTGTGTTATGCTTTACATTTTATCCAAATATTATTCTAAGTTTAAGGAAATAGTTTTAGCGGCTAAATCTCATGTTTGCGCAGGACGCCATAATGCTACGTTGCCAAACTTGTATGTGTGCTGTTGCAGTCACAGTAGTAGGGCAATTCCTTGTTAGCGTTTTAAGTCCAGAAGCGGAACCTGTGAATTGTGACAAAACTATTATAATTAATAAAAGTTTAAAATGGGGAAACGGGAGGAATCATATAAAAGAAAAAAGAATCCAACTCAAAGTAAGAAAGTCGAAGAACCAAAGGAAGCGGAGAGAAAGGGAGAATAATTTTAAGAAACAGCTAAGCGCTTTTCAATTTTTAACTGTTTGTTGCCATGTTAATATTAAACACACGCGTAACATAGTTTATTTTGACGGTCATTTTGAACGTTAAATGCGTAATATGTGTTCTTCCTTTCTTTTTTCTTCTATTTATTCATTTATTTATTTATTTATTGCTGAAACTTAATTTGCTTAGGTAAAATATTACATCTTCTTGAAAATAATTTATTTATCTTTTTGAGCTTTCATATGCACACGAGTAGTTGCATAAACCCGTTAGTGGAAAATACTAATTCATTTCGCTTACTAGGGAAGATCGTAGGGTGTTACTCTGACTTCATATTGATTCTATGCTCAGTCGACTCCATTTTACATATGAAACTATTAGGCAACCGGAGAAATCCTCAATTGCAAGCGTGTTCGAATTATGAACGTTAAAAGTTCAAAATTGAACAGTTCTGAAAAAGTTTGAAGTAATCATTTTTTGAGATATACGCTTCATTTTTGGTACTGGGGTCTTTTCTTGAGTGCTCGACAGAATGATGAGGTCAAAATGTACGTATTTTGCAAGATAAGGGAACTTATTAGGGAGAGGTTGAAGCTTGAAGGGTAATGGCGTTTTACAACTTGCAAATTGCCAACTGTTTGGCACACCGGGTCAGTAGGCTAATAAAATTTATTTGCCACTCCTATTCTACTCTATTGTCATTTGAATGTCACTTTTCTGTGTGGCCACCTTAACATTGAACAATGACATATGTCTTCGAAACGCTTTGCCGCGGAACTAACGTGAACGGCCCAACCCAGCCGGCCTTTGTGTATTATGGAAAAAATGAAATATTTCAATCCAACGAGTATGTCCTTTAGGCAAAGGAAGACGAAGATTAAGGCAAGTGAATGATGATGGAAGAATAGATGGAATGAGATGAATGGAGTAAACGGGAGTACCCCGAGAAATCCCATTGTGGAAGACAGTGTTTCAATATTTCACCACTAACTATTTTTTTTTTTTTTTTTTTATTTTTCAACGGATTTTAATGACGATTGTTTGAAAATAGTGACCAAACTTCAGGCAATATTTTACGGTATTCCGCGAAAAATGGGACCAAAAAACAAACAATCGGCTAGCGATGATGTGTGCAAAACCGGTTTTCTCGAGAATAAAAACCACCTGTTCACAACTTTGAGCGCACATTCCCCTTAACCATTTTTTTTTTTTTTTTTTTTTTAATTTTTCGGTCTAGTTTGTCGTTGAATGTCTTAGAATATTCCTTGGAGTTGGACCAATATTTTCCCATAATCGGCATTCCAATTCACTGAAAACTAAGCACATGGCTAGTGATGATGTATTAGAACAACGTGTTCTGCGATGCATAAGCATAGGCCGACAGGGTCGGAGTACCGCTCAGGTTTGTTCCGCGGTAGGCCTCTCTGGCACTGCGTGAGCTCTTTGGATAGCCATTTACCTATGATTAACCACAAATGAAATGCCGGTGGTATAAATTAATATTTGTATTCACTGTCAATGCCAGCCTGTAGTGGATAATTTATTTGATTTAACTTCATTTTGACAATAACCTGATTTTCGTTTTCCATATATGATACGGTGTTGTTGTGCGCCTCAGTGCTTTTTTTTTTTTTTTTTTTTTGCTGAACAACTGATCCGGATAAAACAACATATTGGTGACAGCGTTTTGAGAAAATATTGGTCTCACTCCTAGCTACAGAAGGGGGAAGAACACTACAATATAGATCATCGTACACGACGTTCTTCATTGAATTTTGCACGCCTGGCAAAGCGTTTTCGAGACTAGTGTTATTGTTCAATTTGAAGGTGGCCACACAGGAAAGTGATATTTGAATGACACTACAGTCGAATAGGGGTAGCAAATACATTTTATTAGCCTATTGGTCCAGTATACCAAATGGGAAGCAATTTGCAAGATGTAAGACGCCAGAAGCCTTCACCCTCTTCCAAATAATTGCCCTTATCTTGCAAAATGCGTACTTTTGATCTTACCACTGTGTTGGGCGCCCAAGAAAATCACCTGCTACTAAAACTGAAGCGTTTATCTCAAGAAATGGTAGTTCAAACTTTCTGCAAAATCTGTTCAATTTTGAACTTTTAACGCTCATAATTCGAATACGCTTGCGATTGAGGATTTCTCTGGTTGCCTAATTGTTTCATATGTAAAAAGGCGTCGACTGAGCATAATACCGATACGAAGCCAGAGTAACACCCCGCGACCTTCCCTAGTTAGTATTTAAAAAAAAAATCATTAACCCTACAGCTTGAATTTTTTTTTTCCCTATAGAGAAAAGAAAGTGTATAGCTTCAGTTCAGAAACGCAACGACTCCTGTAGAAATGCACATCATTTTTCTACTACGGAGCTGCAGTGGCTCCGTGGTAGAGCATTGACATTTTGTACGTAATGTTTCTGGTTCGTTCTCAGCTTTGCCAGATGCAGGGAGTAATCTACACCCCCCAACACCCCTTAACATCCTCCCAAATTTCTTTACACACACCCCTAGATGGAAAAGGAATACTCCCCCAAATCCAATTGTGTCAATCAGTATCATATAGGTTATTTATTACATCGCGTTAAAAAAGGTTTAGCGTTTAGGAAAGAAGGCAATATTCTTATTTATTTATTTCACTTCAAAATACGATCAAAACAAATAACAAAATAGACCCACTCACAGTGGCATAACTAAAGGTTTGGGGGCCACCCCGCAACAGCGTGGAGTGGGGCCCCTTCTCTACGTCCCAGTTCACGATTTGGGGACCCTCTGATGGTTTGGGCCCCCGCAAGGCGGGGTCTGCGGGGCCCTTATTTACGCCCCTGCCCACTCATACCTACCCTCCTGGGCTCCGCGGTCGTTACCGAGTAAAGAGATTGATGAACAGATGCAGATGACTGAAATTGGCTACGTCTTGAGCGGTCATTCACCTACCTCCTCCTCAATAAGGAAAAATGTGACAATATAGTGTGGAAAATAGGTATATGTAAGATAATCAAATTGAAAAGTTGCAAGATTTAGTAAAAAACTAACGTTATAGTTAGTGTAAATAGTGAGACTGCTAAAAGTGCCCAAATGTTCCTGTAGTTTCTTCAAGAAACAGTCTTTAAATTAAGACGAAATGATATTTCTATTGAGTGTGGAATACAACTTGCTCAAGTATGGAGATGGGGAATATCATAACTCAGGATCAGGTGAAACAATTTTTTTTATTGGTTTGTTATTTAGCAGGAGACAATAACGAATTTGAACTTGGTTTTCTCTTTGTATTAATATGAAATCTTTGAACTTAGTTTCTTATTCGTGTTGGGGGTACAAAAATTAATCTCTTACAAAGTTTTTTTTTTTTTAAGCAGATTGAGCTTCATAAACGAAAGCTGCGAGGGAGAGAGGAACATGGAACCAGTTACTCTTGCTAATAGTTGCATAACAAAATATACTATTTTCTTTGAGTTTGTTTAAAATGTGTATCACTATTGAGAGCACCCCCCTTTTACTTTGAACACCCCCCAAGTAAAAATTTCAGGCGTACTTACTGGCCAGGTGGGCTTTATATGTGTGTGGGTTTTCTCGGGGTTTCCAGTGTGCTCCTACTTTTCTCATTCTACCATTTCATTCTTTCTTATCATCACCTCTCGTTTAGCCTACATGGCATAATCGAGAAACCTGAATGCCTTTTTTTCTGTAACGTCCTATCATTGTGCTCCGACGGAAAGGACATTGTGATGACAACGAATGAAATGGTTGAATGAAAGGAAGGGAGGGACCCGGTGGAAACCCACACATATGGTTTGTCCACTATAAAGTAGGGCTGTTCCGATAATCGAGTGATCGGTAACAATTCGATAAAATTTCAAAACCGTTTCATCGATAAAGAATTTTTATTTTATCGAATTATCGAACTTTCGAGACTCCCGAAATGTTTGAGACTCTCGAAATGATCGAGACTCCCGAAATGTTCGAGACTCTCGAAATGATCGAGACTCCCCAAATGTTCAAGACTCTCGAAATGTTCGAGACTCCCGAAATGTTCGGGGCGCTTGAAGTGTTCGAGGGACTCGAAGTGTTCGAGGCACTCGAAATGTAAGAAACATTAGACAACTTCCAGACAATCGAACTATTCGAGAGTCTCGAATTGTTTGAAAGCAGCAAATACAGAAATATATCAATATCATTGCATTTGTCGAGTCGCTTGAATATTTTGTAAAGTTCGGGATTATCGGAGTGTTCGGAAGAAATAATGTATTCGAGGTTATCATAGTTGTATATAATATTATTATATATATGCGGAGTGTTCATTTTAAAATTTCTCTCCTTAGAAATGAAGTGAAGGAAAAGTTTTTTTCCCCACAGATCTGTACAAGGTTTAAGCAGTCTGTCAGAAGAGAGAAATAGGAAGAGAAAACATGCACCATCCGAATGGGATTGGAATCCAAGACACCATTAGTCTACTAATAGTCACTTTGCCGATTGCGCCAATAACGGGACAAGTAGAAAAATAATTTTACATATGATTTCGACAAATACAACTTGGCAATAACTTATCAGATTAAAAAAGTTGTTTGACTAGTTTGGCTGCAAGAAGAAATCATTGGAGAGGTGAAGGAACTGAACTGTCCATCACTACTTTTGATAATACCCGAAACTTCGATAATACTCGAAATATCGATAATACCCGAAACTTCGATAATACTCGAAATATTGATAATACCCGAAACTTCGATAATACTCGAAATATCGATAATACCGAAACTTCGATAATACTCGAAATATCGACAATACCCGAAACTTCGATAATACTCGAAATTTCGATAATACCCGAAACTTCGATAATTTCAAATACTCGAACGGTTTCGAGTAACTGATGACAACTCGATAAATTTTCACTCCCGAAGTTCGATAGGTCCTCAGCCTTGTCGAACACCCCTACTATAAAGCCCACCAGAATTGAGTGCTCTATGTCTAGCTCTTATTGATCCAATATTCAGACCGTAAATGATACGTTTACCACTTGCGGTTTCAACATAAGAATAAGGAGCGGAGATGGAACCCATGCCTTTGACGCTGAATCTATACCAACAAATAATTTCTTGTTATCGCTTGCCATCTTTGCTCTATGTAAATTGAAAGTGTGATAAGGGGCAATGCAGAGTGACAGAATGAAGTAACTACAATCATTGGCGTAAGTCACAGTTCAATCTGTAACATTATACACGCATCTTCGAAAGGTGTTTGGTTGTTTTAAAACGCTTTTATCCAGAAACACACATCAAGGTACATTATATTTGATTACACCCAGGCCTATTTAATGTAGTCCACAAAGTTATGTAATATACCTCAATAATAATTGTTTTGCATTAAGCGTTATGCGCATCAATGTATGTCGGGCTTTTGCCCCTTCCCCGACCTTGCAAAAATCCTGTGCGTGTTTCTGGATAAAAGTATTCTTGTTCGGAACTGTTATTACCTTCAGGTATCCATAGTATGAAGTGTGGACCATACTGAAATATAGCGTGAAACTATTTTGAAAATATGTCACTATAAACAAGAATTAGAGAATGCATACCTGAGCTTGTTATTGTAGAAGATCATGTGTTATATGAAGTACAGCAATCAAGATGCAAAAACAAGTACTTGCAAAACACTTGGAGAAATGAAGTAGGTTAAATATACTAGTAGATTTTAATAAAATTAGCTGTAAATAGCTCGGTAGATAGATCACCTCTGGCATACGAGATCGCTGGTTCGATCGCACTTCTCGCCAGGATGACTTTATGTAGGACACGTAGTGTGCGTGGATTTTCTCGGTGTTTTCCCACTTCCTTCAGTCCACCATTTCGATAGTCAACATCACTGCTTCTTTTAGATTTGGAATATAATCGTGGAATATTAAACTAGAGAATTTCAAATAACGCCTTCGGTACCCTAACACCCGTGCTAATCGTATAGCTTTACTCACTACGGGCCTTATACAGAGTTGTTCTGATGCGTGATTAGTGCCATACTAAAGCCTTCGACTAAAACGTTTCCTGCAGTAATCAGGCTTTTAGTATGACGCAAACCATACGTCAAAACGACTCTGCATAAGGCCCTATAAGTCTCAGATTCCTCATTCCACCCGGATTGTGAAACAAATCTGCCTGTGTAAGTAAGCAACCTAGTAGAAATTGGTAACAGTTTTCATTTAACGCAGTTTAAACCGTATTTTGCCCAGAAAACGCTAGAATATTAGCTATGATATTTAAGCCCCTAAACTAAAGCAGCTCCGGGGATTGCAACTTCGCTTATAAAATACCATTTTTGAACGTACTAAGAATCTGTTTTGTCTTATGTACTCAAGTAATGATTTTGTATTTGTACACATATTCTTAATCTGCACCGTAGAGACATCTAGTTATAAATAAATGTATAACGTTTCACTGCCATTTTCTGAGAAACTATTACCATAAAAATGATATAATTTTCCTCTAAATACAAATTGACTTGCAATTTTACCAGAAAACGCTGGAATTTTAACCATGAAAATTAAGCCTTTAATGTAGAGCTACACCAAGGATGGCAACTATGCTTATAAAATACCATTTTTGAGTGTACTGAGAGTCTGTTTTGTCCAAAAGATGAAATTTATGTAATGATTTTGTATTAGTATACGATTTCTTAATCTGCGCCCTAAAGACATCTAGTTTGAGAGAAATATACGCATAACGTTTTATGAGTTGAAAAAATCACTTTTGATCCAAGAATATAATTAATTCACATTTTAAAGCACGCAATATTGAGTAAAATGGAAATAAAAGCTCTCATTTCTCTTCGTAGTAAATCATGTATAAAATGTGATCGTATCTGATCACTTTTCTATCCGTAACTCATGTGGCAACATCGCATGTGTCGCAATGCGCTCTGCCATCTATTGAGAAAGTTTTACCCTAATGGTGACTAGCGATCCAGCTTAAATTCAGGTAGAGCGAAATTTTTCGTAGTACATTTTGTTAGGTTCTAAATCGCATTAACATGAAACAAGTTAAAGAAGAGAGAACCTTGTCTTCTTCCATTATCTTAGTATGAACGAATCGGTGACTCATAGAGCAGTTAACAGATTGAATCGGTCGCTCATAGGACAGTTAACAGTTCCTGTCGCTAATAGGAATGTCGCAAGTGGGACGACACCCACTTTGAGAACTATTGCTCTAGCGCAGCGTTTCCCAACCTTTTTTAACTTGCGGCACACTACGGGTGTAACTTGGATTCTCGCGGCACACTTATAGATATTATTATTTGTGAATATGAAACACAGTGGTATTTATTTCTTTGATTACTGATCTCCTTCGCACAGAGAAGAGAGCTCAATCACTGGTTTCTCCCCGTGGTAAATCACTATGCTTATTTTTCATCCTAATTTAAAAACCGAAAACAATTGCTATGGAATATTGGACTCAGGTTTTTAAAGAATACGCTTTGTGAAAACTGTATCCAACCTTTTACTAAAAAGGAAGATCACTAAATAGCGAACAAACAAAGAAATCTCTTTTACTTTTAAAACACAATTTGTCGAAAGGATTGAATGATATTTTAATTTTTCAAGTTACGAAATAGTCTGTAACAATAAAGAAGCAATAATGGTCATAACAAATACTTTTTTTAACATTAGAAATGTACAGAAAAGTAACACGGTATGAAACTTAAAATTGAAAATTCATAGTAGAGGTTCATAGTAATGTGCAATACAAATATACATTTTCCCCTACGTTTTGCAGTTTGATTGCTATAGAATTAATAATTTTGTTCGATTTCCTCGCGGCACACCAGTGGCCCATTCACGGCACATCAGTGTGCCGCGGCACACCGGTTGGGAAACGCTGCTCTAGCGTGTAGGATCCTTGGTTCGACCCCCGGCCAAGTAAGTCTGTGATGGAGAACATCGTGTCCATTGGTTTTCTTGAGGTACTCCCATTCCCTCCCATTTCCCATCGCATCAATAATTTCATCATGATTCATTTACTTTAATCATTCATCTTCCTTAGCCTAAAGGGCATAATCGTGGGACGTTAAACTGAAATATGTCATTTTCATTTCGTTTCAAATATAAAACGTTAATCACATAATCCGGCTCTTTTAAAATCGAGATGGTGGGAAGGGCCTCTTACTGACAGTTTATCATCATGATGGTCTATACATTCATCAACTATATCGCATTCTACATTCCAGTTTAGTTTGCATGCTCCTCCCCCCTCGCCCCAGAGCTTTGGGCGCAAGCTCACAAATTTACCATTTTCTAGTTTTATTGTACCTTTTTCAATGAAAAAATATGTCCCAAAAATTATCATGAGCACAACCTGTGCCCTAAAACCTTCCTATGGCCATCCTTCAATAAAATAATAGGTTCCTTTCTTCATGACTTACAGTATGTGTTTCATATGGACATTAATAGAAACAAAACATAAAATACGAGTTTAAAAATCACGATGTGCAGTAGCGAGCAAGGCACTATGTTTGGGGGCTGACAAGGCAACTTACATCACTATGTATTGTAGGTATTAACTCCATAATACTAGACCTGTGTGTGTAAGGAAGGAGGCACAACCTCCATAAGCCACCTTCGATACGCCACTGACTGTATCTTGGACTTTGAGGCACGCTTGTTTCATGGATATTTCATGCAATCAATCTTTCGTTATATTATAAGTGACGATTTCCCCCGGGGGCAGGAGGGGGCAGATTTCAATAGTACACAAAGGGTAAAAGTAGAATGGGTAAAAGTAGAATTGTGAAAATATACGTAATCCTTCTTGAACGCGATCGGAGATTCGCCCCGAAGGACATTTTCCCATGGTCACCCTTTGAAATCATCACTGGCGAAGTCCACCTCTTTAGCATGCTTTATTGTACGCAGGGGCGGATCCAGGACGGACTTTTGGAGGAGGGGTTGTAACACTACTACTTAGAGCTACTTTTAAGAGCTCCAAACTCTGGGATGGGTTTAATTTATATATAAAATTTAAAAAAAAAAAACTTTCTTTTTCTGGGGGGCGATCGCCCCCCTGGATCCGCCACTGGTTCAGCGCAGCATAAACGACGAGTCGACGACTTGTCCGCCTACATAGACAGATTGAAGTTCCTTTGCTCATGACACAGTTTTGAGTTAGGCTCGCCTGTTACAGTGCCAAAGTGTGTGTATTCCACTAAGTAAAACATTGTAAACGTACGGTGAGAGTCAATATGTTTTGCTAAGCGTCGTCGGGATTTTCCCGAGTGTAGCATGAATATTGTAGTGTAGCAATCTATTGCTCATCTGAGAAACTTACTTCTTTATGCATAGCAGTCTTTTCCAATGACCACCACCATATTTAATATAAAGAATATTCATGTACAGTAGTCAAAGTTATTCTTGAAAAGCATGATTTCTTTTTATCATATGGGCAAAATCGCATAGATATTGCCTTATTTTGTAAGTTATAATTAACTTTCATTTTAAAGAAAATACATACTGTACATATAGCCTACAATGAAACCTGTTTATTTTGTTCACTATCGGTTCGCTGCAAAGTAGCCAACTTTCAGAAAATAAATTATTTTTGAAACAAATTACATATTATAGATCATAATAAGCATTTTTAATAGCTATTAATTAATGTAGACCCTATATGTATTAGTGCATAGATATTTATTTGTTTATTTATTTTATTTATTTATTTAACAATCGCCAGATCAGCTCAGAGGCCATTTTATACTGGATATCTAACAACAACAATAGAAAGGATTTGGGAATGTATCAGCCAGGGCCTGTTTAGTAGGTATCATCCCGGCATTTGCCTGTTAGGACTGAGGAAAACCCCAGTCAGGAGGGTCGCCAGAGGTAATCGAACCCATGACCTCCCGAATGCGAAGCCAACGCTCTATCACTTGATCTACTTTGCTCGGTTACTCAAAATATCCACTCTCTCACCTGCTCTCAGCACTAAAACACCAAGAGCAACCGATTGTGCATCTGTAAAATGGTTGTTGACCAGCCAGCAACAAAGAAAAAGATTATTATTTTTTTATTTTTTTATTTTTATTTATTTATTTATTTATTTATTTATTTTTTTGAACATGAATCCGATCACCATTTGTTCTAAATTTTCTGCAAGCCCCCAAGAAAAAAAAAAAAAAGATTCGAAGACATGAGGAAAGCAAATGGATATCTGAACATGTTTGGACTGAAACATGAAATGGTCTTACAGTAAAGAATATGAATAGAGAGCGTTAATGTATCCATACACTTGCCGATAAGTCATAAAAGCAATAAACAGTATCATCGCTTGCTGTATTTGTGGAGAAGTTCCTTTCAATTGACAAATTGTTTTTCTTTTTCAGTTTCGGTTTACTGACCTGGAACACACAGCAATAAATACAGTCCTAAAGCAGGGTTTCTCAACCTGTGGTACGCGTACCACTGGTGGTACGTGAGCCGCTATTGGTAGTACATACGGCTCATGGCGGTGTCAATAATGAGTATGCTTTGATGGAACACCTGTGGAAAAGGTTGAGAACTACTGTTCTAAAGGATTTCTTAAAAATATATAAAACTTACGTAGGTGTCCGACATACAGAACTGAATTTAACAATAGCAGCATAGAAACAACGTTTTCCAATGCGGCCAAGTTTCAAGATATACAGGTGGTCAAGTTATGGAGTAATAAATAATGTATGACTTATGGGAAAGAGAACAACATAGGCAAGTGGCCAAGTTAACAAGTTTTATTTGAAAAATCAACTGTTCTTTGAATCTACTGAACATATACGGTCGACCCAAACATTTTCAAATTTGATTGACACAAATTACTACCAGCCCCTCGAACTGAGATTTTGGTAGAAATGTTTAAAGTGAAGAAGATTGAGTTAATTTCGTTTTAAATCTCAAGATACTAAGTTTAATTTTATTTTTTAATCAGAATTGGGAAAGCTCCTACCAGGATCTTCGATTCGATCATACTTTTTTTTTTTTTTGTTCTTTTTTGTCCCAATTAGAACATTATTTTCAAACAACTTTACAGAACTAGTGTGTATCACCCAGTGGCTCGCGTGCTACCAGTGGTACACGTACCAGAAGTTGGAAAAACGTGATGTATAGCCTTTGAAATATTAGGCAATGGAAACTCAGAACAAATTGGAAGGAAGTCAAGCAAGGTCTATATATTGAAGGAAGTACACGAAAAAAGTAGTAGTATATAATATACGTTATACCTATTCTAGATGTGTGTACATCATACTTACAAGTTGGAAAAAGAAAAAAAGAGAGAAAGAAAGAAAAACAAAATAAAAGAAATGCCGTTCATTCACACGAATACTAATAATACACGTACATGTACTCCTAAAGATAATATATCGATACACGAACATGACTTGCATGTTATAAGAGCATTGACCCTCTCACGCCCAGCTGATACAACTCCACATCCCTAAACCGCTGCATGTCCGAACTAACGCAGGTGGGAAGTAACACTCGCACTTTTATCCATTAACGGGATTAAAAGTTTGAGATGGTAGCCTAGGACCATAGTATGTACCTCTATTAGTATTGGGGGTCTATCTCGTTCTCTTTCATGGGTAAAAATTTGCCAAAAAATTAAATTTCGGGGGTTTTTGACCTAATTTATTTCCTTTCATGAGATGTTATTACCTTATATAGTTATATGGGCGTATACAGGGGTCCATTCCCTTTCATAAGGCATGGGTATATTAATGCACCTCTTTAAAAATTTAGAAGGGGTACATTGGTCCACTCCTTCAATTTTGGAAATTTCCCAATTTAAACATTTGGTATATAAGTATAGGACCCTAATATGTATCATGATAAATTTGGGTGGTCCACTTCGTTCCCTTTCATGGGTACAAAATTGCCAAAAAGTCAAATTTTCTTTTTTTTTTTTTACCTAATTTATCCCCCTTTGATGAGGTTTAATTACCTCATATGGTTATATGGACGTATATAGAGGCCCATTCCCTTTTATAAGACATGGGTATATTGATGCATCCCTTTACATTTTTGGGAAGAGTACTTGGCCCACCCCTTCAATTTTGGAAATTGCCGAATTTAAACGTTTAGTATTATAGTATAGGACCCTAATATAGATCACTATAAATTTGGGTGGTCCACCTCGTTCCCTTTTAGGGGTACAAAATTGCCAAACTATAAAAGTAAGCAATACGTTGTACTACGTGTTTGGTTTTAGGCCCAATTTATCCCCTTTGATGATGTCCTATTACTTCAAGGTCCGGAACAGTAGGGTCGACGGACCTTGCTATTACTTTATATGGTTATATGGTCATGTATAGGGGTCCATTCTCTATCATAAAACATAGGTACATTGGTGCACCCTTTAAATTTTTGGCAGGGGTACATTGACTCACCCCTTAAAATTTGGAAATTGCGCAGTTTAAGCATTTGCAGGACCTCAATATATATCATGATAAATTTCGGTGGTTCTTTCATGGGTACAAAATTGCCAATTTTTAGTACAACCACGTGTTCGGTTATTGACTCAATTTATCCTCTTTGATAGGGTTACAATGTATGGACGGGTATCCCCTTTTAATTTGGTAGGTCCCTTAGGGTGTCAAATGCTAGTACGGTCACGTGATCGATGATTTGGTTTTGATGTGCGAATCTTTGATACGACGACGGGTTCCTGGTCAATGTTCTCTGTGAGTTAGGTGAAAATTTTGAACAAGATTCATGACCATGGTTCTCGTCTTGTATTGCACAGTTCTTTAGGAGAATCTGATAACGTTATATGTATCATATTGATGGAATTAAAAATAAAAACACATAGATAAACAACTTATATTTTATTCATTTTTTTGGTTTCTTCTTTTTCTTTCTTGTTACACTAAGGTATTGACAATGTTTGTATATTGAGCTGGGTTTCTTCATTAGACCTCCTCCTTTTCTTGATTGTAATGATTTGTTTCTATGTTTTGCAGCATAGCTTCGTATTGTGAATTCTGTAAAAAGAACGAGGAAAAAAGATGATTACTATAGAAATAGATGATGATAAATACACTCTCAGTGATAAATATGATAAAATTACCTGGAAGGTATATTGTAGTAGTCTACGATCATTAACCGAGGGTACTGTTGTGAACAAGTATTGAATTTCACGCAGAGATTTTCCTTGGGCTTTACAGCACAAATAAAAATAAGCATAATAGCCACATACGAATGAACCAAGGCTTTGCATTTGGCTATTATTATATTTATAATACACACAAAGAAGTTTTAAGAATGCAACATGTTGTGCTGCATAAGGAGGAAGGCCATAACTGTCAAAATATTCTCCAACACCACGATTATCAATATAAATTGCAATCCAATGGCTTCCTAATTTTGTGGATGGATCTGTATTCACAATGATTGGCAGAGTGTAGGAAACAGGTGAACCGAAAATAAGTAAATAATAATAAAAAAAATTGGTGCAAAATAGCGTCAGAGGAGGCGACTGAATTTGTACTTTGAGTTTTGAAGTCGTGTTTTATTTAAGTGTAAAATTGAAATAAAGTTCATAAATTGTTCACTTCTGTTGTGACATTGTGGGGGAAAAGAATGGCAGAGCAAGCTTCAGCAGGGATTTCTATTGACAGTTACAATATTATAGAAAATTTATTATGTGTGCCTTTTAACCCTCGTTCATATAACGGAAAACTAGAACTTGTGAAAATGGCAGGACCAGCTCCTGAGTTAAATTTACGAGGGTCGTTCAAGTCAATCCGGGACTTTAAAAAACAAATAGAACAAATTTCGAAATGTGGAAAGTGAATTTATTTTTCCACATAACCTCCATTTATATATTTATCCCAGCGTTTATCCAGGATCAGCTGCTCCACGCGCTGAATATTCTCAGGAATGACTACCGTGGGCTGTGATCCACCACAGCCGGGATCGTTAGTAATAGAGATACGGCTATCTTTAAAGCGCTGACACCATTCAAATGTCTTACTGCGACTGAGTGTTTCATCACCGTACTGAGCCTGAAGTCTTCTGTAAATTTCAGCAGGTTTTATCCCCTCGTTTACTAAAAGCTTCACAACACGCTGTTGCACGTAGACGTTCATACTATTGTCAGGCATCTTGAATAATGGTCTATCCAGAAGCGCAGAAAATGAGCGCCGTCTACCAGTAACAGGACGTTTTTACTGCATAGAAAACCTCCAGCCTAGGCGTCCATTTAAACCTGGAAAGAAAAAGTCCCGGATTAAGTTGAACGACCCTCATATCTAAAAAAGTAAAAGAAAATCACAGTGAGTACACACGTCACTTTACATTATCTTCGCATGATAAATTTAATTGGTTGTGTGGTAGCTCTAAGTTGTCTAAGCAAACTACTACGTATTTTTTATGTATTATTGTTTGTTTGATAGAAGTGTCTTTTTGCAGCACCGAGGCTACATGAGTCATGGACGATAAGCAAGGTAAAATCTGAACCATCATAATGCGTACAACGTTATCCCACCAAGAATGCAATCCGGGACCAAGTGCAGCAAAAGCATGCGCGCTAGCGACTAGACTAGTACGGAGGGTGTAGACGAAACTAGGTTTCCCAAATAGTTACTAATTACTGCAAAGAGGAGAAACTTGTATTATTATTATTATTATTATTATTATTATTAATAATAATAATAATAATAATAATAATAATAATAATAATAATAATAATAATAATAATAATAATAATAATAATAATAATAATAATAATAATAATAATTACAGACGTTATAAAGGTCAGTGGTAGCCCAAGCCATCCACTGCCAAGCAGCATACGCCACTGCCACGAATATACCCTTTAGACCAGAGGTTCTCAATTTGTAGTATGTGAACTACTGTTGGGGGTACGTACGACTTATAGTAGTAGTATTAATAATTAACATGCATTGGTGGTACGTGAATGGAAAATATTGATAACCTCTTCTTTAGATAGCCTAAAGGATACAGATGGTTTTATGAAAGTGAAATTGGTGGGATGAGTCTTTGAGAGGAAACAGGAGATGTCCGAGAATACTTACGGACATGATACAGGGTCCACCACAAAGTTGAGTAGCTGGGGATCGAATCTGGACCCGTTGCATCAGAGGTGAGCGTTTTACTACTGAGCCATCGTGGCCCCTAGCTATCAAACTATATTTGTCTGTTACCTCTGCTTCTCCTTGACATTGCATTTTAAATGTCTAGCAGTATAGAAATGTGAATTACTGAAATAATAAAATGTACTAGGTAACAAATTCTGCAAGCAAGAATTTGGAATTAGAGTGAAGTCGGATTATTTATTATCCTACACAAATACATACAAAGATACTAATATAGCGTAATCTTGTCGCCATCACAATTTATCAAAAGGTAATTGACCTGACGCGTGGGACGATTCAGTGACGTCTTGCAAATTACATGTCGCGTTGTACATGTCCACTTCTCGAACAATTGTTGTTGAGGATGGGTCACTTGCTTAAATGACGTTTATGCTTTTCACTATCTACCCACTTATTTTGTTCATGACAGCGTAACGTAACGCTTATTTGAATGCCGGCGAGTTTTACCGGAAAGAAAAAATATTATTTATTAATGATAAGGCAGAACAACCTTTCCCAAACTGTGCTCCGCGAGTGATACTCAGGGGCTCTGTCTGCGGCTATTATGAAAATAAAAACTGTTAGCTTGTAAACTAAACTAAAATGACAAAGATTAAATTGCTACTTTCACCTAGCGGGAAAAATGAGACTACTCCTATCAAGCGAAAAATATTTTTTGTGATAGTATACTGGATTCTTCCCACTGGCTCACTAGATAGAAGCACTGTACTAGAAATATATTCACCAAGAATATATTAGTAGTCACTTTTTCTTGTTTGCAAATGACAACTTTCTAGATGACTTTCAAATCCCTTTTACGTTTTACATATATACTGGGCAGGGAGCGTTTAAGTCCCTTGATACGTACAAACGTTTGAAAATTACACCTAAAGTGATACATTTATTTGTTGCAGTTGTTAGCGCTTAAACTGTCGTTGAAATGAAATTGTGGCTTAAAAGCAGAGTAGATCGCCGCCCGCCGAGGTTTGCCAACCACTTGGTGAATTGCAAACTTTTTTGTTTGTTTGTTTGTTTGTTTTCTTTTTAACGTATGTTTCACGCAACGCTTTCACTTTTCGTATGAGGTAGTAATATCAAGGTAATAAGTTTGGCGAATATGGTAGATATTCGAGCACTTCATATCAGAGATAGCGTGAGTCAATGAAAACTTGACCCATTACCTACCGTAACCCACTTCAATCCACCACCCATCAAAGTACTCTCACCCATGATCCACACCCTCCTGTCAACTGAATAAAGAGTTTACACTGCTAATAAAACAAGGCTGTGGAATTATCTATCAGTAATGGCAGTTTGAATTTCTATGGTCAATTGCTCAAGCACCACCCTGTTACAATACCAGCGGATATTACCTTTATGATATAAAGTGGTAAAGTGTTTGTCATTGGTCATATTACGATGAATTTCAATATAATTATTAAATATAGTTATTTCCTTATTGAATTACAGATATTTTTCAGTTGAAAATAGGATATACGTTACGATTACAATTACAAATCTCAATATCCAAAAGTGCTTTAAGTTTGTTTGTTTGTTTGTTTGTTTGTTTCACTTAGATTTACTCATCTCGGCTAAGTAAATAGAAACAAAAGAAAAAGCAAGAAAAATGAAGGCCTTGAAAGTAAAATGTACACAAATTCAACAGTGTTCAGAAGATGCTGTCTACAATGCACTGAGCTGAGGGGTCAGTGGGTTGTAGTCAGTGACGACGCCAGCTTTAAGTTCTTAGGGGAGCAAAGGAGGGGTAGATACATTTTTTGGGGGGCGGCTATTTGCCATACCAAAAATGACATATTAATTACGTTACGACTTATTTTACATTACATTGTGTATTTCGTTGCTGTTTTCATATTAGACCTATATGATTATAGAATAAATTTATTTCAAGTAAAATTTGTAACTAACAAATAAGCAACGTCTGAACATGAAATATTTTTCAATGAAACTTTTGAAGCCTAAACATAAATTGAATTACTTTCGCGTATGCGTATGCTACATTCGTCTAGCACTGTATGCTACGTCTCTCTTTCTCTCTCTCTCTCTCTCTCTCTCTCTCTATATATATATATATATATATATATATATATATATATATATATATATAGAGAGAGAGAGAGAGAGAGAGAGAGAATTTACGAGGAGCTGTTGAAAATGTCCTGGTCCAATCCAGAAGGAGTGTATGTACTAGGTAGAAAAATGAAACCGTAGTTTAGAAGAACATATCTCTGTATGTACAAATACAAATTTTCATACTAATAATGACATTCTTATTGTTTCTCAGGCCTCTGAAGTGATTATGTGTGCCCAAACAGATAATTTCACAAACATCCAGATCCTAACTATTATAACATTTTTGTTCCACCAAGGAAAGTTATCGAAGTAAATTAATTAGGAAATCAGTGAAACACCACGGGACTCTCCTCCGTTATACAGTGGTGAAGAAGTAAGTGGCTTAGTATAAACGTGGTGATTTCTCAACATATTATGCTTTACACCCAGGTTGATTAAAAGCAATGACTCTTCCCGAAATCATGGATGCAATTTGTGACATTATTCTTGAAAATTGGAGCATTTCAGCCAGTGGCGGATATAGCCCAGGGCCGGAGGGCCTAGGCCACTCCAGTTTTTGAGTGACAAAAATAATTTAAGCTATTATTTATATAGTTTTTAAAGTGTATAGTAAACTCACGATATACTTATTATAGTCTGAGGTCTGGCTGCACTCCGCTTTCTCAGTTTTTACCTTCTCAGCAAAACTTGTGAGATTCTGGGCATTTCTTTGGAACTCGTCGGTAGCATAATTCAGAATGGCTTGGGTGTGCGCAAGTTCTCGGCATAATGGGTTCCCAAAATGTCTGTCAGGAGAATAAAACAGTGACGGCATTAAGAGAAATCTTCGTCCAATTTGACCGTAATGCTGGTCAATTTCGCTCACAAATAGTAGCCATAGATGAAATATGATTGTACCACTATGATCCTGAATCGAAACAACATTTCTCCATCACCTCAAGAAGTTCAAGACACAGAAGTAGGTTGAAAAACTGTTTGCAACATTCTTCTAGGATAAGTATGGAGTCGTACTCATAGGCTACCTCCTCAACGGTCAGATATTTAATCACGAATCTCTACATTACTTACAAAACTGAAAGAAAAATTCAAAGTTCAACGCCGCGGAAAATGAAAAGAAAGGAATTCTGTTCCTTCAGGAGAATACACCTGTCCATCAAGCCCCTGCCAACACAACTGACATTGCATAATCTAGGATTTCAATGTCTAGATCATCATTCTTATTCCGCAGATTTAGCTCCGTCTAACTATTACGTGTACTTATTTCCCAAACTTAAATAACACGTGAAAGGATGCCATTTTAGATCGGATAGGGGTAGTGCTACGAACAGTGGTGCGAGGAAATCTTCAGATTTTTTAACTTTTCTGCAAAAACTGGAGCACTGCACAAGGTAGTATATTGACTCTCGGGGGAAGTGTAGAAGAAGTAAAACTTGACCATTCCACGTGCATTCCATCTGGGTTGGGCTAAGAATTTTTCAGCAGTTCCTAGTCTATATGGTAGACGTCACGTCAGTACTTTGAAACAAAATAAGTAAGGGAGCACTAGTATAAACCAATTACTAACTTAAGATCAGCACTCTGACAAAACGTTTTATTGGGAATCAATTTAATCCCATAAATTTATTATTATCATTTGCAGGAAGGAAAACACTACTACTACTACTACTACTACTACTACTACTACTACTACTTATTATTATTATTATTATTATTATTATTATTATTATTATTATTATTATTAGTATTATTATTATTATTATTATTATTAGTAGTAGTAGTAGTAGTAGTAGTAGTAGTAGTAGTAGTAGTAGTAGTAGTAGTAGTAGTAGTAGTATGAGCATGATGCACGGACCGAGACGTTTAACGTTTATTATTAGGATTATCTTCTAATCTCTTTCTCGGCTTTCCAAAAGGTATTTTCCCTATTAGCTTTGCAAACAGCAAACGCTATTCACTGTTGAATTTGCATAGATTGACAATGTTAAATGAACCCAATTTGTTTTTAAATATCTATGAACACACGTTCATTTTAGACAATTCAAAGTTGTCAGTATTTTCTTCAGGTGATAACATGCTTTGGTGAAGCTAAATTGATATTACACATAACTTCCTCTGCACACTTTTAGTCTGATGACTCATCTTCTTGTTATTACAGCACGACACAACTTCACCATCTTATCGATTAGGTCTACTTTTAGTTCGTGTAACTATTTAGTTTTCTTATTGACATAAGCATGACGTATTTATCTTCATTGTCGTATTGAAAGAAAAAGTACAGGAAGAAAAACTTAATTGTATTCTATAAAAGGCCTTTTAGTGAAGATTGAAAATAGAGTGGCAAAAGAATGGTTAATTTACTGTTAGAGTCAAAGGAGAAATTAGTGTCTAAAAAATTAATGTATACATATATGTGTCATATAGGCCTACGTATTCAAATATGCAAATAAGGATTATTTTTTTTATAATAATGTAAGGATGATTACTCGTAGTTCGTCATAATGTTCCATTGCACATAATACACACTAAAACAAAGTAGACTATGTAAATTTTCCGAAGAAAGGTTAATTGCATAATCTATTAAACTCAGTAGCGTAACGCAAAAATGTCGGGCCCCCCGCTTGATTATTTTTGGGACCCCCTTCCCATGATCATTAACTTCCCACTATATTATGTCCCTGTAGAAGACAATGGCTAATAAATCCATGGAATACAATAAAATTACAATTAAAATTAATACTCACCGAAAAAGGCAAAATTTATTTTCCCTTAACATTCAAGTGCTAAGATGCTTTTTAAATTGATGTTGCTAGAATGGATGAATTTTCACCCAGAGCATATTTTTATTTTCTAAAGTAAATAATGTTGTTCAGGGAAATGGATATTCCGTATTCAGCTCACTTTATGTAGCCTATAGTTCTTGGCATTTGCTTCGCGATGAGCCCCCAAACCCTGCGAGCCCCTCAGTTACGCCACTGATTATACTGTAAGTAAAAGTGAGTTTTGTTCAACCATTTCATCAATTCTAAGGGAACACTGTCTAAAAGTGAGAGAGTTGGACTCACGTTCACATGGTCCTGGGTTCGATTCCCGGCCGATGCTTCCCAATTTTCGGGGTCCACCCAGCGTCGTGAGGCAAACTGGGGAGTCGAGTTAAGTCTAGAAAGCTCCCGATACGCTGGTTACTGACACGGTGACGCAGCGCGCTGACCACATGCTTGCCGCTAGGCTGGGTGTAATTCAGCCGGTCGCTGACAGATGGCGTTGGAGCAGCTCAGGTTCTCGAATGGGCTGTTACTCCGTTTTTTTTTTTTTTTTATTTCATTAATTCTTATTATTACCGTCTCCTTTAGCGTATCCGGCATAACAGTGAGACATAAAACTAAAAAAAAAAATTCATTTCGTTGAAGGACATTGGAAGTCATTGGCAAGCCCGTATCCAGGGGGGTCTAGGGGGCCGCCCCCTAAATTTTCGCTGCCCCCCCTAAAATTTTAACGGTAGGCTTGCAAATGAACTATAATATGGTGATGAACTATAATATGGTTGGATCGGGCCCCCCTTAACTTCAGCCGCCCCCCCCCCTAAATTTTTGGGCTGGCTACGGGCCTGGTCATTGGAGCGGGGTTCTATACGATTTGGGCTCGGAACACTCGCACTCCACTCCAACAGAAGCTTTCATGAATAGAATGTTTATAAATAATATTTCCTGTAAGATGGATTACATTAAATCGAATTTAAGGTTTCTTTTGTCGTAAGCCCCCTGTAATTAACAATCTCTTCTACGTTAATTTTTAAGCAGTTGGTTTATTAAAACTCCTTTATATCTTATCTTCTCTGTCCGTGTGTCCGTCCAAGACACGAAAACATGTGTTCATCCGTCCGGGAGACAAAATATCTACAGAACTACTTGATGGATGACCACCAATTTTGACCAGAATGTAGGGAATTGAAAGCTAGGAATAGAATCTGTTGGTGAAGGTGATGTTCAACTATTGCCGGATTTAAGATACAACGTTGATATCATTATAGAGCAAGAATGTTGGAGGTAATGGTGGTAATATAAGCCCTATTGACTCCGCAATTTACTTTTCCTCTCAGGTAGAAGTGTTCCGAAACCCGGATAGAGTTCGGGTTAAGGTTGAAACCGAATGTGTCGGTTTATTTCAGAAATAGGACAGGAATTTGGTACAGTTTCATTTGAAAACAGACACTAGGTTGACACTTTTCAGAATATTCTTACATTATTTGGGAAAAGTTTCGAAAGATATGTAATGATTTCTTTTTAGGTTAAGTAGTTGTGGATCTGATGTTTTACTTTTGAATGAAATTACGATTTCCCATTGTTGGGAGAACACGTTAATAGAAGATGGAGCCGTGTTTCAGTTCGGTTAACCGTTTCAAATCGGTTCATGTTATAAACCGAAACTGAGTTCGAAGTGCACTCATATTGAGTTATCCTTATTATGATATCAAAAGTCCAAACTGACGGGATAACATGACTATAGATGCCTAAAGCCCAGAAATTTAAATCCTAACAAGCGGTAGGTTATATATATATATATATATATATATATATATATATATATATATATATATATATATATATATATATATATATATATATATATGAGATTCTATCATTTTCTGATAGTACCTATTAGTGAACAAACTGAAAGTACATCAGGATATTGTAAGACTGGCCCTAAGTGAAACATACTCTCAACGCTGAACAGAACAGATATAATCTATTAATATATGCATGGGCGGCGATTAGGGGGTCAAAGGGGGGCAGTTGCTCCCACACTTTTTTGAAGTAACCCATTAATGTATATAATTTCATTTAGAAATGTAAAGTTTTTGTATGTATTACTGGTTCATAGAAAAAATGGTGCCATATATTAGCCGTTCCGTGAGTACATATTGGTTGTCTTCCCGTGGAGTAAAGAAAACTATAGAAATTGCGTTTTAATTGCCACAGAAAATAATCCCAAAATTAACCT
Organism: Thermobia domestica; assembly: GCF_964235325.1. NCBI lineage: Eukaryota > Metazoa > Arthropoda > Insecta > Zygentoma > Lepismatidae > Thermobia > Thermobia domestica. The sequence goes on along the minus strand of NC_137455.1, from coordinate 334,598,071 downwards.
ATTGGAGCACAACCATTTCAGCATACTTTCACTTCTTACAAGGGCTCGATATGTTAGTCAGCCGCTTTGAAACTAATTCAGAGATCATTTCGCAAAAGAAAAAAAAGTCTTTCACAAGTTATTTTTTTAATTGCACAAAAATTGACAGTTTCTAAAATGTATTTTCTTCTTTCTAAAGTAAGGGCAAAAGCGTAATAAGAAACAACTTCTATTTTTTCCATTGTTTTAATATATGAGTGAAGTGCTGTGTTAGGGGCGTACGAGTGTATATACAATTAAATTTAGTGAATTCAACATAATTCTAGGTTTAGTGTATATCTTGAGTATGGAGTGATTCTAAGTATTGTTGTGTTTTGATGTGCTCCAAGAAAGTGAAAACTGCACCTAATGGCAACGAACATGTTTCGGGAAGTTGCAAAAGCAAGTATTTCTTTAAATGTCATAGCATATGCTTGTAGTATTTACTATCTTTCATTTTCTAAGAGTAATAACACGTATTTATTAGCATGTGTGGAATTAAAAATTAAGTTGGTATTAATCCGCGTTTCAATGTGACTTTTGCAAAACAAGCATCATTATTTATTACTATGATTAATATTATCCTTTCTATTTATTTGTTTTGAAAATTTGTTATTCAATAATCTGATCACAGTTTTCCAGACATAATTTTAACATGTTCATGAGCAAGGAATCAAATCTCGTCTTACACTTTTATTTAAGAGTACAAAAGGCTACTAGCTACTGGCGTTGCTCATGTCAATTTACTTAATAAAATATGAAATACTTTATACGGTATTTTAACTGAAAAAGATAGTATTCTATTAGTTATACAATTTTTTATCAAACAAAATAATAGAAACAAGCAGGAAAACTAACATTTATATGCAAATATTCAGATCATGTCTTGCCCTCCCCCACTTTTAACGTCCAACTGCCGCCACTGAATACATATAAGAGTTGTACTAAATAATATAAACAAAGAAGATCACATTTTATCCTCTGCAGAAAATTTTGCCTAACTTCTCTCAGAGCTTTTGAAAAATAAATGTATTAAGAACTACTATATTTATCACTATTTTTTTTTTTTTTTATCTTATAAGCTTTCTTTGTATTACTAACTTAGATATTGTTCATACAAAAGTTGTCAACTAATGTCTTTTGATTTGTTTAAAAGAATAAGTTGAAACATATGCTCATATTGTGAAAATGAATATTTGATGTAGTAGGTTATAGCGTGCGCAAGAATCTATTGATTTAAGTTGAACACGTACTACTTACTACATGTCTTGATTTAAACTTGGCGTAAAAGTATACGGTTAAACGAATACATGCCATGTATCGGTTTTCGTCGACCTTCTTCGGCTCTTCTCGTGTTTTCGTGTTATTGATTTTGTTCTTCCGCTTCCTGGTACCCGGAAAACTGCATTGAAACGGTAGACGGAAGTAAAACTCTGTAATTCGATGTTTGTAAAGCGTAAGTCGGAACAAACTTTATTTGTTCAAGAAGTTGGGTCACAACGAGTTCCTGTGAGCAAATCAGGTGTTTCATCCAATCCTGAAGATAGCTCTTTAGTGCAAAAACATTTGATCAATGAAGAACAATCTGTTTCCCTTTTTGAATTACGATCAGAGCTCTAGATAGTAATCCACAGGAGATTATACACGCAATGACTGATGTAAGGATACACTACATATCATCTTAAATATCTGTAAGCAACCTGAGATATCTAGAAAATTAAACGGTAAGTTGCAATATTTAGCACATTTGTGTTCTATTCTACGTTAACTACGCAGTAGCGTTAAAATTGCTATTGTTTACTTTATAAATATTTAATGAAAACAATATTTCATTTTCTGAAATACTTTCATTCTATTGTATGATCATATTCTATTATTATCAATGAATGGTACTTTTAATACTCCTTTTTAAAGTAAGTAACCTATGAATCAAAACGAAAATTTAATTGCTACAAAGTAAAATTACTTTTAGATTAAAATTACTTTATTATTATTCTCAATACGTTATGCGTTATATTTACTTTAAGCAATTTCTTAACATGTAACTAGTATGCAAGTGGAATTGTATATTGGTGAATAACAATTAAGTTAGTTGAATATAACATATGGTCATAACATTTCTATTCTTATGCCGCCTCTACGAAGCTGTTTACCAAATTAATTATCTCAATAATTTCCTCATGCTTACCAGGATTTCTTGAAGATAATTTTGTCCAGGGGAAGAGGTAAAATCAAAACGTGAAGGCCTGCACTGGGACAGGATTTGCTAAAAGACATGCCTTCATAAGAGTTAGCTTACATGTAATCGCAATTTAATTTATTTTAGTTCTGGGGAGGGTGGGAGGCTCCCTGAAAGTATACCTGGAAAAAACATGATGGTCACCAATATGTAGTTCCTGTAGTGAACGAAAATGTTCCAAAACTCAATACGTAAAAATGAGTATATTATCAGTGGCGGACTTAGCGGGGGTCGGAGTTGCCTAGACCCCCAGTTTTTGAGTTTCAAAAATAATTTAAGCTATTTATATATTTTTGAAAGTTTATAGTAAACTCATGATACACCTATAATAGTCTGGGTTGAAATGAAATCTCCCACGCTTATGCCGGCTAGGCTAGAGAAGACAGTGATGAGGAGAAATGAATAAAATGGTAGAATGAAGGAAGTGAGAGAAAACGGGAGAACCCCGAGTTCACTTGGCGCGAGCTAGGATCGAACCAAGAACCCCATGCACCAGATGTGAATGCTCTAGCACTGAGCCTCTGAGGCCTCAAATATTCTGGGTTCTGGCTGGCCTCCCCAGTTTTTACTTTCTAGATCCGCCACTCTATATTATTAAGTTAAATACTCGATTAGGCAACTCTTTTATTTATACATAATTTTAAAAGGTCATATCTTGAACTAAGAAGTGCTTCCGGAAGTAAAACACCCTCACCTCTGGCGATATTCAATACACAATCTGGATAGTACACTTCTATTGAGTTTATAAAACACATTGAACTTATTTTGTAGAGTGAGAGTGTTGTACTGTATATACTAGAAAAGCGGGCACTACAAAAGAGCGAAAAATACGGACTGGCAACATTTCAAATGTGGATATGGAGGAAAATAACGCAGCGAATTCGTTGGTTGCAGTAAAAACTCAAAAAACGTATTGGTAAAAGTTGGAGATAGAAACAAGTAAAAAGCAAAAATGCAACTAGTTAAGAAATTATTTGAAAAGATTACAGTAGAGGCCCGATATAACGCGGCTGCTGAGATACATGTTTTATACCCTCGTTACATCTTAGTGCAGTATATCGAAATGTGACAGTAGAACAGAACAATCAGTCCTGTGGAAGTGGAGGAGGAAAGTATTTGTGTACTAATAAAATAGAATATTATACAGTAACATACAAGGAACAGTCATAAGCCCTGTAATATTTTCACAACTCAAACAGCAAGCGTGTGTATATGCCGTGATTGACCGTAAGTATAGGGTCAAACGAGCCAAAGTGGTAGTGTGGCAAACGGACTTTTTAACACAGAAGCTACCACTCCGTAAGTATTTTCAGTCAGTTTTTAGTGGCAGTCACGATTGAGTGCTTCACAACGTCTCCCTAACAGCACAATTACATAGCAAGCATATGCCTATCATGTTCCCTCAGGTACAACGAAATATGCCCAGTACGTACCTATGAGAGAGAAATCACATGGATGGCAACTGATTGCCATAGTTTATGTCCACCCCTAGGCACATGCCTGACATGTACCTGGGGAACGTGCCTAGTATGTTCTAGGTATGTTCTTGCCAGAGCGAATATCGTCCACAGCAATTTAGGTACATTCCAGTCACGTACAGAGCATTGTTTGGGCTGTTTAGTACATGCTATGCATATTGCTGACATGTACCTTATGTATCTCAAGTACCTCAAAGGAATATACCTGGCACTTATTAAATGTACCCCTGTATATCGTGCTCCTTAAATAAGCAGTACTCTCGGTGAAATTGATAATTTTGAGTACGTTCTTATTCTTTGTTCCTAACATACGTAAATAATTAACTGATCACATACGTATGTAAGATTCATCTTACATTGTATTCATCAGTTATGTCATCTCTTTCTTCTAAATTCATCTCCCTAGGCACAGTTAATTGATAGCTGAGTTTGTATATTATTAACGCTAAGATTGTAGAACACTACTGTAAACCAGGGGCGGATCCAGGGGGGGCGATCGCCCCCCAGAAGAGAAAACTTTCTTATTTTATATATATAAATAAAACCCATCCCAAAGTTTGGAGCCCTTAAAAGTAGCAGTATGACAACCCACAGCCCCCCCCCCCCAGAAGTCGGTCCTGGATCCGCCCCTGCTGTAAACAATGTTGTGCGAATGCGTTGAGGTTGAGTTGTGTTTGCGATGTGATGATTTTTGTAAGACTTTTAAAGTATATATATTTATTTTTCATACTTTTATTTTTTATTTTGGATTTGAGAAAATAGGGTGGTTTATTTTTTCTTGTGAAAGTCTTCCGTGTTTATAATATTTGCTTTTAACTTTCAGTATTTTTACCAGGATGTTTTTTGATATTTTATTTAAAATATTTTACTTTTACTTGTTTATTGTTTGTTTTCCCTGAGAGATTAAGATAATACTTTAGTTTTTAATATTACAAAATAAAAGAATATCTTAATTTGTTGCTTCTTCTTGGTGATTGCGTACTAGAAGCAACAAATTCGGGAGATGAATTTAGAAGAAAGAGATGACATAACTGATGAATAAAAATTAAGATGAATCTTTTCGGTACTCAAGTGCCGGGTACCTAAAAAAAAAGCTGGGACACCTAAATGGCACATGCCTAGCACATCTTGTGCTGTTAGGGCTGATGTGTGAGTTGTTACTATATGAGTTCGAACTTGTGGATAACGCTGCGGCACCAATCCAAAACATTTGTTACGCGAAGAGGGGAGGGTTCAGGGTTAGTGAACCACAACGCAGCAACTCATTGGTTCCAGGAATTTTGTGCAGATTGTAAATATGTCGAAGATAAGCCAAGCCTCGACCGCCCCAGAGTAACAGATTCTGATGTTATACGGCACCAACACGTCATTTGAGGAAAACGGCCTAAACCAGTGGCGGATCTAGAAGGTAAAAACTGGAGGGGCTGCAAGAATCCAGAATATGATAGGTATATCATTAGCTTACTATAAACTTTCAAAAATATATAAATAATAGCGAAAATTATTTTCGTCACTCTGAAAACTGGGAGGCCTAGGCCTCCCCGGCCCCGGGCTAGATCCACCACAGGCCTAAACTATTCATAAGTGATTTTTGTCATGTTGAAAAGCAGACAGGGGTTAACGGAGTAAATACACAAAATAGTGAGTATACTAACAAATTCCTATATTCAGATGGAATCTGTTATATTTAGATCCAAAACTACAAGTTCTACACCATTATTGACAAGTAATCTTGTATAATATTATACTATATTCTTTTCCTTCAATGTCTATATTCAAATCAACATTTCATATTTCCATAATTATATGTTTAAATCACAACAGTAATACAATTGGTTAATCAACTATCTGTATAATAATGTCCTAAGTCAGTGGGAATAGGAAATTTTTAAATAATTTTACAGAATATAATAAATATCTAATTCACTCTATATTTCCTTATACTTATTTAGCTCCTCAATATAAATAACCTTTGTTTGCTTTATTATTCTAAAATCTAAAACAAATAAATAAACTCCTAAACATTTGTCCATCAATGCGGACAGAATAATTCGCCTGATGACAAATTGTAGCTTCAGTGGAAGCAATTACTGGTAACATAAAAGCTCTAAAGATATGTTAACCAATCGAAGACTGCAACGGAGCATTGACAATTGGTCCCTTACAAAATAGCATTTCGTGGTCAGGTATATTTCAATAAACATGTCCATAGTATCAAGTAGGCAGGATTTCCTGTTGGATAACTAGCTATTTTTCTTTCTTTCTTTTTTTCTTTTTTTTCTTTTTCTTTTTTTTGATAAATTAAAAAGAGTAAAAGTTAAATGATAAATGTAAATTCGTATTTGTTCTTCATAGCAACTTGAAATGTTTATTTTAAAAAAAATAGCAGATTGATTTAATAGTTATATGTACGTTATCTAGAAATGCAATTATAGACATATGTTTTGCAATAAGACTCATAGCTTTAGTCTCAACATGGACACCCTATGTGATCAAAAGTATCCGGACATCCCCGAAAACACACGTTTTTCATATTAGTTGCATTGTGCTGCCACCTACTGCCAGGTACTCGTTATCAGCAACCTCAGTAGTCATTAGACATCGTGAGAAAGCAGAATGGGGCGCTCCGCGGAACTCACGGACTTCGAACGTGGTCAGGTGATTGGGTGTCACTCGTGTCAGAAGTCTGTACGCGGGCTTTCCACACTCCTAAACATCCCTAGGTCCATTGTGTCTGATGTGATAGTGAAGTGGAAACGTGAAGGGACACGTACAGCACAAAAGCGTACAGGCCGATCTCGTCTGTTGACTGACAGAGACCGCCGACAGTTGAAGAGGGTCGTAATGTATATTAGGCAGACATCTATCCAGACCATCAAACAGGAATTCCAAACTGCATCAGGATCCACTCCAAGTACTATGACAGTTAGGCGTGAGGTGTGAAAACTTGGATTTAATGGTCGAGCGGCTGCTCATAAGCCACATATCACGCAGGTAAATGCCAAACGACGCCTCGCTTGGTGTAAGGAGCGTACACATTGGACGATTGAACATTGGAAAAACGTTGTGTGGAATGACGAATCACGGTACACAATGTGGCGATCCGATAGCAGGGTTTGGGTATGGCGAATGTCCGGTGAACGTTATCTGTCAGCGAGCGTGCGTAGCGCCAACAGTAAAATTCGGAGGTGGTGGTGTTATGGTGTGATCGTGTTTTTCTTGGAGGAGGCTTGCACCCCTTGTTGTTTTGCGTGGCACTCTCACAGCGCAGGCCTACATTGATGTTTTAAGCACCTTCTTGCTCCCACTGTTGAAGAGCAATTCGGGGATGGCGATTGCATCTTTCAACACGATTGAGCATCTGTTCATACTGCACGGCCTGTGGTGGAGTGGTTACACGACCATAACATCCCTGTAATGGACTGGCCTGCACAGAGTCCTGACTTGAATCCTATAGAACATAGGGATATTTTGGAATGCCGACTTCGTGCCAGGCCTCACCGACCTACATCGATACCTCTCCTCAGTTCAGCACTCCGTTAAGAATGGGCTGCCATTCCCCAAGAAACTCCCAGCACCTGATTTAAAGTATGCCTGCGAAAGTAGAAGCTGTCATCAAGGCTAAGGGTGGGTGAACACCATATTAAATTCCAGCAGTACCGATGGAGGGCGCCACGAACTTGTAAGTTATTTTCAGCCAGATGTCCGGATACTTTTGATCACATAGTGACTTTTGACTACTTCGAGAAGGTTTTCTATAGATATTAGAAATCCATATAGACGGTAATTATAAAGGTAAACAAGAAAGTTCTGTCGCTTTTTCTCCCACCACCTTCGAACATCGATATGTCACCTAAGACATATGTGGAAGATCAAAAATAGTACCCATCAGCATCGACGACCTTCTGCCAACGTTCTGCAATACCATGGATTCCATTGCGGTAGAACTTGGTGGACCGTGAAGCGAAGAAGGTATCAAATGCATTTTGCACCTCTACTAGGATTTGATTTGGCGTCCTCCAAGGTGATTGTCCAAGGAATGTAACAGGTGATAATCGAACGGTGCAATGTCCGGAGAGTATGGCGGATGCAATAGTGTTTCCCATCCAAGGCGTAGAATGCTGTCCCAGGTCACCCTAGCCACGTGGGGCCTAGCGTTGTCCTGAATAGGAAGACCCCCTTTGCGATTCAGAAGTGCTGGCTCCAGAGTTTTGAGTTTTTCTTCAACACGGCTCAACTGCTGACAGTACACAATTGCAATGATGCTCTGACCAGCTGGTAGCAGTTCCCGAAGAACGATGCCACGAGCAGTCCACCAAACACACAGGAGGTCCTTCTTCTGGTGCAGTGCTGGTTTCGGCTGTTTTAGAACCGGTTCATAGGATGTTAATCATGATGGCGCCGTGGCGCTTCGTACAGGACTCATTTCTCATCACATTTCAACACCCTCTCCAGAAATGGCCCCTTCCTCAGACGAGACAACAAAGAAACAAATAAACACTCGCTTTGCCTTCTGGCCCGGAGTAAAATCATGTGGGACCCATCGACCCAACTTATAGTGCTTCCCAAGTTGGTGGAGGTGCTGCCGAATAGTTCCTGCACTCACACTGAATTGTAGTCCCAGTTCCTCACATGTCTGGCCACTGTTCGTCTCAGTTGCTGCCTGAAGATCTTCATTTTGTACATGAATTGATCTTCCGGCACATGGTGCGTCTTCGAGTGTTTCATCACGGTCCTTAAACTTGTTAAACCACCGCTGCATTGGCCGTGTAGTCACGACACCCTCAACAAAAACCTGACATATCTTTCGCCCTGCTGCAGCGGCGTTTGATCTCAGTTTAAACTCGTCCAGCATACACTCCCTTATGACGAACTGTGAAGGTCCTACGTTCACTCTGTCACGCAAGTTCACGGTAACTGAACTGCCACTACCAGGTAGTATATTGGATATACCCACATCGACAGCTAACTTTCGCCTTATCTTCATTCACATTCAACTCACGGTGTGAGGGCCAATTGAACAGAGACCTCCACAAAAAGAGGCAGAACTTTCTTGGTTACTTTTATAATAGGATAGCAGTAGTGCCAAATAATGATTAATTCAATACTATTAATATCGAGCGAAAGAAATATCTTAATCAGCAACCCAGTTCCTTGTTTCTTTATCTTGTTTTCCAGAATATTTTGGAAATGGAACCAGTCTTGCAACAAAGCTTATTAATATTGTTAATACTTTTCCAGTATCCTGGAGTAGGCCTATATTTGACCGAATCTCAAAATGAATGTTCAGTTCTAAATTTTATCCCAAAAACCAATTTAACGATTTTCACGACTTTAACGTATGATCCAAACCACATAAGTACCTACCGAGAATTAAACCGGGTCCCCCATGCCAGACGATGAGTACATAACCCAGAAAAGAGCTCCATTGTTTATTAGGGTGCAACGGACTATTAACAGAAAAATTGGTGAAATTCTTACCCAAAAACGACCGTGTCTTTTCTGTTTATGAGCTTGTATTGTGGAATTTAGTGGCTTCGAGCATGGCCATATATGGGAGATGCGAAAGGCTGGAGTGGCTTTTCTGCAGACTGGCTGCTCTGATGTCAGGCATGCCGTATCAATACTCCATCAGTATGGGAATACACGAGGGTTCCCACAACAGACATACCCTAGTGCTTTCACGACACACTGAGGAAATCCTTACAGAATGATCGTTTGAGGTACCCAAACTGACTGAACGGCAACTTTCAATAGATCAGAGTCGTCTTGCTTCCCAGCAGCCCGTATATGATCGCACGAATACAAAATAATCGATTATTGGAGCGCATATCATGTTATCGCGCTCCTCTTGCACAATTATCTTTGACACCTACTCATTGCCGAGAACGCGTTCAATAGTGTTCGGAGACTGCAATGGCAAGACGAATAGAGGTCGGTGTATTCAGTAATGAGAGTCTTTTTGTCTCGGACAGAGTGACAGCGGTACGTGTCCGCAGGCGTGAAAAATCCAGCATGCGTTCTCACTCGTTGTACAGGATTCTTAACAGAAACTCTGGCTCGAGGGCAATAAGCTACCATCCTGGTCACCTCTGCTCTTGATCCAACGGACTATGATTAATACGTTGTAATTCGTAACGTCGACATTCTGTCCTCTGATCTAATTAGATTCTTTATGAAAGCCCATATTTCAGCAGGTCAATTCTCGTCCTCATACAAGCAGTGTGCTCTAGTCGGTATACGCTTCGGACCTAATATGCAACGTATTTTGCTTTAACGAGCATGCATGAGACACGGAGGAATAGCACCAAATGCAAGGCGGTTTCAAGCAACGACCATCACCTAGGTGCATCAAGATCTAGAGTCAATATGGGATATCATGTCTTGGACAAACAATCAGGGCCACTCGAGGTAGCTACACGTGAGATTAAGGTGCCTACTTTTTTAACGCGCTACGTAACATGTTCGATATTCCCACGACATCATGTTTCGGCCACTTCCATCGACTATCACCTACTTTGCGCTAAATCCGCGAATTCCAATTGAGTATTTTAAATGTGTTCTCATCAACATCGTAGGATACGTATGTGCATATATGATGAGCACGGTTAATAGTTTTAGGTGCGGGCATTTTTTCTTTTAGAACAAGTAGTAGCGCCACAGTATGCTTAGCATGAGAAATTTAAGTTTGAATTGTTGCATTTCTCCTCACTCCCCATATATCAAAAAAGCATTTTTCCTAAAGTTAAGTGAAGCATATTATATGATAGATGAATATTGGAAAATAGGAAATATTTAAGTCTTGAAGATTTTTCGAGTAGAGAGTCATTTAGTTGTATTTTATCATTGTATTTCACGAACAGATTTACATTTCGCATCCGTTCAGAGAGTCACGAGAAAAAGGAACTCCTCAGTCTGAATATTTATAATTATTTATATCTACAATTTAAGAGGACTTTCCTAGGCATCTTATGGACGCGTATATTTAAAAATCAGGGCCTTGAACTCAGCGTTCTCAAGTTGTTGTTTAAAAAATAATCTGCAATTAAAAATGTATCCAAGCGAGGGCACTTTTGTCTTTGACATAAGCGGTACTTCTAAAATCCGAACTTTAAGGTCATTTTTCTGATGATTTCATGGACGGATAAGTTTGGAAATAGTGTTATTAGATTCAGCGCCCTTAAATTAGTATACAAAGCCCAATTAGAAATGTATCCAAGATTGGGCAGTTTTACCAGTGGCATAAGAGATCCCAATTAGAAATATATCCAAGAGTGGGCAGTTTTACCACTGGCATAAGAGATCCCAATTAGAAATGTATCCAAAAGTGGGCAGTTTTACCACTGGCATAAGAGGCACTTCAAGGATCCAAATTTTTAGGTCATTTTACTCGTGATCTCATGAATGGATATTTTTAAAAAGTTTCGTTGGATTCAGTATCCTTAAATTAGTACGAAAAGCTCAAATTAATATAAAATTACAGATGTGTTCAAGTGTGGGCACTTTTTATTAGTGGCATGAGCGTTAGTTCCTTACAAAGAACTGATTAAATTTGAAAACACCTCATGATAAAAAGTAAATAATCAACAATAATAATAACCGTAAAAGAATTGAACAGCAATGCATTCATATGTTGCATTAGAAAGCGGAGTATAATTTGGGACAAACAAAACGAAACAAGACCTAGTGTTTAAAATGGTGTCTGAACTAGTAGTCGAGTTTACACATCAGGAATCAAATTTTTTCTGAACCACACGCATAGAAAACTCTATACACTGCTACAAATTAAAATCAAATACATATTTTGTTCTGTGCATCCTATTTCTATAATGTGTGTGCCTCGTGTTTAATAAATAAGTTTTTAAATATCATCCATCTTAGAAGGTTGTCTCGTCTGTACTAGTCAATGAATATGCCATAAACTATTAACAAATGCTATTCACGGGGAAACAGGAAAGATTCAGTTTCACGAGGAGACTCGGAGTGGAAGTAGGCCTATTCTTCATCTGTAGATAAGAATTTCTTCTGTGTTTAAAGTGTACCTTTAACATGATAAAGTAGAATAATATGAGACTCGGTTCCGTCCAAACGAGCATCTTTTTACTTCTTTCTCCTGTTTCTTCATATACCAGTTTATATCGGCTTTCTAAGTGGGTAATACTCTTTATTGCTACGGTTCTCACAAAATTGTCAGTAGCAAATACATTTTCTCTCAATAATTCGAAACAGTTCTTGGTTTGATCTCAAACCATGCAATTTTCATTATTATTATTATTATTATTATTATTATTATTATTATTATTATTATTATTATTATTATTAGTAGTAGTAGTAGTAGTAGTAGTAGTAGTAGTAGTACCGTACTACCGTAGTAGTAGTAGTAGTAGTAGTAGTATTCAGGTTTCCTATTTTCTTCTACTATACTAACTTGATTTCATCAACTATTCCATCTGCATTTACATGAATTACATTATATAGGTCAGTCAAATAAATCCAGTAAAAGAAAGTATTCATATGCCAATGCTCTCCATCATTACTAAGACAATTTTCCTTTATGATGCTACTACTGAAGGATTCTTGCATCTTTGTGAGTGGAGCCAATGTTTCGCACTCCAGTAATTTCTTGGTTCGACCGAAAAAGAATCATTTTCAAACTATTCTGCTCCCTTTTTCTCAATCAAACATGGAAATCGCATGAGAATAGATCAATGGATCAATAATAGAATAGATCAACTGGATGTGTCAAGACCTAATGACACACAGTTAACTGTGTGTAGCCTAGCGTTATCGTAAATAAGAATAATACGCCTCATAAAATGTCCATATTTCTTCGTCTTGATCTACTGACACAATGCAAGAACAATGATGTTTCAATTGACATTTATGGTCACATTTCACTCCACGAATTCAGTAGGTTTAGCTCCATAATTTGATCGAAAGATATAGTACGGTATATAGGTTCCCGTCTTTTTTTTTTTTAAGCCTAAAGGGAAAAATGAAATGAAATTTTGAGTTTTACGTCCCACGGTTATGCCGGTTAGGCTAAAGAAGACGGTGATGATGAGTAATGAATGAAATGGTGGAATGAAGAAAGTGGGAGGAAACGGGAGAACCCCGAGAAAACCCACGCACACGGTGTTTGTCCACCACACAGTACACTTGGCGGGAGCAGGGTTTGAACCCGAGACCCCTAGCACCAGAGGTGAACGCTCTACCACTGAGCCACCGCGGCCCTAAGCCTAAAGGGATAACAGTCGAAAGTTAAATGGAACAAATCATTAAATGAACTTCAGTGGAATTTGCATTAGAAACAAATAGAACTTTTTTACTCGTCATTAATTGGAATTACTGACGATATTCATTTTTCTTCACCGAAAGCAAAACCTGACATTTACAAAAGTATGGAGCAAATTGAACAACAAAAAAGTACCAAATTTAAAGTAAACTTTATATGAAAATATTTTAATACTTTAGAGTGGTCTTGAATCTAAAGGGATGTACCAGTTCTTTATTTTTGGTCACTATTTGTTAAAGATATTTATAAAATTGTGTTAAAATGGAAAGCATTTATCCTCTACTGTGATATCAAATAAGTAGGAAATTATTAACTTATCTCGTGGCTAGTTTTTGTTTCGAGAAGTTCACAGTGAATCTGCTCTATGTCAGAACAATATTGAATATTTATTTTGCTGATCTCGCTGGTTCATTTTTCTTTTATTTCCTTTTTTTTTTTTAATTGTTCTCCAATAATGATGCAATTTCTTGTCAGCAATTCGTCACTCATGCAAACGAAGTGGGCATGGATAAGTTGATGTTCTTATGGGCACACACACACACACACACACATGAAGGGAACTTTTATCAGTGTGTCCTTTTAACAACTTTCTTAAAAAAGAGAGATTGCTTTAGCTAGCAGTTTTTTTTTTTTTTTTATCAGTACTAGGAAGCAAGAAATATGAAATGGTTTTCCACTCCGCAACTTAGTTTGTCATGGCATTTTATCAGTCTAGCAGTAGCTGTTAATTTATTGTTTTTGGAATCAATCATAAAGGGCTATTGATTAAATTGTAGGGTTCTTTCCGGTAATATCTGGTTGCGTTGGGGCCCTGGTTCCATCCCACCTCGCGAATACTGGGCCTTGTGGTGTACGAACAATGTGCGTTTACTAAGTCTCGATATTCTCCCACTTTCTTCATTCCACCATTTCATTCATTCTCATCATCACTGTCTCCTTTAGCCTACATAGAATTAAGTGTGAGACGTAAATCCGAAAGATTCCATTTTTCTTTTCAGTATGAACATCCAAAGCCAGGGCCCTAAAAAGCCGAAAAGTTCAGAAAGGCCAGGAGAAAGTTAAAAGACAGACCAACCGGTGATAAATTCTCAGTATAGTACCATATGTGCAATCGTATTTGTCGAGTAGTACTATAATTTTCTTCTCTTCAATCTGACGTTGGTATTTTAGATGCGAGTAACAAAAATTATTATGCAGAACGTGTACATTTTTTCTAATTAGGCCCTATGTAATGAAAAGCAAATAATGACTTTTTTTTTTTTTTTAAGTGACGGAATTATTCCTGGATGCGCATCGTAGGGATGCATGCCCACGAGTCGAGTCGACTCGAAATTTAAGCCTGTCTCGACTCGTCTCGAGAAAATATTGTCTCGACTCGGGCCTCGACGCGACAGTTTCTCTCTCAACCATAGGCGGCGATTAGGGGGGAGCAAAGGGGGCAGTTGCCCCCTCACTTTTTCGAAATAACCCATTAATGTATATAGTTTCATTTGGAAATGTAGTTTTTGTATGTATTACTGGTTCATAGAAAAAATGACGCCATATGATGTTTGCCGTTGCGTGAGTATGTATTGGTTTTGTCTTCCGTGGAGTTAATAAAGCTACAGGAATTGCGTTTTAATTGCAATTCAAAGCAATTAATATAGCAATGCATATTTCTTTAAATGTCGCAGCATGTGCTTGTAGTATTTACTGTTTTTAATTTTCTAAGAGTAATAACACACGTTTAATAGCATGCGGCAATCTTTCTAATATAAATAAAATAAAGAATTTGTTTGTGTGTTTGTCTGTCTGTGTGCGGCCTGGGGACCAGACGAGTGGACCTAGAGTTACCAAATTTTGGTCAGGGGTATTTTGGTCCAGGCCCCAGACCAAGACGAAGCATTTTTAAAAAATTCAAACGAGGGGGTCTCAGGGGGAGCGTTTACCATGACATGTAAACGTGGTAGAAAATGACTGATATTTTTTTCTTTCGTTGTTCATTATGTTTACATAGATATTTTATCTGACCAATGCGAAGAATGGATATTTCAGCTAGTTAAAAATATAAGATGTTCATTAATCCCCAGTTTCAACATAACTTTTGCAAAACAAACCGCATTATTCATTACTATGATTAATATTATCCTTTCTATTTATTTGTTTTGCAAATTTATTAAATAATCTGATCACACGATTTTTCAGATAGGATTTTAAGATGTTCATGAGCAAGGAATCAAATCTTTTCTTACATTTTCGTTGTTTAAGAGTACAAATGGCTAGTACCTATTTGAGTTGCTCTTGTCAATTTACTTAAAATATGAAATACGATATACGGTACTTTAACTGAAAAAGATAGTATCCTATTAATTATACAACCTTTCTTCAAGCAAAATGTTAGAAGCAACCAGGGAAACTAACATTGATATGCAAATATTCAGATCATGTCTTGCCCCCGTACTTTTAACGTCCAATCGCCGCCACTGCTCTCAATTATACTCGAATTCGAGACGAGACGTCTCGAAATTCGAGTTGAGACAAAGTATACGCACACATCAACCAGAACATTATGACTACCTACTTAATTGTCAGCATTTCCACCTTTGACACGGATAACAATGGCGAAGCGTCTTGGCATGGACGCAATGATCCTTGGTAGGTCGCTGGAGAGATTTGGTACTACATGTGCACACACACAATAATTATAACTATGCTAAATTATTATAGATTGTCAATTGCTCATTCAGAGAATTTATGAAGTTCACTTCATCGCAATAGTTTTATACAAACTAGATAATCAAATATTATTATTATTATTATTATTATTATTAAATTTGAAGTACAATCAAATATCACGACGTTAATTATTAGTTTTAATTAACTGAATTGAGCGGAAAATTAAATCTTGATGTCGAAAGATTAACTATTATGTTTATGCGTTCTGTACCTTTCTAAAGTAATAAATGCTGGAATTGATTTCAAGGCTGTTTCTGAGTGACTACTTTCTTCAAAATAATATTAAAAATTATAGAAAGATTTTCGATACATTCGAGTAGAGAAATACGTTTGTCTCGAATTTTACGTGAGTCTCGACTCGTGGGCATTCCAATCGCACAATAAGGTAAACCGTTCGAATATCGGACACTTCTTTAAAATAGTTATAATTAACATATTTAAAAAGATCCAAAACGCATAATTCTTGGTAATTGCATTAATACCTTTTATCTAGTTTGCCCACGAGACAAGAGTTTCTCGTCTCATTCTTGTAAATGTTATAGAAGTCTCGTCTAGATTCTCGTAGATTTCTTCATGAGTCTCGATTCTTGGATAGTTTTTCTCGCCTCGATTCTCGGATAGTTTTTCTTGCCACGATTCTCGGATAGTTTTTCTCGTCTCGATTCTCGGATCGTTTTTCTTGTTTCGATTCTCGAATAGTTTTTCTCGCCTCGATTCTCGGATAGTTTTTCTCGTCTCGATTCTCGGATAGTTTTTCTTGTCTCGATTCTCGGATAGTTTTTCTCGCCTCGATTCTCGGATAGTTTTTCTCGTCTCGATTCTCGGATAGTTTTTCTCGCCTCGATTCTCGGATAGTTTTTCTCGTCTCGATTCTCGGATAGTTTTTCTCGTCTCGATTCTCGGATAGTTTTTCTTGTCTCGATTCTCGGATAGTTTTTCTCGCCTCGATTCTCAGATAGTTTTTCTCGTCTCGATTCTCGGATAGTTTTTCTCGTCTTGATTCTCGGATAGTTTTACTAGTCTCGATTCTCAATTAGTCTCTCTCGTCCCAATTCTCGGATATATTTTCTCGTATCGACCCTCGGATAGTTTTTCTCGTCTCGATTCTCAGATAGTTTTTCTCCCCTTGATTCTCGCGTAGTTTTTTCTGTCTCGATTCTCAGATAGTTTTTCTCGTTCTATCTCGTTTTGTAAACTCGTGTTAAAATTTATGATCTGATTTTTTCCCTTTAATTTCATCTAGACCCTATAAGAATCATTCCATGTCATGAAAGGCAATAACAACAAGAGTGTGATAATAACATTTAAGTCATATGTATCATTGGAGGTGATTGTGTAATGATTTCCGTATCTTTAAACGTTGACAAGTGCACTTCATTACGTTTGTATGAAAAAGTAGGGGGACGCATGATGTCACGCTGTCCCCCTTGCATATCTTTACCCATTGTAATTTTATTAGGATGTGGAGGATAGATATATTTTGAAAGCGGGAAACAGCGTCCACCCGCGTTCTCCCTCACTTTTACCGCTTTCTCTCTCTCTCTCTCTCTCTCTATATATATATATATATATATATATATATATATATATATATATATATATATATATATATATATATATATATATATAGGCCTAAACCATATAACACTAAAACTATTTGAGATCAAAGATTTGGGTGAACTCGAGAAATTTCTCCTCTCGTATCGGAAACGAAATGATAATTGTCATATTTCCCATCTCGTCTCAAATTTAAAGAAGTATTTCTTGTCTTGTAGAAGTTCCTCATACCCGGCATATACTACTTTCATCTGATATCATACAGTAACGGAACAATTAATAGCAACTCCATGTAATTTTATGCGTTTGTAAGGTTTAATCATACAGCGTAAGTAAGCATGAACATACAATGAAACATACGAGTACATCAATTTAAAGTAAATTTATGCAGAATGCAAATTAAGTTACAGAAGTTAACATATCTGGAACAATGGGCGATACTTTACACAATGTGACAGCCATTGTTAACAGATTTAGGTTTGTACAAAAATGACTTTGACTTGAGCTAATACTAGATTGCACCATTTTGACATGAAGTTCATTAAGTTTTGCAGGTTTTCTACTTTAATACGATGTTGATAAACGTCGTTTATTGTTTCAATTAATTTATTTTTTGTTCTTGAATGAACCATAACCTTCAAATCATGTCATAAATTTTCAATAGAACTTAAAAGTCTGCCGAATTACCGGGCCAAAGGCCTCTACCTCTGGCACTGTGGCAAGGGGCAGAACCGTCTTGAAAAACAAAGGCTTCTCCGTTGAACAAATCTCTTCCCGGATGTATCATTTTAGTCTGAAGAATCTGTTTGAGCAACAACACCATCACAAATATGGATTCTCTGACACCAATTAAAAAAAAGCATCCCCAGATCAAGACACTTTTAGGGTATTTCAAGGTTTCAACATTACATGCAAGACCAAGTGCTTCCTCAGACATGCAATACACCCTGGCATGTGAATCATTTAAACAAATTATGATTCTTGTTTCATCACTGAACAATACTTTGAGGCATTGTTCACTAGTTCAATCCTTGTGAGCCTATTGTACGTTATTTTTGTGTGAGGCATCTAACAGTCCTATGTGAACACAAACCTATTGATTTCAACTTCTTTCTCACTGTACATGAACAAACGTTAACACCAGATTTTTCCCGCCAATTAGTTGCAAGATCTTGCGATGATTGAAATCTGTCTGCAAGACACAAACCCCGCAATGCATTATTCTGTCTAGGAGAGGATTTCACTTTTCGATCACATCTGCCAATTCTTCCACTTTTTATGCACCCACTTCCCGAATCTCAGTCAACCGCCTACCTGCTGTGCTTTTATGCATTTTCATAATACACGCAATTTCAGCATTGATTTTGCTACACTCACTTAATGTTCGAATTTTACTCACTTTTGTCGGAGTTAAGCCACACCTTTTCCCTATTCTATGTTCGATGTAAATCAGTGGCGTAGGGAAGGGGGGCCCCTCCCCCAAAGAGGTCCAACAATGTACTTTGATACTGTTGGTGTATGTATTTTTTATAAATTTTTATGTTTATGTATTTTTTGTTTGTAATTTTTTGTTGGCTATATGTACTTATAACAGAACTTGGGTCCCCCCAAACACACATCCTGACTACGCTACTGATGTAAATGAATTGCACGACTTTTCTTCCAAAATGCATTCACTATCACCTCAAACATTTATGAAACAAACATAATTTTCAGGGTATACATTTGAATTTCAGAACTGGCAAGTTTCACTACGCGTTTGACAACCACAGCACTCCATCTGCGTAATCCAAAACACCTGCACAACGAGAATGGACAGAAGAATGTTGTTGAACGATTGAGTTAATTTTAAATAGTCGAGCGCGGACCTCACAATAAGTTAGAGTCGACTATGAACTGAACATTTTAAAAGGCTGATTTTTATTTCATGCTGATTTTTATTTCATTTACGTCACATTTTGTAAAGTATCACCAATTGTTGCAGATATACGTACTCAACTTCTACAACTTAATTTGCATTCTGTATAAAACTTCCTTTAAATTGCTGTATATTTTATTGTATGTTTATGGTTACTTACGTACAAACTTCTTATTAAATCTTGTAAATGCATAAAATCACATAGAATTGCTACTAATTTTTCCATTATTGTATTATTGTTCCGTAGTGTTGCGTTTCTCAGAAAACAACAAATTTGAGGATTAAGAAATTTGTCGTAAGATCCGATAGTGGACATGCCTAATATCGGATGGGAATTTAAATTGAAATTTTAATCAAATTAATTATTTTTCATAGTAGCTATTTACTTGTACAAATTTTTACATGTACTGTTAGAGTTGTGCATCGTTACATCATGATATAGTTACAAAATGGCTATTTGTTTTGCGTGGGGTTACAATTATAGCGTAATTTGTTCCTTAGAAATATTAAGGTGGATCACTAGGTGCTCTCGGTGCTATGATAAACACCGCTTGAATAGTGCGGCGTTGCCAGGTAGTGTCGAGTGTTTACTGCTGCCAGATAATAAAGAAAGTAATCATGGAATTCTGCGTGGATACTTACTGGAGAAATTAGTTTTCGACCCTTACCGCAATTCACAGCTAAGTTCCGCTTCTCGAACTGCAACGCTAGAATCCAGGAATTAAACGTACAAATTTGGCAACAACGCATTGTGGCGTTCTGCGCAAGTTTCGTCTCAAAATCTATTTCCTTAAATGTAAATTAATATTTAAATAAAATGTGAAACATAACACGAAAAACGGTCAAACAATATATCTATTTCATAATAAGATCGTTACTTTAAAATACTTTACACATACAAATAAACATTTCATAAAACTGAGCACTTCTAGTCAGATCTAACAGCAAGTGACATCTTGTGTGCTCATTGTGAAACGAATCAAGTATTTTCTTTTATTTGTTACTTTTTTCGATATCAGAAGCCGCAACCAAATGAATCAGTGTCTTGTAGCTGAAACGTAACTCTATCTTATAGTACAAGAATTATAATATGTAACATTTCATTGCGCAATAATTAAGGGAATGGGCTAAAATATGTAATGACTTCCGGATAGTGATCCACCTTAAACACGTATATCTTCCAGTTACTACTGTCATCACATAATTCATGTGCCCATCGACGGCAATGAGTCTACAGAATCCACTTTGCAGAATAGTAGAAAAACGTTATAAATCTTGTCTAATGTTGGATGTGTAATATGGGGTGGGTCTAACTTAAGTACTGGAGGTAATCACTAGTCATACTCACAAAACAAATTCATTTAGCGAAATAATATCATTCTAGAATAATCAACTATCTTATCTTTCTGTAATAAATGTGTAAGTTGTAATTTTGATACGAAAAAAAGGATTATTAAGTTGCTCTAAAATATATCCGAAACTGATAAATGTTGTCTTTGTTCTGATTAAACGCACAGTTTCTTTGAGAACGTTCATTTTCACAATGAAACTCGGACAAAAGATAGTTCTAATTCAGAGGTGGATGACATGGAGTGGAGCTTGATTTGCAAGAAATTGAAAGTACTTATTGTTATTCTGGTATCCGATATTCGGTCGGTTTATCACAATGTTACTCCATTAATTTTCTATTTGATGACACAATAATGAGTTCGAGTTTAGTTGTTTTGTTTGTTGCAGTTTAACGTTCCTTTACAACACCGAGGCTATATAAGACATGGAGCCACAGTGTAAGATAGAGTCAGAATCACAGTAGCGAGTTCAAATTTTAGTGACGCCCCATCATGAATCGGAAACTGGACGACCGGGAAGGGCAATATTGAACTGTGTTAGTGAATACATTATGTTTATATTTTTTCTTCTTTCACGGTTGATATCTAATACGTTATTTTTATACCGTAATTCACTGTATCTAAATCTTTTTGTAACAGATTCTACAGTATTTTTAGTGTTTTAACGACTATTTTATTCAAAGAGGAAGCATATAGCAATAGAATCAATAGATGCCACTAAGCCAAGCAAAATAATATGCATAAGAAGAAATCCTTATGAGTAGTTTTCGAGAAAATCACGAAAGGCGATTTTTGTAAGGCTAAAAATACATGCTATATATATATACATCAATCAACAGATTAGCTACACTAATGTTAAATTGAACAAAATGACATGGTTGAAACTAATTTTTCATGCGTAGTTTTCGAGGGAAATGAGTTCTTTTAAGGCACTAAAAAGTATTGTCATTCTTTGTCTATGTCTTTGTCTATGTCCCCATAGATTCGCCACAAACAGAGATCGCACACACTGATTTCAGGGAATCTCGGAGGCTACAGAATGTTAACGTTCTTATCATATGCTTTTACAGCGAACACACGTTCCGCACAACTTCAATACTTCATTATTACTACATGACAAAGTCTTCTCAATGTTGTCTTATCGGTCCCAAAGAAATACAGGCCATACAGTGCTGCTAATTCTAAATTCTTAAATTTTGCCGTTTCTCTGCACCACGCTGTATAACTATACTTGTTTAATAGAGAAACGATTAATGTAGTCTAGAGATTTGATTTTACACTTCATCCGTACTCTTTCTTTCCTTATAAGAATAATCTAGTTCTATCAGATTTTCTAAGAATATAGGTGGAAGTAATTAACAATTACTTATCGTCTTTTCGGGTGCAGAATAATTCAGGTTTAATACTACACAGACAGGGTCGGATCCAGGATTTTCTGAGAAGGGTGCACCAAATAACAGCCAATACATTTGAATTAAATTTGAGGTTTTTAAATGTCTTTAGGCATCTATGGTGTGAATGAGGAATTGCCCTGGAAGTGCTAAGTGTCTACTCTTGATGAATCCTTTTCCTTCAACCTTCAGAAAATTGACTGAGACTATTGATTTTTGCAAAACTCACTGCCAGCTTCTCACTTTAGGTAGTGTATATTTACAACGAAGGGGGGGGGTTCACGTGTACCTTTGCACCCCCCTAAATACGGTCCTCTACACAGACGTATTGGACCCCCCAGAAAAAAATTTGGACATCTCTCAAAAAACAATTCTGGATGCGCGTCTGCTTAAACTGTTTTGTTCCAATGAAAATTCACAATACATGCTTCGCTATTTATTATTAGGACAAGGGCCGTAACAATATTTAGATTTGAGCATTATCATTTATGTAACTAGATGATGATTGGTGGTAAAACTAAAATAAATAAATGCATGTAAACAATTATAGCTTATAATTACACACAATTTCAACCTATAGTGTACGGCGGCCCATAGGTTGGAAGCAATAACTAGTTTCAAATAAATCGTTGATATAATAATAATAATAATAATAATAATAATAATAATAATAATAATAATAATAATAATAATAATAATAATAATAATAATAATAATAATAATAATAATAATAATGTCGAAGTAGAACTCCTAGCAAGTGTATGGTGTCCTCCACTTGACTGCGGCAGTGACTGTCATACACCCCGGAATTCTTTCAACACTCTTTATTTTAAAACTTCTGCTACATACAGCTTAATTGAAGATGTCTGTGAACCTGGCTCCACCCATACTCGCACTAATTGTAAAACATGCCAGTAATTAGTGCCCAATTAGTGCTGATGACCTGTAATGTTAAAAAAAATGCTATTATGTAAACGTTTTAAAAAAAGATTCTGGGTGGAACTACGTTAACACTAGCCCTACGCATTCAATTGATTGAGATCAAATCAAACCCATACACAAAGTTAGTGCTAAATTAGTGCTGACGATACCGCATAGAAAGAAAATTAATGCTATTATCAAAAGGCCAAAATACATTCGAGAATCTTTAATGGTGGGATCGTCAAAGAAAACAATCGATCACTTGGCATCATGTGTTTTAAAATTAGTGCCTTTGGAGTGAGAGACCCTGGTTTCGGACTTCACGTTAATCAGTAGGTCCTGTCTCATACAGCCTCGCTGCTGAAAGGGAGTTAAACTCAAAATCAACTCAACTCAATTAAAATTAGTGCGGGTGTAGATGGAACCAGGTTCACAGATATTGAAGCCACTTGAAAAGACCGTGGTGCATGCAAGCTTCTCAGTTTCCGCCAAGTGGCCTACCAATACTGGCACAATACATACAATTATTATTATTATTATTATTATTATTATTATTATTATTATTATTATTATTATTATTATTATTATTATTATTATTATTATTATTGAGCTGAGCGAGCGAAGCGAGCGAAGCTCTTATACTCGGGTTAGCCGTTTGGTTGTCCGCGAACTCTTCCTAGACCGTTTGGCCGATCTCAACCAAACTTAGCACGCTGATAGAGTATGTCGTGCTGAGTGACAACATAGGTCGAAATCAAAAATCCGATGTACCATCGAGGAATAATCACCGAAAAATGCTTCCATAGACTTAACATGGGGAAAAAGTTTTCACGTGATTTTTTTGTCAACAATTAAAATCTGCGCGTGATTTTCAAAAATTCCGGCGAAGCCCTTTTATTTTTTTAGCGTAAAAATTTACAATTTTAATCACAATTTAAAAACAAATTAACGATTTTTTAAACTTTTTTTAGCCGGAACAAAAGGTCAAGACGAAGAATTGTGCGATTGTTATGAAAAATACTGATTGTTTTAAAAAGTCACAATAAACTGATTACGTTGCTTAAGCTCGCTCAGCTCATTTCATTGCAATCGAGTATATCCATTGCATTCCTAGTTATTATTATTATTAAGACATGAAAAAATCATGAATAATGACTATTATGATTTAGTTTTAGAGATTTTGAAAATAAGTTTGTTCAAAATTGTAAAAAAAAAAAATAATAAATAAATAAATAAAATAAATAAAAAATTTTAAAAATCGTATAGAAGTATCACATCATTGCCAAATGAGATAATGTAACAATAGCATCTAATTTCCCAATCGATACACTTTTAGTTCGATTCCCACAGCCTATTTCCTACTTTTTTAAAGCGCTCAATCAGATCAGGTAGAATTGTATCCTTATTAACTTCTGGTCGAGTTTCTTCCTATCCTATAGACAATACCGCAACATTAATAGGCGAAACAGTTTGTTCTCACAAAACAAATTAGCTGTCATAAGGTTTAGTTTTCTTTGATATGTTTATCAAGTTAGCTATCGGATTGAGTCATGAGTACAATTATAGAAACGTAATAACTGGGTAGATTAAAAAAAAAAAAAGTACAAAAGCTAAAGCGCCAAGTATTACAACGTATGCGTGACTTTTATATTTAGCTTTAGCAGCGTAAAGGATGATACCTGCTAACACAATGTTTCATCATCTCTTTGCCATTGTTGTTATGCTGAATGCATGACCGTCCAGTGGAACGACCTATAGCAAAACTCAAGGAAATTCACTCCCACAACACAACGCTAAAAACGTCATCTTTCCGTAAGAGCGTGGGAGACCTTATTTGAATATAATTATATCCTTGTACCCGTAGTGGAGTGATAACAGATATCTGGAATTAGAGCAAGTGCATTTTCAAGAATACACTTTCCATAATTAATTAATAAATTATAAGATTATCCATCAAAATATTATTTTTAACAATTTTATATCCATCCAAGATACAAGATGATACCATATACCTGTAATAGACACCTACCTTTAAAATATATCCAGGGACCTGAAACTTAATATAAAGTAAGTAGCATAGGCGTAACCAGAACTTTTCATATGAGTGTTCATAAATGTAATTAAATAGAACTTTCCTTATGAGCGTACATAGAGGTTATTAAAGTCCATTCATTCTCTCAAGGTAACATTTTTACGTGCTCATTTAATAGGATTTTAAGCGCATTAAAAATGTGACAGAACGTAGACTGAAAGTATTTGAAAACAAGATGCTGAGACGAATATTCTAATCCAAGAGGAGCGGGAATGAAGGAAACTTCATAGCGAGGAACTACATAATTTATACGGTTTACCAAACATTGTTAGGGTCATCAAATCTAGAAGGTTCAGGTGGACAAGTCATGTAGCCAGAATGGAAGAAAGTAGGAACGCTTTCAAAGTTTTAACTGGAAATCCAATCGGAAAATGGCCATTAGGAAGACCTAGAGGCAGATGGGAGGACAATATTAAGATGGATCTCGCAGAAATAGGAATACAAAGTAGAAACTGTATGCAGCTGGCTAAGGATAGAAGTCAGTGGAGAGCTTTTGTGAAAGCGGCATTGAACCTTTGAGTTCCATAGGCCACAGAGTTAGTTAGAATGCATAACAGTTAAAGAAAAAAGATAATCAAACCATTTCGTTAGGATGTTGTACAGCCGCACCCGGCACATTCCGTGGCTAAGCCTATCGATAAAGCCATGATATGGTTTCCAAACTCAAATACGAATCACAGCATACCCCTTCCAATTTTTGACATTTTCTTTTTTTTCTTTCTTTTGTCTTTTTTTACCTATCGAAAGGAACAGGACGGATCACCGGTATGTATCCTAGTTCTATATATTTATCAAATTTTATTTTCGGCAATTTCCAAATGTAAAGGGTACGTTAATACACCTCTGCTGAAATTTAAGATGGATGCAACGTGGTAGCTATGTTCTACGAAAGATTCCATGTACCCGTTCACATGACCATATGGTGCCATAAAGCTTTATCTTAGAATATAAATTGGGACAAAAACCTACCAAATTTGAATATATATCAGTTTTTTTTAACTGTATAAGAGAATTTTTACTTTTAGCAATTTCCAAAATATAAAAAGTGGTGCTACTTTGGCTATTTTGGCTACTTTGGCTAAATTTGGATACATTTGGCAATTTCCCGAATATAAAAAGTGGTGATACTTTGATAACTTTTTGGCTACTTTAGCTAAATTTGGCAATTTGGATACATTTGGCAATTTCCCAAATATAAAAAGTGGTGATACTTTGATAATTTTTGGCTACTTTAGCTAAATTTGGCAATTTGGATACATTTGGCAATTTCCCAAATATAAAAGTGGTGATACTTTGGCTATTTTGGCTACTTTGGCTAAATTTGGCAATTTGGATATGTTTGGCAATTTACAAAATATAAAAAGTGGTGCTATACACCCCTGCCGAAAATTGATTAAATGGATCAACGTACCCATGTTAACATTTAACTTGGCCCGGACAAACACTCGTAGGCATTCCAGGGACCCAGAAGTACAAAAGTCAAACCAACACCGGGGAGTGCTAAAACCTCTTTGTTCGATATCTTTATCCATTTTAAAAATTGACGATCACAATTTTAAGGTGGGCTAACCGAACTAAAAGCTGTGAACAAAATTATCAACAGATTGCGCCAAAACTCTACATGAAGATTAGGTACATTTGTGGCAACTTACAACCTTTTTTTCTATCTTTTATGTGACTTTCTACGTAAAATGAAGAATTCCTGTATTCATTTGAGAAAGATATACCCACACACAGTTACAGGACAGTATTACAAATTAATTTGGAGAATTTGAGAACGCATATTGCCAAGAAATGAGCAGAACTTCACTAGAATGGGTGAAGGTTGCATCATCTCAACGCAAGGTCTTATGTACTAGGTATTGTGATGGAATATTTGACAAGTGTGATAAATTGTGTACCACTTTTTCTCTGCAATTCTGATCTTCCCTATGTAGCTTTTTCATTTTTCCAACACTAACGCTCTTGTCTTTGGTGCAAGCGGTCCCTGGTTCGATTCCCCGTGGGGCCACTCAGTCGAAAAAATGTAAAAAGCTTTTTTAGGCCAGCCATCCTGAGTGAGTCTGGCAAATGCTGGGATGGTACCTAACATAGGTCCCAGGCCGCTTCCTTCTTTTCCCAATCCTTTTTCCTTCCCTTTCCTCGAATAGTGTGATCGCTAAGGGACACCATCGCTCATACCTGACGGCTAACATGGCCATAGATGCCAAAAGCCCAAACTCTGAGATAGTGTTAATAGAATGTGAGGCCCAAACTCTGAGATAGTGTTAATAGAATGTGAGGCGATTCTGAAAGACATTACCAGGAAATACTTACGCCGTGTCTTTGAAGACTGGAGACTTTGTAATAAGTGCATTGAGATGGATGGTCTCCAGTAGTACTGTCGAATTTTTGTGACATTTGCAGTTCTTGGTTTCTGAGAAAACCGGTTTTCTGAAAATCGAAAACCGCAAATGTAGTTTTCAAAACCGAAACCGCAAATGCAGTTTTCGATTTTCAAAATCGACATTCCGGTTTTATGAAATTTCACTTTTTTCAAAGACCGATTTCGGCAGCACTAGTTTCCAGACATAAGTTCAATTGAGCACGCATCGGATATGGGACGATCCTGACAGCTAGCCGAGCACCAACTACGATCATCGCTCACCTTCGCAAGATGAGAAATGAGCGTGGGAATATGCCTTACACATTCAGCATTGTAATAACTTTAGCAATTTCTTATGGGATATTCAAGTAGAAATGTGTATCGAATTTCCGCTAGACATTTTGCTTTAGCAATTTTTTGGGGCTTCCGGACCACTATAGAATGCCTGTCTAACTGTATGGACGTTAATAAACTCAACATATATGGTCAATATGTGTATTGAGATCTGCATGGGCGTCGATCCTGGGGGGCCGAAAAGGACCGGCCCCCCAAAGCTCATGTGGCCCCCCTTATTGTATCTAAGAATATACAATATTTGGCATAATTTGAATGCAACTTGGCATCCTCATATATGCCTTCTGCATCTGAATGCCCCCCCCCCCCAATTTACAGAGAAATCG
Source organism: Thermobia domestica (assembly GCF_964235325.1). Classification (NCBI taxonomy): domain Eukaryota; kingdom Metazoa; phylum Arthropoda; class Insecta; order Zygentoma; family Lepismatidae; genus Thermobia; species Thermobia domestica. Next base: position 334,570,053 of record NC_137455.1, on the reverse strand, counting down.
GCGCCCTTGGGGATCTGTATATTATTTTTAAAAGAAATCTTATGAATGTTCCGTTTCCGAGGATGAGAAAGTAAATTAGCTCCAACTTTAAGAAAACAATTTAGGTACGATTTCAGTTTATTGAGTTCAACCTATCTCAACTCAAATCCGGCCTTTTTTAATGATGGGCATAGGTTTAATTCAAGTGGATATTTAGCAAATCACCTGATAATTATCAATTAGGATCTTTACAACTAGACTCAGATCTCTTGCTTATGAAATAACTAGCATCAATTATCCGCTTCGCTGAGTTGAATTAAGAAAAAATAGTAATATATTCCGTTAGTCAGTCACTTTTTACCATTACTAAAGCCCTCTCTGATATCGGTCATTTTCGATCATTTTTAATATTTCTCCCCTCCTCCACCCTTGTGTTGCGGAAGTTCCATTGTTCATCTCAGCGACCCGGAAAACTATGGATTCAACTCTGATATTGGTCATTTTCGATCATTTTTATATATCTCCTCCCCCGAGGTTGCGGGGATGAATTTGAATGGCATCAGAAGTGTCAATGTTCATCTCAGCGATCCCGAAAACTATGGATTCGGCACAAATATCGGTCATTTTCAACGATTTTATATATCCAACCTCCTCCTCCTCCATGTTGCGGGGTACGACATCGAAAGTGTCACTGTTCATCTCAGCAACACCGAAAACTATTAATTCGACATTGATATTGATCATTTTCGATCATATATATAAATATAATATCATCCCTCCCCTCTCCCTCCTTTAAGTTCTACCGTCAAAGTGAAATTATAAAAAACTTTCTAGTCCCGAACCCAGTGGCAGATCCAGGGGGCGGTAGGGGCGATTACCCCCCAGAAGAAGAAAGTTTTTTTTTTTAATTTTATACAAAAATAAAACCCATCCCAGAGTTTGGAGCTCTTAAAAGTAGCTCTAAGTAGCATTATTACAACCCACTACCCCCAGAAGTCCGTCCTGGATCCGCCCCTGCCCGAACCTCATCTATCTTGAAAATTTGATTGAGATCAGTTGGATGATTCAAGTGTTTACAGAGTCACTTTCATCTATATATATTGATTTTTGTATATTTCCCCCGCCTCCCCCTCCCCAAAGTTGCACCGTTGAAGTGAAATGATAAAAGCCATCCCAGGTCCAAACTACATCTAAGTTGAAAATTTGATCCAGATCGATCTGGTGGTTCAAGAGATTAAGAGTCACAAACATAGTCACTTTCAATTTTATAATAAGATAAAAGTATGTGTACAGGTAATAAGGTACTACGTATATTTGAGATTAATTTCGATCGTAAATCCTAGGTCATAGAAGGGTACTTTGTTATTCTACTTATGTAAGCATTTCATTTGATCATAGGTGCTTGATGGCAAACGATTATTTTGTTATTCTACTTACATAGCCACTTCAGTGCTTTGGAAAAGATAAGCTTACAAATAATGTTTTTGAGTTACTTAGATTTAAATTCGTAGAAAGATAGAAGTGATAGGTTGTGAAGATAAGAGTGTTACCATGCAACAATGACGACTTCTCAAATTTTATCAGAATAACAGATAATTTTTACGTTACGAAGAAACAGACTGACTCAGGGAAGATATTACTGATACCAACTTTACTTATACATCATAATTAGATTAGTTGTGAACAAACAATGACGAAGGTCACGTATTATAAATTTATTTTCCAACGTAAAACTCACAAAAAGAATGAGTGTTAAAGAGATGCCAAAATTTTCATCCTAAGTAGCACAGATGTTGGCCAATGAACATTTTTTTCAGCGAATTCACTGTCCCCCAAAGTGAGACCAACTATCTGTGCCACTTGGGATGAGAATGACTTAAGATTCTTCTGAACCTATTAGGATTCGATATTAAAGTAGGATTATTTTGATGGGGCTTAATACTTAGTTTTTACTTCGTTATACATGCATGAAATCATGTGTTAATTAGTATATCAGATGTACTCTTTTAGGGCGGAGCGGGCTTGATATGTAGTCTACTTTTTCTCTAAACTCTTGAAACAGTAATAATTTAACTCTTTAGGCAGACCGTCCCGGTTGGGAAAATCAAAATATGAACCCATAATGATACCAATACTGTAAATCACTATCTACTTACTAGATGTGAATTGAAGATGATCGGGAAGATCGTCTATGAACAAGAATAAACTTTTTTTTTTCCAATGAACTTTAAAAAAAAAAAAAAAAAAGGAAAGAAGTGTCCAGATCGAAAATGCAGAAAGTGAATTTAAATTTATATATTACTATGTAAATAATAGTAACATTTCTAGAAATATTTATAAATATATCACTTCCTCAATCAAAGGAAAATTTGTTTCGAATTCCATTCTGTCTGTTGCTTTCGTACGCGCACTGTGTATAAATCTTTGGAACGATACCTACGAAGCACTTAATATCTGGCAACAATGGACTGGCGGCTTACGTTCGGAGAATCGTGTTATTTTGTAAGCTTCTCATGCTCTCTGTTATTATTAAACAATGTTATAAAAATAAATCTTGTAGCTTTTTTACATAGTCACTCATCGTCTAATGTAAGAAATGAATCAGTGAAAGAAAATGCTTTTAAAACTTCAAACTGAACAATCCTCCTTTTTCATGCAGCTACTGTGAACGGAATTTCATATTTTTATTATTTTCAGCTGCATTTCTTTTCACACTAACTATAGTATCCAATAATCCACATCGGCATGTTTTAACATGCTCGTCACTTGCCTAACATGTAGAGCAAAAAGGAAGTATCGCTAGGGTTGCCATATTTGTTTGATCCAAAATACGGACAATCCTTATAAAATGACGACCCATCAAAGATACGGTGCCTAAACACAGAATAAATATTTTGAATTTTTTTACCTAAAAATCACCTTTTTAGGTTATCACACATTGTTTACTTTAATACTTAAAACAATATTGGCAACTAACATATTTTATATTTTTTTCATTAATATAAATATAATAAATCATGCAATTAAATTACGTATATTAAATTTAACTAAACGAACCCTGGAATGGAAAAATCAGACACTTTTTAAAAACATAACCTACTCTATAGTAACTAAAGTACAAATTATGTAATAAAGACAATTCTTTTCGCCCGAGATTTTAGCGATTCCCCACTCTAAAACTTTCGGGGAGCTCCAAAAACTGTCAAATACGGACATATTCCTATTTCATGCTTTGTACGATACGGACACGAACCCCAAAATACAGTCAGTACAAATACGGACATATGGCAACCCTTAAGTATCGCGAAGGTCGTTGTGCACACTTTACGCAATTCACGTTGCACGTCCATGGTCATTATAATAAGTCTTTATCCGTCAGCGAAAGTAACATTAGAATTTTTATCCTCCGTTCAACGACTTCAAGAATAGTTCTTTGCGTCTATAAATTATGTACCGAGAGTAGATGGTAGTGTCTATTCTTGTCTCACAGCCAAGAGGTTCCGGATTAAATTCCCGCAGCCAGCCAACATGACTGAAGTTTTCCCACGTACTCCTTCAACTGAATGGTGGTATAGTACTCGTAAATATTAGAGATGGGCAAAACCGGTTTATAGAAAACCGACATTTCGGTTTCCCCAAAAAACCGATTCGGGTTTTTCGCCGAAACTGGTTTCGGTTTTCTCCAAACCCGGTTTCGGCTTTCTTCAAAACCGGTTCGGTTTTCACCGAAACTGGTTTCAGTGAAAAACCTTTGGAAAACACAGAACTATTTCTGTGGAAACGGAATCGGTTTCTGGAGAACAACGAAACACTATTCTGGTCAGAAATACAACCAATTTTGGAAAAAACCGGAACCGGTTTTGGCGAAACCGAAAACCGAATTTTATTAAAACCGGTTTCGGTGAAAACCGTTTTAAAATTCTCAAAAACCTGTTTCGGTTTTCCTTTTAAAAACGAAAAACCGGTTTTGGGCCCACCACTAGTAAATATATGCCCTGAATAATTTCCTTCATTTAGGAACTTCTTTTCCAACGGAATATTTCTATTGTAAAATGACCTCGTTGTTTTACTCTGAAAATTCATTATATAAATACGTAGCATAAACTTAAAAGAGTCTATCAGCTCCTCTGAAGTCCTTTCTAATATTAAGGACTAATATCTTTTGCTCAAGGGAGGGATTAAACCCTAACCCCGTACGCCACTGGATTTATCATATACCTGTATACAGAATAGCAATTTCAACGTCATTACTCAAATAGCACTCTTCAATTAATATTCCTTCGTTATAAGACCCACTGTTTCTTGTAATGCTAACAAACCGGGCTTTTCACAGAGCTATACAATAACCAGTGATCGCCAAACTTACGAAGCTTCTGAGCGAGCTACCGTACCGTTTTTAAATCGTACTGTGAGCTACCAACAAAAAGGACTACCAACTTAAAAAAAAAATCTTACCTTTCTTTATTGTCTATCAAGTGGATAAATCAAGATTAGCCAAGAAGAACGTTAACGCGATCTACCGAAAAAGTACCCGCGAGCTACTACTAGCTCGCGATCAACGGTTTTGGGGATCACTGCAATAACTATGAGCTTCATCCGTTAATTACTGTAAATAATATTAACAACTTCCTCCTAAATAGTTAATGTGTACAACAGTTAGATCTCTGAAACTGGAACTAAAATTAAATCTTAGGGATTAAACATCCCTTATAGGCTGAAGAGGCGATATATGATACATTTGAAAGTCAGTGGTGATTTGATTGACTAATAAGATTTTAACACTTTTTTATTATCTCAAGGCTAAATGAAACGGGACTTAGAGTTTAATCTAAAATCCGAACATCTATTAGGGTAAAAGTGATAAGTCATGAGATAATCGGTGAATAATAATAAAGTGGAAATACTTAGGCGCGTGTGGTTATTTGCTGATTGCAAACCTCACCTCTGCGCGTGAGAAGTGTGTCATTGCGACTAGCTGCTCTACCAACAGGCCATTAAGTGTATATGTATCATTTAGTTGAATATCTATTTCTCTTCTCTATTCTATTCTATTTTAAATCTATTCAGCCTAAATTATGCTTCAAATTCGCATAGAATTTCAGACATAACGGATTCTTAAGAGCCTGATATACTAAAAATAATACAAATTTTACCATTTTCTTTTGCTTGTTTTTTCATAACTAAAAGGAGATAATGAAATGCAACGTATCACAATCATAGAATATCAACCTGATGAGTTTTCAGTGTTGCCATCCATGGAAATTGCATTGTTACTAGAATAACATTTCCCCAAAAATCTAAGTTAAGGCAGCAACAAGAGGAACGAAATCAACTGCATTTGATTACGTATCATGTTGTCTTGGTATTCTGTGAACTACTTTATAAATAATAGTTGTATTTGATTTGTAATAAACAAAATAGTTTTAATATACAGTTATTAAAATTAAATAATAATGATGTTTAAAAAGTAGTTCACAGGATTCCAAAACAACATGATACGTAACCAAATCAGTTGAGTTTGTTCCTCTTGTAACTGCCTTAACTTGGATTTTTGGGGAAATGTTATTCTGGCAACACTAAAAATTCTTCAAGTTCATATTTTCTGTTGTAGAATAACATTATCTATGATTGTGATAAGTTGCATTTCATTATCTACTTTTACTTATGAAAAAACAAGCAAAAGGAAAATTGTAAATTTTTGTATTATTTTAAGTATGTCAGGTTCTTAATGTGTAGAACCTAAATGTATACATTCTAACTATTTCTCATTCATTCCAACGATCACAACACGTAGTCGGCGTTCTCCCTAAATATTCAGCAAGTGAGTTCAATACATGACGATACATTTACCCATGGGTTTAAAAAGAATTTAGGAAAAGAGAGAAGGCTAGAATCTTTTTCCATAAAAGCAAGAATAATTACAATAGTGCGGTCAGAGCCTGGTATAGATCCAAAGAAGGAAAACTTTCCACTCATAAATAAATAAATAATAAAATAGGCACAATAATTGAGTTTTTATTTTAATTGAGATTTTACTATACAAACGATCTATGTACTAACACAGAATTATCTTCCTAATATCATTGCTATAAAATTTCAGTGAAGCTTCTTAAATATTTCGCGGCACCCCTGTAACAGGGGAGTCATTCGAGGAGTGATGGGAGACAATTGCTCCCTCCCATAGTTTGAGCATACACATATCTTTTAATAAAAATGAATACTGATGTATTTCAGTGAACTATCATTCCCATCTCCCTAGCAAAACTTCAAATGACCCTACTGCTATGTCAAGATATAAATTTGGAAATTCAATAACTTGAAGACTATTATGCAAGAGCAAGTTCCGGGGGTTCATAGGACTCGGACTATGCTCGAATCTTGAACCTCAGGCTTTATGTTTCCTTTGTTCTGAAATCGCTTGGCAATCTGTAATAATTTAATTTGTATTGGTTGAGATCAAAAGATAACTAAAGACACATTGCAATATTACATTTTTTTTATATATATAAAGTACATACTACACTGATGAATAGAAGAAAACAAAATTGTGCGAGTTTCATCACTGAAGGAAGCAATAATCTTTTTTCTTCAGCTTCCGCTGTTACTAATTTCGGATTTAACCAAGCACCGGTTGAAATAATTAAATACATTTTTAAAAAATACACAGTATTTATTATGCGTAATATTATGTTGTGTTTGACATAAAAAAATAATGTTATATATAGATATCGCAAACCCGGAGGTGATAAATAGCTTTGAGTACTATTGAGCGAAATGTTGCTTCAATAGGTAGCAACACTTGACCGGATGGACTTGCGGGGAAGTCCGAGACTCTCTCTTCTGCGTTGCCAAGTTTATTTGCAATTGTTAGATCTAGGTTACAGTGAAAAGAAGAAAAAAATCCAGTTAACCAGCATTCACAATGCCTTTGTCATTGCCATATCACATACCTAAAGAGTGATCTCAAAAGATCCAAAAGATCCTTGAATGATAATTAAGGACAATTTACTTGCTTTGCTCTCTTTTGTTAGTCTTCTTGTCCGCATCAGAAGATCATTTATTATTACGAATAACAATTCCTGTCAACCGTATATTCTTTTCTTTATTTCATAGGACTACTTCATTTTCATAATTTTGCATGCGATAGGCATTAGTTCAAGTATTACACAAACTTGTGTTATGTATACACAACATAGAATACTCTCATGGGTCTACGAAGAGACACACTACGATGTCTGATTATTTTAAATTTTGTAGGATAGAATAGTATAGAAAGTTCATTTTCTTCAGTTTTACAATAACAATAGTGGTATGGTGCCTTTCTCAGATGCCCAATTCGAAAAAAAAGGACAAAGGGAGAAAAAGAAAAGGTAAAACGGAGGGATGGCCAAAATTTTCAGGAATCGGAAATTTCACTTTCCAGATTTCGGAAAAAATCCGGAATTCGGAAAAGATCCGGAATTTAGAAAAGTTCCAGAATTCGAAAAAATCCTGATTTTTTCCGAATTCTGGATTTTTCCGAAATCAGACTTTTTCCGACATCAGAATTTTCCGAAAACCTGGAATTTTTCGCATTCCGAATTTTTTTTTTCGATTTTACTTTCCGGATTTGGAAAGTGAAAATTCGGGAACCTAGTAAAAGGCAATCCTTCGACACAAACAAGATATTACTATCGTAGTTAAGGGTTCACAATGTCATGGAACGTTCCTGATATGCTTAACCAAGGACAAGTATTCTAGTAGATGTGTGTAATAGGCTTAAGTGCAGTTTAACTATTTGCTAAACAGGCTACCTTCCAGGAAAAAAAATCTTCGGGGAAACAAAATTAAAATGTGAAAGAGAAAACTTAATCACATGTAGTAATTCTTGTGTACAAGAATTAGTACATATTTTAGCAGTGTTTCTTCTAGAAGTTTTTCGGGAAGGAGTTGGCCGTTTCCTGGAGTTGCTTTCCCGTAAATAAGATATCGCGATTACATATCACTCGTGTGCAGGGCAGTCTTTCAATAAATAGCGTCCCAATACAATCACTCCATCTACATAAAATTTTCTGGGATTAAGTTTGTATTTAAGGTTTCTTCCCTTTTAGCTTGAAGCAATAAAATTTGAATTTTTGCGTATGTGAATTTCCCAAAGACCCGTGGCTAATCATATCCGCTGACAATTTATCATTTTTCACTATTCATTTAAAGTTTTTCATCACAATTTTAATTTTTACAATTTTCTGAATATCTTTCTGAGCTTCCACTTATTGTAATTGCCGTTTCATTAGCTTACCGTGTGATTCCTGCGATATTTTTCATATTGTTGATGTTCTCAAGATAATTTCATTCTAGTACATACGACAGAGGCGTCCGTAGAAAATTTCGCGGGGGGGGGTAAAAAAAGATTAGCTTGCTATTATATGATTTTTGTCTTGTTGGAATTCAGATTACACAAACTCCAAGACCTATAAAGATTAATATGTTGCATACATTCCAGGAGATTATTATTATTATTATTATTATTATTATTATTATTATTATTATTATTATTATTATTATTATTATTATTATTATTATTATTAGAAAGATAAAAATCGAAGTAATTGTGGTCTGGAGGATTGAGAAAGATATTTAACCATTTAATGTGCTCCCGTATTTTCGAAAAAGAAGTCAAGACCTTCTTTCAGGGGCGTTGTTTAGGGGGCAGAGGGCAATTTCTACTCCATGAGTTTGAGAAACAATATACTTTACTCAACTGTCTACTAATATACTAGTAAAACCCGTGAAAATCTTATGTCGGTGGGGGCCTTCCCCTACCCCAAGCCAAATCTGAAATGATCTAAAATGACACCCCTGCTTCCTTTAGTAGCATTTTCCCTTTTCTATTACTACAAAACATTAAAGTATTATTTATTTCGATTATGCTATTATTATTGTAAAACTACGAAAGACAACAAATACGAAATGAAATTAGATGACAAAATAGATTACAAAAAATTAATCTATATACATTGTACAGCAAGATTGTACAGACTACTTCAAAATTTTTGTAGCACAGCCTTTCCCGGAGTCCTCTTTTAAAATATTTCTTTCTTTCCCTTGTTATTTAACAAGTCAATATGATATATGCACTTCGAGTCAAATTGAAATACGTTTTATTCATATAAGAGCAAGATGGACTTTTATCAACGCTGAACAGAAAATTTAAAAGAAAAAAGTATATATTACTTACCAATAGCAGGGAGACTACATTCAGGATTATCACAATAAAGATCACTATCAGTCTGCCAACGTCCTCATATTTCTGGTAACTAAAACCATTTCAGACTTCACTCACACAACTAAATTGTTTACTAAGTTTGATTTGAAGTACGAACTTCTATCCTTTATTATTCATTGTACGAATCACAGTTAATGAAGTACTACTAATGCAGAAATTTTGCATATCTCGGAAATTTGTTTCATAATGTCTCTTTTCAAAGTCACGTGGTTAATTAAAAAAACACTAAATTTGCTTCATCTAAATTACTCTAATAAATATTAAAACAAGATTCGCATAGCACACGAATAATAACCAATCAATACTTTATATGCGTTACTTTTTGAACAAAAATTGTACACGTCTTGGCTCTTTTCCGAAGGTATCCAACACAGCAAATATAAATTCTGTTTTGTTCTTTTCTACAGTTTCTCGATGGAGACTCATCATGCATAATCCTGTTAATCGTTCTTCAGACATGGTAGATCTTAACCAAGTTTTAACACGCCTTAATGCACTAAAACTTCTTTCAACGGTACAAGTGGTAACAGGAAGTGTAATAGAAATTTGAATTGCCTCTTTTATTGCTGGGTAAAATGTAGATTGGTCCATCAAGTTGAAAAGAGTGAGTTGTTCTAAATTGGCAGAATCCAGATGTCTATGTCTCCACAAATCAAACCAACATTCTGCCTGAGAAATGAAATTTTCTATCTTGTACGTTCGGCTTACTTCTTCTATCTTCTGCAAGAACTAAGACTTAGAAAGATTTCTCACCTCGGATGGATGTAATGCAAACAGAGAGAAACCTGGACTATTATCCTCAGAAAATCTATTATTTAGTGACTGTAAAAGAGAATCGATGTATGGGACAAAAATTGCTCTGCGATAATATTCTTCTGTGCAAGTACTTGTCGAGACGAAGTTCTTGGAACTGTTAAGTGAATATCAAGTTCTTTCGCTACATTATTGCACTTTTGGAATATCGCTTGAAAAGTTTCTTCTGCGTTTACTCTGTGATTTCTAAATATACCAATCAACTCATTCATATGAGACTTTGCTGCCATTAAGTTCAATTGGATTTCTTGTAAGATTTGCGCCACTGACTCAAGATAGAAAGAATAATTACTGATAATTACCAAAGAAACTATGAAACTACCTGTAGATCCTGTACAGAAAAGGCGATAAGAATTGCTTCTTATATGTGAAACAGGAGAATTTATAGATAAGTCTTCTAATGCATGCATTATTTGAACGAAGTGTTCAGAAAATATTCTTATGCTATTGTATTTAGAAGTCCATCTAGTATCTGAAAGGAGTGGGATGCTAGGAATAAGTTTCCTTCTCAATGGGGCTTTCACGAAAGAAGTAATGATTTCTTTAACAGTGTCGACGGTGTTGCGTATGTCGGAAACGGAACACAATTTGTTAACAACAATATTTAGCTTATGTGAAGCGCAGTGGTAAAAAAAAAAAAAAAAAAAAAAAAAAAAATGCTTTTGGACACTTTCCCAACAATATTTTGCACTCCATTACTACATCATGCCATGGTAGAACAGCCATCAAAACCTTGTCCAACAAGTTCACATTCAGATAAACCGGTCTCCTCTAAAACCTTTAGAATTGTCTTAGCAATGTGTTCGGCATTGAACTCATCTAATGGAGTGAATCCGATGAAGTCTTCGCGTACCTTATTTTCACTGGGGCCATAAAATCGAATTTCTATCGATAATTGTTCTATACCCGCAATATCGGCTGTCTCGTCTGCCAGCACTTGGAATACATAATCTTAGGTTTTATATAATTTCGGAATAAAACATTACCGGCAATTGATATAAGCTCATTCTGAATACGTACTGACTCATACTTGGCGTTTTCAGCGGCAGTCTCAAAATTTAAATGTTTTAAAGATTTACAATAAAGTAATATTTAAAACTAGCAACCTGCAAGTTTCGCGCAAACGCGAGAAAATATGTTCATGTGTTTAATTCGCTCTAATTACAGTAGTTATTAATTAGCTAGCTTATCAGACTATTTTTAAAAAATCATCCTCTCCCACCCCTCACCTCAAGGATGAGGATGAACTTGAGTATCATGAAAACTGATACTATCATACTCAGCGACCTCGAAAACTATGAATTCAACACTAATCAGTCGTTTCCGATTTCTTTTAAAATATCGCCACCTCCCTCAGGAGGAGTAGAGTTGAATTGGATTAAAACCTCGAGCCCTACAACTGAACCAGCGACAAAAAGAAGCTATGAATTCAACACTAATATTGGTCGTTTTTGAGGGGGTGGCAAATTTTGTGAGGGCGCGGCAAATTATTTGAGCACAGAGGCGCACAATATATAAATACGGGCCTGGATAGAGATGCAACATTCCAGTGGATGAAAATAGGAAAATTGAAAATGAAATCTTTAAGTTTTACGTCCCATGGTTATGCCGGTTAGGCTAAAGGAGACGGTGATGATGAGAGATGAGTGAAATGGTGGAATGAAGAAAGTAGGAGGAAACGGGAGAACCCCGAGAAAACCCATGAGCACGGTGTTTGTCCACCACAAAGTCCACATGGCGCGAGCTGGGATCCAACCAGGGACCCCAAGCAGCGGAGGTGAACGCTCTACCACTGAGCCACCGCGCCCCCATGAAAATAGGAGTTTTATATCCAGTCATAAAAGGCTTTTCGTAAGAAATACAAAACCAAGTAATAAATACAAAACTCTACGTAAAACACATCCTGAAGAACATTACAATACAAGATGACAAATACAGATGATGTCAAATATATCTAGAAACAATACAACACATCACAAATGAATACTCAGTAATAAAACAGACTAAATACAAGTAAAATCGACAAATTTACAAAAATCATACCTCAAGAAATAGCAGTGATACAGAAAATGATACGAGAACAAGATAATACCAGTATTACAAATACCACCTAGGAGCCACACTAGAAACAAACACAATTTTTTCTGGGACAGAACATTATTAATTCATAAAGAAGTACATCATAACAGGCCGGACATCACAGTAGTAAGCAAAGAGAAGAGAGAGGTACACCTAATAGGCATTAATTACCATACCAAACAACAAACTTGTAGAACGCATAGAGAGAGAGAGAGAGAGAGAAAGAGAGAAAATTATCAACAGCATAACATAAAAGCCCAGAACATAAAAGAACAATGGAAGACAAAAGATGTGAAAATAATACCAGTAATAATATTTGATGCTGAAGTGGTCCATAAGACCTTGAAATAATTGGAGTTGAAGAAAACAATCACAAAATAGATACAGAAGAATGTAATATTAGACACATCTAGCATTGTGAAGAAACTTTTTGCAAACCCTGAAAATAAAGAAAGAAAAAAAAAACAGAAGAACAATAATGGGTATACCTGGATGTCCCGTCTCGTATATCACCTCCTCAGATAAGGACAAGAAATATGAACTAATAATAATAATAATAATAATAATAATAATAATAATAATAATAATAATAATAATAATAATAATAATAATAATAATGTAATTCATAGTTGTTAGCTTACTTTGATATCGATACTGTTATTCCGTGTTCAATATTTATGGTTTGTATTTTTCTCTTATTTTCGATAATTGTGTGGACGTTAGAAAAGAACGAAGAAAACGACTCAAAACATTTGAGATGTAAGTATGGGGAAGAATGGAGAAAATAAACTGGGTGGTAAAAAAAAAGCAGTGAGGAAATGTTAGCAGAATTTGTGGAAGAAAGAATATCAACACTGTGGCATTGTCTACCTCTCTCTACAAAGTTTTTCAATTAATTTTTTCACATTATTTACCATTATTTTTTAAACCTTTATTTTCCAAACTTCTTCCTGATCCTACTACAATGATTAGCACCTGTCGGCTGCTTTACGTTAGATCCCCTATACTTTGCCAATCTTTTGCAGGAGATGTGAAGATTTAATTCAAACTATCTGTGCTAATTTGTCATCGAAAACGGCCTAGTTTCCATTATCATGGATTCTTACATTAGACCAAGAAGAAACATTGAATCTTGTTGTAAGTTAGGGAAATCAGCAACAGAGATTTATGAAATGATCAGAACTAACAGAAATCTATGAGATGATCAGAACTATTTATTTCATCTCGTACTTACTTTACCAATCTTCACAAGCCCTAGAAAAGAATTTCATAACATTAATCTGACATTGTAAACAATTTTCTGTCATTGTACCTGCACCAGTCCTGAAACTTGGTCAAACCTTGTATGCTTCTCCAAAGTGCTTTCTATTGACATAGTGTGCGGAGACATTTGTTAGTTCTACACAAATCAACTTCTTGTACAGTTTCATATATAAAACTATATATCCTCATTGGAAAAATGTACACGTTTGTTTTTTCTTAATAATTTCTCTGTGAAAAATAGTATTTAGGAGTTGTTAATGATTGTACTATTACACTTGTTTTCTTTCAGAGATAGCTTTTTAAGCAAACACAGGTGTCAGCAATGAATTGCAATAATGGAAATGTCGGCGAGGGCGCTAAGAAGAACTATGAACTGAAACATATTCCATCCCTCTCAAGTCTAAAAGAAGTTGTTGTGTGTGGATTAGTATCCCCGACGTCATCCACCAGCAGCACAGCTACTCCTCGCAGTAGTTTAGAAGATCTTAGTGAATACACAGATGCTGACGAGACTATATCAGCACCTACAGAATTTCTAGCTGAGGTATTTATAAAACAACATTGTTTTATCCTCGTTATTTTCTGCATTACAGAATTCCTTTATGAAACAGTAAATATTATGGCCTATAAAGGCCATTTCAATATTTTAATTATAGTTTAATCTTAATTATATTTGCTATAATTTGACCCCTCCCTGAATTCGCTGTTGACCTACGAAATTATATTTTGAGAGTATTGCTCTAGCGAGAAGTACTTTCATTCTTCAGAGAAATGTTAAAAATAATGAGTGTTGTGCAGACCTTTGTTTCAACGCCTGAATATTTTACCTCCACTCCCTCATGTGTATTGTAAAGATTTTTTTGTTGTTTTTTAGGGTAGACATAAAAGATGGTACATGGGAGATTGGACTTTCTCATCACCTTTTATTATAAAATAATAATAAATATTACAAATAAATATAAGTTTCTCTGCATAACTTGGTGATTTGTTGGTGAATTATAGGAACCCAGTGACCATGCGTCTTAAGGCGTGTTGAATAAGTGCTTCTCAGTGACCTGAGTCTTAGAGAGCTGGTGGATGAACAATTGGTGGACATTGATGCCTTGTGAGGTGTCTTGTCTCCTTTTGTGCAGAAATGTTGCCGACTGATTAAATCTTCGTTACTTGTTGAACGTTGGCGATGGTGAACGACATCCTCTTCGTGGCTATCGTCTGAAAGGTGTTTACAGCTAGCGTGTGGTGTTGAAACATGTGGGACCTTGCAGTATATTTTGGAATTTGTTTTGTATATATATATATATTCATACGATATGTTTGAAAGTAATGTGAAGTCTCGTACAATACCTGAATTTCTACACGTTTTCACTTACCAAGATTTCAGCTAACAAAATCCAATCAGACAGTACTGTTCGAGGGAATGTAACTGTACAACAAACTAACTTACCAGTAATATAAATTGAATATCAACATTTTTAAGTTTCAGAATCACCTATTTTATAGCGTTGATGAATGTTTAAATGGAGATTTAAAATGACTTCTTCAATTATGAGTCATCCATTATGTCTTATATGTATTTTATGTGTGTACTTTAATTATTTACTATTGTAGTTTAAAGTATGACGAACACATATTAAGGACAGTAAAATTAAATATCAATTAAACACAAATATTCACGTTTATCTGCATCTGGCGAACCCAATTCTAAGACCGAATCAATTTAAATTAATATGAATACAATAATTTTTAATATGTACAAAGATCCGAATTTGAGTTTTATCCTAACACAATTTATCTTTAATTTCTGGCACATCAACTTGATATGATCAAATGATCAAACTGCTGGCTTTTACTTCTCTACCCTTAAACATGGCAGTAAAAATAACAAATGCAATTAATAAACTAAAATACAGTAACATGTAAATTTTACTATATTCAGAATTATTTATTTGGTTATTTCCAATTCTGTTTTGATGGTACTCACAATCAACATACAGCTCGAAATGATCACTCTTGGGGGGAGTAACGAACAGGATAACGCGACACAAGTAACTGTAAAGACTTAAATTTTATAAACCAACTTTGTTATTTTCTACGTTACTTTTACAAATTTGAACTGCTGAGAAAGAGGATAAGTTTTCTTTGATTTAGAAAAAAAAAGTTTCACAAAATATTCTGAAAGTGAATTTTCAGCACCAAAATATTTATGTTTAAAAACTATTACATATGGATGCTATGGAATTCTTGTTTCGAAGATTTGTCAGTAATTGAGAACTAATTTTGATAGTAGGTGCATTACTTCCATATAGCAAAGGAAACGTAAATGATAGAAATCTGAAAGTGAAATGCCACCCTAGTACAGGAAAAAAAAGGGGGGGGGGGGCAATTATGAGGAATTCTTCGGCAATTTTAAGAAAATATCTAAATGTAACTTTATGTTATTTGATCTCAAAAGATACAATCATTTCAACCTAACGCATTACTTTTCCCGTGAGCTAACGTAACGACAACGTGTAACTTTTGCGGTGAAGTGACATAACGGTTAAGTTAAACTTTAAGGAAAACGTACTCAAGATTGGCTATGTTAACCTCTGTATAAGCATTTGGAGACAACGCTTGAAATTGAATCTCAAAGCTTTACGAAATGCGTTTCTCAAGTGGTAGCATCAATTATTAAAAAAAAAAAAAAAAAAAAAAAAAAAAAAAAAAAAAAAAAAAAAAAAAACTGTTCCTACGCATTTAACACCTTACTCGGCAACTTTTAAACATATCTCTATTTTAGTTGGAGAAATATAGTCAACCATACTTTCGTTATTTTAATATGACACCACAATAACAACTCAAGAAATAAATACCAAAAACATATCACTTAATGTTTGCAAACAAGTGTGACGTTTGTGATACATTTACTTTTGGTATTTTTAACATATTTTCTTCTTTTTACAGTTCTTGTCGGCAGTTATGATGAAAGACTACGGAAATGCATTAAAGTACTGTAAATTAAGTAAGTATGATATCTAAATTTTCAATTACTTCTATGAATTCAAATTATAAAATCTTTGGTTAAAAAAGTTTTTAAAAAATGTAAAATACTCATTATTAAATATGTTTCACATTCTCCTTGATGTTTAAGCGTTCATTTAAAGTTAATTAATAAATGTTTTGATTAATATTTCGCGTTTACAAATAAGTAACTAATAAATCTTATTCCATAAATTCTAAAAATGATTGAATTAACGTTTGATATTCTGGTTATCTCCATTTATCATCTCGAGACTGTAGAAACGAAGTAAAATATAATCTAAATTGGTAAGTGTTCTACAAAATAATGTTACCTCTCAATCTGTCTTATTAAATTTCTGCTCTCGTGTACAAAAGGTGATAAAAAGAAATTTAAAGAAGACTGAGATCAGAACAATATCCTTACATGAATAAATAAATAATAGTACGGTGCAATTGCTTACGAGACGATAAATTAAATCATAAAGTCTGAAGGCCTTAGGACAGACATGTGGAAGTTGGAACAGGGAGTGGGCCAACTACAGAGGATTTACTAAAGTCGAGGGCTGTAAGAGACAATGTACAACATTTTCACAAGAACTGAATAGCCATATTCAATTTATAAAATCGTTCGTCGTACACTAATATCACAGTAGCAGAAAACTGTTATAACGATAACCAAAATACTTACTAAAGAAAAGCAAAAAAATCTGTTTATTTACTATTTTAGTGGAATACTGGACCAATCTGCCAATGTTCGTTGCTACACTCTACAGTGGATATTCCAACGCGGGGGATATTTTAAAGGCGGACATCAGTTATCCAAGAAAAAACTTTCAGCTCAGTTTAAGTCTGTAGCTATTTGAGAATGCGTTTTCGAAGCGTTACCCCCTAGAGCGAACGTGACCAAGGTGGCTATTCGGTATCTTTACTTTTGCCAGAATTATAAATCATAGTGTGAGGCAGTCAGGGTTTCCAAGTCTTTCTTGCCAAGTTCACGTCTATAATAGCATAGTTCCAATTCTCTGCACAAAGCATATTCAAAGCAGCTGTTTCTTGCTAAAATCCCCTTGCCTGGCAACACGTCTTTCCTTTTTTTCCCCTTCCTTTTGACATCTTTTAAACAGCAGGCGGTCTATTGTTCCGAAACGCACCAAATACGCTCGAGCTGACGTTTTCTCCGCGTTTTTATTGTTTTCGCGTTTGTGATTAGCTATCCACATTTAAATATATGGTCAGTGTATTCCAAGCGTACGGATGAGCAATAAAAACGCGTTGCGATCGCTTCAAATAGCCGCCCTGCAAGAGATTACGTAAGGAATTCATTTTCTATAACGAGTCAGGCGGGCCGGATGAAAGGGCTCAGTGGACCGGGTGCGGCCCGAGGGCCAGCTGTTGCACATGGCTGCCTTTAGGATTTAAAGGAGATAACTGAAAGAGGAAATACAAATAGACATAATGTGTACTAGGAAGAAGGAAAGTAACAAAATTAACTAGTATACAATTGAATCAATTGAAGCGGTTAGAGTAAAGGTGTTATGTTACATTTTTCGGAACTTTGAATTCTGGCGGTTCATGCACGTGTTATATTTAGTCATACTACATAACACATCATTTAGTGAGTCCTCGTCCAAGTAAAGAGATTTGGAAATGATGAAGGATGTCTGTTAACAGACATAGTTGTAAAAGTCAATTTTGCCAAAGTGTACAATTTGTTACATACCACCTTTATCCTCTAACTGCTTCAATTACAACATATCTTGATCCCACAACTCCTTCTGTTTATATAGCGTTATTTATTTACTTTCGCTTCTATCATAAATCACATACAGTTGTCAACAACTGGTTTCTGTGGTAGTCACTGTTACCATCTATGAGGCAGCAAACATTATTATAATTTACAACGAATGAGACGAAGCAATAGTATATATAACCGTCACATTAATAGTAATCATCTTGTTGGCGATCCTGCTCAACTGTCTTCTTTTACCAAGTATGTGCACTATTTTTGAAGCATTTTTCATCACCAGCCTGATTTCATTTACATCACCAATGAACCCTTCATTATGTTCAGCAACAAAGCAAATATCGTTGAATCATTTCTAGATTAGCGTTTCAAAAATGAGGTAAAAGTCAGCTGATAATAGTCATAGTTGTAAAATATTAGACACACATGAACACACACACACACACACACACACATACACACACACATATATATATATATATCCATACCATTGAATCAGAAATATTCCTTTAGGTAAGTCCTGTCTTTTTCATTGAATATAAATAAATAAATAAATAAAAGCAATTTTCGGTTTAGAACGTATAGAAAAATAGGAAAATGAATTATATCCGAGTAGCATTTGGCTATAATATGAGTTAGAAAATGAACATGTATGTAAAATTAAACTATTATGATTTTGTAAAAATGGAAGTTCATTTCGTGGAATGTATAATTACATTTTCTTTCTTTCTTTTCTTTCTTGACAGCATTACTGGCTCAGTATTTAATAGAAAGCACCATATGGAGACTTTCAAAATTAACTACCAGCTTAGATGATTTATAGAGTGATAAATTTAACGTCAAAAAATTACATTGACATTCCTTTCTTTCTGCTTTGCTGCTATTATGATAAATGTTTGAAATATATAAAAACAATTTATTCAGTCTATTTTTATTCATGTCTACATAAAAGAAATAATAATAATAATAATAATAATAATAATAATAATAATAATAATAATAATAATAATAATAATAATAATAATAATAATAATAATAATAATAATAATAATAATAGTTTTCTACATTTACGAAAATGCAAATCAAAATTTTCAAATTCCTATGCAAACTTAAAATTGATTTGCAATTTACTACGAGAAAATTAAAATCTAAAAAAAAAAAAAAAAAAATGTTTTGGGTAAAATTTTCAACAGATGTCTGTATTTTGTACGGACAATTTGTATTTTAAGACTTGTGTCCGTGTCCGCATCATACTCTTAAAAAAAAGTGACAAAATGGTCGTCTTCTTTTTTAAACTTGGGAAATACAGTAGATTAATTAGTTACTATTTCCTTATCGCTGGACCAATTACACGCTCACTAAGCAAAATAGTAGAACTCTTGTATTCTCTCATTTTAAAGATACATGAAAATTCAAGATATAGATTGTGATAGAACCGCAGCGGCCTATGAGGTGAGTTTACAAACGGTGAAGAAAATTGTGTGTGGGGAGACAAAGTGTCTCTTAATGTAACTGAAAATATGTTATTTCGATCTGCGGACAAGAAACCCGACTCAAGGTCCCTTAGTTCCCATCAGTGTTCCACTGCTTAACACATTTGAAAACACAACTGTAATGAATCAAAATATAATTTAAGTTTAGAGAAAAGAAAATGGATTCCAGTGTCATGTGTGTTTAAATAACGTAACCAAATTAATCTAGCAGTTGTAACTTTCAAGATACTAATTTTAATGAAAGTAGAGTTTTAATTTCTATGTTAATATTACTATGTATAGATACATTGCAGTAGACAGTTTTCCTTTAATTAAATAATTTTAACAACTTAAAGTAAACTCGAAAGTATCTGTATTTTTGTATTCGGAAATGTGGCAATCGTAAATAGTGAACATTCTAAGTAGCATTTATGTCACTTATTACTTATCTTCTTCTTCTTTTCTCTTATCCTCACATAGTTCTTCAATATGAACCCAACAATGTTGCGGCGAAGGAATTCTATCCATTAATCATAGAGAAAATGAAAATAGGTGAGTGTTTACCATTGCTATTATTAAATTTTCTGATTTAGCATTCTGAATTATTCACTATATTATTTTTTTTTTTTTTTCATGTTAGTTGGGCCTGAATTACATAAATGAGAATTGTAGTTTTACAAATATACTCAGAAGCAAAAGCACTTTCCTTCTACTAAATTTTTAATTTTCTAATGATTTCAGATATTTTAAATTATTATTACCATTACGTAGAGAGAATGTAATTGTTATACATCACGAAAACTGTATAATAATAAGTTGGTCAATTTATTCTGTATTTATTAGCAAAAGAAAATCTGGAGTGGCAAGCCATTTTTGTTTTCAACTTAATTGTGTTCATAACTATTGACACCCATGACCTTTAGTCTTATCAAAACTTTCAAAACAATGTTACTTATACGTTCAATGGTTCCTCAAAAATCATTGTAAGCTCTTCAATTACATTTTTCGTATTAAGATGCTGTAAAACTATACTTAACAGGCATATGCTTCAATACCAGACAATATACCACCAGAATCAGCAATTGTAACAGTAATTTTGGTTACTTGAAATTCTGATTTCTAAGAATACATTACTGTCCCAAGCTTTCGACTTTCTCTTGGGGCCTTATTCACTTAGGATGTATTTTTTAAATGATTTTATTGCTTTTTCTCCTTTTTTTTTCTATCCTTCGTGAACAAGGCTCTAGGGGAGAGCTGGAAGCTTGAAATTGTATGGTATTCTCAGGAATCAGAATTAAGTAAAATAATGTTCTTAAATATTTTAGGAAATGTTTTAAACTCTCTAGTTTCTCTATTCATGGCTTTTATTATTAGTTATGTTTTAAAATATAAATGATTGATGGAAAAAATAAATTTAAAACGAAAATCCGAAAATAATGCAGTTTGTTTCTTCTTATATTATTATTATTATTATTATTATTATTATTATTATCTGATGAAATCAACTTATAAGTTAAAAATATCAAATGTTAGGAAATAGTCGTATACAGGTATATGATGTAATATTCTCGTAGACTAGTTGATGGTCATAGTTGATGGCCGTTAGAAGTTCAATACGAGAAAACAAATCTTAGTTAATTTCTTGTTTCTATGATACATATTACTGTATGTTTTCACATTGAAACATGGAATAGATTGAGAAGCAGGTCTCATTGTACCTAATTGCTATTTTCTTGTAGTGGTTCATGAGGAATGATAGCCATTATACGAAATTACGTTCGTTTGGTTACATTGTCTGTGTGGAAGAATTTTTTGTTTGCTGTATATTCAATAAAAGTTTAGATATTTGGGTCATTTTTAAGCTTATAGTAATAGATTATGGTTAGTTAATGTTTTAAAGTTTGCGTATTCTAATGTTTAGCCACAGTGGTATTGCAAAGAAGTAATAGTCTACTCTTTACACGTAATATGTTTGGATTTTATTATCTCTTTTCAACACGAAGGTTATATGAAACAATGACCAATAGCTCAACGTAGAATCCCGTTACGCCGAAAGTTTTGGTAGAACATTTTTAAAAGAAAATAAAATATATCGAATGTAAAGCATTCTGTGGTAGGAATAAATAATAAGTCTGTATAAAATCGTGTATTTCCATATATAGTATTAGTTTACAAAATTTTTTTGAACTCTCAAATTACAACTCTCATCCGAAACTGCCGTCGTTAGACATTTCTGCAAGATGTTTAGACATCATAATCAAGAGGATAACATAATTACTTCTCAGCATTTTACATTGTATTAAAATTACCGAAAACAGAAAGTATCACATTATTCTCTCTGTATGTGTTTGGTTTTATGGGTTTTCTTTTAGTACAATGCTGCACTTTTATCCATTAATTTTAATTTAAACTATTATTCGCCGACTATCTACTTTGGCTTCATCAGTCAGTATTAACTTAGTATTTTGCTATGAACTAAAGACGTTAAATAACTAAACAAACACATATTTGTTCTCTTCTACTCGTGGATGGAAATACCTCTTTTTTTAAAAAAAAATCTTTGAGTTTTACGTCCCACCCTTATGCCGGTTAGGCTAAAGGAGACGGTGATGATGAGTAATGAATGAAATGGTGGAATGAAGAAAGTGGGAGGAAACGGGAGAACCCCCGAGAAAACCCACGCACACGGTGTTTGTCCACCACAAAGTTCACTTGGCGGGGGCTCTTTTTTAAAGAAATGGATAGACAATATTATTTAAATTAATGGTACTGTAGTATGAGGTTTTATGTATTATTGCTACTTAAATGGCTGGGGAAAGTAGCACACTTACAAAGACTTACAATAATCTATATGTTCCCGAACTGCTTTAAAAGTGTATGCTTTCACAATATATGTGTAAATACTGACATTTACACAGGTCAATTCACAGCAGAGGCTTAAAGAAACAAATAGAAGATTGCGATTATCAATATATACCGTTTGATTTGTCACAAAGGGTTTCATTTGATTTAATCTGTTTCGACTACATAAATGGGAGGCACAGTGGCTTAATGGTAGAGCGTGCGGTCCTCTGATGCGTGCAGTCCCTGGTTCGATCCATGACCAAAAAATAGTTTGTGGTGGCCAAAATCGTCTTCATGGGTTTTCTCGGGGTACTTTTGTGTCTTCCGACAAACTCGGTTCATCAATTCTTCCATCATCATTCACTTGCCTTAATCATCCGTCTCTTTTAGCTTAAAGGGCATAATCATGGGTCGTTAAACTAAAAGATTTCATTTTATTTCCTTTTTGGATTACATATATCAGGGGAAATAGTGAATATAAAACTAATATGCTCCAGAAATCTCTTATTTGATGCCAAAAGGTGAAAGCAGCAATTAGCCAGTGCATATTCTCATGCTGTAGAAGTATATGTAGTGCAAGTAAATGTGGTTAAACATAGGGTTGCCAGACGTCCCGGTTTTCAATGAGAGAATTAAGTGTCCTGAGAAAGGCTTTCGGGACACCTGTTTGTCCCGGTTTTCGTTTTTCAGATTGAAAAAATCAACCCGCAAAAAGTAATATGACTCACCTAAAAATGGAAGGTAGTATTACTGACTCAAATGACAACGCAACGAAAGAAGAAAGTATTTCTTCAATCATAAATGGGAGAGTGTATTGTAATTGTCGCAATATTTAGGGCCTATTAAAGACAAAAAATCGGAATTCGGAATAAGGGATACCAGACAGCTCTCCTTATGTTATCTTCTTTTCACATTTTTATACATCCTTCGTGGGGCTTCATTTGTGTTAACTGTATATACGTAGAATGAACTGGAAAATTTTGAGTACTAACGTGGAAAAGACAGACAATTAATTGATTTTCACCAAATGAGTAGGAACCATGATCTTATATATAGCCTGAGATTGATGTCCTGTTTTTCTCCTTTACAAAATTTGGCAACCCTAGTAAACATAAAAATAATTTTTGAACAATTATACTAAATCCCTTCGTAATTGATATACTAACAGTTATTGTTTGTTTTAGCTCAAGAGGAATCGTCAAGTAGTAGCGAGGAAAGTGAAGAAAGCAGTGAGGACAACCGTCGCCACGGAAAATTCGAATCTGAAGACTCGGACGCAACAACAGCAAGTTATTCGAGTTTGGAAGACGAGGAGGCTGACACGAAACCTATCGATGACAATGCTGACGTTGGGAATGGCAATGGATCCACGCCCAATCTACAAGTCCAACTGCTCCATCCACTACTGTAGGAAACAATGGAACTCCAGTGACGCAAACACCTTTCCTAACAAGCAGCTCAGATTCTGAGAGTCCGACAGAACCAATCAGTCAAACACTTGCTTGCCTCTGACGATTTTGAGAGAGTTGACAATGTTGTGTTCGTGCGTATGTTGTATGTGTGTGTGTGTGGAATTAAAACTAACCATTTTAAACTCCATGCTCTATCATGAAAAAAACAACAACAAAATAACATATTGCAACAAATATCTAATTTATTTAAAGCAGACATTGTTTGTACACAACAAGAGCACATAGCATAAATGGTTTAATACGACCATTTAAAAATTATCAACCGTCTCATACTTCGTTGTTACATTGTTGGCGCTTCGGTCCTAATTAAGCAACCAAATTACAATATTTTGATAAGAGGCAATTCTTTAAAAACTCTTTTTTTTCTGTAAATGTATATTTCTACTTTGAACTGAGGTCATTTTACTTTTTTATAAGGAATCTACAATTAATATTGCTCATAATAAAACAAAGCTTTCTTCCATTATGCTGTATCCTGTGTTTTTCATTAATACTGTACCTATAATTCTAATTCACTGCAAAACCAACATGACATGATTATATGCCCTGATACAATAAAGAGGGTGAAGAAGTTTTTAAAGGAATTAAATCCACAATAGAAAGCAATATAATAGAAATTATTTTATTTATTTATTTATTTATTTTACTTCACAAGCGTTATTTAAAAATCAATTGATTTACCGGATTTGCAGAATAGTTCCTGTTCAGTCTTTAGGGAAATGCACAAATAAGGAGCAATACGAATATACATAAGAATTTGCGTACAGCATGAACAATCCCCAGCAACGAGTACACTTCCTAATACTATATGAAATGGTTGTTGGGAGTTTTGGCAAATACGTATTTATTGTATTTATGCTCTTAACACAAATCCTAGCATTCTTATATGCAATGAGTGCTCACTGAATTGCGACCACCCTTCCCACAAGAAAGTGTGGCCAGCAGCCGAACTGATTGCATGACCATTCCGACTGCTAATATTGCAGAGAAAGAAAACACTCGAGGCTATATGTTGGCAGACAATACATTTTTATAATGGGAGACAGGGCAGGATTTATGTGCATTTCAATAGGGTATGATTGTGGATACCCGAGCAATAACTGCATCAATAACCCAAACAGCAACATTTGTCGGATGCGCCCGTTCCTGTGTAGTGAAAGTGTACAAGAAATGGGAAGAAAATGGGGTAACGGTCTACAAGGGACGGAATTGTAGCAGGAGCGAACAAAAATTCAAAACGTGGGGCGCATGTCGCATCAACAGCTTGTGACAGTCAAACGAATCATTAGTGTCCGGGAATTACGTGACTAATACAATGGTGGATGCGACTATACCCCACGCGACTATACAGCGTACACTGGCATGCATGACGTTCCACAGCAGACGACCCACTAATCACCGACGTCGCGCTTGGGCACAGGAACAAGCTAATTGGACAGTGGATGATTGGAAAAGAGTGTAGTGGTCCGATAAATCACGGTTTGTGCTACTCCTCTCGACGGGCGTGTGTGTGTGTGTAGCGCTAACAGCACGAAGCTATGGGCCCCTCGTGCATGGTGCGTACTGTACAGGCAGCTGGGGGGCGGCTGTATGGTTTGAGGATGCTTCTGTTGGTATAGACTGGAACA